>NC_090939.1:501453253-502054689 GCF_040938575.1 Ambystoma mexicanum | reverse complement strand
CGTCTCCTGTAGGTCATCGTGTGTGTCCACCCCACCCAGCAACACTGAACACTGAGTTTGCTCTAGTAGCCCACACGATTGGATGGCAACATTCTCGATAAGTCAATCCCAGGTTTGCATTAAAATAAACATTGACCTTCCTTTGTATACTCATGACCAACATACCCTCCCTTGACCGCCCACCATTAAGCATGTATCCGCCCGTCTCAACTTTCAACCAACAAACTTCACCTATAAATGAACGCCCAGCCACTCTTCCCATGCTCAGACTTAGCTGCCTTTCCTGCAAACTCCCACTTCTTATGGAGTAGCGTGCAGCAGCTCGATGCCGTTCAACTGGCATCTGAACTTTACTTGAAGGTCTGTGAGCGATGTCCACTGTAGCAACAGCCAGGCAGTCAGTTCTTTATACTAGAGGTTTCTTTTTTTTTGGCTACCCACAAATTTGCACATGTCGTTCTCCCATTTCCATATCGAGAGCGAGGGTCCACTCTGTGGCCCAGGGCACTGTGGCAAACATTGTCACCTTCCATCCAGGTGCGTTGTCGTTATGTCTAGTCGCTAATTGAGGCAGTCCCTGCTCGTCCATCCAGGAGTGGGCTTCCATGGTAGCCTCAAAAAAGTAGGTTCTGCCGTTGTGCAACACTTTCAGTTTAGCACGGTATAGTAACATGTATCGCAGATTCGCCTTCCTGAGACGCTCTTTTTGTTGGACCAAGCATTGCCCCGCACTTCTGCACCAGTACCGTGTAAATCGGGGTAGATTGTCAACCTCGAGGTGTTCCTTGTGATTGTGCTCCCTTCTCTCAAAAAAGTGAGGATATTTTCTCTGTCTTTGAAGTGCATGATTTTAGCTATCACCGGTCTCAGGGGCAGTGAGGGGGGGCACCAGGCGGCGGTCTTTTAGCCAAGGATCTGTGGGCTCTTTCTACCGTAAATCCCTGTGACAGTGAGCCTGAGCCAATTTCTTGTAATAACAGGTTTTCGATGTAGCTCGTGGGGTCTCTGCCCTCCTCTCCCTCCTGTAGGCACATTATGTGGATGTTGTTTCTTCGCGCTCTGCCCTCCGCATCCTCAGCACTGTGTTTAAAGGTTTGTATTCTCCCCAGCATATTCATGATTTGGGTTTCGCCACTGGTGATGTTAGTGACGTTGTCTTGTACCTGTTGCTCTACAGTTCCCATCATGTCCACTAGTGCCCGCAAATTTTGATGCAGCAGGTCCACATCCTCTATCACTGCGTCCATTTTGTGTTCCAGCGTGGATATTAGTGCTGTTATCACTGCCAGGATAGGGCTATCTTCTTGCTGTTGCACCTGCGGTTTGGGTGTGCACTGTGTTGGGGTCTATGCGGGCGTTCGGACCACTTTCACCATTACGAGCATAGGCTTCCATGATGGTCTATTTGCTTTTACTGCTACGCTGTTTATATGGCATTTCGACCAGCTTCCGTGCTGGCCTGCGCAGTGATGTTGCCTATGACTATTTTAATTGGGGTAGCAGCGGTTTGTGCTCAGAATCACCAGAGCCAGCCCACCGCGCAGCAGTGCGTGTTATACAGGCTGCATAGGTCGTTTTATAATTCCAGTGCAACTCTGTGTGTTTCCGCTGTTATTGGGGCAGGTGAGGCGAGGGTTGCGTGGCTGATTTATGGTGTTCTTGTCCCCTCAGAGGCGGGAACTTCAGTGCCCCTAAGGGTATTCACAAGCTGTTGCGCGATTCCTTGTGGTCGTGTCCCGCCTCCTTCCCCCGGTGCCAGAGTGTCTTCCAGCGTGTTTGACACAATTCTCTCCACGGGGAAGTCGGATTAGACACTTCTGTCGTGTTCCAGGTGGTAGCAATGCGCCTCTGCCACCACTGCTCAGTTCATTCAGCGAGGTCCATGCTACCTCGGTTTCTTGAGGCTCTGGGGTCTTTTACAATTGGCACACAGCTTCAAAGTTTGTGGTGGTGCTGTGTGTCAGTGCCCTATTCTGGTGCAGCTCAGGACTGCGCGGGGTGCGCAGCACTGAGGACCCACTTTACATGAGCACCACCATGGCCACTGGCCGCCATAGTCGAAGGGGCACTGCCGGTTCTTGCTCTTCCCCACAGCACACACGTGGTCAGTTGGTGTACGGTGCAAGCGGGCCACCATAATTAGTGATGTGTAGCTACAGCATCATTCAACTGCACCTTGCGCAGCAGTGCGGCACAATTTTGGCACTCTACAGGATCTCATGCACAGTTGCTGTCGCATTCAGGACAGGGGCTATAATCGGGTCAGCGCGGCCGCTCGGTTCAGGCCATGCAGCCTCCGAGGGGAGCATGCCTCGGTCGTGGTCTGAGGGCACCTCGCTTCCGGCACTACCAACTCCCAGTGGCGTCCTTCGTCTCACCTGCCACCCCATCTGTCTTCTTGGCTCTGAGCTCGATCCACTTCCTCTTTGAACACTCCTCACAACAGCGCAGATCAGGAACTTATCCTCGGGCTGGCACGGTTCTTTGCTGCCATCTGAGTTAATTCGTTCGGAATGAAGCGAACATGTGGTCTCTCCATGCGCTCAGACTCTGCGATCACAAGCCCAGGTACATGGTGGTGTTTTGGCTGTGAAATCACTTTGCCACCAGCTAAATAAGATCTAGTTGGAAGATCTAGCTGGAGCACTCGAGTCTGGTGTCTCACTGCATGGCTGCTGGACACGCCCCCTATCAGCAGTTCAACTTTACTTGCGTCTTTTATCATACGCATTTCAAACAATGTTCGTTCCAGCGCTCGACATACAATGTTGCTGCTTGCAACATGGGCTTCAACACAGACCAGTCTTGCATTGGTCTCCCTAACTCACCGGCTGTGTTGGTTTCACTAACACTGCTTTGTTCCTAGAACCAAGGACAGTACACCACAGCGGCTGGTGATCCTCCCTTCCTTGATTATGGACATGGCAGGGCCCCCGGCATCTCCGACACAATGCATGATTCTTCAGCTTGTTTTGCCTGGTCGTATTCTTTTCAATCTAGAGGGTTCATGAAAGCAACGATTCCTTGTCGAAAGGGTCAAAGGAACTTCCTTCCTTGCGATCCCCTTCTGTTTTGCCATCTTTCTTCCCTCAAACCGCCATCTTAGAACTGCTGTTTCCTCGTGTGTTTTGCCTCGTTCCGAGTGTGCTCTCGTGCTCCGCCTTTTATCCATGTGGGGAAGCTTAATGGAAGTCAGGTGTGTTTGATGGTCAGTTGCCTGATCATTTTATTGGGACATGTCAGGTATCGGTCTGTTTTCTCTCATAGCGAGCTGTCCGTGAGAAAGTGTTGGTATTGTAAAGGGGGGGGGTTAGAGTTGCTAGATATCCTTGGTAGGATGGGGTAAAGGTGTTAATGGGAAGGGGATACCGCATCTCACCATCCAGTGTCCTACTCCCACTCCCCAAAGACCCCTCACCCAGCTGACCCTCCTTTACTGGTCCACCCCCAGGAACTTGATCCAAAAGCGATGGCCGTGTCCTGGTCACCTGGATTACAGATACCCAGGCACTAGTGGGTGAGACACCTTCTGGTTTCTCACACCAGCCACTGCTCCCCCAAAATAGGTGTTGAGCTTAATTTCAACTTCTCCTCGGGTGCATACGCCCTCACCTGCATGATCTCTCTTTAGATGGCAGTAAGCAGATGCAGCTACCCCAATGCCATTTGGAGAAATTGCAGTAGACCCATTACTTTAGTGATCTAGGGGAAGCCAGACCAATGCACTCTGACTATAGCACATAGCTGTCCATATTGCAGGATAGCCATGACAGTTCTTACTTAATTACTGACCCTGGCCTTGATTTGGGTTAAGGAAATAAACTTTCCGCTGGATAAATGCCTTCCGCTCATATGCCCCCCGCCCCCCACACAAACCACCTACAGACTACCTACTTGCATGCTTTGTTTAATAGTGCGGGTGAGAGGGAGATCACTTTAATTCAGATACGTGGCAAAATGGAACATCAAGCCCGTTGTATCTCAGTGACCTTTTACAGGTTGTGAGCGTATTGCCTAGGGTGGGTTCTTCCTCTTCCGCCTAAGAACTAGTGTGAAAGGGGCCACATGGCCTTCTTTATATCCAGACATATGGGTGTATGGGCATGAGACGAGACAAGTGTAATGTGTTGTAGCTGCGCCAACAAGGATTAAGCTTATATTTACTTATTTCTTTATTTTGGCAAAAACGCCATAAAAGAGTTTTACAGAAAGCAGTTATAAAACAAAAATCATAAAGTACATACAAGGATGCTAAACACATCTTTAAAATTCAAACCCACAATAGTTAATTGCACTTGCTAGCTATGGCCCACAATATTATTTAAAACAGTAATTAAATATATGCAAAAGAAGGTCTGGGAGACCCATACCGGCACAAACACAGTCCATTGACCTGTTCTTGGGTGCACCCACACTCCACCGGCATTGAGGGTGCACTTTGGGGTAGGCGAAGAAGATTTTTCAAAAATCTATTCTCTGCTATCTGAATAGAAGTGCAATCGACATATTCCCATAGCTCAGATCTGCATATAACCGCTGGGATAGTTTGGGCCCTGTAGATAGAAGTGGTATCGAAAAAGCATCACCCTCCAAACATGTGCGAGACTTGAAATTAACCCATACTACTGCAGAAGATTTAATGTGCTCTTTTCGATCAGATTACGCCATTGTAATTTATTAGAATGAATCAGCCCGAAGTAACTGACGACTCCACCGTCTCTATCAACCTGCTGTCTAGATAAAATGTTGCCCCCAATCGGGCCACGCAACCAACCTTGGCGCCCCACATAGTTACCGTTTTGGAATAATTTATGTGCAGACCCTTCGCAGAACACAACTTTTCAAAAACGTCCAGCTGGTTCTGTAGAGCTACCAGTGTTTTGAACAACAAAAGGGTATCGTCTGCAAACAGAAAAAGACTCCCTTCGTCACTTCCCAAAAAAGGGGCGTCTTTTGCTACAACATGCAGCTCTGGAACCATGCTGTCAAAAGTGGGGCTAGAACACATCATTGCCTAACACCAATGCCTATGGGCACTGGGTCGTTGTTCTCTCTTTGTGGCCCCCAACAAATTTGTGCACTATTGCCAGAATATAACAACTTAATAGCATAACTAAGACTAGGGGGGATTCCCAATTCCTCCAGCACAGACCAGAAAAGCCCCCTTGGCACAGTGTCAAATGTGGTTTGGAGAGCCACAAAAGCCACATACAGACACTGAGAGCTCAGATACACAATATTGGAGAATAAGGTCACACCTCATCACCTGATCGATTGTTGAAACCCCTGGCCTAAAGCACATCTGAACATGCGATGCGCTACCCAATTCATCCACCCAATCCTCCATATGATGGAGAATCACCCTCAAGTAGATTTTTGCCAGGAAAACTATCAGAGAGATGGGCCTACAATTCGAAGGTTGGTCTCTGTAACCTTTCTTGTAGACAGGGATAATGACTCCCTCTCTCCAGCTATGAGGCGGAAAATTAGTAGTAAAAATAGCATTAAAGATTTTTGTGAAAAAAGAAATCCAGATTGCCAGTTCACTTCACAAGGGACACAATCTAAGCAAGGGGCCATACCACAATGCTGCTCAAGGATAGCCCACTTTACATCCAGCTGCGTGATAGGGTCATCCATTTCCTCAGAGGGCCACTGGATATAGTCCAGTAACCTCGCCACTGGTCCCCTCACCTTGATATTCCTCACTAATGGCTGGCCCTGTGAAAACATTAATATAAAATATTCATGCCATTCATCTGCAGACATATTATTTAATGCTGGTTCACAGTATAGGTTGATGTTTTCTTTTACCAAGCGCAAAAAATCCATACTGTTATTGGACCCTACTGCATCATCGAAGCTGTCCAAAAGCCCATACAAAACTCTCTTCTTACCCAATAGGAGTTTAATCGTGTCTCAAACTCACTACCTTCCTAGTCACTCTAGGCTCCCTGCTCTTAAGTGCTTTTTACCAAAACATCCCTTGCTGCTCTACACTCACGATAGATCTTACGATTGGCTGAAGATATATTACGCCCCCTCCTAATGATGAACGGGGCCACACTCTCCACTGAAATGTAAAAATCGATGTGTGAATAGGTGGAATTGGATTCAGAGTAGGCAGCAAGAACTGGAAGCAAAGCCTCATAAACTTGCACCAAAAAGCCATATATATTAAGCGTGTATGGTATACATTACTTATCGTAATCGTATTTCTGATGCTTGTATCTGCTTAGATTCACATGCTATACATAGGCCGACATCTAGTGGAAGCTGCAGAGTATTACAGTTGTTGTTTTGCGAAACTTGAAAAAGGGACGTCGACAGGTCGTGCCAGTAATACCATCCCTAGTGTGACGTCTACTGTACCCATGGTGCTTCACGCATCGAGGTCCTTCAGATTGTTTCTGACATGAGGTTGCATGAAGTGTAGCGCGAGTACAGGTGTAGTAAAACAGATTATGTATCAGATAAAGACCAGAAAACATCCATGCACCTTCTACTCCAGGGGAAGAAGAGTGGGTGCATGTGAATCTAAGCAGATACACGCATCAGAAATACGATTACGGTAAGTAACGTATCCCTTTTGAGGCTTGTGGAATCTGCTTAGATCACATGCTACGCATAGATTAGTGAGCAGTGTTTGGAGAAGGTGATGGGTTGTGAGAAGGTACTGCGGCAAATAGAAGTTTTAGTACCACTTGTTCCACCCGAGAAACTGCTTTAGAGTGAGTGCCAATGCAGTAGTGTTGAGTAAAAGTGTGGACAGAGCTGCATGTAGCTGCTTTGCAAATGGCGTCCAGCGGGACGTTTGCGATAAAAGCTAAGGCAGCTCCTGTATCCCTAGTGGAGTCAGCTCTTGGTGTGAAAGGCAGTATTTTGCTGGATAGAGAGTAGCAGAGGTGTATCTGGAGATGGCGTTTTTGGAAATGCGGTCTCCTTCCCTGCCTGGAGATCCGGAGCCAAACAGTTGGTTTGTTTTCCTTAGCGGTCTGGTCTTGTTTACATAGTGAATGACCACCCTCCTTACATCTAGTGTGTGGAGTTTTTTCTCAGCTGAGCTTGATGAATTTAGAAAAAAAGCTGGTAGTGCGATGGCCTGATTGACATGGAACTTTGAAATTAACTTAGGTGAAAACCTAGGGTGTGTTCTTAATACCAATTTGTTTTTGTGGATAATAAAGAAAGGGTTTTGCACTGACAAAGCTTGCAGTTCAATGACTCTCCTTATGGAGGTGATAGCCACCAGGAAAGCCGTCTTATACATGAGGTGTTTAAAAGGCTGGACTTATGCGTAGGTTCATAGGGGGGGGTCCCATAGCGTTGCAAGTACTACATTGAGGTCCCAAGCTGGCGGCGGGTTTGAAATAGGAGGGTGGAGTCTTTTTACTCTCTCCATGAAGGCCTTAATGACTGGGATTTTCCACCAGGACACCTTACTCTGAGAAGCGGTGTACGCGGATAGAGCTGCTCAGTGAACTTTGAGTTAAATACTAGTGCTTAGTCTTGTAAGTGAAGCATGTAATGAAGAATGTGTGATGGTGTACATTCTGTTGGGTTTGCTTGTTTTGACTGGCACCAAATTACAAACCTCTTCCACTTGTTAAAGTAACAGTGTCTAGTGTTTAGTTTACGTGCCTCCTTGAGGATTTCCATATACCTTTGAGGTAGATTTAAATAGCCAAACTCTATGACTTCAGAAGCAAATCTGCCAAATTCATAAATTGTAGTTGACGGTGTATTGTCATGCCCCATGCTGTGTGAGCATGTTGAATGGGCACAGGAGTTTGATTGGGTCTCACGTCACCAGTTTGCGCAGATGTGGATACCAATGTTGTCTCGCCCAAATAGGAGCAACTAGGATTAATGTCACTTGTTCTTTGTGAATCTTGTTCACCACTTTGGTCATTAGGGGAGTTTGGGGAAAAGCGTAGGCAAATTACCCTGACCAGTTCATCCACAGAGCGTTCCCCTTGGAGTTGTGTTGGGGAAACCTGGATGCGAAGTCTGGGCATTGTTTTTTTTCTTGTGTTGCAAACAAGTCTAACGGGGGGTTGTCCCATTGTGTGAAAATGTAGTCTACGATATCTTTGTCGAGTTGCCACTCGTGCTCTTCTGGTAGAGGATATCTGCTTAGTTCGTCCGCTAGAGTATTGAGTTCCCCTGGAACATGTTGTGATGTTAGGAACATGCCCCACTTGAGTGCCCAATTCCATATTTTTTGTGCTAGCTTGGACAGATTTGGAGATTGTGTGCTCCCCTGCTTGTTTATATAAAACATTGTAGTGGTGCTGTCTGTGAGAATTCGTACTGTTTGATTTGTCAGGTGTACTTGGAAGGCTTGTAACGCTTTCAGCAGTGCTAGAAGTTCCAGAAGGTTAATGTGGTTCTGTGATTTGAGTCCATACACCATGCGCTGTGAGATGAAGGTAATGGGCCCCTCACCCGGTGAGCGATGCGTCTGTTGTGACAACCGCTTGCACTGCCGGGTCGTAGAAAGGTTTTCCCTTCAATATGTTTTCCTTTGACCATCAGCGTAGAGCTTGTACTAGGGTTGGCGAAACGACCACAAGATCGTCCCACTGACCTCTTGCCCGAGACCACTGTTCCGCCAACCACTCTTGCATTGAGTGCATGCGCAATTGTGCGTGTGAGACCAGGTAAATGAACGATGCCATCATCTCGAGCAAGCGCATTGCTTTGCATACGGTTATCTGGCGACCGGCTAGATACTGAGATATTTGCAGCAGTACGTGGTGTATTCTTTCCTTTGATGGAAAAACTAGACCCTCTTCTGTTTTTATGACAGCTCCTACGAACTGTTTGGTCTTGTTTGGTACAAGGGTTGACTTTTTCTCATTGATTGAGATACCCAATTGAAAAAGTAGATTGTTGGTTCTTTGAGTATTTTGCTTGCAAATATGGGGATTCTCCACTGTGATCAGCCAGTCGTCCAGGTAAGGGTCCACTGGGATTGACTCCCTGCATAGGTGCGCCACCACCATCGCTAGTACCTTGGTGAATACTCTTTGAGCGGATGCTATGCCGAATGGTAGCACCTTGAATTGGTAGTGCTCGCTTGCTATCTTGAAACGCAAGAATCTTCTGCGCGCTGGGAACATTGAAATATGAAAGATTGCATCTTTCACATCCAAGGTTGCCATGTAGTCCCCCAACTTTAGCAGTGGGATTACTTCCTGTAGCGTTATCATGCAAAATATTTGTGACTTGACATAGGTGTTTGCAGGGCGCAAATCTAATACAGGGCGCATCGCGAGGTCTTTTTATGGCACAAGGAAGTACATTGAATATATACCCTTGTTTACGTGGTTCGGCGAGATTACTTCTACGTGTCCTTTAAGAGCAGCGCTGTCACCTCTTCCAATAGGATGCGCTGTTCTTCCTTGGAGGTGTTACTTTGTCTTGGTGGATGGTTGGTGGGTTGCTGTAGCAGTTCTATACCGCCCGCCACAGTTGAAAGTACCCACTTGTCTGAGGTGGTACCCTCGCATACGTGGGTAAAGTAAGCAATGCGGCCTTCTACTGGAATGGCATGGGAGGGAACCTGTAGCGGGTGGTCATTGTTTGGGGGTGTTGAGCCGCCTCTGGAAGAGGAGGACCTACTGCTGCTGCAAGACGTTTTCTGGCCTCTTTGAAAGCTTTGCGAGGACTGCCCCTGTGATGAGCCCCAGGAGGAGCTTTGACCCTGGTTGTAACCTGACCCCGTTGTGAGTTTTGCCCTCTAAAGCAGGGCAAATTGTAGCCCCCTCTTTATCCGGAGGGTTTATTAGTAAGTTGCCCTAATGACTTTATGGTATCATATTCTTCCTTGGCGCTCTTTAGGGCATCTTCCACCGCCTTGCCGAACAACACGTTTGGCTCTATGGGCATATTAAGAAGGGTAGCCTGAGTCTCGAGCACAAACCCAGACTGGCGTAGCCACACATGGCGTTTGATTAACATGCCCTCAGCTATTATTCTCCTTGCATTGCCTGCTGCATCTAGGTTGTTCTTAATGATATCTTTTGCAACAGCTTTACCTTCTGCAATGGAGAGTGACAGTTGTGTGGTTCTAATCTGCTCGGCCAACTCATCCCACTTATGACAGTTGTAGCTAGCTAGTAAGGTGGTGTTATTTGCAATTCTCGCCTGGTAAGCTGCAGAAGAGGCTACTTTCCTACCAAAAGTATAAATCTTCTTTCTTTCCTTATCCAGGGGTGTTTCTGAAGAGGCTGGAGGTGTTCCTGCTCTCTTTCTAGTGGTTGTAACCAATAAGGAGTCTGGTTTTAATTGTCCCCTGATGTAAAGGGGGTCTGAGGGAGCAGACCTGAAGACTCTCAATGTGCGGGTTAACAGCCTGTGTTAAATTCTGAGTAAGTAGAGAGGGTTGAATTGGCCTCTGTACTGATTGAAGTATAGGAATGAACTGGGTTCAGACTTTTTATCTCCCAGTAGGTTTTCAACAAAGTCTGTGTCTACCTGTGTCTACTGTGTATCTATCTTAAAATGTTCTGCTGCTTTTAGGAGCAGATCATTGCAGTGAATTGGATTGTCGACTGGTGAGTCTGCCACTGGTGGGTTGAGTGATCCGGTGACTGAATGACACCTTGGTCCTCCGTGTCAGTGTAGGTTCCAGTGTCCTGGAAGTCTTGCCTGGAATCGCAAGAAGCAAGCTGCCCTAAGTCCTGCTGTAAGGTGGGTGTATGTGTGGTGTCTGTGCGGGCTCTCTTGGTGGGGGGCTGTGCAACTGCGGCCCCACTAGCTGGTCCGCTGTGTGGAGTGCCCTGAAGGTTCACTAAGACCTTGCAGTGGTTATCAAAGTAATTGGCTACAGAAGACATACGTCTCATGACTTTATCAATTTCCTCTGCAGATCATTGAGCTAAACCTGGGATGAGTGGGAGGGCCGGAGAGGTGGTTGTTGGATTCAGGTTCTTTTTTTTGCCTCATAGCCCCTGAAATGGTGCCCTACTGAGGGGTCATAGTCTCTAAACTAGAGCCCTCTTTCTGTGTTTTTGAGGACTTGTGATTTTTCAACATCCGACCTTTCAATAGCATGTAAGGGATGCGTTTTTTTATGCGCTTGCTCATTTTCTAGCTCTGTGTGGTCTTCGTAGTGTCATGACCCCTGGCCCTAATAGGCAAGCCATTTGGGCTACGTTACAACCCTCCATCATGGCCTTAAAGGCCTTGCCATCTCACCCAAGACTCTCCTGGAGTCAGTCCTGGCACCTTTGGCGCCAGGCTCATATGTAAAGTGAGGAATACTTGAGAACTGGGCTTGGCAACGGACGTTTTCACAACATGGAAACCCCTGTATAGCTCAGTACAATGAACCGAGCTATGCAGTCTAGTTTTTTAGGTGTGGTCAGGCCTAGGGATACCTGGGATACCTAGGGCTATATAAGCCATGCCCAGGCTGAGAAACATGCTTCACGTTACTCTGCGCTCTGCAGCTTGACGCTCACCACGTTCTGCTCGGATCTTCACCCGAATTCCGGAGCCGAATAACTGAAAGAACAAGAACACCATCAGTATAACACTTACCTGTGAGTGAATCCTGCTCCTGTCCACCGCTCTTGGGTCCAGAGAACGCAGCATCTCGGCGACGTCCCCTCGATCTTGAAAAATCTGCAACCTGAGAAGAAAAGAACGAAACAGCATTAGTAAGCGTTTATACTCCAATTCCGAAAATAACTAATCAATTGCACGCTTACCTGGGTTCGAATTGCTCTTGGTCCACGACCACTCCGGGCCATAATAACGACCTGCGAGAGAGAAAAAACACAGATTAGCACACAAAAGGTCAAGAAGGCGCCGCGTGCTACGTGTTACTCACCGCTCTCCATCTTCTCAGAAGAACAAGTTACTTCTTACCTTGTAACGTTCTTTCGACGGGATGTTCCTCCGACGTATTCCTCATCTTAGATATATCCTTCCAGCTCTGCTGGCCTCGGAACATTTTTTCTAGAGGGCGCTGCGCGTCGACGTCCCTCGAGTCGATGTCCTTCGACAGCCGCCGTATCGACGCTCGACGTCATCCTGCCTATAAAGGCCGCGCGCAGCGTCCGTTGCTCAGTTCCGTTTTGTAGCCCACAGTATAACTGTCTGGACTAGACTAATCACCCTGAAGGAGCGTAAGCTGCAACAACAAGGGAAGTAGAACTGCGGGGATGGATGGGAGGGTCGATGAGGAATACGTCGGAGGAACATCCCGTCGAAAGAACGTTATAAGGTAAGAAGTAACTTGTTCTTCGAAGGGATTGTGTCCTCCGACGTATTCCTCATCTTAGATAGGCTCCCATAGCAGTATTCTATATTCGGAGGAGGGAGTACTGACTTCACGCTGTCTTCTATTGATGAATAGAATGCAGTACAGCCCTTCCAAACCTAGTCTCTTGACTAGAGGAGGAATCCAGATTGTAAAAACGTGTAAAGGTATGGATAGACGACCATGTAGCGGCCGCACATATGTCTTTAATCGGCACGCCTCTTTTGAGGGCCGATGAAGCTGCAATACCTCTGGTCGAATGAGCCCTAAGGTTTTGAGGGGGCTCTTTCCCTGCCAGTTTATAACATTCCAGAATGGCTAGAATGATCCATCTGGAAATGGTCTGCTTAGTTATTGGTAACCCCAGCTTGTGACCTGCGTAACCTACAAACAGCTGGTCTGCCTGTCTTATCCTGGCTAGTCTACTAATGTAAAAACTTAAAACCCTCCTAGGGTCTAGTCTGTGTAACCTCTCTTCCTCTTTCCCCGGGTGAGGAGGAGGATAGAAAGATCGTAGGGTAATCTTCTGAGAGATATGGAATTCAGAAACTACCTTTGGGAGGAAATTAGGCTTCACTTGAAGGAAAACTTTGTCTTTGTGAAAGATTGTATGAGGGGGTTTACAAGAAAGAGCTTGTAATTCACTCACCCTTCTAGCAGATGTAAGTGCTATTAATAAAACAGTCTTAAGGGTAAGGAATCTTAACGAACAAGAATGGAGAGGTTCGAAAGGTGTACCCATCAGGAAAGTTAGTACTAAGTTTAAATCCCATAGGGGAACTTGGAATGGTCTTGGGGGATAAACATTGGTTAACCCCTTTAGAAACTGTATTACCAAGGGTAATTTGAAATAGGATGGTTCCTCCGCAGTACGCTTAAAGATAGATAGCGCTGCGAGATAGCCCTTAATGGTGCCAACTTGAAGGCCTGAATTTGCCAAATATAGTAGGAAGGACAAAACCATTGGTGTACCACATGAAAATGGGTCGATATTCTGTTCTCTACACCAGCTGCAAAATCTGTTCCAACGGCAGCGGTATAAAGACTTTGTTGCTGGCCTCCTTGCCGAAAGCAACACCTCCATAACATCATCAGGGAGGTCCCAATCCTTGTACCTCAGCCGTTCAGAAGCCAAGCGTGAAGGTTGAGGGTTTTGATGTCTGGATGGAGAACCTGACCTCCCTTCTGTGAGAGTAGGTTCTCTCTGAGAGGAAGTCGAATTGGAGGGCAGATGGACAAGTCTAGAAGGTCCGGGTACCACGTTCTCCTGGCCCAATCCGGGGCAATTAGGATCATGGTTCGCCGGAATCTTCTCAACCTCCTGATCATTTGAGGAATGACAGGGACCGGTGGGAACGCGTACAGAAGCGGAAACTCCCAGTCCACTATGAACGCGTCTCCCAGAGCTCCTCTCGGAGGAAATTCCCTTGAGCAGAACAGGTCGCATTTCCTGTTTAGGCTGGTGGCGAACAGATCTACCTGAGGGGTTCCCCAAAGGGCGAAGATCTCTTGAAGGACTTCCTGAGCTAGCTCCCACTCGTGGGAGACTGTGTTCTGCCTGCTCAGAGCGTCCGCTGTCAAGTTCTTCTCTCCGGCTAGGTGAACTGCCGATAGAGAGATTCCTTCTTGGATTGCCCAAAACCAGAGCTGCATCGCCTCTCTGCACAGGGGTAGTGATCCTACGCCTCCTCTTTTGTTGAGGTAATGCATGGCCACCGTGTTGTCCGTCATTATCAGGACGTTCTTCCCTTGTACAGCTGGCAGAAAAGCCTTCAACGCAAGTCTGATGGCTCTCAGTTCTAACAGGTTTATGTGTAGTCTGGACTCCGATGGAGACCAACGACCGCTGATGGTCAAGTCGTTGGCGTGGGCTCCCCACCCCGTGAGTGAGGCATCCGTGACTACTGTTATCTCCGGCCAGGGTTGCCAAAACTGTTCTCCTTTCAGAATGTTCTCCCGACAGGCCCACCACTGAAGGTCTCGAGCCACCCTGCCGGGAACCTGAAGAAGATCTGTCATTCTCCCTGAGAATTGTGACCACTGAGTCCTCAGTGCCCACTGGAGGGATCTCATTCTCAGGCGAGCCTCTGGCACAAGGAAAATGCAGGATGCCATGAGGCCTAGCAACCTCAAAAAGTCGAAGGCTGGGAGACGTTGGGCATGTTGGAACTTGGTAACCATCTGTAGAATATCTTGAGCCCTCACCTCTGGTGGCGAGGCTTTTCCCAGGGAAGTATCCAGGATCGCTCCTATGAACTGGAGTCTCTGCGATGGTATCATTTGAGACTTCTTTAAAATGAGGGAGAAGCCCAGTTTGTGATGGGAGTAGCACACGTGATTTAGCTGGATCTGAGCTTGTTCCGGAGAAACAGCCCTGATCAGCCAATCGTCCAGGTAGGGGCAGACGTGAATCCCTTCCCTCCTTAGACTTGCAGCCACTACCGACATTAACTTGGTGAAGACCCTCGGGGCGGAGGTCAGCCCAAATGGCAGTACTCGAAATTGATAGTGAGAGTTGCCAATTGCGAACCTCAGGTATTTCCTGTGTTTGAGATGGATAGACACATGGAAATAAGCGTCCTGAAGGTCCAGAGATACCAACCAGTCCTGAAACTGAAGGGCCTGGAGGATCTGAGAAAGAGTGACCATCTTGAATTTGTCTTTCCTGAGGAATTTGTTCAATTCTCGCAAGTCCAAGATGGGTCTCAGTCCTCCGTCTTTCTTCGGAATGAGAAAGTAAGGGGAGTACCAGCCCTTGTTCCTCTCCGCTACAGATACTGGTTCTATGGCACCTTTCTCTAGCAGGTCCAAAATTTCCTGCACGAGGAGCGGATCTGGAGCTTTCTGAGAGCTGATCCCCGGTGGATGACTCTGAGGTATACGTAGGAAAGGCAGGCAGTAACCTTGGGCGACTGTTTCCAATGCCCAAGCATCTGACGTGATAGCCTGCCATACCGTCAGATGTTGAGTCAACCTGCCTCCTACAGGTGTCCTGTGAGGGGAGTCCTCAGAGTGGTTTTGTGGCGGCTGATGCAGATGCCGATGGTAAAGAGGCACCTGCTGTTGCTGCGGCTTTAGAATATCTACCCCGTCCACCTCGGGTAGTTCTTCTTTGACCCCTTTGAGCCGGTCGTCCTCTACCTCTTCCGAATGCGGAGTAGAAGCGAAAGGACTTGCCCCTCGCAGAGGTTCCTGTGAGACGAAAAGGAGTCTGACGGATTGCAGCTCCTAGGGATTTTGCTGCTGCTTTTGAAGTTTGCAGTTTCTCTAAACTGTCATCCGCCTTTTTCCCGAACAAAGAAGAACCATCAAATGGCATGTTCAAGAGCCTGGCTTGCACATCTGGGGCAAAACCCGACTTTCTCAACCAAGCGAACCTCCTGGTTGATGTACTTGCCGCCATTGCTCTGCTGATACTGTCAGCCGAATGAATGCCCGTCTGGAGGGATTCGCACATAGCGTCTTTACCGTCCTGTATAATATTCAGGAACGCATCCCTTTCTTCTCCCTCCGGGATGCAGTCAGCCGCTGTAGAAGCACACTCCCAAAGTGTATGGCTGAACCTAGCAAGGGTGCAAGTAGCATTAACAGACTTTAACGCCATGCTACATGCTGAAAAGACTTTCTTTGCCATAGCATCATATTTTTTATCGTCCCTGTCCTGTGGGACTGTAGGATAAGCCGTCTTGACATCGGTAGAGGATGCTGCTTGTACCACCAGACTTTCTGGGGATGGATGTTTAGACAAGAACTCTGGGTCTGTGGAAGATACCCTGTACTTTGCAGACAGTTTTTTATTTACTGCTGGTATTACATCTGGGGTTTCCCAGTTTGTCATGATCTTTCTCTGAAGAGCTTTATGAAAGGGCACCACTGGATCCTCTTGTGGGCCTTTGTCAAGAATATCCGTAAGGTCATCTTGCTGGAAAGATTGTGAAGGTGTAGACCACCCCATGAACGCTGTAATCCTGGCCATTAAGGCTCTGTAGGGGGTTTCAGCATGCTCCCCCGGGTCTGGCTTAGCAAAATCCACCTCAGGGGAAGTGTCTAACCCACTTGCCTCATGTAAAGAATCATGAAGATCCTTTAATCTGCGCTCTTCAGAGGAAAATTCCTCTCTAACTGGGGTTACAGGTCCCTGTAACTCAAATGTGTCTTGTTCAGACAAATCACCCTCTTCTAAAATTGAGGATATAGTTCTCAATTGTTCTGAACTCATAAAGGGAGTAAATCCCATTTCCAAGGCAGAGGGTGCCGAACTTATCATTATTGGCCTCGAAAACGTCGACGCCGAAGGCTTCGAGCGTGGCGTCGAAAACAGAGGTGGAGGCCTCGAGGACCTCGACAGAATTGGAATTCTACTCGACAATATCGACGCCATCGACGTCGAGGGCCTGGGGATCGTCACTGGATGTGTGGTCACCGTGACTTTTCTCAGCGTCGACGCCGGTGTCGAGGCCGGCGTCGAGTCGACAGACCCGTGAGTCGAAGGTCCCTTCGACAACGGCGTCGAAGACATCGACCTCGACGGAACCTTCGTCGACGGCGTCGACGGAACCTTCGAGGAAGGTTTGGAGGTCATAGTCCTACTCGAGGGTTCGAGACGCGCTCGAGAGGTTTCTTTCACCGGGTACTGCGACTCGCGGCGTTTTTGACCTTCGGGTCTTTCGACCAGAGCATCGCTCTCGGCAGTCTTCGAGGGGGTCGAGGCCGCTTTCTCGAAGACGCTCATCATATTTTTTCTGAATTCCTCCCATTCAGCCCGGGAACTATGTTTCGTGGGGCAAGGGATTCTTTTTGGCGAAACAGAGGAAGAGGAAGACGGAGAAGGGGATCTTCGACATCTCCTCTTCGAGTGCTTCGATCTCGAGGAGTGATGAGACCCACTCCCAGACCTGGAGCGCGAATGGTGACGAGGAGACGAATGTCTCGACTTCGTCGACGAAGAAGAAGCTTTAAAAGTCTTACCTTTCTCCAGCTTCCCCCTACGCTCCTTCAGGGCCTTAGCTGTCATGGACATACAGTCCTCGCACTCCGAACAATGGTGTTCGGCTCCCAAGCACCACAGACAATTTCTGTGAGGATCGGTCAACGACATCTTGTTCCCACAATCTCGACATTTTTTGAAGCCGGATCGAGGAGTTGTCGGTTCCGACGAGGAAGCCATCGAGTACGGATCGAATAACTCGAGGTAAATAGGATTATCTGACTAAGAACTGAGCAACGGTATTCCGAGGCACCGAGTAGCGCAGAAAAACGGAACTGAGCAACGGACGCTGCGCGTGGCCTTTATAGGCAGGATGACGTCGAGCGTCGATACGGCGGCTGTCGAAGGGCATCGACTCGAGGGACGTCGACGCGCAGCGCCCTCTAGAAAAAATTTTCCGAGGCCAGCAGAGCTGGAAGGATATATCTAAGATGAGGAATACGTCGGAGGACACAATCCCTTCGAAGCATCCATTCTGAGACATTGCAGCGGCCTGCAAGAAAGAGCGAAAGACAGGTCAGGACAAGAAAAGGCACATAGCGCAGTGCATCGCGCTTTCACTTACCATCTCGTGCTTAGCCCCAAGCAGCACGGCACCACTAGAGCTCTTCCTGCACCTAAGGAAAAAGGAGAGACATTAACGGGGGCAATTGCAAAGAAAAGGACAAACTGCAAAAACCAGCAGACTCACCTGGAAGAACTGGAGTCACAGCAGGTCTGGACTGTGAGGGCCCGCACCAGTGAAGCAACTAGGTTGCGATGCGCCCATACCAACAACGCACCCCTGCACTGAGACGCAGGACGGAGAGCGCACCATACAATTAAGCAAGATAAAAAATTAAGGGGGAAGTTGGGTTCACAAGGGAGGTGGGCTCCAAGCAAGAAGAGGCAATAAGATTAAACCCGAATTCCTGTGTTTCAGGCCCGATCCTCGGCCGAACATGAGTCCAAGGGAGGGGTTCGAGATCAGAAGTGGTCCAACCAGACTGAGTGGCGTCCCTGTGGATATCAGGTGAGCGTTACATGTTGGGGACTTCGACGCTTCTTTCGATGGTCGCTTTTCGGCATGCGTGTGGGCCATCGACGTATCTTTCAAAGCTCAGTCATCAGCGTGTGTGGACTTTGAAATTTTGGACACAGTGTCAGAACCGGACCTACTTGTCGGTTTTGGGGGCCTGTCGTGAGGCGAACTGTCATGATGCCCCCTCCTGGGGAGCCGGTTCAAGCCCTGCGTCCCCGAAAGCGGACATCCAGTCCCCAAGGAAGGACCCAGCAACCCCATATAGGGGCCCTTTGGACAGTGTCCTGGCGCCTATGGCACCAGGCTCATAAAAGACATCAGTCCTGGCACCATAGGCGCCAGGCTCATTATGGAAGTGCTTGGGTGCACTTACCTGATGCAGACCATGCTGCAGGATCCCGGCCTCCTTGAGGCCTGAAAGGAACTACTTTACCTGTGGGACTACTTTACCATCTGGGTGTGGTCGGGGAAGGATACATACCTGATTGTAGGAAGGATACATAGCTGGAACTTCTTCCAAGGCTATTTAAACCCCACCCGAACAGCCACATGTGCTTCGCGTTGTTCTGCATCTAGCAGCTGGACGCTCACCGTGTCAGCTCCTGCATCCTGACTTCTGCCACGCCTGCCAGCATCCTGGATCACCTGCAAAGGAAGAGAAGAAGAGAGCAGAAGAAGGAAAAGTCCTTACCTGCTAAATCCGCATCCCGGAGACATCTCGCCGACAATCCTGAAAAGGAAAACTTTTATTTAAAAGCTCATCGCGTCGATCGCTGCAGCGCCGCATTCCACTCACCTTTACAGGGCGCCTCCATGTTCAGCAGCGATCATCCGGATTCGCAGTCACGCCCCAGCGCCTAGGGAGAAAAAGACAAGAACAAAAGGTGAGAGAGAGAAGGGAATAAGGAAAGCTAAATCTCCATGTTAAGACTTACCTGTTGATTCATTCCCTCTTCATTTCGGGTCCGCGCCGCATCCTGGCATTTCCGGACCCCGGCCCCTAAGGGGAAAAAAAGACATCAGCGTTAATGAGCGAATGAAAAGACATTACCAAAAAACGCTCATTAAAGACTTACCTGATTTCTACAATGATTTCACCTCTCATCTCGGGTCGGTGTCTGTTCCCCGGCATTCCGTACCCCGGCCCCTATGGGGAAAAAGACACCAGCATTAGTATATTAATGCATGAACACAAGGGGAACCTCTTATCAAAAAACTTACCTGGAAGCCAAGCAAGTTTGGTTCTCACCAATCCGAAAATCCAGTGAAGTAACTGGATACCAACTCGCCCCTGCATTAGAAGCAGGATGGAGAGCTCGTCCTTCCAGACCCTAAGGTGAGACGTTACGAAGAATCACAGAAGGGTTTCGAGGAGGGTGAGAGGGGAAAGTGGGAGGCTGATTGCATTACCCCGCAGACAGTTAATCCCCTATTTTCGCCTACAGAAGGATACTTCTGTGAGCCAGACAAGCCAGATTTGGGGGCCCGGTCCAGTCCGTCTTCCGAACCCTGCGCATCACCTTAGAAGAGGTCACAGCAGCGCGAACCAGGCCAGCGCCTCCGTGGGAGTCAGGTGAGCGTTACACGAACGCAATGGCCCAGAGGACAGGGAACTGTCGGACCTCCCCTTTGACGTCGTGTGTAGCCTTCCGTTAGGCGTTGAGGTCGACTTTTGGCCGTAGGATGTGTGTTTTGTGTGGTGTTGTTTGTACTAGTGCCGCCGGGTCTCATTCCCATAGCTGAGCCGCTGGCCAGCATGATGGGGTCAGGGGCTTGCACGCGGGCCTCCGACCGATAATGTTCACCCTTGACATCACTATAGATGTTGATGCTGCCGTCACTGGAGGTTCCCTCAGGGTCCATGGCGGCCTCGGCCTGCATGGCGTGGTGGGCCCAGCGCTTTGTTTTGCGGTCCTTAAGTGTATTGGGCTTGAAGAGCTTGCAAGATTTGCAGTGGCCCTCTTTATGATCCCGTGGGAGACAAAGATTGCACACCTAGAGCAAGTCTTTCCAAGGGGATTTACGGTTGCAGGATGGGCAAAATGTAAAAGGTGTATTCTCCATTGTATATGGGTGAGGCAGCCTGGTGAATTAAGTGGGTAGAGAAGGGAATATGCATTCTCTTATGGAGACTAAAGAATGAACAACCCCCTTCATCTAAAAACGTATATTCCTCTTTACCAACCTGTCTGATGACAGATTCATATAATATTCCCTTAGGGTTGTGGGGTTGTGGGGATAAGAGATCAAAGTTTAAGAAAGAAACCAGTTAAGAAAACAAATGTTATTCAGGACTCCAAGTCCCATAATTCCCTCAAAAATCAAGTAAATGATGAAAAAGTTTTCAAATAAACTGCAGCATCAAAAATAAATAAATAAATAAATAAATAATTCCCTCAGTACTGGGATGAGGAAGAGTGGTGCAGAGGAACCAAGTTGTAGTGGTCAGCTAATTAACCTAAATGACCCATACCTGAGGGAGAATGGGAGGCTTAAATAGCCCCCTCAGGTGCGGGCTAGAGGGAAACTGAAGAAGTCAGAGAAGCAGAAGCTGAGGAAGCAGTTTATGCTGTGCCGGCTATGTCCGCAGGTGGAGGCAGGATTAATAGAGCAAGAAGACGCCAGGGCTTGAGAGGGTCGGTGCCTCTCCTTAGCCCCCTTGCATAGGTTGTGCAGCAGAAAGCCGGCATGGTGGAAGACGCTGAGAGATCTCTGGTGACTGGGTTGCACAGGAGATTTGCAGGAGCTTGGGAAGCTCGAGTGGGTGTGGCGGCGACAAGAGCGGCCTACCACAAACTATTGACCAGGTCCAGGAGAACCGCAGAAGCCAAGTCCAGCGAGTACCGAGCAAGAGTGACTTAGACGGTGAGTTCCCCACTTGCAAGTGGTACTGGAGCACTCTAGTGCTGCTCAGGTATGCCAGGTCAGCCGCTCTGCTTCCGTGTTTATGACAGAGGTGCTTCCATTGAATACTGAACTATTAGAAAACCACAAAGGTGGCGGGCAATTAAACAAAGTACCCGTGATGTATCTTTTGTGAGTTTTTGGAGATCCCGACAACTCAGTGAGAAACCAGTATTAAGAATTGACAATACAAAGCAATGCCAAAGCCAAAAGAGAGCTAAACCTGGGCCAAGTAAAAACACCAAGCATTGCCAAAAGCCAGAGGAGAGTAATAAGAACCCAGAGGGTTGTAGGAAGAGCTACTCCTATATTGAGAAGAATGTGCTTAATCTAAACTCACATTGCCAAAACTAAGGTTGACAAGGAAAGACTGAATACTAGCTTCTGTTTAACCATTGGTGCAGAAGGGAGAGAAAGATGGCAAACAAGCTGCCCTTCTGGAAAAAGTTATCCAGCAGGAGATGAGCATAGTTTGTAGAGTGAATGTTCTATTCCCTGAAAGATGCATTTTGATAGCAAGAAGAATTTACCAAGAAAAAACGATTGAAGGTGTTATTCTAAAATTGAAAGTTACCATTTAAGCTCTTTTCTCTATTGTTGTGGAAGAGGTAGATGAGCAAGGCAGCATACCCGCAGGGCAAGAAGTGATTGCCCAGAAGAAACCTGGTGAAAGGGTAAGTCGGGTAGTAGAAGGTGCAAGTGCTGATGTGTGGTACTAATAGAGAACAACATATTGAGTTGTGACTGTTACAGAAGAGTTGTGAAAGCTGGCAGAAGAAATATTACAGCTCTTTGTGCAGTTAAAATTGTGGTAAACCATCCTGGCCAAATTACTTGTTACTGTAAAGGTGAAACAGTTCTTACTCCAGGAGGAATGAGAATGTAAGACTCTCAAGAATTGTGATAAACCAACCTGATAAAATGATTTGCTGCCACTACAAATGTGGAACAGTTCTTATTCCAGGAGGAGTGAGAACCTGACTTTTTCAAGGTATTTTATTGAAGCAACGGAACTTTGTGAACTTGGGTAGAAGAACTTAAGAACTATACTGGAACTTTGTGTTGAATCAGATTTCCTTGCGTTTCCTTTTGTTGGCAGAAAACCCTTGTTTGGATCTGGGGAAGGGATGTTTGCCAAGACCACAAAAAGAGACATTGGGCCTCATCGGAAGTTGGCCGGAACATTAAAAATGTGGCAGCAATGCTATTACTGCGTCATTACCACTCCGCCCTACTGCTCCGCCCGATTAGAGTTTGGGCAGAAAGTTGGAGGTTTACCTCCAGAATTTCTTTGAAGGAAAAACTCTCCACTTTCTGCTTATTTGCGGCGATATTACCCCAACGCTATTTGCGCCATCGGTAATAGCGCCAATACTTCCCCACAGAGTCCTAAGGGCTCTACCAAAATGGGGAGTAACAGCCTTACCACAGCTCGTGATCCGGCGCTAATAGCACCGGACCGAGTTGCAGTAACGCTATTTGCGTTGGTGGTATCCCGACGGATTTACCACTGGGATACCACCAAACTTTTGATGAGGCCCACTGATCATACTGTGAAGAGGGTGAACCAGAACATGCCCTCCGTCCAAGAAGACTCTTCAACCGGAAGAAGAATCTGCAGCAATATGGCCGTCACCCATACGAACTTGCACCCATTCCAACTGCTCCCACAATGGACAATTATCATGAGAGGTACCCGCCCAGCAGACCTTATAATCCAGCAGTAGTATGAATTCTGCCCAGAGTAAACGAAGAGACACAAGACGGAGCTGGAAACAGTTACATGGACAGGCTCGACTGACCAGCAAGACACCAAGTCACTTGTCGTTAGCGATGCCACGATGACTTAGCCACATCAGATATGAAGCGGTTTATGGTCATAAAACCGAAAAAACAAATCCCGAAAAAAAAATCTCGAAATTAAAAGGTCGAAAAAAAAAAAGTCGCATTTTTTTTTATGACGTTTTTTGTTCGAAATGGGGGGGTTCCCCCCCCACAACCCCACTTTTTTCATTTTTATCATTTTACCCCTTTTGTTTACTTACCTGACCCCAAAAAAGCATATAATTAAATAAATAAAAAATTTGACTTTTTTTTCGATATTTTTTTTTCGAGATTATTGTAATTCGAGATTTTTTTTTCGGTCTTTTGACTGACCACCATATGAAGCACACGTGCCCTCCGCACACTTTGGACACACACACACATTCAACTACACGAAGAATACTTGTATACAGCTCTATAGCTAGAGGACAGTGATATATACATAGCGATTGCACATTTATTATTTTGCCATTAGGCCTGCTACAGCACCGCGGTAACTCAAGAAGCAAGATGAGTTTGTGTACATGCTTGCAGATGCTCATATGCAAATAACCTCAGGGTGTGACAGGAGCACCCAAGGGACCTGACAGCCATAACGCACTAACTTATAGACTATTTAGAAGACGTATGTAGTAGAAGCCAGACCAAGGCTCAATAAATCTAGCAGGCTGTGATCAGCCTAGAAACGGGACCCCAAGCCTCAAGGAATCATGCATAGCAGGACTACTGTAAGCAGCAGCAAAGCCACCACCAAGGTCGCAATGTTGCAACTGACATTCTTCACTCTGAACTTAAGTAACACTGGCTACAGGAGAAGCGAGTGCTCCAATAAAATACAGAATAATTCAGAGCTCCTGGGCTCACAACTATGGTCTCCATGCACGTGACCAGGCCGAGTTGAGGGGCTGCTAAAGAGTACGGCCTGAGAAGAGCAACCTGTTCCACCGTCTCGACAATAGCCGCAACAATATTGCTACAGTTACGCTACCATTCTGCGTTGGGAATTGGAGCACGCTCATCACGGCTATGGGCTACACACCACCATGACACTGACACATAGTTGCATCTTACTGATGCATAATTATACAAGGCACTGTTCAAAGATGTTCCGTGGCTGGGAACAGAGTTAGTCCCAGGCTCGGGGGTTTTGACTCATCCAATCATAGCCAAGGACCCTTCGGGTGTACAGCGAGGGTCACCAACCAATCACGGGGCTGCGATCCCTGTGGCGTATTTGTCATAATAAACCGCAGTATTCCTTGCCTCTTGTGTGGACCTGGCGGTCTTGATTAGGACTGAGCGAAGGAGTTAGGCCTTCCACAGACTCGCTCCAGCGGGCCCCCCCAAGTGGCTCGGTCAGACCTGGGGGTCCACCCCTAACAAGTTGTAGGTCCCACCGAGATCAGGTGTGGTGCCAGCCCGGCCTGATGCTGCCTCCTTAGCCATCGGACCCAGAAGGCCGCAGGTCCCTCGCGTGAATTGCGAGCTAACCGGACGGCGCAATCGGAGATAGGCCATCGGGAGCCGCCTTGAGAAATTGATCTTGCCCACAGTCGGCGAGGTGTCCACGCAGTCCAGATGGTCGAGACGAGCGGTTAACGGGGAGCCAACAGCCGAGCAGTTTCGACAGACCCAAGAGAATGTAAGTGTGGTCCACATAACAGGCAACATATTGAGTCAGTGAGTTTAATATAGGTGGGAGGAGGGAGATATAACTTGCAATTATTGTTTGCATTGAAATTGTTTGACATGTGCCTGGTGGTAGGGACCTGAGCGTAGGTAGAATTCCCTTTTGTGGTTGTTCGAGCATTGCAATGAAGGGCTCTGGTGAGGAGTAAGGATTGTGGATTCAGTAGGCTTGGACTGTGACAACTTGTATATGTGAGGTATTCCTAAGTGTTGGACGTTTTAGTACGGAGCATAGATGACGGATCCCCATGAGGGTTAGCTCGAGCTATCCTAGATTGCAGAAGGTATTTGTCTGCGTAGGTCTCCCGGAGAGAGGCGTTTCAACCGTCAGGCGACGTGTGGGTTGCAGCAAATACAAGAGAATACTCCACTGCTGGGAAGACAGCTGTGGGGTTATTTTGGTTTTGGGGTGTATTGCGGGGAATGGGGATAACAGCATTCGTGTGCACACAATGGTCTCTTCAATAGCTTAATCATTAGTTGGTGACGTCACCCTTAGGTTGTTCCATAGGACACTGTGTAGAGAGGTGAGGAGTTGGTTTTATGAAGTGAAATTGAAGGACAGGTGAGCCAGCGGCAGTGCGCGGAAGGCGCATGTGCACGATTGAGGTGGTGTGCTGGACCGCGGCAGTGCTGATGAAGGCAGGGCTTAGTATGAAGCCCGCCGTGGAATATACAGAGCACAGAGGCTCGTAGAGAAAACAATTGAGAAAAAGTGTACTGTAACCTTTTCCCTCCTTGACAGCGGATATCAAAAGCCTTGCCTAGAGGTCAGGTTAACAGTTCTAATGTATTCTTATGGGGGAACGGGGGTTATGTGTAGTGGGGCGATAACTCCCATTCAGCACCTTTGTAAAACCCTACACCCACATAAAGATAAAATCGTCAAGTACAGCATACAATAGTCTAAAAGCACGGAAGGCAAATTAGCAAGACAGTGGCCACCCAACGGCAGTTTCCCCAAAGATGTACTGCAATCACTTTTGACGCATCTGCAGAGTACATACAAAGGGAAAAAGTTAGCTAAACGCATGGAAATATTTGAACTGTGGCGTATGTTTCAAGAGCATAGGCCTTGGATGATGAGCTTACAGGAGGTGAAAGAGGAAGGATCTGATACATCCGCTCTGCCTCCCGCATTGCTGAGTGTAATATCCGATGATGCAGACGAAGAACAGGGCCTATAACCATTAAGAGAATTCCAAGCAGCAGAAAGTTACTCAAAGCCAACATATAAACCAGCCCCATATGCCCAAACCGAACTATCACAAGGGACAGGGCAAGCGCCCGATGATGCAGACCGCAACAAGGAAGGGCTATGGTGCGCAAAAAATGAGCTTGCAGGTATAGGACCAGAATAATGAATAGCTGCCCAAACACTACTCAAATTAACAGGGGTCACAATGGGGGAGGCAGAGAATTCAACAAAGGCAATAGAAAGCTTGGAGCTAGGGCACAGATCTCACAGAAGCCCAAATAGGATAAAGGGGAGAGAAGAAAAGCAACCTCAAGATATCAAAAACTTGAGAGTACAAGGGGAAGACAGGGTACGGAAACAGGGTTCAGTAAATGAACCCGAGTCGCAAGGGCATAGCAGGAGAGAATATCTGAACTCACCACAGAAGGGACGACAAACAATATTAGGAAAAGAAGAGATGGAAGGAGGGCGGAGAGAAGAAGTGGTAAGCAAGAGGGAGGAACTAGAAAGGGTTCTAGAGAAAGAGAAGGAGATAGCATTGTGGAGGAAGAAAATATTATTGCAGGAATCACTTAAGTATGAGGAGAAACGATTGAAACAACTGAAGATGGCACGGTGGGTGAGGGAACAAACTAGAAAGGACGAAGCGTGGATGTTGGAAAAGATAAGTGATCAGATAAAACTGGAATTAGCCAGAGAAAGGCAGGAAGGAGAGAGGCAACGAGAAGGTGAAAATACAGATGAGTACTCTGGAGGGCCAAGTAGACACGGTGCAGCATTCTTGGGAGTGCGGGACGAAGAGGACATATCATGAGGTACATTAAGGTCTATGTCTACTAGACATAGCTAGTAGACATAGACCTTAATGTACCTCATGACCCTACCCTAGTAACGGGAAAATTGAACCTCTCAACTAGTATCTGTAGCCATATAAATGGCGAGGGCGATACAGACGACCACAGTGACGAGGAACAGGAGGGGCCCAATAAGATTTACCTCACAAGGACTAATGGAGGGACTTCTTGGGAGTTCAGAACACACGAACAGAGGAGTAGATCACATGATGGGCTGACAAAAGATACACCAGAGAAGGGAGTCCCGCAGACACCGTACAGCAGTAGACTTAGAGACTTCCCTGGGCATATGAGAGACGGGGCGACAATCACACAATCAAGGGGACATTCCTGCTCCACTGGTAGAGCCCCATACATCACAAGAACACACAATAGAACCCATAGACATAGGTGCAGAGATAGAAGACGAGAGGGGATCTATTCCAATAAGGCAGTATAGGCGTACACCGGAAGAGAGGGCCACATACTCTCTAATGCTGTTGCTGGAGAGGGGAGGGACGCGACCACATTATGTGCCATGGAAACACAGGACAAGAAAAACATTACATTCAGATTACCCTCGCTAAGTGAGGGAGCAGGGAAATGGATTTATGAAATGGAAAAGTTAATGGCAGGCCACCGGTTAGCAGTAGGCGATGTCAAGGGACTACTAGTATCCATACTGGGCGACGCTGCTGATGACACCTGGAAGAGGTTAAGGTTCCCAGGGGTGACTATTCACAATACAGCACATGATGGCTACCATTCGCAAACTGTAGGACTAGATTAAGGCAGGCATTACGGACACAATTGCCAGACACATCAGACATAGGGTCCATTATGTCACGCAAGATGCGTGACAACGAGGTTCCTGTTAATTATATTCAGGATGCAACAGCTTTGGCGCCTCGAAACTCAAGAGCCGTGGGACAAAACGATGGCTATATTCTACCACATCTTAGTACAAGGATTACCAGAACCAGTTCAGAAAAACATAAAATTGGTGGGGATGGAGGCGAAGGCATGGCCGGAAATACAACTCACCATTGCAGATTGTGGTAACAAAACATTAAACAGAAGGCAGAAGAGAGAACGGCAGATGAAGCTAAGTTCGTGCAGAAGAAATTGTCCAAGTACACATTAAAAGGAGCACTCATCACAAGCCCCAGCACACAGACACAAACAGCGACCACTCAACCACACACGCAACTTGAACCACAGCCAAAGTATGCATCCCCCATGGGAGGAGGGTACATAGGGAGAGGCGGTTACCCACAAAGCTTCAGGGGGGGGCTTCCAAAGAGGACGAGGGTTCGGACCCCAATCACACCAGTATGTAGGAGGGTTTCAGAGCTACACACAGCAAAGGCAACAAGGGTTAGGGGGAAGAGAAGGGGTGGATTCCCATGGCAGGCAAGAGAGCCACCGCAGTGCTGGGCCTGTGGACAACTAAGACACATTTCCCGAGCATGCAGGAACAGGGGGGATCTAGCAAGGATGGGGAGAGCCAGGGTATCCAGGAGGACAGAATGGCTACTACAACCCAGACGTACAACAGCAACATGGACCGATGCAAAACATGCAGCAGCAGACACAACTAATCCCACAGACACAACCTCAACAAGCACCTCCAAGAACAGGGCCACCACTGTCATGACCCTTGCCCCTGGCCCTCACTGGCAAGTCAGCCTTCCAGTTAGGGCCAGGTCAAAGGCCTTAAAAACTCATCCAAGACTCTCTTGGAGTCAGTCCTGGCGCCTTTGGCGCCAGGCTCATAACCATCATGAAGACCAACATTAGAATGGGACTATTTACTTGGGATTATTTAACTTGGGGGGGTTCAGCCAACATGGAGGCACACACATAGCTCAGTTACAAGGAACTGAGCTATGCGGTCTAGTCTTTTGGGTGTGGCAGGCCTGGGATTACTTTACCTGGACTACTTTGGGTGTGGCAGGCCTGGGACTATTTTACCTGGACTACTTTACCTGAGACTATTTAAACCGCACCCAAACAGCAGAACATGCTTTGCGTTATTCTGCTGTGGGCAACGTAACGCTCACAGTGTCCAGTTCTTGGATGCCAGTTTTCCTGAAACCAAGGACCTGCAGAGAGAGAAAGAACACGACGAAACTTACCTGGAACAGTATCCTGTCTTCAACCCATCGCTGACTTCAGTTCCACTCACCTGAAAGTACGAACTCCATCATCCGGCACCGCATGCATCCTGGAATGCCATAACCTGGAAAGAGGAGAAAGAAAGACAGCATTAGTAAGCGTTTACTCATGTTTCCTCCCGAATGAAGAAAGCCACACAATTCTTACCTGGATAGTCATCTCCTGGTCAGTATCATCGCTGGAACATTATGGCGCTCGGCGAGGAACATTGCAACAAGCATGGAGAGAAAAGACACAGGTTAGCAATATGAAAGGCGAAACAGCGCCAAGCACCGCGCATTACTCACCGGACAGCATCACACACACCGCGCTTTCGCCTGCCGGCCCATGCTCATCTTCAAACTGCATGACAACACCAAAATACCTTTTCATACCTAAAAGGAAAGAAGCAAGACATTATTATTTGAACTAAGAGGAACATAAGAACTGCATATAAAGACTGTAAAGCAGCAAACCTACGGAGTCGCAGCAGGCCTGGATTCCCACAGGGGGGCTTGCACCAGTGAAGTAACTTGTCGCTGCTCGCCTCCCACATCTAAGCGCCCCTGCCACGAGGAGCAGGACGGAGAATCCACCTTTTACAATATTAAGGTGAGGAGAGGGCCCAAGCGGGAGGAAGAAGTTGAGGTCAAGGGAGGTGGGAAAACAGACAATCTGGTATTGAATCCAGCTCTCCTATATTGCAGAACCATCTTTAACCAGAGGCCTTACGAAGGGATCGGGAGAGGGTTTGAGAGTGCAAATCATCCAACCAGGGCTGGGTGGCGTCCCCGTGGATACCAGGTGAGGCTAACAGAACGCAAAGCCTCAATAAGATTACCCACCTGGGCGTCATGGAGACTTCAGTTGTTGGGACAATTACACACTGAAGTACATTCAGCCAGGCAAGAAACCAACGCTCTTAGGAGGGATTTGATTGTTACTAAGGATCGTACCAACGAAATAAGTAGACAATTGCTCCAATCACAGACAGGACAGACCCCATTGCCTGGCAACATTCCGCCAGCACCTGTACCAACTTCTTCCACCAATCCAGTACAAAGAACCCTTCCTGGGGCAGTTCCTTTTGCTCCACCTGTATGATTTACAGGGGACCCCAAGAAGTGCCCAACTTTCATAAACCAGTGTCATTTTCATTTCCTTTGCAGACCTGGGGCTTTTCCCAACGACCAGGCGTGGGTTGCTTTTGTCTTGTCATATCTGAGTGGCAGTGCTGCGGATTGGTCGGTACCGTTGGTAAGTCAGGATGACCCGTTGTTACTTGACTTTGGGGGTTTCCAGATGGAAATGGAAAAACTCTTTGCTCGTCATACCCAAGGCCAAGCATTAGACAACGAACTTTGTCACTCCGTCAAGGAAGTCAAGACTTGCTTACATATATAGCAACATTTAACAGACTAGTCGTTGAAGCTGGGTGGCCTGAGGAAAAAAGGACCACACTATTTCATCGGGGTCTATGAGGGGAACTAAAGGATGTCCTTGCTCAAGTGGTTAACCCACCTAAAGACTGGAGAATTCATCAACCTTGTGGTGCAATTAGATCAAAGATTACAAGACCGAAAAGCGGACCGGATAAGGTTAGACACTCGAGCTGTGTATGTCCGGTCAAAGGATAATGTTCCACGTACATTGGAAAACACGGTAGAACCCATGCAAATCGGAGGTGTACAGCCCCCTTTAACTAAAACTGAAAGAGACAAGAGAAGGCAACAGCGATTATGCTTATATTGCAGAAAATCAGGCCACTTCCTCAATGAATGTCCAGTGAAACCACCAAGGAGAACTGTTGGAGCCACAGAGAAGGAAGATAACAACAAGGAGTCGGAAACCTACCAAGCCTGTCAAGCGTAGAGGTCTGCTTGTCGAACGAGAAGGATGAGCCACAGACCTCACACTTTGCATTACGAGCAATTTTGATCAATTACCAACAACCATCTCGGATGCATGCTGTCGAAGCATACATAGACAGCGGAGCAGTTGGGAATTATGTAGACCAAGATCTGGCAGCAGAGATGGGGCTTCCCTTATGCTCTAAGTCGACTACTGAAAAAGTTACTACTGTTGATGGGACAGAAATAGCTTCCGGACCAGTAACCCAATGCACAGCAGCACTAACCCTACTGTGCCAGGATGGACACCGAGAATCTATTGCATTCAATCTCATCAAAGCTCCTCAGTTTCGACTAATCCTAGGGATGCCATGGTTGGCAGCTCACAACCCTCTAATAGATTGGCGTGCCAAGAAGTTGGCCTTTTTCGATGATTGTGCTTGCACCTGTTATTACCAAGAAAAGGGGAAAACAGACTTATGTACATCTGCTACTCCCAGTACGGCGGCGATTGTACTAGGTGCGACTACTACTCTACCAAATGAATACCAAGATTTTCAAGACGTGCTCCAGAAAGAACAAGCCAATACTCTACCACCTGCACAGGCCCGACGATTGTCAGATCAACCTCATACCTGGTGCGCAAATTCCTTGTGCTCAAATCTATGCACTTACTGAACCAGAAAACTTCCATTTGAAATCTTATCTTGATCAGTACCTGGCAAATATATTGATCCGCCCATCTAAATCACCGGCAGCCAGTCCCTTATTCTTCGTACCAAAGAAGGAAGGAGATTTGAGGACTTGCATCGACTATCGCGCATTAAACCAGCTCACAGTAAAAAAACGTTATCCACTGCCCCTTATTCCTGAATTATTGGATCAAGTCAAAGACGCCCAAATCTATACCAAACTGGACCTTACGGGGGCATACCATCTTGTTCGAGTGGAGAAAGGAGACAAATGGAAAACCGCCTTTCGTACCAGATACGGCTTGTATGAATACCAGGTAATGCCTTTTGGACTTTGCAACACTCCTGCTGCATTCCAGTACTTTATGAATTATGTTTTGCGGGAGTTCATCGACGTTTGCGCTCTGGTTTACATTGATGGCATCTTAGTATATTCTGCTACAAAAGAAGACCATGCCAGGCATGTCCGCTCCGTCCTTACTAAACTCTGCCAACATAAACTGTATGCTAAACTTGAAAAATGCTCTTTTCATGTCACCGAAGTGGAGTTCCTCGGTTTTATCCTCACAGCAAAAGGTATCAGAATTGGTAGGCACAAGGTAGATGCCATTCTTAACTGGCTGTCACCAACTTCATTTAAAGGAATCCAGAGTATGTTGGGCTTTGCAAACTTTTACCGCTGATTCATCCCAGATTTTTCCCAAATAGTGCATCCAATTACATCACTATTGAGAAAAAACAATAAAAAGTTCAATTGGACTGAAGAAGCAGAGAAGGCCTTTCAAGAACTTAAGAAAAAATTCACTTCTGCTACAGTTCTACGGCATCCGCGCCCAGACCTCCCTTATATAGTTGAAACAGATGCCTCTGGCATGGCTATGGGAGCTGTTCTCTCACATAGGGACCCAGGAACTGGCCAGTTACACCCTGTGGCCTTCTGGTCATAAACATTCTCACCTCCCGAACTCAACTATGCTATCACAGACAAAGAACCCTTGGCTATAAAATCAGCTTCCAAGGCATGGTGACACTATCTCCTTGGTGCTAGACATACTGTCACGGTCATAACTGATCATCGAAACCTGCAATACCTAAAAACAGCAAAGGCTCAATCATCCCATCAGCTGCGGTGGGCTCTTTTCTTCGCTGAATATGACTATGTGATCACCTACCGGCCAGGATTCCGAAACAGAAAGGCTGGCGCCTTGTCCCGCATGCGTGTTGATGAATAGGTATACATAACTCAGATCCAGTAGCCATTATTCCAGAAGACAAACTCCTGGGTCTTACGACAACATTGACACAGGGTGAACTCCAAAACAAGATCCAACTCTTAATAGAACACACTTTCTCACAAGAGTGGGGTACTCAAGGAGAACATTACACCATTAAAGACCAGTCACCATATTTTAGGAACCGTCTATACTTGCCAAGTAAAGATTTACAAGAGCAGGTTATTTCGGGTCATCATGACTCCCTGATTGAAGGTCATCCTGGAATTGCCTAAACTCTAGCTAAAGTAAAACCAAACTATTGGTGGCGCACATGGCATAAAGACATCATACAATTTATCCAATCTTGCGGTGTGTGTGCACAAAACAAGTCCCAAAAGCAGAAACCAGCTGGTCTTCTCCAACTATTGAAAATTTCTCCTGCACCATGGCACACACTGTCCCTTGATTTCATTACAGATCTACCTCCCAGTCAAGGATTCAACACCATCTTAGTAGTTGTAGACTTGTTCTCTAAAATGGCACACTATATTCCTTTTAAGGGTCTTCCAAATGCATCCAATTTAGCAAAGGTATTCCTGGAGGAAATCGTACGGCTACATGGCTTTCCATCGGTCTTGATCTCAGATCGAAGTAGTCAGTTCGTATCCAACTTCTGGAGGAAATGCTGTTTAGTAGCCCAAATTGACATTCGACTATCCACAAGTCACCATCCTCAAACAGATGGCCAAACAGAAAGAACAAACCAAACCCTCGAGCAATACTTATGTTACATGTTACATCAAGTGGAAGGACTTGTTATGGATAGCTGAATATGCCTATAATAATTCATTACATACCAGCACTGGACAAACCCCTTTCTACACTATATATGGTAGATATCCACGTACTTCAGAATTGGATCCCCCAACCCCTTTGGAAATGCCAGCGGTTAAAACCCTACATACGACTATTTCCCAGGCCTTCAAAGAAGCAGCAGAACATTTACTCCAAGCCAAGAACAGACAAAAGAAATTTGCTGACCAACATCATAGTAAAGCCCCCGCCTATCAAATTGGAGACAAGGTCTGGTTAGCATCAAAATATATGCCCATAAAAGGGACTCGGACCTTTCGTCCCCGATATCTGTGACCTTATTCTATTGAATCCGTAATAAATCCAGTGGCAGTTAAATTAGCCCTACCACCCACTATGCAGATTCATCCTGTGTTTTATGTATCACTCCTGAAACCGGTACAATCCGGTACTCGGGTTAGACCACCACCAAAACCAGTATTAGTTGACGGAGAACCAGAGTTTGAAGTAAAGGATATCCTAGACTCAAAATACACCAGATCCAAACTATACTACTTAGTTGCTTGGAAGGGACACGGCCCTCAAGACAGATCATGGGAACCTAGTGAATACATCCATGCACCTCGCTTAATTAAAAAAGCTCCATCAGAATTACCCAGCCAAACCAGGACCAGTCAGAAGTGCCACCGTGAGAGGGGCCTTGGGGGGAGGGAGGGAAGAGTGCTGTCATGACCCTTGCCCCTGGCCCTCACTGGCAAGTCAGCCTTCCAGTTAGGGCCAGGTCAAAGGCCTTAAAACCTCATCCAAGACTCTCTTGGAGTCAGTCCTGGCACCTTTGGCGCCAGGCTCATAACCATCATGAAGACCAACATTAGAATGGGACTATTTACTTGGGATTATTTAACTTGGGGGGGGGGTTCAGCCAACATGGAGGCACACACGTAGCTCAGTTACAAGGAACTGAGCTATGCGGTCTAGTGTTTTGGGTGTGGCAGGCCTGGGACTATTTTACCTGGACTACTTTACCTGAGACTATTTAAACTGCACCCAAACAGCAGAACGTGCTTTGCGTTATTCTGCTTTGGGCAGTGTAATGCTCACCGTGTCCAGTTCTTTGATGCCAGCTTACCTGAAACCAAGGACCTGCAGAGAGAGAAAGAACACTACGAAACTTACCTGGAACAGTATCCTGCCTTCAATCCATCACCGACTTCAGTTCCACTCACCTGAAGGTACGAACTCCATCATCCGGCACCGCATGCATCCTGGTATACTATAATCTGGAAAGAGGAGAAAGAAAGACAGCATTAGTAAGCGTTTACTCACGTCTCCTACCGAATGAAGAAAGCCACACAATTCTTACCTGGGTAGTTATCTCCTGGTCAGTATCATCGCTGGAACATTACGGCGCTCGGCGAGGAACATCGCAACCTGCCAGGAGAGAAAAGATACAGGTTAGCAAAATAAAAGGCGAAACAGCACTGCACATCGCGCATTACTCACCGGACAGCATCGCGCACTCCGCGCTTTTGCCTACCGGCCCATGCTCATCTTCAAACTGCATGACAACACCAAAATACCTTTCCATACCTAAAAGGAAAGAAGCAAGACATTATTATTCGAACTAAGAGGAACATAAGAACTGCATATAAAGACTGTAAAGCAGCAAACCTACAGAGTCGCAGAAGGCCTGGATTCCCACAGGGGGCTTGCACCAGTGAAATAACTTGGTCGCTGCTCGCCCCCCACATCTAAGCGCCCCTGCCACGAGGAGCAGGACGGAGAATCCACCTTTTACAATATTAAGGTGAGGGGAGGACCCAAGGGGGAGGAAGGAGTTGAGGCCAAGGGAGGTGGGAAAACAAAGGCAATCTGGTATTGAATCTGGCTCTCCTATATTGCAGACCCATCTTTAAGCAGAGGCCTTACCAAGGGATCGGGCGAGGGTTCGAGAGTGCAAATCATCCAACCAGGGCTGGGTGGCGTCCCCGTGGATACCAGGTGAGCTTAACAACCACTTCAGATGATGGTGCCACAAGGAACGACAGCAACACAGCAGTTAACACAAGTACATGCTCATTCCCCGGAGCCCATGGACACGGCAGCAACAGTACCAATTCAGAAGATGGGAGGGGTCACTATAGTAGGAAACAACCCCTATACAGGGAACAGACTGATCTAAATTTCCCCAATAGGACAGCCCACAGATGAACGTACTGTGTCCCATCCTGTCGGTCACACCTAACACTGCGGAGGAACCTCGCATGAGGGTGACGATAAGTGACATAACACGTTCCTTTCTTGTTGACACTGGGGCAACCAGATCATGCATACAGGAAGGGACTTTTGCAATGTCAGGCGATGCCGTGAACACACAAGGATTCTCTGGGGCTCGAGAGGTGGTTCAATTTACTGATAACATCTCCTTATCCACTGGGGAACACGATCTGTCACTACCCTTACTCTACTCCAAACACGCACCTGTCAATATTTTAGGTCGAGACATAATGAGCACACTCAACATGACCATCTCATTTACAGATAAAGGCAGAATATGCTCAACCCCAGGGATACACATGCTCACAGTAAGGCAACTTGTCCAAGCATATTGTGGGGAAAAGTTAAAGAGGGGGAGCCAGCCGACCCCAAACTATTCCAATACGGCACAGACATGGCCCTCGCATGGTTACCAGGGATTGCAAGGAAGGTGTGGAGAAGACCAGAAACACCATCAGATGAAGAAGTAGGAATGGCAGTGGCGGTAGACATTGAAGGGATTGTAGCACGACAGGATTGGATCACGGTGCATGTAGTCGATGACCAAGGGTGAGCATGGAGGGCAATAATTCCAGCGGCAGAGGGATGCAGGTTAACCCAGGTAACAGATGAGGAGCTTTTTATAGAAGATAAAAGTGAGACAGAAACAGTACTGGAAATGAGTATTCACTTTTGGCTACACACCACATACCGGGACAAACCCCAGAAAATGGCAATGGCGCTGGAAGCTCAATCCCCGTTCATGGAAAAGGACTTGGCCAAGGGACCAAGCGACTTATGGACTACTATGATGTGGGATACATCCGAAGCATAGGGGGAGTGAAAATAAAACAAACCCGGTGCAATATTGCCCAGAGCAAAACAGTACCCCTTAACAAAGGAAGCAGATGAAGGTATATACGAAAAAATCAACGCACTCATTGAAAGAGGTATTCTAGTACCCTCAGAGTCTCCATGCAACACAGCAGTGTACCCCGTGCGCAAGGCGAATGGTGAGTCATGGTGTTTTGTCCAAGATCTCTGCCCGCTTAACCACATTGTAGAAGCAGAATATCCTGTGGCAGCAAACTGCAACGATTCTGTGCGGAATTCCAGCAGAAGCCACATAGTTCACTGTCATCAATCTCAAAAGTGTGTTTTTCTCAATCCCATTCCACCCAGACTCACAAGATTTGACCAGTTTCATGTACCGTAACCGGAAGTGGAAACACACCAGATTGCCACAAGGCTACTGTGAGTCACCATCAATTTTCAACATAGTAATACAGATGTACTTGGCCAATCTGACGACTGCAATCTCTACAAGAGGGAACCTGTAGTGCAGGCGCCCTATTTGATGTGAGACCGCAAATTAGACGGGCAGGACTACGGTGGATGAGTCCAGTGGGCTTTGGCAACAGAATAGGAGGACCGTCAGCTATTTAATAGCAGTGAAGACATTTATAATGGACTTGATATATGAAGTCTGAAGCTATTGAAGGGTGTATTGAGACACCAGCACTGCAAACTGTACATTAAGAGGAGTAATCTTCTGTTTTGAAATTGGAATCTTTTATGTGGCCCTGGATTGCATGGTGGTAACTAAGAAAATCCTGGTTTTCCCTGAAGAAAGTTCATGCAATAATCGCTAAAAAGAACTGAAACATGTCAGGATCGATTGTTTGTCCGAGTTAGAAAACTCAGAAAGTTTATGATGTGTTAAAACCATTTGCATGTCTTTTTCTACAATTGTTAAATGTGGTTATATGTAGGTTTAGTGATCTAGTGGTATTTTATATCTACCGTGTGTTTTTATGTTGGGTCATGTTCATGTTGAAAATTTTAAGTTTTTTAAATCTTTTTGCAAACTTTATTTAAAAAAATGTCAGGACTGTAGGTATAGGGAGGTCTGTCCACCAGACTATGTGTATAGGTCAGTAAATTTAAAACCTTTTTCAAACTGTCTCCTTTATATATAAATATTTGTGGTCAACCTCTGACCGTGTGAGAGAGGGAGTATTCCAAAGGGGTATTTTGCCTTTTGTAAGGTTGATTGGCCAATGTCCAATCAGCCAGCACAGTCCTACAGTATGTAGACAATATCCTGATTTGTAGTGAAACAGAAAGAGAGTGTAGGGAGGACTCAGTACATGTACTTACGACATTGGCAGACAAAGGGTACAAGATAGACAAAGCTAAACTTCAGCACTAAAAAAAGGAAGTATTTTACATTGGGCAGATAATATCCAAAGACGGGAGACACACATCCCCGAAAAGAGCACAGATAATCCAAAACACTCCCCAGCCCAAAACAGTAAGGGAGCTGCAGCAGTTCCTCGGATTATGTGACTGTTGTCGAGCATGGGTTTTTGACTACAGCCCCTATACATGCCCACTCTTAACAGCCCTCAAAGAAGCACAGAGAGATGCAAAACCACTAGGCTGGACAAGAAAAATGACTGATTCTTATAATGAATTGAAAGAGGCCATAAGCACGGCACCAGTGCTAGCGACCACAGATTACAAAAAATAATTTGTTTTCCCACACCGATGGCATGGTTATGAAAGCGGCACTGACCGAAAAGACCAGCATGGGCCACAAGCCAATTGCATATTACAGTGCACAGTTGGACCCAGTAATGAAGGGACACTTTCCGTGTGAACAACATTTGGCTGCTGCAGCATTTGCTATAGAAAAAGCTTCATCAATAACAATGGGATTGCACAACAACAATTTATGTGGAGCATGCCCTCTTTGCAATACTGCATAAACCAAAAAGCACACCAACAACCCAGAGAGCAACAGGGTATGAAATCATGTTATCAAGACCAGAATTGAAAACAGTGAGATGTAAACATTTTAATCCTGCACAATTCATAGCCGATGTCCAACAACCAGATGAGTGGGTTCATGACTGCACACAAAATATTTAGTTTTTCACTGAGACACACAAGGTAGACGAGGATGCCCTTGAGGGGGGGAGAAGTACTGTACATTGATGGGTTCTCAACAATTGACCAGACAGAATGAGGAGAACTGGTGCAGCATTAATAAAGCTCAAAGAAGATTGGACAAGTAAGGTAGTGTACAGTGTCCGGTTACCCCCCATTATTCAGCACAAGCAGCAAAATGAGTGGCATTGATACTGGCATTACAAAATAGCGTAGGCAAAAAAAATGACAATATATTTAGATAGTGCCTAGGTCACCTGCACAGTACATTGTGGGCTGGCGAGATGGCAGACGGTACACCAGTGCAACATGCCTTACTCCTAGGGGAACTAATAAACGTTATAACAAATCCTGACAAAGTAGCACTAGTAAAATGCCAGGCACACACAAATGGCGAAGACCAAATATCAAGAGGTACTGAGGCAGCAGATTACCAAGCAAAACATGCATCATATTTCTGACAATTGTGGGACTTGAAGGCGGAGCAAAAACAAAGGGGAGGGGTTAGACAGATGTTATTGAAGGATGGATAGACTCACCAGAAACACAGCTAATGGGGCTGCAGGCAGCAGCATCAAGAGATGAGAAAGAACTCAGGGTAAAAAGGGGATGCTCAATGTCTCCTACTGATGCCCTATGGCGACAAAACAACACTTCTACAAACAGCATTACAACAGTTGCACTATCCTGCACACACTGGAAGAGAAGTCATTGCAGCTCACATTGGAGAATCATGGTTCTGCCCGACCTAACTAGCCACGTAGCAAACTATCAGCAATTGCTTGACATGCCAACAATTTAGCGCTGGTCACACACAGAGTGATAACAGGAACAATACCCAGACCTCTAGGGCCATTCTTAAATCTTCACATTGACTACGTGGACATGATCCAGGTATGTCAAGGGTATCGTTACATGATCATAGTGCTTTGTCTCTTCTCTAGGTGGATAGAGGCTGGGCAATGTTCCCATGCCAACGCCCTTAGAGCAGCAAAATTCTTAGAGAAGTGTTCCGAAGAAGGGGTGTGTGCGAGGTCCTACGATCTGACAACATGTTACGCTCACCTGGCTCCCACAGGGGTGTCGGTCGGACCCGGACTGCTGCGGCCTCCAACCACGTGATGCGTAGTGCAGCGATGACTGACTGGATCTGCCCTCCTAATCTTGTCTGCTTGACCCGTAGAAATATTCTCCTACAAGTGGAGAGATGGATTTAGCCACTTGTGGATTCAAGTGATGGCACCCCCACTGTCCTCCCCACTAATCACCTCTGAAGTGCCCTCTCAGCAATCTCACCTTATATTCTTGAAGGATGAGCACTCCATCCTGCGAAGCACGCAGGGGCGCATTGATGACCAGTTACTTCACTGGCCTGAAGATATTGGAAGAGTTGTAGACGAATCCTGACTCCCAAAAGGTCCTGGTGAAGAGCCGTAAGTATATAGTTCGTAAGAGTTCAAAATGTCTGGAATTCACTCCTGTCCAATTCCTCTTTTTATCTTGCAGCTTTGACCCAATAAGAAGATTGACAGCTGAAAGCGCTCCATTAAAAGTCTGTTACCCAACACTGTCCGGTAAATAATGCCAAGGGTTAAACTTGCTGCTTTCTCCTTTTCTTACACGTGCGGCATAAGAAGATGTGGCGTGCTGATGAATAATAAATCCGGTGGTAAAATCAGGTGAGCATATGGCGGCTAAAGAGATTGTCTCTGCCTGTTCTCTCTGCCTCTGCTCACCTTGTTGTTTCTTGTTCCCCTTAGGTGCCGGGATTCGGCGATATAAAGATGGAGACAGCACCGGATCAAAGAGATGCTGCGTGGAACGGTGAGTATGGCGCGGCGCTGCTGCTGGCGATGCAACGCGTTTAAAACAAAGTCTTTCCTCTGGTTTGAAGATGCGATGAATCCGGAATCAGGTAAGAAATCAGGTAATACTCTTGTTCTAACCTTTGCTTCTTTCCTTCTTTCTAGGTGCTCCAGGTTTGAGGCGGGCGTGGCAGAAGGCTGGATGCTGCTGCTGGCACGGTGAACGTTACGCTGCTGGATGCAGAATAACGCGAAGCGTGTGCTGCTCTTCGGGCGTGGTTTAAATAGCCTCAAAAGTAGTCCCATGTAGGTATCCCTCCCTGACCACAACCGAGTAACAAAATAGTCCCTAAGGTAAAGTAGTCCCTTCCAGGCCTCACATGGGCTTGGATCTTCTTGCAGCATGGTCTGCATCAGGTAAGTGTGCACCTATGAGCCTGGCGCCATAGGCGCCAGGACTGATGTCCCATATGAGCCTGGCGCCATAGGTGCCAGGACTGAACCCAGACAGCCCCTAGCAGGGGTTGCTGGGTTTTCACAAGGCAACATGATGCCTGCTCCCGGGGCTGATGGAAGTGGTCTGGATGCCCGGGGGTATGCATCATGACAGAACAGTCCTCACTTTGCCAACAAACTGTTGCAACATATTACCACCCTGCTGGGAATAAAACATAAAGTTGCTTGTGCGTACCACCTGCAAGCCAATGGTGTGTGCGAACGCCTCAATGGTGTCCTGAAAGAATGTACTGCAAAAACTCAACAAACCACAAAAAGGAACTGGTTCTATTGCTTACCCCTTGCCCTATTCGAACTACGAAATAAGCCGGGGTCCGAGCACCATTTAACACCCCACGAGGTGGTGACAGGACGCAGAATGCATCTCCCATTAGCACCACCTACAAGGGCCCTGAGAGATTGCCATAATACTGCTGAAGTGTTGGGACTGGCAATATATGATTACGGGACTTCACTTGCTTCTAGCATTTCTTTCATTTCTCACCAGATTCAACGAACAGAGAAAAAAGATGACGGCACTCGAGAAGGCACCGACAACACAGAGACACAGAAAGAAGTTCCTATTCAAGTGGGGGATAGAGTTTTGCTAAGGAACTTTGTCTGGCGCTGTAACGGGTAGGTCAGCATGGAATCACCTCCCCGATGTGAACATTTATAACCCATCGACTTCACTCCAACGTACGGCCACAGAAGCAGACAAGCACAACCTTGCAGCATCCAATCAGCAACAAGATAACCCAAACACCCAAAGCCCTGATGACCCTGGGCATGCCATGCTCAGACCTTCCCAAGTAACTGAGCGCCCCCACAGTCATATTGGTGCAGGTTGGCCAGTTATTAACACTGCCTAACCACCTGTATCCCCATACCACATACCCTAAGACCCCCCAGCCTTGGGAGCCACAAAGAAATAATAGGTAGCATTATGCTTTAACCTGCCATACTGCACGCACCGTCAGTTCATGCAACCGACTACAAGTAACACTGTCTTAACATTTCTCTTCTATCGCACACGCAGGGTTCTGAGACTGTTTATTGTCAATGTATAAGTATTGATAGGTGCAGGTATTGGGGAAAAGTTTAGATGCTTCCCCCTATTGAACACCCTGGAGCACCCTCTCATCAATTCATCTATGCTATAAGGAGACCAACACACTTTAGACCCCAATCACCACGAATCTACTACTACGCATTTCTTGAGTACCTAGCGCAAACATAGCCATAACTCGAGCAGGGTACATACCCTGTCCTACCCACACTCCAACATTGTTCCATAAGGAAAATATGGGAAGAAACGTTTGCATGGGCACTCAATGACTATTTAGTATGCAGAGCTTGATTTCACTTACAAGTACTAACAATAACGCCTTTTTACGCGATTTTCAGGTGGGCAACTTTATCATTGCATCAACTACAGCTGCAGTGCAAGTATAAAGGACAATGATGACAATAATAAAAACAGCATTGTTCATGGTGTGGTTACTACTTTCTACTGGACTATTAGCAACTGCCTTCTGCCAGCTCTTTCTTGCTTTGCATGTCTCTGCTCTACCCCATACTAACTCCCCGACTCAAGCTGCACAGACTACAGTGTCAAGTGGTACAGGTGATACTGCTGAAAAGGTAAGGAGAGGTAGCGCAGTGTTGCCACAGATATACAGGGGGAAGAGACATACCTCAAGGACGCCGCACATATAACAAACAACATTTGGTACAAGCACATGTACAAATTTGGGAGGGACACAACTGATGAGAATTGATCCCCTATGCCACGAGTGTCTCCAGGACCTTCGTAGCAACAGAAATACCTGCCCCAACAGCACCATGCCTCATGTACCTAGCCATGTTCCAAACACAGGGAAGATTCCAAGGGAAACAGCAACATTGAGATGGATGTCCAAGGCCACCTTTCCATACGAAGACAGTTACATCAAAACGCTGCCCATGATGAATAACTACTGGCTACTTGCTGAAAGTCTGCAATACATTACAGAAGGACCAGAAAAGGGAGAGACAAAAACAGTAACATTGAACTACTTACCATGCAAGTAGTGAGCAAGAGAGAAAGGAGGTGACCCAGGATGCTGGGAAAGACCACAAATCCTGGTCTATGGACAAGTATACACAACTGAAGGCTGGGGGGACAGAGTAGTAGGAAGCAAAGTGGTAACACTCGCAAAAGAAGCAGTGAATAAAGTACAAGAAGAAAATGACAAATACCTCAAGGAGTGGGACAAAAGTGCAAGACTGGTGACGTGGGTCGATAACGAAGCAGGACCCGTGCCAATAATCCAATTGACGACACTGGCACTCTGCTTCCAGAACAATGGTGAAGAAGAGGTGGGAGAAAACTTTGGGTGCAAAAGAATTGAAGCAATGCCAGAGATGGGAATATGGACGGTTGTCCTAATGGATCATTATTGGGCCTGTGGAGCGAAAGCCTACGACAAATTGCCTCAGAACTGGTGGGGAATATGTTCCCTGGCGCATGTGAATATGCCCTCCCTCGTAGTCCTGCGGAAGGACCTACAGTTGGATGAGTTCCCCAGTATGCAATGTAACAGCAGGAGAAGAAGATCACTGCCCCCCACATCCAACAACCGGAAAAAAGCTGAGGCCAAAAGAAAGCTTACCAGGGTGGAAAGAGAAGGAAACTACTTTAGGCATTCTAAAACGGCACTAGATGAAGTCCCAGCTTCCCGCAGGCTGTTCAGTAGAACACAATGTTCTTTGCATCTCTATTTCCAGTAGTGCAGGCGTATGCCAATGCTAAATGGTTGCAAATCACAAGGTGGGAGCTTATGGTCACCATCAATTCAACAGTGAAAGGCTTCAATGCAATAAAAGACGAGCTCCGAGCGATAAGGTTGGTGGCACTCCTGAAGAGATATGCCCTAGATCTCCTCACAACCATGGAAGGAGGCGTATGCGCAAAAATAGGAAGTTCCTGCTGCACGTTCACCCCTGCCAACAATGAAGATAACGGGACACTATCAGAGGCAGTGGCCCAGTTGGTCCACATGCATGCAAAAATGGAAGCTAAAGCAAAGGGAACTGGAAAAGACAAGAGCTGGTTTTCATATCTGTGGTCATGGATGCCTTCCTGGCTGGGAGATAGCCTAAAGGTATTGGTTGGAGAACTAATATTGGGAACAGCATCTCTGTTTGGAATAAAACTGCATTGCAAGATGTCAGAAAACAGCTGAAGTAGTAGTAGGGATACAACTGCTGATGGAACTACAGAAAGGAGTGCAGATGGATGACATCATCATCAAGGAAAGAGAGAGGCTGAGGCAACAGATAGCAACATCTGACATGTTTCCATCTGGAATGGAGGTTGATAATCCCCGGAACCCGAAGAAGTACGTTGGAAGATGGGTATACTGTAAGCCTGAAGGGGCTGCGTCTATATGTACTGGTCATTCGAAGATCATGTCAACCAATGTTCCCTCTAAGCTGTGCGCATGTGCGCTTGACCAGCTTCCTTCTTGGTGCTGCTCAGAAGATTTTTAACAGCGCACACAGACAATTCTCACCTATTCAAAAAGATTTAATAAGGCACAAGCCACAGTAATTACCTGAAATGTTCTTTCTCTTAAAATAAGCAACTAGTCTTGATATACTGCTCATTTGCATTATAATACTTTGCAAGGGTGACTGTAAACACCTACAATCCCTAACAGCAAAATACACACACAAGATGTTAAAAACTAATATGAAAAACTGGCTCCAAGAACAGAAGAATCTAACCAAGATATGCCTGCCCACATTAACCAAATAATGTTCCCTCGCCACCCATGACTCCTAAACATGACTCTACCACACTTTTACCTTATGACTCCAACTTCTGTCCCAGAAAACATTAAGATAATACCGGACAACCTTGAGTCTTCCTCGCTTGGCTCTGCGAAAGGTTAGCAGACGTGTACCTACATCCACTTGTTTAGGTTTTTTGTAATATGAATAACCTTCACGCGCCATCATTTCTGTTACTCATTGTGCCTTACCAAAAGCGTCACCCACACTATACAATCAAACTACTAGCTCAAATATCGGATAATGACTGTAAGTAAGCAGGCTACTTGGATGTGTAACGTTAAACCATACTTCCTCTTCTTTGTACATATGTCACGCAAGTGCTTTGAAGTGGCCCCCTTGCAAGTTAACACATTATAAAACTCAAATATTAATTTGCCCTCTAAGGATTTTGAGAAGACAAATGTGATGCTCAGCATCTCCTACTTTAGCATCACTAACATTACCCTATAAGTGGAGAGCAACATTGCAATATCATTTACTTTTCCTACAATGGATAATCGGTATGGAGTATGCCTGGGATTACTCGTCCATAGTATCATGGCACCAGATATTCAGACAGGAGAATGCTTTTCACACAATCTGCATTGTTCCCAAGTGTTCAGAGTTCCTTTGGGCATAGACCATCACACATTATTTGGTAACTTGCTGCTATACAAAAATGGTTTCACTGAGCACTGCGTAATCCTACACAATGATATAAGGGTGGGTTATGCTGCAAACAATCTTGTATGCGCTGCAAAATAATTGTGTACATACAGAGTCATGACATTCTTAAAATGCACATAATATGTTGAGGCATTAAATATGCCTTGCTTACAAAGTATTGTGGGTCTGCAAATATCCCAGAGAGTTTTTACTGCTACAATCCCTAACCTTTTACAGTGCTCCGTCAACTAGTATTGGGGGATAGCACAGGGGCCGGAGAAGGGTATGGGTGGAAGCGCACAGGTCATCACTCCTTGTGGCAGCACATTAAAAAAATCAAGTCATACGTTTCGGCAGTACACTGAAGGAGATATGTTGCTTGTTTGCTAAAGGATCGGAAAGTCTAGCACCCGTCTAGATACCTTTTTCTTGCTATGCTCAGCTGCTGAGGGCTTTTCAGTATAACCATGTGTTCTATGTGTATCATCTCTAGCATCCCCCTCCATCTTATTTAACTAATAACAAAGAATTACAGAAGAGGGATCCATTGTTACTGAAGAAGGCACTCAATCAGTTGTATCTCTGATGAATTGATGCTATTAACTGAAAAGGCGTATATTTGTTATTTTCTTCAGCAGGGCTCCATAACAAACCTCAGTAAGGCTCTTGTTTAATTTTGTCTAGGCTGTGGTGCGGAAGGGTGGGCAAAACTATAGACTTTATTATGTGCCCTGTCATTTCACTTCCTATGTGAGGGGTCTAATCAGATTTTGCTCCCTACTTGGAGTCAAATGATTTTTCATGGAGTAAAAAAGTAATTAGCTTTCTGTTTATTAAAAGATGTTCTTCCCCTTAAAATTCCTCTTGAGATCGGGCATTAATATTAGAGTTCCTTACTATGCCAGTGCTATGCTTTGGTCACTAATTCAAAAATATATCAGTGGAGTTGAAACAACGATATTTTAATTGTTTCTCGTTTTTGTTAGGCACATTTTCATTTTTTAGGGAGTAAAAATTGATGGTGCATGTGTCTCTTAGCTGTAGGCTGGTGTTAGAACTACCCACAGGAGAACGTTATGTGGATAGTAAGCAGAGGCACAGTAATGTTTGATCATTATATTCTGAGGAGCAGTTATTCTGATGCACTTATCATTACACACATTAGAAGCATATTCTCCTGGCCCTTGAATTACTTCATTAAAGTGGTAGTTGAACTCCTATCAGCATGTTTGACACATTTCTTTTAATTGCCATCAATCCATCAGCAAATGTTGTATTCTGTCTGCATTTCTTGACAGCCACAATCAGTTATGACAAGAGATTTGTAGTACATATATGAGTGATTTTCCAGTGGCATAAAACGTTTGCAAGGTACTGTGGCAGATGTTGAAGTCTTGGACTGGTTGATGAGTTTTCTGTATAATCACATATGCCATATTTTACTTTAGACTACGTGTTTGGAAAAAGTGTTGTAAGATTTGTCAAGAATTGCAGTGGCTGGGAAGAGGAAATATCTTTTCAAACTCTCTTCTGCAATGGTAGTTCACTAAATACACATGCTCACAAAGTGGCTTACCTCATTAGACAGTTGCGCACATGGAAAATAATGTGTGCACAACAGCCATCCAGTTCCGCACATAGATACAAATTATTAGAGGGAACATTGATGTCAACTACTATGGACACCTAGCAGGAATAACTAAAGTATGGTGCCCGATTGACGATGAAAGGAACAATGTGAATGGGTGGGGGGCTGAAGAGGGAGAACCAGAACATGCCCTCTGTTCCGGAAGACCCTTCAACTGGAAGAAGAATCTGCAGAAATATGGCTGTCGTACATACGAACTTGCACCCATTCCAACTGCTCCCATGAAGGACAATTATCATGAGAGGGAACCCGCCCAGCAGACCTTATAATCCAGCAGTAGTACGAATTCTGCCCAGAGTAAACGAAGAGAGACAAGACGGAGCTGGAAACAGTTAAATGGAAAGACTCGACTGAACAACAAGACACCAAGCCACCTGTCGTTCGAGAAGGCCATGACTACTCAGCCACGTCAGACATGAAACATGAAGCACACGTACCATCCGCACACTTTGGACGGATGGACGGACGGACGGACGGACACACACACACACACACACACAACTACATGAAGAATACTGGTATACAGCTCTACAGCTAGAGGACAGTGACATATAAATAGCGATTGCACGTTTATTATTTTGCCATTAGGCCTGCTACAGCACCGCAGTAACGTAAGAAGCAAGAAGAGTTTGTGTACATGCTTGCAGATGCTCATTTGCAAATAACCCCATGGTGTGACAGGAGCACCCAAGGGACCTGACAGCCATAACACACTAACTTATAGACTATTTAGATGACGTATGTAGTAGAAGCCGGACCATGGCTCAATAAATCTAGCAGGCCGTGATCGGCCTAGAAACGGGACCCCAAGCCTCACGGAATCATGCATAGCAGGACTACTGTGGCAGCAGCGAAGCCACCACCAAGGTTGCAATTGACATTCTTCACTCTGAACTTAAGTAACAACGGCTATAGGAGAAGCGAGAGCTCCAACAAAATACAGAATAATTCAGAGCTCCTGGGCTCACAACTATGGTCTCCATGCACGTTACCAGGCCAAGTTCAGGGGCTGCCAAAGAGTACGGCCTGAGAAGAGCAACCTGTTCCGCCGTCTAGACAATAGCCGCAACAATATTGCTACAGTCATGCTACCATACTGCGTTGGGAATTGGAGCGCGCTCACCACGGCTATGTGTAACACACCTCCATGATGCTGACACATAGTTGCATCTTACTGATACATAATTATACAAGGCACTGTTGACAGGTGTTCCCTGGCTGGGAACAGAGTTCGCCCCAGGCTCTGGGGTCCCAGCTCATTCAATCATAGCCAAGGACCCTTGGAGTGGACAGTGGGGGTCACCAACCAATCACAGGGCTTACTCACTGTAGCAACTTTGCTGTAACAACATTTGGGGAATGGCTAAACTTGCCACCTGACACTATACAGGCCAATAACACAGCACCTCTATACGTCGCCTTATGGGACCTACTACTCAACAGCCTATCCCAAGCTTTTGAGATGGTTCCCGAAGATGACCCCAATTGTAATGTCAGATGCTAACAAAACTGGCCTGCGAGTCAGGGTCCGTCAAGAGTTCCGTGGATGTTCTTCCGTGTATGTGATCCCTGTGGCGTGTTTGTCATAATAAACCGCAGTATTCCTTGCCTCATGTGTGGAACTGGCGTTCTTGATTAGGACTGAGGGAAGGAGTTAGTCCTTCCACTGACTCATCCAGCGGGCCCCCACAGTAGCTCGGCCGGACCTGGGGCTCCACCCCTAACAACTGTGATTCAGGTTGTATGTTATATAATATTGTTGAGTTGAATTGCCATATATTTCCATTTTGCTTTGATTGTTGTATAAGACAAGAGAGGGTTAGATATCCCTTGGTTAGAGTGTTTCTGTTAGTAGTAGGTAAATCCTCATCAGGGTAGGGATAGTGAGGTGCTTGGTCAACCAGTTTTATTTACAAAAATAGCAAAACCTGATAAATCTCTACAAAGTTGTCTGCCTCACATTTCTGACCCCTCACACCTGGCTGTATAATATACTAGGGAGCATCAAGAGATAACAAGTGTGCGTGGTGTACATATGAGGAAAGCCCTGACAGGAGAATATACCAGGGAGATGCAAGTTGCAAGTGTGTTCATCGAGAAAAGCCAGGCAAATGCAGGCTACACAAGTGCTCATATAAGAAAGTCCTGGTAAGGAAGCATACCAGGCAAAGTCAAGTTGAACAGTGTGTAAAATACATACGTCCTGGTAAGGCTACAGCAGGACTGGAAAAAGGCCGAGTTAAAATATACCCAAAAGGAGAGAAAAAGCTGTCAGGAGAGTACAACAGGTATCCTACAAAGATACAGACTAATAGTCAAGTAGTTTTGTATACCAATTGTGCTCTTGAGCAAGAGAAACCTAAGGAACTGCTATCTCTGGAACAAAGAACTCTATCCTTCTGGAACTTTTTGTGTTGGAGTTGCGCATTTCCTTTTTGAACATTTATACACCACTCAAGGCCAAAGACATGTCCCCTTTTTCAGTGATTGCGTCCGCACTGTGTTGAAACCACGGGCACAGCCGCTCCCCGGGTCCGCTGCACGACGCCAGTGATTGTTGCCATGGAGATTAGTACAATGCTCCACATCTATAGGCAGAGTTGCATCCAAGCCTCGCTCTGAACACTGTGCATTCCGCACTGCTATGGAGGCACGCTCAACGTTAGCACGACAGTGCATACAACAATGACATTCTGGGAAGAAAAAAAGCCTTCCCCTGCCGTGGCAATAGTGCTTCTTATTGAAGTAAGTTTTGGTCTTCGTTACTTCGCTTGTTCTGAAATTTGGTTTCCTCGTTTTCTGACCCTGCTTTCCTGAAACAGACTACCGTGCGGATTTGCCTTCTGGTACTGCTACATGTGGGTTTCCCTGCTTGCAGACTTTTGGATTGTGCTGTTAAGGACTTGTGGTTGGATTTCCCTTATCTGCTAATGAGATGCTTGGTTCCCTTCCTTATTTCCCCTGAACCCTTCATGGATTATTTGCTGGAGCAGTAGGACTTTTGGACACTATGCTGTGCTATTACTGCTCGGACTGATTGCCCCCTAGACCATCCTCGTGCCGCCTGGGGTCAGGTCCTACCAATCATATTAACCCTTTCCCTTACTTTCCCTATCACAACACTCCTTTGAAATTATTCTTTGTTTCTGGGGTATTGTCTATGCAGTACTACATCCTTATTGGATTCATGGTTATGCTTCCCATTGAGTGAATGTTGTGAATACCTCCTGCAAGCAGGGTTTATCCCCTCCAAGCTTAAAGCTGCCTTGGTTATTCCCCTTTTGAAGAAACCCTCTTTGGGCCCTTCAATTCCTTCCAATTTACAGCCTTTCTCTCTTCTTCATTTTCTGATGAAACTTTTGGAATCACTGGTCTCCCCTATTCTGTCCTCTTTTCTGGAATCTTCCAGGTTACTTGACCTGGCCCAGTCTGGTTTTTGTACAGGCAAGGGCATGGAGTGTCCTTGTCTCAGTACAAGACAATATGGCCAGGCTGGTTGGCAAGAGGGGGGGGGGGGCGCCCTTATTCTTTTAGATCTTTCTGCTGCGTTCGATACAGTGGATCATGCCACCCTGCCCTCTCGCCTGGGCCAGATTGGTGCCTCGGGGCAGGTACTGGCTTGTTTCGTTTTTTTTTTCTTGGCTGATAGATCCCAGACTCTCTCTCTTCCTCCATTCACATCTAAGTCCTGTCACCTTAGTTGTGGTTTTCCCCAGGGGTCTGCTCGGTCCCCCATTCTTTTCAACATTAATATCTTTCTGTTGTTGCGCCTTCTCCGCTCCTTCGGCGTCAGGTGCTATTCGTACGCCGATGATACCCAGCTGCTGATCCGTCTCGATCTTGATCAGTCTGAGGTGTCAGCGTGCCTGCATAAGTGCCTGACGGCTGTGCGGGAGTGTATGGGACACAACTGGTTGAAATTGAATGGGGACAAAACTGAGATGTTGGTGGTGGGTTCTCCTCCGGATCACTCAGTTTGGATTTCCTCATTCTGGCCTTATTCTTTGGGCTTGCTCCATGTACCTTCGATCAAGGTCAAAAATCTTGGGGTAATTAGGTCTGCCAATCTGTCCATAGCTGCCCAGGTATCTGCGTTATGCCAGAATGGGAATTTTCAGTTGAAAATCTTAAGAAAGATGCTCCATCTGATTCCAACAATGCTACGTCCCCCAGTGGTGGCTGCTATGATTCTGAGTAGGCTGGACTACTGCAATCCTCTTTACCTGGCGCAGCCCAAGGGGTTGGTAGGCCGACTACGACGACTCCAGAATCCGGCAGCCAGAGTGGCAACGGGTAAACCCTATGGGGCCCATATTTCCCCAGTATTGCATTCCCTTAATTGGCTCCCAGTGCATTAAATTTAAAGCTCTATGTATTGTTCATCGTGGTCTACATGATCAGTGAGCAGAGTATCTGTGCGCCAAGTTTGAGCGCTATGTTCCGAACCGCCCCCTGCGGCAGCTGCGGCTGGCATGCTGCGTGTGCCTTCTTTTCGCCACACTTGCGTGGGGGGGCGTGCCTTTTCGATTGCAGCAGCACAAATGTGGAATACTGTCCCACTATCTATGAAATCGATGTCAAATCATCTAGTCTTTCGGAAAGCATTAAAAACTCATCTGTTCCGATCGCTTAGCAATCCTGGTTCTGATGTGTTGTTCTGTGTTTAGGTAATGTTCGGTTTGTAAAAACTCTTGCGCTCGGTGCCGTGTATAGTAGTTGAACACATTTAATAAAGTAAGGGCCCATTCCAAATGCCTTGAGTACAGCAAATAGGTATTCCCATGACACAGAGTCGAAGGCCTTTTCGGCGTCTAGGAATATTGCAGCAGCACTTGCGCTAGGGTTTATTTGTGCCATGACCCCAAACAGTCTACATAGATTCAAGGCAGTGGATCGAGTTGGAACAAACCCACATTGATCTGGGTGCACTAGGCTTGGTATGCTAGGTAGTATCTCGCAACGATTTTGGCATCAGACTTGATTAGGGATAGTGGTCTAGAAGAGGACATGTCCTGAGCTGGACGTCTAGGTTTTAACAATACAGCGATTACAACTTCCCTCATAGATTCAGGTAATATATTACACTCTATTGCTTCCTCCCACACCTTTAGCAATACCGGGGCTGGTTGAGCCTGGAACTCTTTGTAGAGTTCAGCACCCAGACCGTCCGAGCCCAGGGTTTTTCCCGATGATAGGGCCTTAATTGCTTCTATTATTCCCTCCCCAGTAATCGGTTGCTCAAGCACTGGTTTGGCTTCGAAGGGCAGTTTCGGGAGTTCCACCCCACCCAGGTATTCATGTATTTCCCTAACAGTTTTATTATCCTGGTTGGAGTATAGTTTTGGATAGCATTTCATAAATTCCTGGTTTATTTCTCCCTCCTTTGTAGTCTATTGCCATCCGCTGTAAGGATGCCTATGATCGAGTTCTGTTGTCTTTCAGCTTTTATTAAGTTGGCCAGTGATCTCCCCGCTTTATTGCCTTCCCCATATCTACGTGCCCAAATGGGGGCCGCAATGTATTGTATTTCTCTGGAAGCAAGTTTATCGAAAACTCGCAGTTGTTTATTGATGTCTGCAGGCGTGCCTTTATCATGTGTCTGACTGTATGCAATCTCTAGGTTGTGCAGTTTCGATTCGACCTCCGCCAGCTCTTGTCTCGCATGTTTCAGGAGGCCTGTGGTTTTAGACAGAACCTTGAATGTCTCCCTGAGTGTGGCATATCGGGCGACTGACCCCTCGTTATTAGTAAAGAATTCTGCAATTTCAGTATGAAGGGATTCCGCTACATTAGGGTCTGTTAGGATAGTCGCTGGCATCCTCCATCTACTAGCAGGCTTTCGGACTTCGCACATTTCCAACACCAAGGATGTCGGGCAATGGTCTGAGAGTGTGCAAGGATAGATATCACATTTCACCAGTGTTTCCAGAATGGATGAGGAGAGAAGCCAATAATCGATGCGTGACTCTGAGTCATGCATAGAGGAATAGTACGTGTATTGCCTTTCATGGGGGTGTAGTGTTCTCCACGCATCAATTAGTGATAATTGCGTCTGTATCTGGTGCAGAGTACCGGATGCTTTAGTGGATGCTCTAGTGGTACTAGAGGATCTGTCCCATGTAGTATCCAACACTGTGTTAAAATTACCTACCCATATTATCCAGGAGTCATCCCGTGTATTGAGCATATCTAGTATTGTCAGGTAGAAGTTCAGGCCATCAATATTGGGGCCATAGGTGTTGACCAGTGTGATAGGTTGTCCCACTATTTCCTCCCAGACCACCACTTACCACCCCTGGGGATCAATTTTACTACCCGTGTATTGGAATCCCAATGATGGGTGTATCAACGTAAGCACCCCCCTTGCTTGAGTGGAATACTCTGTGTGGTATCGCTGTTTACCCCAGTTTACAAGAATATCAGTAATGATTTTCCCCTGTGCATGGGTTTCCTGCAACATTAATATATGTGGGAGGTGTCTACCGATATAAGAACCTATTTTCCTGGCTTTTGTTGGATTATTAACCCCTTCAGGCCAAGGGCGAGATACCTCGTCCTTTTTGGCACCTTGTTTTGAGCGATCCCTGCAAAGCAGGGATCGCTGAAAACTGTAATCCAACCCCCGGGCTATGTGAGGGGGAGGTCCCCCCTCACTGCCAGGGAGCTGGATTAACTTCAGTTTCATGTCGGCGTGCGTAAAGCATGTCGGCGTGAAACTGAAAGTAAATTCACTGCAGCAGCCATTTTCAGCAGCTGCGGTGAAGAGAGAAGGTAAGAGCCCTTTGTCCGCCTCGATCTCCGGCTGTATTTCAAGCCAGAGATCGAGGCAGGTATCATTGAAAAGGGGAGATTCTCCCCTTTCCAACGATACCCATTGTGTGGCATTGCTGCTCACGGATCGGGCGTAGGGCGCGTAATCCGTAGGCAGCAATGTCACTGGATCAATAGAGATCCGTTTGTGACGCGGAGGGAGGAGGGGCTGCTTACTAGGTAAGCGGCCCCCTTCCCCCGTAGCCCCAAAGCATGGGGTCACAGCGCTGGAGACCCCTGGGGGCAGATCACTGCCCCCAGGGGTGAAAAAGAAAAAAAATATATATAAAAAAGTCGAGGTAAGGGGGGAGTTGGGAGGGGGTTTGGGGCGCTGGGGCCCACTAGCACCAGGGATATTGGCGAATGTGGTGTCGTTGGAAAGGGGAGATACTCCCCTTTCCAACGACACCATATATATGAGGCATTGCTGGTCACGGATCGGCGCAGAGTGCTCGATCCGTAACCAGCAACCCACTGGACCACCAGGGATACGTTTTTGTGATGTGGGGGCAGGTGGGCTGCTTACAGTAAGCAGCCCTCTCCCCCCCTGGCCTCCAAAGCATGGGGGCGCATATGTGCACAACCCTGGAGGCAGATGGCTGATCATCTTCCCCCAGGGAAGGGGGCAAAAAAAAAATACAACTGGGATGGGGGCTGTGGGGCATGCGATTTTTTTGCCCCCATGAAATGGTGGTGCCCCCCCACACCAAGTGGAAGGGGGGGCCACCCCTTGTAGCCCTCCCTGGGGGCAGATTTATGGCCCCAGGCAGGAGTACATGAGGTGGCCCCCCATCCAATTGGGGGGTGGAGGGGAGGGCTACCAGGAATTAGTGTGCAGCCCCCCAAAGGATGGGGCCTGCAGGTTAGGCCCCCTCCTGGGGGCAGATGGCTGATCATCTGCCCCCAGGGAAGGGGGCAAAAAAAAAACATTAAAATAACAAAAGGGAATTATGGGTGTGAGTGGGGGGGCCACTAGCCAAAAGGGATATATTTTACAGAAATGGGGATGGCCCTCTCCACCTGACCCCAAGGGGAAATGGGGGCACCCCTTGTAGCCCTCTCTGGGGGCAGATATCTGCTCCTAGGAAGGGGCATCTGTCCCCAGGGAGGGCTGCATGAGATGCCCCCCGCTTACCTGCCCCCAGGGAGGGCTGAATGAGATGCCCCCCCTGCATTTGGTGTGGGGGGGTAGAGGGTCACCTCAGCCCGCCCTAAAGTGTAGTGTACCTTTTACAAGGTTTCTTTGTTTACGAACCTTGCCTTGGCACAGAGGGGCACATTGGTGTGCCAATCTGACGCTGGGGTGCCCAAACCTTACTGCCCCTGCCACTGGGGTGCCTGTCCCACCATTTTTGGGGGCCCCCCACCCCAAATGGAGGGGGGTATACCTCACGCAGCCATTTGTAGGAGGCCCAGTGAGGCCTGCATGAGGTGCCCCTGCCACCCATTTGGGGTGAGGGGGGAGAGGGCCCCCCCCAAAAATGGTGGGACAGGCCCACCAGTGGGTGGGGCAGTACGGTTTGGGCACCCCGAGGCCAGATTGGCAGATCAATGTGGCTCTCTGCACCAAGGGGAGTTGGGTTACCAAAGGAAAAAAGTGAAAATGGTGCCACGCTTTTTAGGTGAGGCTGTGGGGCACCCCAAAAGGTCGGGGAATTTTCTAATGGGATGGGGCGTTGACCCATTCCCCCCCACCAGCAATGGAGTGGGTGCCATGTCATGCAGCCCTCCCTGGGACCAGATATCCGCTCCTAGGAACGGACACCTGAGCCCAGGGCGGAGTGCAGTACAGCAGCCCCCCCCTTATCTGCCCCTGCGGAGGGCTACATGAGATGGACTGCCCCTCCAATTGGGGTGGGGGTGGAGAGGTGCACCCCCCTTCACATCAGAAAATTCCACAGCCGTGTAGGGGGCCCCTCTGCCCCCACTAAAGGGCAGCCTGCCATTTTGAATTATTTTCTTTGTTTACTATACCTGCCTTGGCGCAGAGGGGCACATTGGTGTGCCAATCTGGTGTCGGGGTACCCAAACCTTACTGCCCCACCCACTGGCGGGCCTGTCCCACCATTTTTGGGGGCCCTCTCCCCTCCCACCCCAAATGGAGGGGGGGTTTACCTCACGCAGCCGTTTGTAGGAGGCCCAGGGAGGCCTGCATGAGGCGCCCCTGCAACCCATTTGGGGTGAGGGGGAGAGGGCCCCCAAAAATGGTGGGACAGGCCCCCCAGTGGGTGGGGCAGTAAGGATTGGGCACCCCGGGGCCAGATTGGCACATCAATGTGCCTCTCTGCACCAAGGGGAGTTGGGTTACGAAAGGAAAAAAGTGAAAGTGGTGGAATGTTTTTTAAGGGGGGCTGTGGGGCACCCCAAAGGGTCAGGGAATTTTCTAATGGGATGGGGCGTTGACCCCCTCCCCCAATGGAGTGGGTGCCATGTCATGCAGCCCTCCCTGGGACCAGATATCTGCTCCTAGGAATGGACGCGTGAGCCCAGGGAGGAGTGCAGGACAGCTCCCCCACTTATATGCTCCTGCGGAGGGCTACATTTTGCTGGTGTGACTGTAGGTAACACATGTTTTTTGTTTTGTTTACAGCTTTTTCTACCCGAGCAGCTGCAACGTTATGTGAGTACTGTTTTTTATTATTCTATGGTTAGGGCCCACTGTCAGTGGGGTGGGTGAGACTGGCACTGGATTGTTGGTGGTGTGGGTGGGAATGGCCCGTCTGGGCAGATCACCTCCAACTGTCCTGCAGTTGCGGCTGGGCTGCATTACAGCTTTTCCCTTCGGGGTGGTATTGGCACACTGCCGAGACTCCTTGGTGGGGAGAAGCTGTAACGCAGGGCAGCCAGGGCTCCAGCAAAGTCGGCGGTAATATCCCTGGCCTTAGGCACCCTTCTCCCATGTGGGTCTTTTTACTGGGGGTTCTGGGTAATATATTCTGGGCCAATTTGCCTAAGTCAGACCTCTGTGGATTGCCACGGGTGTCCTCTTTTGGGAAATGCATGGTGTTCCCTGTTTCCCTTGCTGGCTTCGACACCCTAGGCCCAAATCTTTAGGTTGCCCACATGAACAAAATGGCTAGTGGCGAAATGCTTGGGGTTACCAGTGGGTTACCCTTTTCCTTTTGCGCCCCCGGTAGGTGCACCCACACATGTGAGGTACCGTTTTCATCGGGACACGTGTGGGGACGTGGGAAAGTAGGCCATGTGTTGTTGGCGGCGTGTTTCGATGGGTGAGCCTAGTGAAATGTGCAGAAAATGCGTTTTTTCCCCCCACATTTGGGACTTTGCAGGGGTGTCTGGGTAATAAATTCTGGGCCGATTTGCGCAAATCATACCTATGCGAATTCCCACGGGTGTCCTCTTTTCGGAAATGCATGGGGTTCCCTGTTTTCCTTGGTGGCTTGGACACCCGAGGCTCATATCTGTATGATGTGAGAGTGTGAAATTCTGGTTTGAAAACAGACTTGGGGTTACTTGTGTTTTACGCTTTCCCCTTGGCGCCCAGGTAGGTGCACCCACACATATGAGGTACCATTTTCATCGGGACACCTGTGGGAACGCAGGAAGGTATAATATTTGTTGTGTTTGTGTGGTTTTCATAACATTTTGACCCATTCGCTGGTGCCCTTTGTCACACAACCCTTTCATTTCCCAAATGTGACCTACATTTAGTCGCTGCTTTAGGCACCATACACTTTTGTAACCTGCACAAGTCACCTACCCTTGAAAAGGTCTGCCTGTGCTCTTTCAAAAAAATGTATGCTTGCCGTTCCTCACCACATTGGTTTTCCCGATTTATACATGCTAAGTGCATCTGTTCAGGCCGTGAGCATAAAACTCCTGTGTACCATGGCTCAGTGTTTGGCTTGTGGTATTGCTTGTTTTGTAAAACACTACAAAAAATGTGTGCTTTCCCAACTGCAAGAGTCGGGGGAATGTAGCAGAGCATTGCTTTTTCTCAAAATTCATAGAAGCCATTGCCGTACCAAGCCAACCATGTCCAACATATAACTTTTTTTTCTGTCATTTTCCCGCTTTTCCCCCAATCTATGGCATTTTCCCCTACCTAGTTGTTGCCTGACCTACACAAATCACCCCTTCCTAAACTTGGAATTTTGGCTACTTTTCAGAAATATATGCCTTTCTGTCCTCCAATTCGGCTACCCTTTTCTTCCATTCCGTCCATGCATGTCCAATTGGCAAAAAGAACCAGAATCGCCTACCTCTCACAAAACAGTTGATAACCACATCAAAATAATTTCTATTCGTTTCCACTCAACCTGTTCCTGAAAGCCAGGAAATTGGGGAATTCAGCACAGCAAACCATTTGTTCCTAGCTCTTACAAGGAAAAAACCACAGGGTTCTTTGTACATCATTTTATTGGCATTTTTTGAAAAAACCCAACATTTTCGCCCTTTTTGCTTATTTTCTCTCACCCCCCTACAGCAACCTAGGATTCCTGGGTGGTGTTACGACCGCCTACATGTGGGGGAAAAAGGAGCCAAATTTGGGAGAGATATCTCATGTAAAAAAAAAAAAACAAGGCATTGAATGGCCACATACCAAAATCACCAAAAAAGGCCCTGGCACTGGGGGAAATACCCATGGCACTTAAAGGGTTAAGCCCACATACATTCCAAGACAGTAAATTAACTTTGAGGCCATCGCCTGGTAAAGACATGTGTGTTTTTGTATTCATCATGTATTTCTGTAACACAAAACAATTTCTTGAAGGAGGCGCCATCCGTACCAGCCAGACCATATAGTTTAAAACATTTAACTCCCAAACCTTGAGCTAAGCTGCACATCTCCTTTGTTCCCCTATTTGAAAGCATACAACACCCGACTCTTATTTTCCCCCATCCATCTCCCACATCATCTACCCCAACTGGACGATGATCCCTCTCAAACTTGTGGAATTTTCCGGAGGTTGTCATGTTGCTGCTACATGGCAGCCCCGACCAGGGCCCCGGACCCAATTCTATGGGTTACATATAGAGCCACCCAATAAAGAAAGCAATTCAGCAAATGTAAAAAGGATATCGTCATTTGTATCAAACATTCTGTCAGGCTTCGTCATTCCTCTTCTGGTCGAGGATTCCTGTTCTGATCTGGTCTCTGCTCTCCGGGGGGAAGGGGTATAGAGGCCTTGATGTAGGCTATGGCTGCCGATGGGGTCTCAAAGAAGTGCGCCCGTCCCCCGTGTTGAATCCTCATTTTATCAGTAAAGATTAGGGCATGGGGAACCTGGCGTATTCAAAGTAGTTTCTTGACTGGTTCATAAGATCTTCTGTTAGCTTGTATGCCTGCGGCGAAGTCCGGATATATATGTATTCGGTTTTCCTCGTAGAGTAGTGTGCCTTGTTCCCTCGCCATTCTGAGTATCGTGTTTCTGTCTCTGTAATTGAGGAGGCAAGCAATTATTGCGCAGGCGGTGCTTCTGGCCTGGGCACAGGGGCCAGGGTACGTTCGACCAAGAAATGTTCTGAAAAGGATTTCACAACAAAGAGATTTAAATCAGTGATTACACTCGTGTTTCCATTGCACCCTTGCCAAATTGCTCCAACACGCCTACTATTCGGATATTGTTCCTTCTGGATCTAGATTCGAGATCCTCACACTTGTTTTGCATCTTAGAAAGATCTCCTTTTAGTTGAGCACTGTCTCGGCCATGTTGGATAATCAAATCTTCATTTGTGCTGATTCTGCTTTCTGCCTCCCTAATGCGCGAGCTTTCCTTGTACACCCGTGCCTTGAGGGAGCCAATGGTTGCAACTATGTCATCCAATTTGACGTTGATAGCTAGGAACCCGTTCTGTACAATAGTTGTTAGGCGGTCTTCTCTGTCGTTTTCCCCATTTTCATTTTGGTTGTTTACAAGACTTGATGTTTCCGCCACGGGGCCTTGTGCCTGGGTACTTGTGAACGAGTCCATTGGTCCCTTCTTTTTCGCACCACCTCCCTTCGTCAATATTTATTAATTTTGTTTTTTTTAATGGCACTCTCGTTAACTTCCCACTACAGGATAGGTGACCAGTGGGCGATTCAATGATGTGTAACCACAGTTGTCTGTGACAAGAGAGGTTACAGTATCCTAAAGCCGGAGTATCTTGCGAACCAGTACTGCACCTCTAGTCTAAGGCCACTCTGTAGCTTGCACACAGGGTATAGGGAGTTATATGACTTCAGGATGTTTGCGCGGTAGTGTGTTTCTGAGAAGTTTCACCCCTGCATTGCTGTTAACAGAATGGGTTGTGTCCCCCCACGTATTTTCAGCTGTTACTATGTGAGGCTAGTCCGTGCGGGGGCATACACACTCAACTAGTCGTATACAACACAGTGGAGGTCTTCCTTTTCAGTGTGGCACATACACTGTCTGCGCTGTATGTTTGTTATTCCAAGTGATCTCGAACATTGCACGTTAATATGTTTAGTTGCAGGGCTAAGCCGGTATTTGGTATCTGTAGCAGGGCGCAGCAATTTTTCCCCCCACTTTTCCCTTGCCGCCGGATTGTCTTCTTGTATTCTTTACTTGGACATCATCTTAATTTGCAATATTCTTGCGTGGCTGGAGGAGTACCACATGTAACGCCCCACTGCGTTTTCCAAAAATGTCACAATGTATCGTCCATTCTTAACTCATTTTGTATTTCTGTGTGGATGGTAGGATGGGTTGCGTCCTCCTTCGTAGCGAGGGCCTCTGTCCAGTGTGCCAGACCCACCCAAGGACGTGTATGCACCGTTAAGTATGTTTTATCCTCCTCCGTTCCCCGTGTTCAATGCAATATGTGTATCACGTTCATCACACACTGACGTTGTTTCCAGCAAGCTTAGCAACGGTATGCCAATATATTTATTCAATAAGTTCAGACTGCACATATAGTTTTACCTGGTTATGTCTTGCCTGTATTTTCTTTAATTAATGTTATTATTGGAGCCAAGAAGTGTTGCATCCAATCTGCAGTGCTTAGGGAATTTCGGTTGTTGCACCACAGTAGGTATATGTCAATCTGTGTTGTCTTGCTGGCTCGCTGCCTCCACGCACCGTGTGTCGTAGCTCGGCACCACATTTTTGTATTTGCAGAGAGTCCGAGTCTCGGGCAGCCGTGTAGCTGGCGAACCCAGGGCAGCAGCCGTATCCGTTACAATGCAGGGAGAGCCACACACACACACACACACCCTCACATCTGCGCTCCAGCCGGGGAGGTGCGTGGTGTTCCAGGCTCAAGCACCCCCAGCCAAGAAGACAGAGCTGTTTGCCCGTGTAGCGTTTCGGGCCGTACTGCCTGGGCCTCCCACCCGCCAACAGACTCGCCCATTGCCGGCGATTAGGGAGATCAGACCGTTCCAAGTCCCCCTCCCGTTCCCAGCTTAATCAGAGCCTTGTGTTATCTGCTCCCGCGCCCGACACCCAAGAGTGCCGCACAAGGCATGTACGTGTCAGCTCCCCTACTCCGGATATGCTACCCATCTTCGGGCATACGTTTCCCTGCTCACCGTGTTTATGTGAGGTTCCCCAGCTCAGCAACCTCCCCGCATTACGGCCGCAGTGAGGCTTCAACAGTAGGTCTCACTACACAAGTCCACTCAGCTTGCTCCTCCCCATGCGGTGTTCATTGGATTTCGCCTGCAGATTCCAGTGATTGCAGCCTGGTTCTTGTAGACGGCCCGCTCGCCACAGCGCCACCGCTCAACCTGTTGCTTGGGATTTTTCAGCAGTCCAACGCCGGTTTCACGCCATATTTTCACAGAATGTTCACGGGACCCTTATTCATCAGTATCACGACGTGGTTGGTAGTTAGGTGGCTCCAAAAAGGATTAATTTTAGCTTAGGATCAGTCTCAGGTCAGAGCTCTCAAGTCTAGGCAGCCATCTTACGTGCGCGCAACAGCACCCCCTAGTCAATGTGCTTTTAGGCTGCTCAAGTATTACAAAAAGAGCATGTTCCACGTATAATGTTACCGAGCAGCCCATCGTCACAGTGGACGATTTCACAACTTTGAATGCTGCTGCAGCCAAAGCTTGTTCACATGGGTAATATCCTTTCATTAATGGGTCTAACAACCTCCTGTAATATGCCAAAGGTTTATGTCCCATTGACGTCTTCTGTATGAGGACAGCCGTCATTACTACTCCAACTGCATAAAAAATTCTGCTTTGTAATATGGGATTTCTAACACAGGTGCTGTAGTTATGGCCTTTTTTAGTTCATCAAATGCGCTGCTCATTTCTCTCGTCCATTGTATGGGATCCTTGTTTTTCTGTGCTCCCTTTAACCCTTCTAACAGTGGTCAAAGCTGTAGTCAAATACCCATACCCTGCAATAATTGCATAATCCCAAGAACTGTTGCAACTCCTTCATTGTGTTTGGATAAGGTGTATTACGTATTGCCTCTGCTCTTTCAGTTGTCACCCTTCTCCCTTCTTTGGAGATTACTTGCCCAAATAAAGTACTTCTTCCTGACAATATTGCATTTTCTGTTTGTCAACTTTGTACCCTTTCTTAGCTAGCATTGTCAGTAGCTGCACTGAGTCATTTCTGCACTGTTCCTGACAGTCACTGCATACAAGCAAGTCATCTACATATCGTATAATGGCAGTGGGAGTTTGTATGTTTCCCAAATCCATCTGCAACACCCTGTTAAACACACTGGGGGATTCACAGTACCCCTGTGGGAGACAACAATGTTCCAGTCTTACTCCCCTATAGGTGAATGCGGTTAAATACCACAAATCTTCATGCAGGGTATACTGAATTTTTTTTTCTCCAGATCAAGCACTGTGAAATGTGTGCCCGTGGGAGGTATATTATAAAATACTGTGGCAGGATTAGGTACCGCTGGAAATTCAGACACAACAATGTTATTCAAGGGGTGCAAATCTTGTATGCACCCTCCCTGAGATCTTTTCACTGGGTATACAGCAGGGATGCAAGGTGACTCTGATGGCACTATCACTCCCTGTTTCATGAGCGCATGTATTGTTTCATAAATACCCTCATCTGCTTCTTTGGACATAGGATGCCGTTTTACTCGACGTGAAATTGCCCCTTTCTTTAATTTTATTTTTACTGCACCGATCCCTTTTAACAACCCCACATCATATGGACTGGTGTCCATAGTGTGCTGGGTACCCTTGCCAAATCTTCCATAAATAATGGTACTTTTTTAGCTAGCATTATTTGTTGTGGCACCTCTGTATACTCTACTCTCAATTGACATGGTATATTTATCACAAACAATACTTCATCATCAGAGTCACTGTAGTCAAACAACTCCTTATCTGTCAACTGGGTCAGTCTGTGTGATGCGACAAGTGCCATTATTGTGTGCCAAATCACCCCTTCCTCATCAGTGCTGTGTAAAATCACTCTATCCTCCCTCACTACAGCTATCCCTAGCTCAATTGTAACCAGCTCCCCTTCAGTTACATCTGTAGGTATCTGTGTTCTGAATAATAAGTCTGTGGGTAGTTTCAATAACTGTCCCTCAATGCGGGGAAGCCATGCTAACATCACTTGCACTGCATAGAAAAATACTTCAGGATCCACTGGTACTCCCCTCTGTACGTTCTGCCCATGAAAGGCTTGTATGTATTCTTTTGCTGTCTGGAAATATATGCCTGGTGTAGAGCATATTATGGTGTCCTCTGTGAAAGATATTGACATATTGAGTTTGGCCATAAGATCTCTTCCCAATATGTTAACAGGTGTCTTCCTGGAATAAAGGAATGCAATGGCTACCGTCTGATCTACTGTCACAGGCAAACTGTCAGTGAAAGAAACCATATTTGTAGCCCCAGACAAGCCTAGAGTGTCCATGAATATTCCTGACATCAGAAATCTGCCCTCTGACACAGGACTTTGTTGCCCCAGTGTCAACTAAGAAGGAAAGAGTCTGGTCCCGTATAGATACCTCCGCCCTGGGTTCCTGTTCAGGTTCTGTGGCTAATGATAGGATAGGGACCATCAGGCTATTCTGTGGGCTGTCCTATTGGGGATACATGTTCAGTCCTGTCTCTGTAAAAGGGTTCCCCCCAACTGCTGTCACTCCTCCTATCTGTGGTGTCTGTGGCAGAATATTGGTATCCCATCGTGTCACTGCTTGTTTTGATTGCACTGCACTCTGTGGTTTCTGTTTTAATGTCTGCTGTGATTGTTGTGGTGCTATCTGTGGCTGTATCTGTAGCCCTTGGGGTTGCTGTACCTGCTGTGCTCGTGTCTGATCTGGTGAATATTGTGTGTAGTCATAGTACTCATAGTTTTGCTGTGGTGCACCATATGGTGCTGGATATGCCATCCACCCTCTTGGCCCATACTGCATTGCCCCTTCCTGCATTACTCCTCTACATCTACACACTCATGAAATGTGTCCTACTTTCCCACATGTCCAACATACTGCTCAAGTGCCCTCATGTCCTCCGAAGCAGGGTTGTCCCCCACCAAACCCAAATCCTCTCCCTCTGTGAACAAATCCTCTTTCTCCTCTGGGGTAAAAACTACTCTTGCCTCTTCCTGCAAAATATCCACCCATGCCCTGCTGTGGCTTGACTGCTCCCTGTCCATTATTCCCGTCTCCTTTATTTATCAATACTGCTCTTTCTACCGCCATTTTGGATATTTACTTCTGCACCAATTTTGCCTCCTCTTTTTGCCTTTCCTCTATTTTCCTTTGATCCTTCTTCTGCTTTAACCTACAGTGATGTACAATAGTTAATTTTATCTCTGGCCATGGTCTCTTTTGAATCCCCACAATCTTTTTTAACTGTCTCTGTACTTCTTCTGGTAAACTCTGACATAGCATCCGATAAAACACTGGTTTATTTTTATCTCAATTGTCTTTAGTTTCCAAACGCCAACATTCTTCAATGTCTTGAATATAGGCAGCAGGGTCCTCAGTAGGCCCCATCTTCCTAGTCATTATGGTGTCCATGTCAGATTGATCTGGAAATAGCACCCTCAGTGCCTTCCATACATTAGCTCTACAATTATTAAATGGTGACCCGCCATAATTAGTGGGGTTATGTTCTGTAACTGCAAAATAGCCTGTTCGCTTCCACACGTCCTCTGTCTGGTCACCCAATATGAATACAAATAGGCTTTTCATGTCACCTATAGCTAATGCTATCCCAGCTGTCTCTCGCTCTAGCTTGTAGATCCACCAGCCCGCCCATGCTGTCAGTGATGGCAGCTTATCCATCAAGTTATTTTTGTCTGTCTGACTCCATGGAGTATGGTGGGGTTGCTCTAATCCCTTGTGGAACAGTGGGAATTGCGTTAACTCTTTCTTGCGCAAAGGTGATGCTGCACGAGTTCTCCTTTTCAATGTCTTAGCTACACAATGTTGCTGGCATTCTAGCAAGTTTCTTAAGAAATATAGTGATTTATGGTCTTCATTTATGGGCAGTACTGATGTGACGGGTGGATACAGGCTTAAGTTTGGCCCCAGTAAATCTGCTCCCTCTCCTATGCCTGGTCCGGAGGTATCCATTTGTAGGGCCTGCTCTGCCTCTTCTCCCCCCTCTTCATCACAAATGTCTACCCCAATCTGTCTCTCTGTCACTTTCTCCACTGTTGGCATTCTCAAGTATGAGATCAAAACTCACTCCCTTAACAGGCTCCCTTACATATGTTCCACTTATTATCTCTGACAACACATCTCTGCCCCTGGTCTCTGGGGTCATTGTCCCACTCCCTTCTCCCCACATCTTTGGTATCATATTTCTGCTAATCTTTTGGCTCCTCTCCATCCTAATTTTTCAATTTCTTCCTTTTCTCTTGCCATTCTCCTGTTCTTCTCATTTAGCCTCTATACCTAGTCATCCCCTTCTCCTACCTTCCTCTTCATACTTTGTCTTTCCTGTTCCTCTCTCTGCATCTTCTCTGCTGCTTCCTTTCATTCCCTCTCTTTCTCCATTTGTGCATTTTGCTCTCTCTCTTCTTAGGTCTCCCTCCTGACTTCCTCTCTGGCTGCTTCCTTCATTTCGTCATACTCCACTAGCTTCACATAATTATTTTCTGTGCCTTTCCCATCGAGTTTCAACAATATTTGTCCTCCTACCCATTTCTCCGGTTCCATCATAGTCTCTCCACTATCTTCATTACCTATTGGTATGTTTCTCCCCGTGACCATCTATATGCATGCCTCTCACACTTCAGACCGCTTCCTTAGCTGCTCCTAGTTGCTTTTCAAAGCTGTGTTGCCTTCTATACTCTTCACCAGCCCTTAACTGTGTCTCTGCGCTGCGCCATGCTTCATTTGCACTAATGGAGCCTCTCTTTTTACCAATTTCACACTTCTCCTACTAGCATCACTTTCCTCATCAGGAGATTCATACCTGGGATTACTAAACCCTCCAGCTGCTGCTTGTACCGGGTATATTCCTGGGATGGTCAAGGCTGGTGTGCTCTCCTCATACAGAGGCAGTACTGTGAATTGTGTGTGGATGCCTGCCTCAGCTGGTGATGGCAGGGCTGTTGGCTGTGTGCAAACATTTCCTCAGAGGGAGGAGGCGGCGGCACTGTGGGCAGCTCACGCTCCCCCCCCCCCCCCGACACATATTAAAGGAATGGTGCAGTCAGAAATATTATTGTCCCTATGGTTCGGCCATGTGTTTTTAACTATAAGTCAATCGATCGTACAAACATTTCCTATGAACCTTACCAGAGTTTTTGTATCTTGAACACAGGCGAAATCAGGCTGTAGGGCGCAGCCATCTTGTGATAATCTTATCACTTGCCGCATCGCCCTGGGTGAATTGCCTTTGCGGCACTAAATCATATCACCCGCCCCTGAGCCCAACATCACCAAATCATTGATATTCTCCGAATCTCTCCGTGACGTTACTGGGCAGCGTAGCCAAACGTGCCCAGTCGTCACCTACGCGACTTGACGCAGAACCCGGAAAACAACACACATCGTCTCAAAACACAGCGCTTCACAATTCGGAACATGAAACTGCACTTTAAAAGAAAACAGCAAGACTACAATTGGTAAAGTACATTTATTTCACATTAAATGTTTCTAGAACATTCAGCGTTTGACATATTCAATCAAAATGGAACTTTTTTTCTTTGCTCTCGATCCGCAAATCAGCAAATGTTTATCGTGAGTCACACGCTGTTCTTTTTTGGTACACAGGGTGTTCGTTTTGGGTAAATGAAGCACTTTGGTCGCACAGTGAATTGCAAGGCTGGTGCATCAACTTGGCACTAGACCACCGTAAAGGTTGTTCTGTTGCTCCTAATCACTGGTACAGCGTAAGGGCATATTAGCCCTTGTCGATCATCCCAAAAAAGAGTCAAATAAATCCAGTGATTGACATGTAGCTGCAGCTGGCGATTGAAGAAACCGTTGGTTGGGGTCTGGAATAGATGACAATCGCAGAATGGCAGGATGTACCTGTTTGCAGAACATAAAAATAGAAATGTGTCTCAGTAGCCAATCTCTATTACAATTGATCATTTTATTTATTAGCACAGAGGTGACACAATGTGAACCGAGAGAACACAACATGGAATATTATAGTACTCTGCTATTTGCTTCCGAGGATAGTGCAATGGAGTATGTTCAGCTCTAAACGTAATGCGTAAACTGAGGCAACAATTCAAGGTCCACACACAATGTAATGATCTATTAGCGTTGAACCAGGGGGAAACGAGTGGTGGTCTACATTCGTGTCGATGCGGCACTGCCCATGTGCCCGGTAGAAAGACCAGCACACAAAGTTTGTACTTGCACTTCATTGCAATATGCCACACAGAACAAACGAGTACAATGTAACCTAGCAATAACGGTCAGCTATTCGTATTTAGACTAGTTCTGGTATAAAATTGTCTAAAGAGAAACTTGCATTATATTCAGCATTTCCATTATCTTGGCGTAATGCAGACCGTAATGCAGACTCTGTTCGTGTCAACGATTTTTCATAAACTGAACTTACATGTAACTAGGTCCAGTTTCGGAATGGACAACCTTATCATATCTTACGTTATTACACCCCTCCTTCAATTCAATCCCTTTCGGAATGGTCCCTGTCTCTCAAGGTCAAAAACAATAGAACCTTATACTGTGTGTGCGACGTGTGGGCCTCCCCAGCTCTCAAGCAAAAATTCAAAGCTGATGACCTTCACTCACAATGAACATACATTCTTAGTTTGCAACATCCTGTGTCAACGCATCCATGAGAACTTGAATTTTGAAGCACAGGCCCTGGAGGAACAAATTGGGGGCTGTCACTGCTCGCCGTTTGTGGCGCTGCTGAGGGGTAGGGGAAACTTCCCAATGACAGAATGCGCCCTACTCCAAAATTGTAGTCGATGAAACACAAAAACTGAGTCAAGGTTTGTCAAGTAATAGACCCACCTCTGCTCATCTCACATCCTCCTACCCCATGGCACGTTTTCACAGTCAGTACTTCTTGCGTGCCTAGTATCTTATGTGGCCTAGGTCTCATCCCTTTTGTGTGACGAGCAGATATTCAGCTGTTTGGGGAACTGTATGGCAAGGCAACTGCCAAAACCCAAAGATACTTACAAACTGTTATCCATCGGGCAGTAACACGATAAATGAAGGTCCCACAGTAGCTCGACTAAACTGTGAAATGTGAAGGCAGCGTTACATTGTATGTCAATTGTAATAATTGTACTATTTAAAAAAAAAGGACTAAGAGGATAGATTTCAAAAGAAAAATTGCATAGTTTATTTGGACACTTTATAAAAAAAATGTTGGCAAAAATAAAAACAGATGGTAATCATTTGTACCAGGATTTGAACTGTTCAAAGAGCTCTGCTTTGGGTGGACATGGCACGTTGGCAATGTTTTGTGGCAATGTATGTGTGCTCTGAACAGATTTGCGCGCCATTCCATGAGTATGCATCTCTACGACATTAATAAGATATTTAACAAAATCGAATTCCATTTCCTCATATTTGACCACCCATGTTTTACTTCTTTTCGTAAAGGCCATAGTGTAGCGAAGCATCCCTAAGTTCCCTGCAGTCCTAGTTTGTTCACGGCCTACATTCTCGTTATGCGCTAATACTGCTAATAATGTCCTATATTTCATGCCTCCGATGCCGAAATGCAATCTGTTTGGCCTGTACTTTAGGCACATATTGTGGAACACCTCCAAATCTCCTGTGTGACAGAATTCTGTGAGTCCCTTCAGATCTCTTGATAGAGTTTTAATAAACACAATCTTCGCAAGGGCTTTGTGTGGAGGTGAAGGTGGAATCAACCACTTCTTCTTCCGTGCCTGCTCGGGGGACAAAGGGCCATGTTCACATTGATGGAAATGTTGGTTTTCTGTCCAGTGGTGAACGTTGCCGTTGGAACAGTGGTGCATTAGTGACCGCCATTTTTCAAGTAGAATTTCCACAGACCCATCACATGTTTTGGAGCTCCACCAAAGATGGTTGCTGAAAAACTGGGACCACTGTGAAATATTTTCCAAACCTTTTTTTTTCCACTGCAGCCGAGATTTTTTTATTGATTGATTTGGCAACATGCCATACATCAAATTGATGTTTAATATTTGGAAACTGCTCTCTCATTGTCTTGGCTATTTAAACGTGCCTGTCCCTGGCTATGAGGTCGATTTGCATTCCCCTCGATTGTAGATATTCCAGTGATTTTATTAAACCCAGTTTCTCCATGGCCCCTGAGGAATTACATTCAGACACCTGCACGACCACCGAGCTCACAATTTTCTTACTTTCCATGTCCTGAAAGTGGTATGTGCGGTACTTAGCAGAAAATCCGGGCCCGTCACACTGTCCATCGCCGGCTAGCCTGAACCGTTTATCAGAGAATGTACTTTGAATAGACAATTGTTCAATGTTCCAAGCTTCACTAATGGTAGGGAATAGATAATCACGTTGGTATTTGTAGTACTGCGTTTTAGAAATGAAAGGGTGTCCCACAAACTGAAAGAAACTGGGTAACTTCCTGAAACTAGAGCCACTGAAAAGTAGAGCTCCTGCACACAGTAGATTGCCAGCTGGAAGTTTCCCCAGCATCGGTTGAGCAGACCATGAAAATGTTTTATGTAACATTTGACAGGTGGCATGTATTTTGAGGTTACTGCCTTGTGTTAGACGAGTCACATTCACCAATGGCTTCCCACATACTTCCCCACTAACTGAATGCACACATTTCAGCATCTTTATAATCTCCATCAAGCTGCTGTCGAATACTATCCTCTTTTATTAGACTGTCATCCTGCATCACTGTTGTTTCGGACTGAACCGTTGTGGACATATCAGCCAAACTGGACATACTATAGTTGATATCTTTGTCTAGTTCGTCGGTCAATAGTGTTGATGCTTCAGTCTCTGTCATTTCAACAGCTGTTACTTGACCACGGATAAGAGAAAACATCGATGCCGACTGCTTTTTGGGTGGCATTTTTTTGGCGGGCGTCGATTGTGTCAAGTGCTCTGCGAGCAATGTAAAACTATCTTCTATACATTCAGTTTCTTCTTCATCTGGCAGAGCAGTCACAGAGCAGTTGCATTGTAGCAATAGTCCAAAAACACTTTGCTGGATTTTCCGGTTACATTAAATTCATTTTCTGGCCACTGGACAAAGGCATCTCGAGTCTGAACACGCCGCGCCTCAATTAAAAGTTCCTCCTTGGTGAAAACAGTTTGGCAAGCCGCATCTCTCATTTGTGTCGCTATCTGTGTCTGCATAGTCCGTACTCCATCGGGCAATTACAGGACAGATAGGAAAAAGGATGTTCAGTGTCAATCCAACATACAGTATCATACAATTTACATTAAAAAAAGCATATAATGAAGGCCTCAGCACAAAACAATTGATAAAAATATAAACTGTTTATAACTAACCTTTTTCTTTCTTTTCTTTGAAACCTTCTTTACTCTAACATCACCATCAGCATGCATACAGATCTTGTATACATCCCTAGAAAAGAGTATCCATTTAAAATAAGTAATTTGCATTACACATAAAATTAGACCGACTTTCTTTCATTAGAGGGTAATGTTAGTATGCATACCTCTGGCTCCGGATCGATTACAACGTCTGGCTACGGATCGACTACAAGGGATGATGCAATTGTAGTGGACGCTTCAGCATCCCTCTGAAACACAATACTTGCATTAATAAGGATGAAAATATTGGAAATTAAACACACACTTTTGAAAGACGACAAAGGTACATATTAATGGCAAACCACAAATGAAACATTCGATAAAAGAATTACACGGTACGTAAATATGATTACATTATCTCAAATTCCATGCATAAAACAAGTCTAGAACAGAATAGCTAAGTAAGATTACCTGATACGCGCTCGAAGTGGTTGATGACTCCAGGCAAGACATGGATGTTGATTCATATTCGGTGCATAGTCATGGAGTTGTAAAGGGAAAGTATTATTTGATTTAGAAATGCTAATATTAAAAATTGGTATGTAAGGAGACTGAATACGATAAAATGATGCTTATGTAAATGCCTAATATAGCATAGTTATCTGTGTCCATAAATCAATTTTCAATGAGGGTTCTAAAAACAAGGACTGATGTTTAGCAAAATGGTCATTATTTAAAAAGCTATCCAATCATATAAATATGAAAAGTATTATAAGTGGCATTTACACCTAAAATACCAATCAATCCATTTGGTTACCTGCACACCACCACAAGGCCTAAAGCTAAATCCGGAAGCGTGACTCACCTGTGGCGGCATGTGAATGAATAAAGTCGGAATAGCGTTTGGGAGCAATTTTCGAGTCGTTCTCAGTTCATTCTTCTTTGTGTACAAGGATGTGTCGTACATATTCGGGGTAAAGTGCAGGCTGCAGATGCAGTATTGATCACCCCTCTTGTCTTCAAGACTTTTTTGACTCTACTTTCAAGCTCTGCCGGTGGATATCCGCAATATCTGACCCATTCTCTTATTCGATCTACAGTCTGAGGGAATACATGCATTCTAGTGCCTTCAGATTTGTCATGGGTCTTCGAAGGGCAACTGAAAATCGAACATGCAGGCATTGTTGTAAATTCTGAAAAATAAAGGTCAACATTATTCGAAATTTATTTTGCATAAAAATGGGAGAAAGAAGGAATTAGACCATACATTGTTCAATGCAAGCTTTGTTTTGGGCACCACAGCAAAACCAGTGCAGCGTGGGCGGCTGTATTATAGGATAACTTTCACAAACAATTCATTGATGTGACGAAAATCAGAACATGTTACTCGTCCCTTGAATGTACTATTGTGCATGAAAAGGAAACATGCTTATATTATAGACATGGTCCATGAAGGATGCAATTCGATGCCAATTGACACTGATGAAAATTGATATATCGATAACATAACTAATGAAAAGTCAATAGCTATGAGACAAAAGAACATAGCACTACTGAGTATGTTACTTCGAAATAGATATTAATTTACAGATGAAGGAGATATAATTAGGATACATGCCCTTATCTTAGAACTGTTAGATTCAGCAAGCAGAGTAGTTCGTGGCAGGAGAACAGGGAGATGTTCACAGGTAGCACACTGACGAGTTGACTTGAAGCGGTCGCAGAAGTTCACAGATAGCACAACGACGAGTAGATTAGCATTGGTCACCAGGGTTCTCAGGTAGCACGTCCATGAGTTGACTTGCAGTGCTCGAAGATGTTCTCATGATAAATATCAAGTGGTTTATAAGGAATTACAAAAAGGGTTGTGTTTGTGAGTGTATTGCAGGGGCGCGGTCTGCTTCATGGGGAGCCTGCCTGGAGACACGGGGTCTGAGGAGGGCATGTGAACAATGACCTCTGCACATAAGATAGCTTTGAAGGGTACATGGTCTATGGCACCTTGGCCGTTCCCACCCCTGCCAGCCCCCTTTGGCAGCTCATATCCACTAGTGCGAACTGCCGTTAATAATGGTGGGGGAATAGATGGGCATGAGGCGTGCAGACAAAGCCCGGAACAGCGCTGAAGGGAGAAACACACTTATGTAGATTGCTGGGCAATGGTCTGCTTCAGGGGAGCCTGCCTGGAGACACCGGGTCCGAGGAGGCCATGTAAACAATGACCCCTGCGTGAAAGATAGCTTTGTAGTGTACATGGTCTTTGGCACCTTGGCCGTTCGCGCCCATGACAGCACCCCTTGGCAGCGCACATTCACTGGTGCCAACTGCCTTTGATAATGGAGGGGGGATGGAGGGGCCTGGGGCGTGCAGACAAGGCACTGGAACACTGCTGAATGGAGATACACTTATGTGGATTGCAGGGGCACGACCTGCTTCAAGGGGAGCCTGCCTGGAGACACAGGGTCTGAGGAGGCCATGTGAACAATGACCCCTATGCGAAAGATAGCTTTGAAGTGTACATGGTTTTTGGCACCTTGGCCGTTCGCGCCCCTGACAGCACCCCTTGGCAGCGCACATCCACTGGTGCCAACTGCCTTTGATAATGGAGGGGGGATGGATGGGCCTGGGGCGTGCAGACAAGGCACCGGAACACTGCTGAATGGAGACACACTTGATTCAGTTAAAAACTGAAACAACCATTGATAAAAAATATGTTGTGTTTTATTTTGTTTCTTATTTTGATGGCACAAAACTACTACACATTGTAAAGGTCTGTTTGCAGCACAGAGAGGGAAAATCCCCTGTACTGACCGCTGTCACTGGGGAAAGTTTCTCTAATGGCACCAACGACAAAGGCGGGTATTACTCGTCGAATGCAGTGTCCAAGCCTCCCACGAAGCCACCATGTAAAAGAACGATAGGCCACCAGCCGGTAGCACCTGTGAAAGAGAAAGATACAAACTGTTTTTAAATGACCAAGATAAGTGTATTAAACCTTAGTTGTCAATTACAATTCTTGTATCCAATGGCATTTTTGCCAGAACAAGTGCTAACTAGACACTGCACAATATTGCATGACTTTTATACAACTATTACTAGAGAATTGCAAGATTAAATTGATATGACAATTATATATTGAAGTTACGAGAATATAGGAGACAGCCATGAAATAGTAGTGGCCTAACTGACACCACAACCAGAGTATATTTACTCGTTACTTGGATTACGGGGGCGAACTGTTGTGCGAAGTTCGTGCATAAGCACCATCAAAATCCTCAACACTGACCGTGTGAGGCAGGCTGCCCTGAAGCCTGGCAGCTCGGTAACGCATCGCGGCAGTGGCTCGCCTTGCGATATGTAGGACAAGCATCCAGTGTTTTCTCGGCAGCAGCAGTTCTCCTCCTCGGTTGGCATTAGTGCACACCGATTGCAGGTACACCAGGTGGAAACACCGTCCATGCGACTAGGCCCAGGCTCTTCATCTGTTGAATCGTCCTCCCAACTGTCGTCCGAAGCTGTAACGCTCACCTGATTCCCGTAGAGGCGCCGGTCTTGACTGGGCGTATACCGTATCTTCAAAGGTGATGTGCAACACACGGCTGGCTCTTTGGGCTGGACCTCTGTGCACTGTATGTCTGACTTGAAGGGTAAGATGTCTGCAGATAGAAAATATGGGATTAAGGAACTGGGTTATTGAATGTCTCTCTCTTCTTCCCTTTCTCTTCTCCTGTAGAACCCCAAAGGTTAACGCTCTCACCTTAGGTAAGTGAACGCCGTGCTCTCCGTCTGCCTCGGGGCAGGGTGCTGTAACCAGTTTCTTCACTGGATAAGGGGAGCAGGCCTCTTGACTTCAGAGGACTGCTGTCCGTCGTTTACTGCACGAACGGTAAGTTTCGAGTAACTCTAATGTCTTTAAAGTCTTTAGTAATGATGTTTCTTGTTTTGCAGGGTTCCGGCGATGGCGGATGACGGGCTGAAGTGAGTTGAAGATGGAGCCCGTGTGATGAATAGAAGCGCCTGGAAGCATGTAAGTAAGCGCTTGTTGCCTGCTTCACGATGCGCTCTAACTGTCTTTTTATTTTGCAGGTACAAGTTCGGAGCGGCTGCAGGGTGCCGGAATACCCACTGGGTTAGATGTGGAAAGGAGTAATGGCACGTGAGTATTAAAGTTCCCCAATGTCTTTAAACGCACCTTGTTTTGTCTTTCAGATGCGGGATGCAGCGCCGAAGGCCTCCGGAGCGTGCGAAGAGTTGGTAAGCTTTTGTCTTTCAGATGCCGGAATGCAGTGTGAAGACCTCCGGAGCGCACGAAGAGTAGGTAAGCCTTTGTCTTTCAGATGCCGGAATGCACCGCGAGGCGTTGGTGACAGCCGATGGACCAGGTAAGTGAAGAGCTGTCACTGAAGACCGTAATGCTAACCTGTTCTTTCTTGTCTTTATAGGTGTTGCTGAAGACTGGATTCAGGATGGTAATCCTTTTTCCTTAGGCCCAGGATCAGATGCAGAAGACACGATGAGCGTTCTGCTGCAGAGGATGCAGAATAACGCAAAGCAAGATTCATCCATCGGGTGTGGTTTAAATAGCCTCCTGTAGTGCTTGGGTGTCTCCTTCCACAGCCACGCCTAGGTAAGAAAAGAGTTCCTGCTTTCCAGAAGAGTTCCAGTGTTCTGAATCTAGGGAGTGGCTCCTGCCCCACCCAACAGGAAAAGTAGTTCCAAACAGAAGAGGATCAGAGGCTCAACTGGCAGGCAAGTAAGCAGCATGGTCTGCTGCAGGTAAGTCCACCCAAGCATTATGAGCCCGGCGCTTCCAGCGCTGGGACTGGGCATATTTATGAGCCTGGTGCCACTGGCACCAGGACTGGGTCCAAAAGGTCCCAATTGGGACTGGTTGGCACTCGGAACCTGGGTTATGGATCTGCTTCCAAGGGAGTTGGGAAAACCCTGACCTTTTGGAAGCAGAGATCATGACAGAAGCCCCATCATTTCTGCATCTTTCTCTTTCCAGTAATTCCTCCTCGGAATACTCAGGCTCGTACTGGTAGGGCATTATTGTTGCCATTGTGTGGTAAACAAACGAAAATAATTTATAGCGATGGTACGGGTATCTGTTCACACGGGCTACAAGCAACGAAGGAAGCTGACCAGAGCACAGAAACGAGTCAAAGAATACTCAAAAAAATACAGTGAGAGGAATGGAATAGAAAATCTGTTGTGTGTTGTGAAACAGTCTTTTTATACTTATTGAGGAAAAAGGCGTCCTGCCATTTCCATGGCAACACGTCATTAGCTGAAGCGCAGAGAATGTTGACACGAGACGTGCTTTGGCGTTGTGAAATGGGTGGTACGCGTCTAGTGATATCAGGCTCAGGGGCGGGGGATATGATTTAGTGCCGCAAAGGCAGGTCACCCAGGGCGATGCAGCAAGTGATAAGATTATCACAACATGGCCGCACCCTCCAGCCTGATTTCACTTGTGTTCAAGAGACGAAAACTCTAGTAGGGTGCATAGGAAATGTTTGTACGATTGATCGACTTATGGTTAAATACACATGGCCAAACCGTAGGGACAATAATATTTCTGACTGCACCATTCCTTTAAGCATCCATTCCTTCTTAGGCCCCTCTGTCTCATCCTTGAATGCATTCCAGAGTTCTACTACACCTAGCCTGTCCTTGAGCTTCCTGCCCTTGTGTGTGCTGTGCAAGTATGTGCACATGTGTTGGAGTACATTTTTACAGTGAGGGCCCTCTTGTGGCCACGACAGGTACATCTTCCCAGCAGTCCCTTTCACCCACTCAGCATGATACTTAATAATTTTGGCACTATATCTAGGGAATGCTTTGCATAGGTGAACTATTGGGGTATCTGACATGGTGACAACTTTTAAGCAGCATGCAGCTTGGCACTTACACAGAATAAACAATGCAAAATAGTGGTCAGCTCACCAATAATTAGAACAGAAATAGTCTTCGCAATTCTCTCGCACTTTTCCCTTACTCACACCTCCCCACTTCAAATGTACACCATCTATTAAATCCGTTTGTCTAGGGCCACGCCCCAATATCCAAATCCAACCTCTGGATCACAACAAAATCTGCTCACAATCTAAATGTTCATACTTACCCAATCAACATCTTCCAAACAATACTATCTGCTACTCTCACAACACAAAGAAAAAACCCACCTCTACAGGACCTGTCTCACAACACAATGCTGGCAATCAACAATTGAATAAATAAAAATACAATACAATACAATTCTTTTGCCTTGGGGTATTCTTATCTCTCTGTCTCTTTAACTCCACCCTCAAAAGAAGGTTGGGCCATCAGGGGCCCTACTGCACATTCTTCCAAGACCTTGCCTAGGGCTATCCTTAATCAACTTCAGTTTCTTAAATATCATACAATAAATGCCCCCCCCCAATTGTTACCATGCACATAGCATACTCACTTTTCCGTGTAACTTTGAGGGTTGTGGGCCCTGGGGTACCCTCAATATGCAAGCTCCTCCTGATGCTTCCAGCGGGCGGTGGGAGACCAGGCAGAGTTCCACTCCAAAGCCGGCCCCTGCTGTCCTTCCTATTAAGTTGTACACAACCAAAAAAAGAAAATCTGCTCTCCTGACCTATCCGCTGTCCAAAAAGGAGGGTGGCAGGGCACCCAAACACCCACAAACCCCAACCCTACGCTGCTACCAGATGAAAAAGCCACATAGCCCTCTAACTGGTATTTGCCAAAAAAAAAAAAAAAAAGACACCACACAGAGTGATTGTGGTATGCCAAATGCAAGATAACCCAGTTTTAATTTCAATATAAACTGGGAGAAAAACAGGATTAACAGCCGAGCTCTCGCTCAAGTATTTCTCCACCACTCAACAGGAAACATTTTTATAGGCATTTTGATGTCACGGTTATGAAAACCTATTGGCTCCTGGTCATTGGCTCCCTCTACTAAGCTACATATATAATTATATATGTCCAGAACTAATGATTGAACAATTCTTATCTAAGATCCCACCCATAAACCATCCCATACAAATGTGCTACCTCATCATCCTTAAATATTATTAGTAGGCTCCAAATTACTTCTGCTGTAAAAAAAAAAAAAAAAAGACGTACTCATTGGTTAGCATGCAGTCACACCATCAATGAACTGGCTGCATGATGACATGTTTTATGTAGATGGGAGGAGAAGACAAGTGTATCGCCTTTGTGCTTAATTAAATGAAACAGCCCATATTGTCCCCACCATGGTGTCTAGTCAAAGGACTGAATCCAAAGGGTCGACAGGTCAAAGGATCGACACAAAAGGGTCGACAGGTCAAAGGATCGAATTTTTTTTTTTAATTATATATATATTTTTGGGTTTTCGTTTAGGAAAAAAAGTGATTTTTTAGCAAAAAAAGGGGGGTTGGGGGGAACCCCCCAAAAACAAAAAAAAAATGAGGAAAAAAAAATTAGATCCTTCGACCTGTTGACCCTTTGGTGTCAATCCTTTGACCTCTCGACCCTTTTACTGTCGATCCTTTGACCTAGAACCCCCCCACCATGATGTCTCAAGGACCTGTTCTTGCAACCGAACAATCCTGGTCTTCAAACATTTATGAATAACTATTATTATGAATCATTCTGCTTTCACCATGTGGGCAGTAATTACTTGTCATTTTAGTCGCAATGCCTTTCTCAGTCACGCATAGCCAATCGCAGAGACATTAATCTGCCAACTACATATGAACTTCCTGGGATGTTCAGTCCATCCCATAGACTTGAAATGGTCTGCCGTGTTATTGTAACTTAATTTACCTTGACAGAGGGATGCACACAATGGTATCTTGTTCTGCCATGTAACTCTACCCTACGAAGTCTTGGGTTTTCACATTCCTTGGAAGCAGCTATGTCCAGCTACCACAGCATTTCCCTGAATTAAATGTATTTGTTCAAATTCGTTTTTAACTGGGGCCTTTTCTTAAAGTAGCAGAGTTTAATTCTCTGCTGTGTTTGGTGCGGTTTTAAAACGTGAGCTGCTCGTCATGTGTTTTCCTCTGCAGGACACATTTATTTTGCATTTATTTTGCTGTCTACCGAGTCCTGGTGCATGCCTGTCACATGATCTACCCATGGGTAGCCGCAACCTGATCCTGCCTACAGTTGTTCTGCCCTACTTGTGTAATGAGCCGCTATCTTGGGTACACGCCTTCCTGTCACCTAATTTATTCAATTTTAAATCACACTAATTGTGCAAGCTAATACCTCATCTGTCCCCAAGTTGTGTAGCGAAACTAACTATACTTTGTGCCAGCTGCACTTCCAGGAGAATTTAAAGTGCAGTTTCAAATGTGTCCTTTCTTATCTTATAATTTTGTTTCTTCTCAGGGAGGCAGGGGGGCAGAGCCTGTTCATGCTCTCTAGTCAATAATTGCCCCACTACATAGGTGACAGGACATGTACATGCACAGTACTCCAGATTTGAATCTACATGAACCAAAAACAATAGTCCATTTACATGTTTGTTACTCCACCATTCCACTCAAGCGCAATGGGGAGGACCTTCTTGCTGTGGTCTACAGCCCCTAGACAGGTGTCAGTGCTTTGAAAAAAAACATACTGATTGCATAAATTAGTTCTGTCTTATTGGTGGGCGTATGGATATTTCAGGTATCCCTTGAGTAGTGCTAAAACAACTCAATGGGGTTTACATCCAGAGATTCGGGCAAGGTTGAGTTCTTGTTCCACCATAAACACAGCAGCTGCAGAGCACTTATACTAGTTATCCTGGATCACACTTAATTTGCAGGAGTTCTAATGCTAATGGTTTTGCACATATATCGCAAGAAGCATTGCATTACAATGTTTTCTTGTAAAAGAACAGTGTCCACTAACCCCTAAAATAACATCACTGACCCTGGCCACTTGTTAGAGATGTCTCCCCAAACACATATCTTCACATGGTGCTACACATATCTTCACATGGTGCTTTGCACAAAGCTTACAGGAGTAATGAATGGCATTTCTTCCTGAATGCTATTCGGTTAAACCTTTTTTTTTTTAGGGTAACAGTAAAAAGGACACCCTGGAAGTCTTCCCAGTATCCATTAAGGGCTTAAAATGGGGAACCTGCTTCGGTTTGTTGACATCACTGATCATCCTTTGGATTAAGAACAAGTGATGCCAGGTTTTGATGAATAACAGTGTGCTTTATATAAAATGAATACAAAAGAGTTAGAATGAGAGTAGGGAAGTGGCTACATGTACCAGCATGGATGATGTTAAGAGCACAAACTTCACTGTGGGCACGTTTAGGGCACAGACTACATGTCCCAGCACGTTCTGTTTGTTCAAAAGCGACAATGTCCTGTGAGTATTAGAGCACTAGAGAGTAAAAAAAAGAACATCGAGGTGTATTACATTACGTGCCATGAGAAACTTACATTTGACAGAAGAGCAAGGTCTTTAATTGCTTTATAAAAATGACAAAAGGGTCGGCCTCCAGCAGAACACGATTGAAACGGAAAACGGTGTGTAAACAGTTTTAGAATAGCAACAATTACATTTTGGTTGACAACTAAAAAATTAAAGAACATACAACAATAAACATCCTTGTGTACAAGGAGTGCACATTTCAATACCATTTGTGCTGAAACCCGAAGCCAGTGAAGTTACCAAAGAAGTGGGTGAATGGCGGAGCATTACAAGTATTTCTGCTGCTCGATTTTACACTTTATTCTACATTAACAGGAAGTCTTGCCATGCTGTTTTCACTTTCCACCCCAAAGCACGGAATGCACTGTAGTGTATCTCTTTGGTTAGCTCTATCCTGTCTTCCTACAATAAGAATGCCTTGAGCTGCCAAACTGTATCTCGTCATCTCGTTGGAGGAGCTGATCTATAAGGGTGCACAGATGCCTTAAGGAAAGGAGAGCATAGAAAGTCAATGCCAGTACAATGTACTGTATTCAGAACTGCAGATCTCCCCACTGCACCACAATACTTATTAGTCCAAATTCTTGAACATTCTCTTTTCTTGGTGGGCGTTTCCACTGATGTGGTAGTAGATTGTGGATGGCATTCTACAAATACTGAGTCAGTAGCCATTGGTGGATATGCCGAAATGTATACCTAGCACCATAAAGCCCCTTCTGCATCTTACTCATCGCTGGAGTAGTGGGCCTAGCTATTGCAGGTAGAGGGTATCGACCCAAAAGGTCCTATCCGGAAGACTATACTCATGGTTTTCCCGCATTTGTCATGTATATAAAATCACGATTCCGAGAAAACTGTGGTAGGTGTACAGGGATTGCGGGGGTGTCTGCCGCAATCCTACTTCGGTATTTTCGTATTTGGCAGCTGTGGGGGTGTCACCCGCAAACATAAAAGTGAATGCGGGGGACATTTAAAAAAAACAGCAAGATCGAATTTCAAAATGCGGCACAGTGAGCCTTGGCATTTTGCAATTCGATCTATTACATCCTACGTTATTTTAACCTACATCCCAGGTAGTACAGTAAGAGCAATAATGAGCATAGTTACAATGAAAAACGAATGAAATTCACAATTAATAACCAACTACAGTCGTTTCAACAAGGTGGTCTTAAAAAGGAGTCACCTGCCATGGAGGAGAGGCAACCAGGTACGTGAGAATTAATGACGTGGTGGGATCATTACTTGATTGAGCGCTGTATAAAGATTAGGCATTTACGCGTGGCGCCACCATTAAATGCCACATTAACTGGTAATCTTAACTCCCTATGCTTGAATCTGCCCGAGGGCGCAATTACCACAATAAATAAACCGGAGACGTCCCTGACTGTAAGGCGCCCCCTGTTGTGGAAAGCTCTGTACCTCCCACGACAATGGAAAATTCCATTAAAAAAACTCCAAGCTACAATTTCCATTTCACAGAGACACGAACAGCAGAAGTTAACATTTCCTGCCACACCACTTTATCCTCTAAAGACGAAAAATACATTTGAAAAACGGTGCTTAAGAGTAAACAACTTGATTGTTGGGCTGATATTCGTGTCCAGCTTGATCCCAAGGGATAACACTTGTACTCTACCATAGCTTGGTGGGCGATTGTTAAAATTAAAATCAAAAGTGGTATGAATTGTATACTGTACATTGAACAGATGAAAAAAACGGTGACCAATATCCTCATGTACAGTGTGTGTACTTCAGTACATTTCTGCAACCCTAATTCATCTCCTGTCGTGGATGCAAAAGGATACCGTTTTCTTTTTGTGAGACAACTCTGTATGATATACTGTGTGTTACCTTTAGTGGTGTATAGTATATCGGTCGCTTGAGGTGCCACACCGTGGAGACAGTAGAAAGGTGCACACATGATAGAGAAGAAAAAAAAAGAAATCAGCCAGAAGTCATCACTCGACAACACAAGGGATGTTGTTCAGTATCAAGGTAGCATGCAAAACATTTGTTGAAATATCAAGTCTCAATGACAACAGCTATAGCTTAGCTTCAGGATCAGTATCATTTGTGGGGCACCTTCTGTCAACTATTTATTAAACTCTCACGTGGTGCTGGGTCATATTCAGGTTGGAACATGTAAATCCTATTTTCTTGATAATCAATCTCATGCCCAAATAAATGTTTTGCCTTCTTAAACTAATATGACCCTAATATTCACTAAATGTCCATATAAATGGGCAACATTATTTTCACTAAAGTCAGAGGAACTCTTATTTCAACTTTTTCCTTCGGACTTGGCAAAACAATAACTACAATTTTTGTGGATGTTCTATATTATTTGTAGTGCTGAGGATAAATCAACACCTGAACTCTTTAAGCTGGGGTGTGTATGTGGGTAGGTGTGTTTGTGTTGTGTTCATATGTGTGTGTGTGGATGTAAGGATGTGTGTGGGAGTAGGGGGTGCGAGTGTTTGGGGGGAGTATGTATGTAGGTGTAATTGTACAGGTGTAGGTGAGGTGTTCATGATCTAACACAGTTTTAGTTTCTCTGCCGGCTATCTGCAGTAGGCACATGTGCACTCGATTTACGACCTCCAGTCGTCCTATCACGGAGCGGGTGACTCACCCCAAGACCCAGAGTTCACAGTCTCCACTTGCTGGTGTAGCCATTTTGCTACAATTGCCCCTTTGTAACAAGGGGCAATCGTAGACATCCACAATAAGTAGCTTTGTCAACAGTGTCCGTCTAGGAGTACTCTGTTCACGTTCAATATTCAACCTCATTGTATCAAGAGTCTCTCCAGCAAATCTTACACACTCCTCAAATAGATCCACTGCCACCGAACATCACGACTGGCCCACCAGTCAGCTGGATTTTGGCCCCTCCTGCTCCTCTCAATTGCCTACAGGAACCAGTTGCCCAGGGTTTGTCAGGGAACCTGTACATGTCACTAAAGAGTAATATCGGGCTTGTATAAATAATATCTCCCAACACTCAGGGCACGCTGTTTAACGTCAAGGGCAAGAAGCTTTTAAAATCATGTCCTCTGGACAAGTGGGTGGCTGTGACTGTCGCTCTTCAGAATAAACAAACAGTGCTGGCTATAAACTGAGCATTGTTTTCCAGCTACGCGGCTCTAGGTTTATGGTGCTTGGCAACGGACCTGAATAGGATTTTAAATGCATCTAGTTTGTCACAGCCTGGCAACCTCCGCAGTACTTGTAGTCACTTGAACACTTTGGAGAGCTCAGCCTCGAGCAGACATGTGCATGTGCCAGAGTCTCGAGGATTTATTTTACTTTAGCTGACTCTGGACCAAAGACCAGTGTGTTACTGATAAGAGTGTAATTGCCTGCCTGGTAGGTCCCACTGCGTGCAACGCTTTACTTAATAGCCCCACTCTCCTCCTCAACAGACCTCGATAAAAGTGCTGGGAAATGAAGGTATTCCAGGGGCTGCAGGCAGTGCTTAATTTGTGAGAGGCTTGCCAGGGCTGAACCCAGGCACTTCTTTCTGAGCCCCGGCACTTATTTTTAAGCTCAGTTTGATCATGTTGCAATGTTTTGGCAACTTTATTATTTTAACTGTCAATCAGTCATAGTAACATAACAAACAACCACAGTGTGCATTGGCCAGTGTCTCAGCATCCTGGACTGGCGCACTGTTATTCACAAACCTGATGACCCCGGTTGACAGGCAGGACTATTTATCAATTTTCATGAAAAACAATGGGATGCAAGGTGACAATCCTGGGTACTGATGCTGGCCGTGTCCAGACATTGCTCCACTCAACCTGAATGACATTGCTGCACCTTCTCTAGGGTAGTAACCAGCAGGGTGGGTTGACAACAACAGGACAGTCACCAGCCCCAACACAGTCTCACATGCTGTGCTGGTCTGGTCGCTTCATCGATCCCTTTGTATCTTCCTTGCGGCTTTAGGCTTTCCTTTTAACCGATCACTGAAGAGAAAGGGTCTATCCCTTCCCATGCCACAATGTCAGCTGAATAAACAGGGAATGGCCACCGGTATGAGTAGTTTGGACAAACCCCAAAAAGGGGAAAAAGCCACAGGCCTTGATGGGTCTTGTTTGTGGCTGTTAGTAAAAAAGAATCCGAGGACCACAATCTGAGGAGACAAAGGAGATGGCAGCAAGGCCAAGTAATAACAGTGGGGGCGGGGAGTAAAGGACAAGGGAACAACAAAGGAGAAAGCATTCAACAGAAGGTACACAGGAAAGAACAGAGTCTTACCCTGAATCCGGAAGGATTGCAATGCGAGGCGACCATGTGCACCGCAGACTTAATGCAAGCCATTTTGATCAAGACTAGACCGGAAAGGAAAAACCAGGTCTAGAGTCCTGGCACATTAACAAGGTAGACACCAATATTTCCATAATGACCATTGTGGCGTCACGACACACAGACAGAGGCAAAGTCAGTGAAAAGACCCATATCAAAGCGGAGACACAGTCATGAGTGCCGACCTAAGCAAGACGATAGCTTGCTGCAGTATTTGGCAGGCATCTCATCAGTTCAGTAATGATTTTGCCTACATTTGTCCAGCAATTTACCATAGGAGGAAAGCATTTTTGCTCTTTTTTCCTGTGGTTAGATGGTTAACATGCTCCACTTCACACCGACAGGATTAGAGCAAAATATTAACAAAGATGTGTTTTAAAGAAACACTTAAACATTTATTTATTTCAAGACACAACTAATGCGTTATGTTGATTTCACCTTCAATGAATCAGTGGGCGTTGGAGCTTCAACCCCAAATATGTTGGCACCATATGGAGCAGCCGGATGACACTGCATGGAGCAACAGTGCGTGGTGTCCAACTGTAGACGAGGAGCTGCCCATCCCCATTCAAGAAAATATTGGGACCCTGGCGCCAGCCCTACAAATAAGGGGTATTTCGACAACTTTTACTCACTAAAATTGGCAAATACTCTCAAAAAAGAAAAAAAAAGGGAGTAAAAATACTTCCAACAAAAAATAGGAATCCGACACGTAGAAGCTTGTCACCCTGCTTTCATACTCGCAGCTCCATGTCTCTGTTTGGACCAGTAAGGCTACCGGAAGAAACTACTATTGTTACTGCCTGATCTGAAGTGGTAAACATTTATATCGTAATGTGCATGAATAACTAGGTGCAAAGAAATATTACAAAATAATTTCTGTTTAGTTACATTTTATTTACTTGCTTATACAATACTCAAAAAGACCAACCCTCATTGATGCCAACGCGAATTTGTATCCATTAGATAGACGGCGTCCCAGATCTCTCTGCATAGTCTAGACGACCATCTACTTCGTAATGACGAAAAAAAACTTTTTTAAAAATCTAAAAAGATTATACACAAAATAAAAATAAAAAAATACTCAAATTAGGAATGCGACTTACTTTTGTACTTCCTAAAATGTCATTTTACTCCCAACTTAAAAAAATAGGGAGTCAAATACCACCACTTTAATATCTTATTTGGAGCACTGCCTGCCGCTTATTTGCTTACAAATTAAGCACTGGCTGCAGGATCTGGACAGTAGAGAGCACAGCTGCCAAACATGCAGAACTGGCAGGGATGCAGTCCATTGCAATCTAAACAAATTTGTCTATCAGAAGCAATTCAAAAAGTACAATCTGGCGGGGAAAGGGTTCTGGCGACCATCTGAAGTGTCACACAGAGTTAATAAGAACGCTCCTTCTGCACGGTCGTCGTACACGTTTTTAAATCAAAGACTACAATTTGTTAACACTGCCTCAAATTTGGTTGTTCTGTTACTTCCACACACGTTCCTCTTTATCATCAAACAGCAGTTCTGCTCTAAGTCGATATACATAGTGTGCTTCTAAGCCTCGTCGTTATTTCTTTGGGAACCTCCAGTGCTGGTGCCTCCTATCAGTTGGAAACAACTTTAATGGATGTGTACTCGTGTTTAACCCTTTCAAGGGAAAAACACATTAGTTGTCAATTAAGGGCTCAGATGCCTTTGACCAAGGCACCTCTTAATTGGCTTGTGTTTTATCTGAAGCAGATTTCTCCATTCTGCTCGGCACACACAGCAGGGCAAGAGCACCATAGCAATTGTATCACCCTTGTGGTGCGATATATATTGGCCATGCATGAAGTGATTTGTAGCAATGTGATTACCCATATGCTTAGGGCTTGGGTTAATTCAGTAATAACTGGTCTTCATTTATGCACCTCAAAAATGTTGTGGGCCTTTAATCTGCGACCCACATGTACCCATTGTAAGTGCAGTGATTTAGCCATCGGTATTTCTTACCTGTGGCACACAAACACGTGAACCTTGGTGTATATTATCTGTTTTTTTGCCCTATTAATGGGGCTTTTTTATAAATTGTAGTGGTGGTGGTACATTGTGCAGGAGCAGCAAGGATAGCCCACAGCCTTGGACTGGGGTATGGGACTGTTCTGTTATGATTTATCCTGCACACCGCTGCCATTTGCATGGTCACCAGTTCATCACGTGGCCCTGTAAGAAAAGTGGGTGGGGTTGGTGAGTGAGGAAAGATGGATAGGATAGAAGTTGTACTCGTCTGTTGGTGCTTGCAGAACCAGGAGGAACTGGCGTCTGTGCATGTCAGCTTTCTGGGTGTGTTTGTTGTGTGCACTGGGTCTAGTTGTGTCCGGAGGGCTAGCTTCCAGTGTCTGGGTTGTTTGCAACTGTTTGGTCTTCTGGCATGGTTAGCGGTGTGGGTGTGTGTTTTTGTGTGTAGTTTAGCTGGCCCTTTGGGCGTGTGTAGTCCATGGGATGTATGCGGGTGTGGAGACGAGGAGGGGGTGGTTAGTAGGTTTCTTTTTGACTCTGTGTGGTTGTTTTATTGTTGATTCTTTCATCCGTATTGTCCCATGTTTGCTTTGGATCCAGAGTATGGGTTGTGGGTTGCACCCTTTTATACCTGTTCTGGCGAGTTGAACAACCAGGTTGTCAGTCATTTTCTGAAAGCTAAGTGATCTTCCGTCATTCTTATTTCCTTCAGTATCCAGTTCCATAGTTTGGCTATCAAATAGGACAATGCGGTTCCTCTGAATTTCCTTTTCACATACTGTTTCGTTTTTTATTTGGACGTCGTTGCTCAATCTTAGGTTTCTTCCTGGTTGGTAGCGGTTGACTTTTGCTTGGAGGAATTTGGTTACTTGTCCATGTAATGATGTGTGGGCGATGCAGAGAGCGTTAAAGTTGTGTTTTTTGCTGATAGCCAGTGTGGACTTCCCAGCGCTGGTCTGGTGCAATGTGGTCATTTCTATCTAGTCTCAGGAGTAGACTTGCTGCAGTATTTTGGATGCATTGAAGTTTTTTTGGGAGGCGTTTTGGGATTCCAAGGTATAGGCTGTTTGAGTAGTCTAGTCTCGATTGTACCAAGGAGATAATTGCAAGGGTTCTGTGTTGGAAGTTGAGGTAGGGAAGTATCCCCCTTATTAGTCACAGAAAGTAGAAGCATTTGTTTACTATTGTATTGACTTGTGGTTCTACTGAGATTCCGTTGTCCATGAGGATTCCCAATTTTTTCTTTATCACTGATGATGTCTCTGGTTGAATTCCTATGCACGGTGGCCAGTTCAGGTATATCTGTTGCATTGTCCTCTGTAGGGGAGATTATTTCTGTTTTGGTTGGATTTAGTTTGAGATTGTCATTTGTCATCCAGGTGTATATGTCTGTGAGGCATTTGTTGAGAGTGTTGTTTGGGTCTTGGGCGAGTTGGGTATTGTCTGCAGAGTTGTAGACTGTCAGTTCATGGGTTTTGAATGAGTTTTATTAGAAGGGACATGTAGATGTTGAAGAAGAGTGGGGAAAGGCTTGATCCTTGTGGTGATGTTTTTAGTGTTAGATGTAAATGGCGGTAAATGTGTTCTTTCTGTTCGGTTGGTGAGGAAGGATTTCAGCCATTGTAGGCAGAGTACTTAATGCCGCATTCCTCCTGTTTCTGTATTAGTGTTGTGTGTCTGACTGTGCCGAAGGGGGCTGATATGTCTAGTAGTATGAGGGCCGATTGGGTGTGGTTGTCAGCGTTTATATTTGGGTCGTCCCATATGGATAGAAGTGCGGATTCCGTTCGTCTCATAGGTCTGGAGCCGACTTGGAAGTGGTTGAGTATACGTTGCTTTCCATATGGTTGAGTAGTCGTTTGTAGATGTGGTTTTCAAGGATTTTTGCCGGGTATGGTAGATTCGATATAGGATTGTAGTTGGTAGGGTCTTCCACATTTCCCCGATTTATTTTTTACAACGTGTTTGATGTAAACCGATTTGAAATGTATAGGTACTATTCCTTTGTTTAGGGATAGGTTAATTAGTAGTCAGAAGTATGATTTTGAAGATGCTCGGTGGGCATGGGTCACTGGAGGATCCAGCGAGGTTGGTGTCTTTTATCAGTTTGTTGAAATTTCTTCGCTTATCGGTTCAAAATGATTTAGTGATGTGGTGGTTGGTGGCCTGGTGGTTTGGGGGGATGTTTTCGGTAGGGTGGCTTGCATCGATGGTCTGTTGTATTGCTTCTATTTTTGTTCTTAGGTGGGTAGTGATGTTGTCACATAGGGATTATGAAGGTATGACTCATTCAGCGCTGGGCCGTCAGCGGCTTTGGGGGATGGAGCATCTTGCCACTTCTTATTTGGTATTTATAACGTGCTTAATACCCAGAGGTTTCTAAGCGCGGACCCAGGGATCGAACCTGTGTTGCTCCATGTCGTCTTACTTCCAAGGCGCCCGCATTGCCCCTGAGCTATCCTCCCGGCCCAACTTGCCAGAAGCACATTCTGCTTGTGCTGGTAAGGTGTAAGGATATCAAGGGGAGGAGCTGGCCGAGTGGAAGTGTGCTGGCCCACAGCTGTGTTCCTCTGCATAGTGAGCCACTGTGAATGCCTAAAGCCAATGGGGCACACTGCAAGTTCCCGCTGTAGGTGGGTGTCCCGGCACTGCTGGCCGGCACCAACAATATGTGGCGATATTTGTCTCTGCGGCACCAGGCGGCCGCTGGAGAGTAGCATATGAAAAGGAGAGACTCATGAAAGGCCCGCTGGGTGATAGAGTGCCGCAGGGAATCAATATGCGGCTGCTGCAGCAAGCTACCTCCCTCCTCCAAGGGCCAGCTGAAGTGCGCTAGTGTGCAGGCCCTTCTGCAGGGACAATAGGCTGTAGCCGTGAAGGGTACCAGCAGAAGTACATGCAATGGAAGGCTGGAAGCCAACCCAAATGTGGTTGGAACACAATTGGTGAACACAATGGAGCAATGTGCCGTCCGGTACAGCTGTTTAAGCACTTAACAGTCTGCAATCTAAGTTGGGAGCTGATGGGTTCTACAGATGGGGTCTAAAGCAGCTCCCCCTAGACATCCTGTAAACATCTGGGATCCCTGGTGGAAGAGAGCCAAGCTTACTGTCACTGCTGAAACCAAAAAGACACTTAGTTGGCAGATTGAGCACTGGCTGTATATGTCTCCCGTAAAACCCCAGGCCGGGGCAGATCAATTACTAAAAGAGGACATCCCTCGAACAGTTAAAAGGGAGGGAGCCACTGAAATTAAGATGTTGCGTCGCTCAAGAGACCTTCAGTAAGTTTCAACCAGAGTGGGAGACACTGAAGAGGCTATACACTCCTTACAGGAGGATATTATTCACCTCCAGGGTGAGCTGGAGGGGGCAAAGCATGGAATGAACGACCTTGTGTAAACCATTGGGGACCTTGAAATCAGGCACCGACGACAGTGATGGGAGAACCTGAAATCAGGGGCCTAGAGGAACACGCGAGGGTTATGACCTGAGGGCAGGGGTCCTCGGATTCTTTGAATAGTCTTTTCCAGACATTACTGTTCATAGGGTGGGCCCTTTGCACAAGAGCACCAGAAACCCAACCGATATACATAATGAAATTCCACATCTTCACAGTCAAGGAGAAGATCCTCTGAGCCTCTAAATCAATGAGTGAAATAAGATATGGAAACCAAAAGCTCCACATATACAAGGACCTTGAGGCGACAACCGTCCGGAAAAGACAAACAGTCCACTCAGTTAGAGAGATGCTTAAAAAGGATCAGATACAACCCCAGAGGAGGCTGCTAAGATCCTTAGCATCACATTGGGTCAGTCCCAGGAGGAGTACAATGAAAGAAGCTGGAGGAGAGGCAATCAAGGTCTTTTGGGCTGAATACCCCTGGAAGTCTTATTGTGACAGCCTTCGTTGGGGTTTAAGGAGGCTACAGACAGACTAATCGAGCAGAGAAATAAAGTGGGGTCGGATGGGAGGCTTGACGCTATACTATGCTTCTGTCAGCCGAACGTTGGTTTTGATAAATATGTGTTTAAGTTGCTTGTTGGGTGTTGTGAGAAACCAAAGGGCGTCTCACTGACTAGTCCCGTGGGATCGGTTATCCAGGTGGCCGGGGCACAGCTATCGCTATTGGATCCAGACCCCGGGGGTGGACCAGTGCAGGAGGATCACCTGGATGGGCGGTCCCTGGGGAGTGGGGCATCCGGCGGAGAGATGCAGTATCCCCTACACCCATTTCCCTGTAGAACACCCTCATTCTATATACTATCTAGGAACCTTATTCACCCCCCCCCCCTTTCCTACAAACACTCTGCTGCACAGACAAAGCACTTCAGAGAAAGACAGACTTGCACACAGCCAGTCCATTTGACATGTCCCAACATCAGGCTCAGGCAGAGTCAGGCACTTAATCCAGATGGCTCGCACCTGAATCCTGTTCCCTTTCCCCATTGGGATAAAAGGTGGAGGATGAGAGCACCTAGGAGGCATGGCAAGAAAGGCGAGCAAGGCGACCAGAACCAGCCAAGCAGAAGGAACAGATCCTGTGAAATTGGGGCAGCCCTGGAAGCAGAGCAGAAGGGACCAAGCGGCGAGAGAAGGGCCGTGGTCCGGCCAGCTGCAGAGTGAAGGTCGCACAGACTTTTCAAAGGAAATCTCCCCACTTATGCACAAGGTGAAGACGGGTCCTCCTTCAGGTGAACAACGGAGTTGGGAGGAGGCGAGCTGTGCTGTGTCGATAGCCTTGGCTTCAAGGAAACACTGGACGAATGGCATCGAGCGCTACCGGTGAGTGAACTGTGAGACCGGTTGGCGTTATCGAGTGAAAGATACCAAAGAGTTTGATGTTGCTTGCAGGGTTCTGCGAGTGAAAGTACAGTGTAACCAGAACTAGGAATGCAGAAGCTGTGCATGTCATGGAAAACCGCGAGGGAAGCCTGCAACATTGCTAATGTGTTAAAGACTGACATATGCTGATTATAATAGAGTGGTTTGGTAATGGAGTATTACCTTCTCGAAAGGCTCCGCGCCCCGAGTGAAACTGTTAGATTGAAAGTAAGATAATTGGAAAGTCTGCAAATACCAGAAGGCCTTAGGAGAGGCCAACCAAAGTGAAAGAAAGTCAAAGTGGTCATACGAAGGTGCAAGCAAAATCCTCGTACAATCGAAAGTCTTTGACAAGTGGCAAACAAAGTGAACAATTGTAAAGTAACGCATTGTGATGAAGTTGCAAAGGCAAGTGTGAACTCGATGCAGGGATGCCAAGAGAAAGCTAAGAGGAGTGAATCCCGCATTGTGATTTGAAGGCTATAATGAACCCGACGGAAGAATGCCAAGTGAAAGCAAGGGAAAGTGAATCGCACATTTTGTTAAAGTGACTGAACAGTGTTGTGAAGACTAAGGTGAACCCAACAAAGGGGTATCACGAGGGGGGAAGAGGGGAATCCTGCATGCGGAGAGCTTGGGAAAGTCTTGTGATGCCAAGCAAAAGACATTGATTCGAGGGATCCTTCCTTTTCTGATGAAACTGCTTCCTGATGCCTATAGGCTCAAGGGGTGCTCACAGTCATGCCACTGTTCCGCCTTGTCCCATGATGTAACGTGGGGAAGGGAGTACACTAGTTCAGCAGTCCTGAAGTATCAAAACACCCTTTGGACATTTCAGTTTGCAAGACACTATTTTGTTATACATATCATTGTCCCACACCCTTTTGTAATATAGAGTAAGGATTTGGTAATATGTCCTTTAGTATAGGCCATTTTGTTTTGCCACGACACCTCTAGGACAGCGTTTTCTTTATTTTGATGGTTGTAGCTTGCTTCTATCTTAAATTTAGGCTCAGATTAGGTGTTTCTCTCACCCTTATACTGTTTAATTACCACCCTTGGATTATACTCCTTGTGTCTGTCGTGCTTCTGATAACCATGCCTTCTTTACAGTGTAAGCAGAATGGCTGGAGATCTGTGGTACCAATGGGCGCATGCTCGGTGGTGCAGGTGAGATTTTGGGGATGCGCGAGTGGTGTGGTGGGTTGGGGGGGGTAGTACGGAGCATGGGAGGATAGCCTAGTGGCAACGTGCTCGCCTTGGAAGCAAGATGACACGCAGCAACACAGGTGCAATCCCCGGGTCCGCGCTTAGAAACCTCTGGGTATTAAGCGCATTATAAATAACCTATCATAAATCATAAGCCTGAAGCACGTTCTCCTGCTGGTGATATGGTGCTGAAATGCATGACCTGTAATAGGATTGGCTTGAATTCCCCTAAGAAACATACCATTGTGCTCCAGAAATTGAAGCGGCAGCAAGTAGAGAATAGACTCTTTTTGGGTGGACAGCGCCTTGATCCTAAGCATGGGGAAAAAGGAAATTGGTATTAGAGAATTGTCAGATCACGCTCCGGTACTTATGACCCTCTAACCCAGTCCTGCAACCGAGGTCTAGACAATGGAAGCTCAATCCGACCCTATTGAAGGATCCATTGTACGCAGCAAAGCAAAAAACGATTTCTTCCTGAAACAATCCTAGAAAACAGGTGCTCGAGACGATTAGGTGGGATACATTTAAGTAATTTATACGGTCAATATTTATTTCCAAAGCTGCTGCACTCAACAAGCTCAGAAGAGAACAGTATTACATCTAAACTGTGTTGCATGTGTCACCGACAGTTTCCGTCCCTACAGTAGGAGTTAAGGATTATGTAGGAAGGTTAGTAGGATTGAGCGCGAGAAAGGCAAGAGAGCGGTGATGTGCTGTTGCCAGCTTCATTTTGGTTTGCACCGTTTGCTGAGCGTAGGTGTGCTTTTCTGTTGAGAGCCGTTGCGTGCGTTTGTGTGAGGCTATGTGTAGTATATTTTGTTGTTGCAGTGTGGTGTAGTGTGTGCGGTTTGTTGTGCATTAGAGGTATGGTTGTGTTTAGTTAGAGTTTGAGATGTGTATGCAGAGGGAGGGCTTAGTATAAATAAAAACCCAGATATGGTGAGTGTTTGGGTTAGAGAATTTCCTATTCACCTTGGAAAGTGATTATCTAGGGGTTAAATTAACACCATCCTATGGGTAGCTATATAGTGCTAATTTTTATTTTTATTTTATTATTGTGTTCCACAGTACAATTGTACTTTTAACACATTACATAAGAATATACATAAAACCCAAAATACGTAATCATACAATTCATTACCAAATTCCCATTTCATACAATTCACCAAAACACAAACAGAGATAATGTCCTGCAGGAAGCTAACATTTTTAAAAGTATTGCAGCGTTCTATACAGTGCTAATACCCCTCCATTTGGAAAAGAAAAGGGTTGAGGACCTACAAAGGTGGGATCTACAAGAACTGTGCTGGTTTGCTAGAATAGCAGTGGTAAAAATAACTTTATTACTAAGTATCCTATATGTGTTTCGTGCACTCCCTATAAATATTCCTGCAATGATGACTAAAAGGTTGCAAAGTGAAATATCTTCCTTTATTTGGAATAGGAAATGACCCAGAATTGTGAAAAAGGTCCTTGCTCACTCCCTGTTGGGAAGATTGGGTATCCCAGATGTGGGGTGCTATGTGTTTGCTGCGCAAATTATGCCCATGTTAGAATGGACATTGAAACCCAGTGTAATGGATAGAGAGATATAGAACAAGACGCTACATTCATCCCGCTTGGTCAGCTCTCTTTTTTGGAGGCGCATTGAGACATGCTGGTGGTCAACTATTAGGCTCTACTAATTGTTCACTACTATATCTCTGGAGGATAGCTCAGGGGCAACGTGCTCGCCTTGGAGGCAAGACGACACAGAGCACCACAGGTTAGATCCCCGGGTCGTGCTTAGAAACCTGTGGGTGTTAAGCACGTTATAAACAACATAACATATATCATATTTTGGTATAGAGCATTGAGAATGGGGGTAGGGAGGATTGGCTCTGGGACTGGGTCCTCTGTCGTCCATTAGTCATAACCCAGAGTACACACCAGGGATGAGGAAGGATTATCTGGAAAGATGGGAATGGAAGTGCGATATAACAATAGCAGACCTAAATAAGGAGGGGAATAAGCATGCTTCAGATGCAGCCAAATATGACACTTGATCACACAGAGTGGTGAGGATGGCTGGCACCAGAGTACCTACGGGAGTTGACATCACAATGAAGGAGGGCATTTCTAAGTAATATAAACTGTTGGATAGGGCTTCTCTTGAAGACAGGTTGCCCTGTTTGGAGCGTTGGGAAAGATAGTTAGATATCAAAATTTCTGAAGAAGCATGGGGATATATTTTGGAGAGGGCACATGAATGCACCATCATTAAACAGACCGAATACAAAATACGTCATCAATGGTACCTTAACCCATTATGAATTAACAGAATAACTGCATCCTCCTCAACACTTTGTTGGAGAGAGTACTCAGAAGTTTGTAACTTGGGTCATAAGTGGTGGTCATGTCCGAAGCCTCAAATTTATTGGAATGAGATGCTGGGACATATTAAAAATATCACGGACATTCAATTGCCATTATACCGCAAGGTCTTGGTTCTGGGGACTGTGTCAGAAGGGACCTATGCGTTGAGAGGAGCTAAGGCAGATCTGATTAGGCACCGAACATTGGAAAACTAAAGGAGGCCCGGTCCTCACGTAATGATGGGTTAAAATAGGGGGAGAAAATATCTGCATTGGCCAATGGAAGCTATCAAGCATTTCTCAGAGTATGGCTCCCTTTTCATGAATGTGTGCGTGAGAGGGAACAACACTTTTATAAGGATATGTTGTTGAAAAACATTTCAATATTATCTCCTATGTATACCTTCCCAGCAAATGGAAGATGGAATTCAATGGGGGCGGGGAATAAGCAAATAGGTTTGATTAGGAGGGGAGAAAAGCAGAAGCCTCCGGAGTTCCTACATGTCACCAAGTTATGTTAAAGTCGGAGTTGATTTTGTTGGTTAAAACTGTCTGGGATGTAGGAGGGGTGAAAAGCTATACAATGTTAGCTTGTCAAACACATTACACTGCATTAAGAAGCTTGTTAGTCATAAAACCATCCATTGGAGATGAAATAAGACTGTCCTGGGACCCTGAAGGTATGTTACGAATGAATAACTGATATTAATATGTTAATTTGAACAATTAGAGGATTGGGGAACCGATCTAAATTACATAACATTATTTCATAGGGTTTATTTATTTTGTCATATGAGAGCGCCAGGGCACCACTCCAGTGGCGATAGTGCGCAGTACAAATATCCTTTAACATCAACATTAACACTAACATATGTGAATAGGCAGAGTCCTACTCCTCCAGGAAACACACGCCACTGGTAGAATAAATGACAACTTTGCAAAAAAAATGGGGAAGCAACAGATATTTTACAAACTACTTAACCCATTCCAGGGGAGTAATTACTTTAATACATACATCGTTGAAATGTACACACCTGGATCAACAGAGACACGGAAGGGTATGTAGTGGTACATTGCAAGATAATGGCTACTGAAATATTACTAGTAAATACATATGGACCCAATGTAGATGACCCAGTGTTTTAAAACACAATCTTTGGCCTAACTGAAACATATCCACCGACCCCGACCATAGGGGTGCCCGGGGAGGGAGACATGAACAATATACTGGACTTACAGGTGGACTGTACCGGTAATGCACTGAGGCCTCTATTCAGGGTGTCACATAACATCACTAAAAACATGGGGCAACTGGAATTATGTGACACGTGGAGAAAACTGCATCAAACAGTGCAAGAATATACATACTACTGTCCATAACATGGCTGCCAGAATAGACAATGTTATTAACACGGCACCTCATAAGACCAGTACGTACCATTGAGATCCACCCCTGCACCTACTCTGTCCATTCGCCCATACAACTTGAGCCGACACTGGGGGAGCGGACTAAAGGACGAACGGCGTGGAGGTTTAAGTCGGCAGCACTACTGGACATAGAACCTAAAGCATGCATTGTAGTCCACATACGACATACTTCAACAATGGTACGATGTCGGTGAGGACGGTGTGGCAGGCCTTCAAAGCCTATATTAGGGCATTTCCATGTCAGTGGAAATGGGGGTTCTTAAGACTATCCGGAAAGACATAGCGGCCTGTGAAACTAGGCTTAAAGGGCAAGAAACTCACTATGTATCGGTGCCAAGGCAGAGCCTACTGGTGGATATGAAAACAAAATTTGATCGATTTAGGGTACACGCAGATAGGGAAATAAAATACTTTACAAAACCCATGGAGGCTAGGAAATATGCGGAGGGCGACTGGTCGGGGAGGAGACTGTTGTGTCTGCTGAAGCTTGAAAGGGGTCCGGAATACATTCCGTTTGTACGAGATGAGAAGGGGGCAATACGCCACACAGACACTGAGATAAATGCCAGTTTTAGGGAGTTTATGGCAATCTCTACCGAGCACAGGTTCCAAAAGGACAAGAAGACATAATACCTTATTGTACGAGATGCCAATATTGAACATTTCGGAAGCAGCACAAGACCAAGTTAACACCCCATTTACAGTTAAGGAATTCTAAACGGAACAGCCTAACTACCCAAGAACAAATCCCCTGGCCCGGATAGCTTTAGCGCAGCGTTCTATAAGGAATTTGGTGCCACTCTTGTTCGTAATTTTTGAAAGTGTGGGAGGAGTGCCCCCGGAAGGCGCAACTCTCCGATACATTGTGTGAAGCAACTTTAATTGTACTCTTCAAGCCAGGGAAGCCCAGCGAGGACTGTGGATCGTATAGAACGCTTTTGCTCATTCATTTAGACACCAAAATGTATTCTAAAATTCATGACCAATTTGGCTTTATTACGGGCAGACCTACGATACTGAATATCTGCCGATTATTCAAAATTATGTCCCATACCTCCCCGGAGGTCTCTGCAGTGGTAGTCACATTAGACACTCAAAAAGCCTACGACATGGTTTCTTAGGAATTTCTGTTCTCAACATTGTCGCAGTGCGAATTTGGGAGCCAAATCATAGAATATATAAGTGTGTTATAGGCAAACCATGTGGCCAGGGTGTCAGTCAATGGAACTGTTTCCAAACCCTTTGCATTGGAAAGGGGAACACGTCTAGGCGGCCCCCTCTTCCCAACACTGTTTGCAATAGCAATTGAACCAATGGCTAATATAATTAGAGCACAACATACGCGCCACGGGAATTGCATAGTCAGTTCTCCAGAACGTATGTCACTGTAGGCGGATGACATACTCCAATACATAAGAACCCCACAGGACAACTTAGATCCCATCATGGAAGATATCACAAACCTTAAGGGAATTCTCTGGGTTTATGGTCAACTATTCTAAATCAGAGATATTCCCCTGACCAGTAACTCCACAAGACCACAATGCGCATACCAATTGAAAAGGGCATCAGATCACATCAAATCCTTAGGGGTTAGAATCTCCAGGAACAGTGAACTATTATATACTTGCAATTATAAAGAGATTGAAGCTAAACTAAGCAAATGGAAGCATATACCATTGTCGCAAGCAGCTAGACTGGCCACGGTCAAGATGACGATTTTGCCCAAATTGCTACATTTATTCACACATCTACCCATATGGCCTGCAAGGACATTCTTCAACAAAGCTCACAGAATGCTGTCCCAGTTCTTTTGGCATTCAGGGGTGATAAGGAAAAAATGGGAGGATATTGTGCAGCCCTACCATGGGTGGTGGGTTATGGGATGGGGCAGAAATTTCAACTGTACTGGTTACCAGCCCAGGCTCAATTTGCCTCTTATTGGTTTGAGACAAGCGACAAACTGCCTCCTGTCAAGCTGGAATGGGCTGCGAAGGGTAAGGTGGAATTGAAAATGCTTTTGGTGGATGGGACCTATAGAGATTAGTGCCACTTCGACCCTGTACAGACCACTTATGTCATGGCATAACATATTACTGAAGATGAATGCACTGACCCCCTACTACAAATGGCTACCACTCTGGGAGTTTCTGGGCATTTCACACCCACCTGAAATGATAGGTTGGGATACTGTACACTTGGGCACCTGTATCCGGAGATGCAGTTTTGGAAAATGCAGAGCTGGAAGAGGGAACACAAAGGCACACCTACAGATATGCTGCAATACTATAGGGTATGGTTGGCATGCTCAAAGACATGGCAATGCTATCCACTAGAACCGACTGAGAATGAATGTGTGGCATACATATCTAATTCATATGGGGACCTTTGAATAGTGGTAACCCTATACAAGATGATTATGGAACGTACATATCAGTTTAAGCTAGGGGTACATGGGATACTGATATGGAGATTACAGATGAGGAAATGCGCAAGATGTGTACCCTTATGTGCCAGGTATCGCTGAACACTAGATTGAAGCTTATACAGTTTGAAATATTCAATAGATTGCATTAGACACCAGCAAAGCTCAATAAAATATACCCAGACAACAGTGGCTTCTGCCCCACTGCAGGGTGGATGACACAGGCTATATGCATGCGCTATGGGACTGTCCCAGACTCACAGGATTTTGGTTACAGGTATGTGATAAACTGCTTGATATAGTCACCAAGCCAATAGCAGTGACACTCAAGGGGTGCCTATTTGGTTTGTGGGGGGGAATATATCAGAACAGCGAAAAAGACCATGGGGATAATTACGACCCAGGCGTTAAGGGGTTCACAGCGCCGTAAAAGGTTGCAGCGCCGTTAACCCCTTACTACGAGGTCCCTTTGCGGCTCCCCACCTTAACGGCTGGTCTGGACCTTGCGGTACCATAATTACCGCCTTCCCCTTTCCCATTGAGCCCTATGGGGGCTCAATGGGAAATAGCGCCATTGGTTAACGCCGGGGTTGTAATGAGGGCCCATGTTTAAATTTAGGGTGTTTTGTGGCAAAGAGATGTATATTGGGAAAACTGAGGGGCCAAATAGCACCATCACGGGAAGGGTGTCTGAGGGAAGTAGCATGGGCCAACGACTGTGAAGAACTGTTTGTTGCACTGCTGCTCGAAACGTCTAGGCCAAAAGATATATCGGATGACTTCGGAAATTACTTGTTACTAAGGAACGTGAATTGAATACTATAATTTGGGGAAAAGAAATGTATATAGGTCAAGATTGGGGAGAACAGAGGGGACAAATTGCATGCTAAATATTGCGGTTGTATGTAACGTCATTTTGGGTCATTGAAACAATTAGGAATTGATGTGTATGTCAAGCGAATAAAGTGTTAAACAAATTACTTTTGTCAGGAATAGTCTGAGCACTGTAAAGAAGGCATGATATCAACAGTAAAAGACAGACACAAGTGACCATAGTTCAAGGGTGTTTATTAAACTTCAACAAGGGTATGATAAACGCCTATCTAATCCTAAATCTAGAGATGGGAGCAAACTACGACCATCAAATAATAACAGACCTAGTGGTGTCTTGTCAAAATAAAAGGGCCTATTGTCACGATCTCTGCTTCCAAAAGGTCAGGGTTTTCCCAACTCCCTTGGAAGCAGATCCATAACCCAGGTTCCGAGTGCCAACCAGTCCCAATTGGGACCTTTTGGACCCAGTCCTGGCGCCAGTGGCACCAGGCTCATAAATATGCCCAGACCCAGCGCTGGAAGCGCCGGGCTCATAATGCTTGGGTGGACTTACCTGCAGCAGACCATGCTGCTTACTTGCCTGCCAGTTGAGCCTCTGATCCTCTTCTGTTTGGAACTACTTTTCCTGCTGGGTGGGGCAGGAGCCACTCCCTAGATTCAGAACACTGGAACTCTTCTGGAAAGCAGGAACTCTTTTCTTACCTAGGCGTGGCTGTGGAAGGAGACACCTAAGCACTACAGAAGGCTATTTAAACCACACCCGATGGATGAATCTTGCTTTGCGTTATTCTGCATCCTCTGCAGCAGAACGCTCATCGTGTCTTCTGCATCCGATCCTGGGCCTAAGGAAAAAGGCTTACCATCCTGAATCCAGTCTTCAGCAACACCTATAAAGACAAGAAAGAACAGGTTAGCATTACGGTCTTCAGTGACAGCTCTTCACTTACCAGGTCCATCGGCTGTCACCAACGCCTCGCGCTGCATTCCGGCATCTGAAAGACAAAAGCTTACCAACTCTTCGCACGCTCCGGAGGCCTTCGGCGCTGCATCCCGCATCTGAAAGACAAAACAAGGTGCGTTTAAAGACATTGGGGAACTTTAATACTCACGTGCCATTACTCCTTTCCACATCTAACCCAGTGGGTATTCCGGCACCCTGCAGCCGCTCCGAACTTGTACCTGCAAAATAAAAAGACAGTTAGAGCGCATCGTGAAGCAGGCAACAAGCGCTTACTTACGTGCTTCCAGGGGCTTCTATTCATCACACGGGCTCCATCTTCAACTCACTTCAGCCCGTCATCCGCCATCGCCGGAACCCTGCAAAACAAGAAACATCATTACTAAAGACTTTAAAGACATTAGAATTACTCGAAACTTACCGTTCGTGCAGTAAACGACGGACAGCAGTCCTCTGAAGTCAAGAGGCCTGCTCCCCTTATCCAGTGAAGAAACTGGTTTCAGCACCCTGCCCCGAGGCAGATGGAGAGCACGGCGTTCACTTACCTAAGGTGAGAGCGTTAACCTTTGGGGTTCTACAGGAGAAGAGAAAGGGAAGAAGAGAGAGACATTCAATAACCCAGTTCCTTAATCCCATATTTTCTATCTGCAGACATCTTACCCTTCAAGTCAGACATACAGTGCACAGAGGTCCAGCCCAAAGAGCCAGCCGTGTGTTACACATCACCTTTGAAGATACGGTATACGCCCAGTCAAGACCGGCGCCTCTACGGGAATCAGGTGAGCGTTACACCTATACTCAAAAAAACTATTGCCAATCCTAACCTCTAAATACAAATAGTGTGAGGGTAGGGTTTATGAAAAAGAAAGAAGTGTTCACAAAAATGATATGTCAGGATGTTCAGGCCGTTAGCCTCCCTTCCCCACGTTTTCAGCACGGGACAAGGCAGTTCACTCGAGCGTAGGACAATCTCTGGCTTCTTTCGCACGAGGATACCGTTCAATTACTAGCATCTGGGCGTTCTGTGCCCAAGTCTCTTTGCCCATCAAAGTCTCTTCATGCAGAGGGGCTGATATGACAAAACAAACGAAAAGTTCCTTACCACTTACAAGTACTCAATTCAGGGGATTCACTATTCACCTCAGATCCTTTTCTTACAACGATCGTCACTTTGGATCCCCCTCTTCCGGGCTCAGATCCTCTTTCACAATGTTCATAGAATATTCTTTCTCGGGTGACTCACAGTTCACCCCCGATCCCCCTCAGCTGGGTTCAGATCCCCTTCTTAACACAATTAGTCTCCCTCAGCCGGGTTCGGACCAATTTCAGTTAGAATCAACTATCAAAGACTTTCGAATGTGCACAGGGTTTGGCTTGACCTGTTCGAGGACCACTTCGATTTTCCCAATTCCTTTTTACATTTGCCACCTTTCAGTTGGATACCTAACAAAGACCATCGAATGAGCACCCACGTGGCGCCGGACCACTCTGTTTACAGCATCTGTCTTGGATTCAAACGTTTAGTCACTCATCTGCGGGTTAATTATATTTGCATTGCTTGTCACATACGCTTCACACACCGTTCTCTTCAGTTCTCTATACAATGTTGCTGCTTGCAACCTTGGCTTTAACACAGACCGGTCTGGTATCAGTCTCCCCAACTCAATGGCTGTGCTGACTTTACTGGCGCTACTTTGTCGTAGGAGCCAAGGAGGGTACCACGGTGGCGAACGAGCCTCCCCGCCTTGGCTATCGACGCGGGACAGCCATGGGTACCTCAGAGAAAAAAATGCAGGTTTCATGCGCTTTGATTAAGGGTCTTATGTTTTTAATTATTGAAGGTTCATGAAACTAACGGTCTTTCTCTGAAAAGGTCAAGGGCACTTCCCTCCTTGCAACCCTCTTCGGTATTGCCTTTTTTATTTTTTTATTTGTTTTACAATTTTTATTAACTTTTACAACAACCAATCAACAACAAACAAAACCAACAGTGCATGTCATATAAATTCAAGCTTCATATACAATATCGTGAAATGTCCATTGTCACCCCATTACCCTCCCCCCTAACTCGAGCCTACTCCACTCCTCTATCTGCCATTGTTTCCTCAGGTGGTTCCCCCCCCTCTGTAGTCCCAGAGGAATCATGTTCACTTAGGCAGGCTTGGGTGGACCCGGACAGTGTGACCACTAAATGTCTCCAGGCCATCAGAGTTTCCGCTTCCTCCTCCCCCCCTCTATTAGCCGCTTCATCCCATACCGTTGTTTCCGCCTCTGCCCATTTCTGGAGGTTGTGCCACCAAACCTCTACCTTCAGTCTACTGGTTTGCCTTCCACCCCATGGCAATTCTATGCTTGGCTAATATATAGCCCAAGTCCTTGAGTTTGCTCACACGTTTCAGTTTGCGCGGCCTGGAGAACCCCCCTACCATGCATGCCCACACAGATTCCACATCTAGTCTGATCCCTTTCTCGGCAAAGCGGATGGCTACTTCTTCCCAGAATTTCCCAATTTCCGGGCATGCCCAGAACATATGTATCATATCTGCGTTCACTTCCCCACATTTGGGACATGTTTATATTCCTGCGTTCTTGAATCGAGCAATCGTCTGGGGGGTCATGTACGCTCTGTGAGTAATATATAGCTAGATCTGTTGCAGCCTCGCATTCCTGGACACTTTTTTGTGGTATCTCTGGACCCTCACCCACAACCCCTGCTTCCTCTTCCCAGTCCCGTTTTAGCTGGGTCACCTCCTGTCTTGCCGTCTTTCTTCTTGTATTAAACTGCCATTTTGGAACTGCTGCATCCTCGTGTGCTTTGCCTTGCTCACAGTGTGCTTTGGTGCTCTGCCTTGTATCCGTGTGTGGCAGTGTGATGGAAGCCAGGTGTGTCTAATGTTCAATAATTGCCTGACCATTGTATTGGGACACGGCAGGTATACGGCTCAGGTTTTCAGGTGTTAGCCCATTTTCTCTCACTGTGAGCTGTCCGTGAGAAAGTGTTAGTGACGGAAAAGGGAGCATGGGGGACAGGATGGTGAGGGGGGGGTTGAGTTCCTAAGTACCCTGGTAGGATGGGGAAAAGGTGTTACAGGGAAGGGGATACTGCATCTCGCCGTACGGTGTCTGACTTCCACTCCCCGAAGACCCCTCATCCACGGCCGTGTTCTGGCCACCTGGATGACAGATCCCCAGGGACTAGCGGGTGAGTCACCTTCAGGTTTCTCACAGCACCGATGAAGATGGATATGTACAATTGTATGAAGATATATGTTTAAAAGACACAAATAAAGCTTTGAAAAAAAAAACAATAGTCACTGCTTTAAATATTTTTCAGAAGTGATATATAGAAGTTAATGATGAATGTGTAAACTTTGTATTAAAAAAGTATTTATATACTTGTTAAAAGCTCTGGATGTTTTTGCTGAACAGAAAATATACTATAAATTAGGAAAAAAACACAGAAAAAGAATCTGGCCCTAGCAGTTTACTCTACTACAAAATGAATGAATCTGAAAAACATTTGCATTAAATCACATAAAATTCATGTTAAGCATACAGAATGAAATGTTATGGAATGGTCACTGAAATACCAAGACAAAGCAAGAAATGTGGCTTTTAGGGACAGTATTAAAACACCATAAAAATATAAATGTATTACGAGTATGAGTGCGATGTTACCTTAGCTATCTCCCAGTAGTTTATGGAAAACTTGGAAGGTTTGCAGTTCCCCCAGTTTACTTCTCCATTCCTATTCTTGTGATGATTTAAAATCTGCCTTTTCCACTCTGCACACGCTGAACAACGAGGTTGAAACTAAAAAGGGATGTTAGAGAAATGATTACACCAAATTAAACAACCTGATTTTAACCAAATATTTACAGAACACATGAATGTAAAATAACATTTGAAAAGGTGTACATCTAGGAAAGATCATTTTACATGCCATGGACACCAGGGTCCATAATATCAAACATTAGGATTTGGTCAGTATGCATTTAGGAAGTCTTGGGAGGGGCGGCACCATTTCACCACCAAAGACCTTTCCATTTCAATTCAGCATTAGATCTAGGTTTTGTTGCTAAGCTAGAATCCCTTAGAGTTGTAAATGAGTGACTATGCTTTGGCCCACTCAGCATACAGAACATCATCTTTAGAACATTTCCTCTTGTGAGAAAGATAGGGGTCAACCCGTGTATGGAATATCTTGCTGGAGAAAAATAATGGCAGAGTGATTGGCCTTTTATAAGTAGTCTCTTCAGAGTATAATCCACAAGGCTTTGCAAAAGCAAAGACTATGCAACAAGTAGCCGGGTAGCCTGAAAACGACACTGTTAAATGCATTGCCGGCAGGAATCAAGTACTTGAGAAAAAAGACTTGTTAGTCAATTAATACAAAGTGCGAGGAGTCAGAAATGAGAGGCGGCCACAAAGTTGTAATGTTTTCGTTTTCAGACATTTTTATTAAAATAAAAGGGTGGGATAAAGGACTCTGCCCCTAACTTAAAGAGAGTTTCCCTACCTAAAAAACTAAAACTAAAGATCAGTCAGTGTCTAGCCATCAAAACATAACTGTCCTTGTGTCCAAAACATACTAATCTGACGCTCGCACTAGGAATAAACAATGAAGGGTGCAATGAAATGTCTCTAACTTATGTTTGGCAAAAAGTGTTCACAATTAAAGCAAGTAGATAAATCCAACAGAAACAGTATTTTCCAAGGAGAAGCCCTTGGTTCCAGAATTGGGAGGTTATAGGGGGGGAGTTCCCTTCCCCTGGATATTTAGGTACATTGGCAAACGTGTCTATTTCAAACAACAGTTTCTTAAGGATGGCAAGTGTCTCTTTCCTAAATTACTTTGCACAGAGTTCACAAAAAAAGATCTTATTCAGAGGAGATGTTCCAAATAAGGTTCCCCTTAACCTCTTTGGTATCTTGGTGGATTACCTGATGTGCTTATCCATCAGGAATCCTCTTGTGAGCTCTTCAGGTCTCTGGGCACAACCCTCAACATAAAAATGGTCCTTGTTCAACTTCACAACTTCGAATGCCTGGTATATCTATCACCAAAATCTTTTCCATACGTTCTCCTAGAGTCTTTGGTATATTTTTCTACTGTGTTTTGCAGTGTACATTAGTTTATTTCTGTGGCTTCAGTTGACCTCCTGGTATAGTACCCTGCCAGAAATCCTTTAGTAGATTCTTTAGATCCCCTGGTACACTCTCCTGCCAGGTATCTTACCACAATTTTAAAGTTCTAATTTCACTTCAAAGTACCTGGTGTTTGCCAGGTCTTCCTTTCAACAACTCCTTATAGTTCTGTATACTTTGAGTGGATTGCCTGGTATACTCCCCTGCCAGGAATCTCTTTGTAGGGTCTTGCAGATCCCCTGGTATACTCCTCTGCCAGGTGTCTTCCTCCCAAACGTTCACTGCCTCATGTGCTTCCTTCACCAGGACGTCTTCTCGGTTTCACGGTCCTTTAGTATAGCACAGTTGTATTACCTCACCGTGCTCCTACTTCATTGGCTTGAGGTACTACAAGCTCCAACTTTCCCCACATTGACATCTCATACACAGGGTTCAAGTTCTGTCTTTGTACTTTACTTTGTTGTTATTAAAATAATTCTATTTGCTCACATGCCTGTCGGTACACCCTGTGGCATTCAATGGCTCTGGGCAGACTCACCTGTGTCTTGCAGCATCCCCGACCCGTGGCACATTGCTGCGATGAAGCTTCCTCTCTGGGGCATCCTCCCATGCACTGCCGACCTTCCTCGAGCACTCCCAGTTGCTACGTGCTCACCCGCCGGCAAGACTGCTGCTTCTTGGTCTGACTTTGTCTCCAGTAGCTCTACTGCTGCTGCTGGTGGTGCTCCGATGGTCCTCCCACAGTGCCTGCTGTGTCTCTCCTGGCCTCATGCCACGTCGATAGGTAACGTGTGTAGTGGTGAGCGGCTGTCTGGCAGTGCCTGCCTTCTCCAGCATAGTCATTTCCCGTACTGCGTCCTTCTCCAGCTCTGCCTTCTTCTCCGGCTCCGCTTTCTTCTTGAGGGCAGACTCCATTTTTAAATGGCCCACTCACTCGTGCTTCACAAAATCTAGTCTACATGTTCAACTACGTGTTTCTTTCAATCTGCATTAACTCCTTCTTCCTCTTCCTCGTCTCAGTACTTGAGGCTCTATGGGAGTTGGAGTCCATAGAATTTCTATAGTGATATTGTTTAGAGCTTTTACTTAAAAGAACATTAGGCACAGGAGATGTTAGGTGTGCGTTATGTGTGTATGAGGCATGAATGGCATTTTGCATAGAGGGATTTGCAGGAAGGGGTTTCTGCATTTTGCAACAGGAGGAATTTGTATCATGACAAGCCATCAAGAACTCAGGAATTATGAGGTCCTCTTTTCTAGAAGGGGAAGAATACTGCATCTGTTGATGGGGTCACCACCTCCCCCAGACCGCCGTCTCCTCTCATTCAATCATTCCCCATAGTACCACCTCCAGGGTCAGGATCAGGTAGTGGCTGTCGTCCCATGGCCACATGGAAGGAGATCTTTGCCGGGGAATCAGCGATTCATCACAAAAGGCTGAGGTTTATTAGAATGTTTGTGTATATCTGCTTAGGTTTTTTGCACCACACATTCACTACATGGAGGCAATAGAATATAAAACAGAAAAAAGAATCTGATTGACATATCATAATGAAAATGTTTTTGAGTGGGGGGTCAAAAAAGGTACCCTAACCTGTAAAGCGGCAAGTATCTGGTCAACAACTTTTTTTTTCATTCTATCGTTTAAATGCAACCAATAAAATCAAAACATCAATAAACCTCCTACTTATGTGCCATAACCAAATCAAAGTTTTGCTTCGGCTGAAGTCCAGAGTGTCCAAGACATCCACAGCATGCAGTGAACCAGCACCTATGGTTTTGATCAGTTATGGTTCTTTACATAGAAGAGTATGTTTCAGGAGAATGGGCTTGGGTAGTACATATTCCCGGTTAGAATAATAGTCTATAAATGGAGCCCAGGTTCTGTGGAACAAAGGTAGAGAGTCTGCAATGGAAACATGAACAGCTTTAATCACAAACACCTCCCAAACTTTACTCCACCAAATTGATACCCAAGATCGATTAGGGTTTTTCCATCTTTGTGCTAGGGAGAATCTCTCTGCGGTAAACATGTGTGCTGTCACGGCGGCTAAAATGCCAGGTGTTTGTCAATTGCCATTGTTTCCGATATTGCCAAGAATCCATTTTTTAGGATCTAGAGCAGGGTTGTCCAACATTAGGCCTCAAGGGCCAGAATCCTGATGGGTTTCCTGGACACCCCACTTTGATATTCATGAGAAAGAAATTGCATACATGCAGAAGCATTGTATGCAAATGTATCTCATATTCTGAGAATCTGACAGGTTTATGGCCCTCAAGGCCTGGAGTTTTACACCCTTTATCTAGCGGAAGATCCAGGCCACAAATCTCTTATTGTGGCCGAGATATCTTTCCAATTAAGTTGTTCCTGAGAGCATGACAACAACATAACCCCAGTGTTCCCTGCTCCCCAGACCCTGTCCAGCATAGGAGAGAAAAATCTGGTTGAAAGAAGCTTATTCTAAGGGAGTATTGATACCGTCTGAATGTAATCTTATAAGCACTGTCCTTGCTTGTGCATCTAGAGAACTTTTGCGCTCTTGCCCATACTCTGGACTATGTCTCCAATTCCGATTATAATGATAATGAGGTGTTATTTATATAGCGCCTTAATCCAAAGCGATTTACAGAGCACATATTTACATACAATATCACCCAACCGAAATTGGTACTCATTTATCGACCTTGGTCTGCTTCCCATGTATGGCATTCTCTGTTCTGTGCGGTCCCCCTCTAGGAGACGACAGAGTCCCTCTCAGCTCTTTCACTACATTGCCTTTTTAGTGGCATTAACTGCCTTAACACAATCGCCTGGACCTTCGGGTAAAATGCCCAGTGTCTAAGCTGCGTGTCGTGAGACCTCACACACTCCCCCCAGGTGAAATATTGCCTTTTCTTCCTTGAAGGAGAATGGAGCCCTCTGGTCGAAAAGGTTTGACAGCTTCAAGAGTCCACCTTTAGCCCAATTTCTGAAGCAACCCCCCCATTTCCATCCCAGAGAAAAATACTGGAAAAGGTAGTTACGGTACAGTTTCAAGAAGATGTAGATCAATACTCGTCCCGGGCAGGATTTGAAACCGACACAGCCCTGATTGTGGTATGAGATAAGCTATTAAAAGGCAGCAGATATTGGCAAGATGTCTCGATTAACAATGTTAGATCTATCAGAAGCATTTGATACTGTGGACCATGCTACCCTAATTAACAAGAATGAGGATGGTAGGAAACGTTTCAGAACAGGCCATCAACGGGTTTAGATCTTTTCTAACTGATCGATGGCAACATGTGAAAGTTTGAGGGTTCCTTTGGGATTCCCTCCCTCAGAATTGTGGTGTCTCTCAGGGGTCATCACTCTCGCCATTGTTGTTCAATCTGTACATGCAGCCTCTAATGACTACCCTCAGGAAATTTGACGTCGGATTTCAATCCTACATGGACGACACCCATATCTTTTTGAAATCGGCAAATTTGAGGAGTCTTTTCATGAAATAGTACTGTGTTTGGCAGACGGGAGAGACTGGCTGTCCCAGAATTGGCTTCAGTTACACCCAAATAAGACAGAAGTAGCCCTTTTTGGCCGCAAATCTCTTTTGATCAACTATCTAAAATGTCATCCAACTCTGTGTTTTTTGGGCTCGAAACTTGAATTGGCTTCCAGGATAAAAAACCTGGGCTGCATCTGGCAGGTCAATCTCGGATGTGAAGGCCGGGTGGGAGCCAAAGTACAGTCTGTTTTTTTCCTAGCACCTGTTGCCTCTCACTCTTCACTTTGTCCCACAGGAAGACCATGCAACTATAGCTGGGACATTAATAAACTTCCAACTAAACTACAGGAATAGTATGCTTGCAGGCATCCAGAGGAAACACATGAATAGGCTATAGAAAGCCCAAAATACAGCAGTGAGATTCATTTTTAGAACCTCTAAATCTACCCCAATCTCAGATCTGCGTCACTCTCTATAGTGGCTCCAAGCTAAAGAGAGTCTATTTTAAGATTCTTTGGCTTAGTTTTAAATGTTCAAACAGCCTGGCCCCCAAACCTGCTGAAAAATGGTCTTGCTATCAACCATAAACGACAGTTGTACTCCGATGACAAACTTCTCTTGATAATTCCCACCACTTGCTGTATATCAGACGATTCTCTGTTTACAGCTCCAGAATCTGGAATAGCTTACCTTTGGAGCATAGAAACATGAAGAAGTTGATACAATTCTGTAAATCCCTGAAGACGTACCTCTTTAAATGAGAATAGGTGATAGCCCCCTGGAGGAAGGTTTGAGTAAAGCATGAATTGAACAATTCAGAGCTACATAGCATCTGCGCCCAGATGCAGTGGAGTCTTCTCGGTTCAGCACAATATAAATACATTCAAATCAGAGACAAATCTGGATTCTGTGTTATGGAAAACACGTACCCAACCCCGGTTTTACTTGCCAGAGGCGAATCGCCCTGTCATAGAACAGCTGGGAGACCTGTGTCGCTATTAAGGGAGAGCCACCTTGAAATTTACAGCTGTGGTTCAGGAACGGGAAGGAAGTGAGTGGGGCCCCCGGTGCATGTTGTTATAGTGCCATTCAGCTCTTTAGTTCCCTTGGCTTCATCGACTCCAATGTGTGAGAAAGCTGGGAAGCCGACATGTAGTGTTTGAGGTCCGAGACTCCCAGTCCACACTGAGCAGGGAAGTGAAGGAGAATTCTCCTAGTGATTCTAGGGGGTATGCCGGTGCAAATGAATCTAAAAAATGTTTTGTTGAAGCCTGTGAGGGGAATTTCCTGGAAGCATAAAATGCTCTTTGAACTTTAGTCATTTTAATAGCACCTTTCCTGGCTGGCTATGAGATACCCTGGTTCATCAACTTTAGCAAGTCTTGCGACAATTCCCTGAAGAATAAGATGTTTGCCTTAAAAGGTTCAAAGGTTTGAAATGTGAGGCGGTTGCCAAGGCAGTAAATGGACGAGTGTGTCCAACTAAAGGGGAATCATCTTTCTATTGTGCGTATCTTCCGGGGTGATTCAGAGAGGTTGCGTTCTCTCGATTTTGTATAATTTATGAAAAATCCAGAGACCCCTTTGAATTCTCCAACCCTCTGATGAGCGCTGTAAGGGTTGTTGCCATGTTTTTCAGACACTTAAGGAGATTTTCTGCATATAAGGCGATTTTATGATTAGTCTGGCCCACTTTTATCCCCCGAATGCTTTTGTGGAGTCCGACTTTTTCGGCTAGAGGTTCCATGGACAAAGCAAAGATGAGGAGTGAAAGCGGGCAGGTCAGACGTGTACCTTTTGAAATTGGACTTGTGCTTGTAAAGTTACCATTTAACTTGATTCTTGTATGAGTGCATTTATATCACGCTAATGCCCAATAGGAGACTTTAGCTCCAAAGCCGCAGGCCTCAATCCCCATCTCTACGTGCCTCCAGTCAACGCTATCAAATGCTTTGCTGGCGTCCAGTGCTAAGACTCCAAAGTTTTTCACAATCAGTTTGCCCCAATCAATCAAGTCGATTTTTTGCCTTACACTGCCATGTTTGTCTGTTTGCAAAGAAGCCCGACTGATCAAACCCCATTAATGACGGTAGAACCTGCATTAAACAAGTCGCCAAGACATCAGCATATATTTTAGCATATATTTTTAATATGGAGATCGGTCTATAGGCTTCACAATCATAGCCATCTTTCCCTGGTTTTAGAAGCAGGGTAGTCAGTCGGTCATTGTGGTTGGTAGTTGGCCTGATTTCTTGATGGAATCAAGTAGTTGAACTAGGTGCTCTGTTAATTGTATAGTAATTTGAGAAGAACCCCTTCGGGATTGGAGTTGTATTGCTATGATGAATGGTGCTGAAGGCCTTCTCTACCGCCTTAATCATGATTGGGGAGTCTAGTAATCAGCTCTCTTCTACAGTCAAACAGGGTAGGTCCACCACGGCCGGGCACACAGACCCTTTGTGCCTTGTAATTCAACAGTTCCCCTTAAGATGAACTGCCTAAAATATAAAACCAAAACTTTGGTTTTATCCTTTTCCTCATAATGTAATACACATTTTTTGTCTTTCAGGCAAGTTATAAAATGTTGGGAGTGGAGCTTCTTTAGTTTGTATGTCAAGAGATTATCACATTGGTGACCTTGAGATGAATAATATAATTTGATTTGAAGCAGACTGTTGGCAGTCTTTTCCGCCATGTAAGCATCACGTTTGGACTTTGCTATCCACAACTCACACAATGCTGTAAGAGAGCCTTTGGTCTTGAGAGCTTTTTCTTTCAAATTGAACTCTTTCTCCAATAGTTTTCTGAGTTTTTCTGTTAATTTTACATAGGAGGGTACCCGGCAGATCAATTCCACACACCCACTACAGGCTTATCCTCTTCCAATATGGTGTTACAATTAACCTTCTGAAGGTTTACTTGAAAATATTTAGGGATAACCTCTGAGATTTCCTTCCTGAGTATAGGGTCATCCAACGTGGCGTCTTTCACTTGCCAGGGAGGGATTGGCCTGCGACTCATCTTACCTATGTTCAAGCGCATAGTCACAGGGCAATGATTAGATAGGATTCTAGTACACATGCTTGGTTCTGACAGGCATGGGAATAAGGCTGATAAGATTAGAAGGTAATCAATGCAAGAATAGCTCCTATGTACATTGGAGAAAAAAGTATAATTAGTTTTTTTTATTTTTTATTTATTTAGTTGATTTAATCAATTTAATGATTTTTACAAAACATTCTACAAGAAGGAGAAGAAGAAACTGTAGATCAACAAAAGCATGTACCAAGGCAGTCCAAGAAGGGGTAGAAGAAAAGACGGAAGGAAGAAAACGAAGAAAAGTTCCTGAAATGTTCCTGTGATAGCTTAGATTGTTATTAAGAGGCCGACTTTGAGGGCCGCGACGACAGGATAAGTTTGAGGGTTTGTGTTGTGGCAATTGTCCAAGTTGTCCTTTCTCTGCTCATTAAGTGGCCCCACCACAGTTCCTCTTCCCTCGTGTATGATGCCGATTGGTGCGGTAAAATAAATTTCTCACCTATTTCTTTTGTTCCTGGACAGTTTAATAGCAAGTGGCGTATGGTTTCCACCTCTGCTTCGTTCTTAGAGAAACTACATGAGTCTGAGTTGCTTTGCCCTCTGCGCTTTAGAATCTCATTTGTTTCCAGCAGGTTTAAGCACGCTCTCAGGAACAAGTTTCTGGCTGGTTATTGGGGAACTTACTCAGGTAATTTGGAACGGAGTTCAATATGTTTTGGTAAGGAAGGAGTTGACTGACTGATTTCGCTTTTGCTGCGTTGTCCAGGGTTTTAATCCAGTCAAGCTCGCCCATTTTCCTTTTTATTTTTTTTCGGATGCCGGACGAGGTCGACCTCTGAGGACTGGATTTCCAGCAGTTTCGCTTTGCACGCTGCTGCCCAAGAATTTAGCATGTTGCACCGTGCGGCTAGAGTTTCTGCACGTATTGTGGCTAGTAGGTGCGGGCAGTCCGGGAGCAGCGTCTTCCTGTATAGCATCATTGTTTTTATCTCCGTAGTCCCTCCCAGAGAGAGAAGGCCTAGCTCTCTTCTGATTAGTGGCACAGATGTTGACTTTGGAAGGTCTAATACTGTACGCCAAAAGTTACCCTCTAACTGCAGCCACAGGTGTCCTGGTGTATGCGGCAGAGCTTCCGCTGCGTAGGTAAGGGACGGAACCACCTTTGCGCGGTAAAATCGGATCATAGGTAACAGAGAGAAGCTTCCAAATTTTTTGTCCAGAGCGCGGGCTTGTGCCGCCAGTTTGTTTACTTTGTCCATTAAGGAGCTCTGTAGGGTTGAATTAATGCTTGAACAGTCAAAAGTTATTCCCAAGTATTTGAAGCTGTTGACTTTTTCTAGAGCGACCCCCTCCAGATGCCAGGACGTTTTTTCTTGTGGCCGTTTCCTTTTTTCCAGGACCAGTATCTTGGTTTTGGATACGTTGATGGTAAGGTCGTTTGCTCTGGTGTAGACGGCCAGGTTATCTAGCTGGTGCTGGAGGCCAATCGGGGTCATGTCCATTAAGATCAAGTCATCTGCGTATACTAACCTTGTAGTTTCCGGATTCCCCATGGACGGGGGAAAAGAGCGAATGGGTAATTCAGAGTCCTTGAAATCACTGAGGTATGCAATAAAGAGGGCGGGGGCTAATGGACAGCCCTGTTTCACTCCTCTTCCCACTGGGATTCCTGCCGATAATAAACCTGCTTGATTCAGCCTCACCCGGCGTTTGTGTCTTGATGTAGCGCTTGTATCGGTTGAAGAATTTCTGTAGGACAGTTCCAGAGTCTCAACTTTTCCCACAATTTCGCTCTGTTTACCTGGTCAAAGGCTTGCGCCAGGTCTACGAACGCCAGGAAGACTCGTGGCGCTCCTCCGAGGACTTTGCTTTTTAGAGCGCTGAGGAACATGATGTTTGTCGCCGTGCCACTGTTTTTGGTAAACCCTGTCTGAAACGGGTCGGCACACACAGCGTGCCTTGCTCATCGCTGGAAGTGTTGTATGAGCGGTGCTCCAAAAACTTTGCCGATAGTGTCCAGCAGTGCTATAGGGCGATCATTTTCTGGTTCTTCTTTGCGCCCTTTTTTAAATATGGGCACCACGATAGATGTGGTGCATGAGGACGGAATTTGTCTTGATTGTTTGCATCGTTTAAAGATTTCGCTAATCAGCGTGGACCATTCTTTTGAGTTTTGTTTGAGGTCAAGGTTGGTGATTCCATCTGGACCAGGTTTTCTCGATGGTTTGAACCTTTGGAGAACCTTTGTTATCGTTGTTTTGTCACTCAGGTCTACCCAGGGCTCCAGTTTGATGCAGGTCTCAATAGGAGTTAAAGCCGACGGCAGTCCAAGAAGGGGTAGAAGAAAAGACAGAAGGAAGGAAATGAAGAAAAGTTCCTCAAATGTTGCTGTGATGGCTTAGATTGTTATTAAGAGGCCGACTTTGAGGGCCGCGACGACAGGATAAGTTTGAGGGTTTGTGTTGTGGCAATTGTCCAAGTTGTCCTTTCTCCGCTCATTAAGCGGCCCCACCACAGTTCCTCTTCCTTCGTGTATGATGCCGAGAGGTGCGGTAAAAGAAATTTCTCACCTATTTCTTTTGTTCCTGGACAGTTTAATAGCAAGTGGCGAATGGTTTCCACCTCTGCTTCATTCTTACAGAAATGACATGAGTCGGAGTTGCTTTGTCCTCTGCGCTTTAGAATCTCATTTGTTTCCAGCAGGTTTAAGCGCGCTCTCAGGAACAAGTTTCTGGCTGGTTTGCTGGGGAACTTACTCAGGTAATTTGGAACTGAGTTCAATTTGTTTTGGTAAGGCGGGAGGTGACTGACTGATTTCACCTTTGCTGCGTTGCCCAGGGCTTTAATCCAGTCAAGCTCGCCCATTTTCCTTTTTATTTTTTCGGATGCCGGACGGGGTCGACCTCTGAGGACTGGATTTCTAGCAGTTTCGTTTTGCACGCTGCTGCCCAATAATTTAGCACGTTGCATCGTGCGGCTAGAGTTTCTGCACGTATTGTGGCTAGTTAGTGCGGGCAGTCCGGGAGCAGCAATTAGTTGAAGTGCTCAAAAGGCCACATCTCTGAAAGTCCTAGCTCTCTCATCAGCCCAGACACTGCTCCAGCCCTCCTAAAGTCTGTAGGTAGAAGACTGGGGGTAAATGTGTTCTTCATTTGGATCGATTACGGAATTCAAAAAGAAAAAAAAGATAAAATCGCCTACGACTAGAACATACTCCTCCGTGAAAGATGCCAAAAATGGGATAAATTCACAAAAAAATTCTTCCCCTTTCTCAGTTGGGGCATATATCGATTTCAAAGTGATATGTCCATACAATAGTCCATTGATGGTCAGGAATCTGCCCCTAGCATCTTTAGTAATTCCTTTGTTTAAAAAATTGAACTCCTTTGGAAAATAGAATGGCCATGCACTATTTTTACCTTTGCATCAAATGAATATCTGCAGCAGGCAATGTTCATCCATGGGACTTAAATGGGTTTCTTGTAACAATGTTACTCCTGTTCCTAAACTGTAATCAGCACAACAGCCCTATCAGTTGTATAGGCGCATTCAAACCCTGAACATTCCAAGTAAGCAATAATGTATCAATCAATCCATACTATTGCTCAAAAAGGGGTCCTTCTGCTTATGTCACCCCGAAAACAAATTTCTCATTTGTTCCGTAGAAGCTTCTTTGTGTGCTCACTACTTAAGTGATCTTCAATGCTGGTCCATAGCCGTTCACCTCAAAGAAGACCAATCATCGAGCCAATCAAACTAAGGGAGCCGTGAGGTAGCATACATTGAAACACTTGTGTGCAAGCATGATATAAATAAAATATCATTTAATTTTACATTCTGTAGATTTAATGGTCTACCTTTATGAAGGAGTACTTTTCCATAGTTGATTGTTTACAGAAAAGTCTCTTATGTGGGTGTTGCACTCAAGGTGGTTTCCCAGCTGTAGTCAAGTCCACTCTGGACATGACAGACCTTGATGGCTTTTCTGTTGTTGCTTCTGTTTCGTTCGCTGGGGATCGGGTTGAAGGAGTTCTTCTACATCTTGCTGATGTGACTGTGAATGGGGCCAAATTTCTAAAGAGTGTAATTAATGTGTCACGAAAGGTTTAAGTTACTTACCTGTAACTATTGTTCTCCAGCATGAGTCTGACATGCTTTCACATGCTCATGAATATTCCCTGTTGTCAGGCTGGGAATCCTCTGTAAAAGAAAAAACGGTTTTACTTTCATTTTAAAACTGTATTCTCCTCTAAACCATTCACTGTCCTCTGGGTCATACTGCCCCCATCCAATGACAGTCATTTCCCTTAGACATTTGGTAAGCACGTAAAGTGGCAGTATGGCCAAGAAGAGCCGCAGAGGGGCCCGAGGGGGGGGTCCACATGTTAATCCATGCCAGACCCATGCTGGAGAACAATAGTTACAGGTAAGTAACTTAAACCTTCTCCAGCATGGGGTCTGGGATGATTCACATGCTCATGAATAAAGAATACATAGCAGTACACATTACAAAACCATGTAAGGCATCAAAGCTCAACAGAAGCAATCAACACTTACCCCTGGAACAGACTCACCTCAAGCAAACAGGTTGCGTAGCATTGCCTGGCCGACTCTGGACTCCTCCCTGGAATCTCTGTCGACACAGTAGAACTTCGTGAAGGTATGTGTGGACCTCCACGTTGCAGCCCTGCAGATTTTAAGCAGGGGCCCACCGGACAGGAATTCTGTCGTCGCAGCTGTCGCTCTTGCGGAGTGAGCTTTCGGATGACCCGGCAGAGGCCGGTTAGCCAGCCGATGACAGTGCATGATGCAGCCGGAGAGCCATCTTGAGATGGAAGCCTTGGACGAGGCTTACCATTATTCACAGGTCCAAAGTTCACAAACAATTGAGAAGTCTTCCGAAAAATGTTGTGCCTGTCACGTAGAATTTCAAGGCACGAGCAACGACCCACGCATGCAAGGTCCTCTCTGCCGGCGACGAAGGGTTCGTGAAGAAGTCAGGCAACACCAAATGCTTGTTGAGCTGGAATTCCGCCAGGACCTACGGCATGAAAGTGGGGTGCCTACGCAGCACCACCCTCGAATCGTGGAAAGTCAGATACAGCTGCTTGCACAACAGGGCCTGGATCTCACCCACTCGTCTGGCTGAGGTGAGGGCCACAAGTACGCCGTCTTCCATGAGAGAAACTTCAGTGGGGCCTGATGCATAGGTTCGAAAGGTGCACCCAGGAGTCTTGTCAGGACTGCGTTGAGTTCCCATGCCGGGGCAGGTGCCTTCACAGGTGGGAAAGATCGAAAAAGTTCCCTGAGAAACTCCTTGATGAGTCTGTGGGACCACAAAGAAGACCTTCCCGGGGATCTGGTCTAGCGTGAGATGGCCGCCAGGTGTACGTTGATGGATCATGTATATTTTGAAGCGAACAACTTAACATTATTGAATACCCCTGCCATGACCTCCACTGACGGCAGGGTAGAGGTCCATAGCACTTGCGTCAATATCAAATTTTCATTCTGCTTGATTAACAGCTCACAGAGGGCCTTTTCATTGGCAGCCGATAAAGAAAAGCAAAGGGGAATAGTGGATATCTTGCTCAACGTTAACTCGCCCGGACTTCACCCATTTCCTGCTCAGGTTGAATAAAAGCCCTGTGTATTGATAACCATTGGAGAACCAAAGTATATCCGGTAGCAGTTGTATCAATATTCTAGAAGATTTTAGTCAGGGGTCCACAAATCAGATCATTAAGAAAACATGTAATCAAAAAGTGGAGCACACACCGGGCAAGAAGCAACGCTGTTTATTACTGCTGGGTAAGCACAAATCAAACAGAACAGTGTATATGTTCTGATCGAACCAAGCTAGCGTCTGAATGAAATACGAACAGTAGTTTTATACCAAGAAATACAATGGCCAGAAATCCATCGAAACACTTGCAATTTAGGGAGTTCACGTTTTCAATGTTTCCCAGGGATTTCATTGGTTCGTTGAGGTCACCTCCTTGAAGTTTACGTCGATTAGTGAAGCGTAATTGAAGCAAACAGTTCACCAGTTTCCAATCACATTACCTCCCCATTTGATACCACATTTATTCACAACCGACCCCGGAACAAATTGTTATTAATGAAGGTACATTTTTGCTGACCACCGGAAATTTAATACACTGCCACTGGATAGCACCATTGAGAACGGAACGCAAGACACCCTGCAGCTGGTGAGAAAGGGGACGTTCACACAATATCTGTTGGATGATTACCTTTGCGAGCTCTGTGGTAGATATTTTGAAGGCTGCCCACATCCCCACAGCTCAGGAACTTACTGTCTGATCGGTTCTCCCATGAACGCCGCTCCGTCCAGTGTTCCCTTCCCATAGCTGCCTGCCGATGGGCATCAGCAGTCATATGACCGGTACACTGGCACAGAGCCACTTCCACGCTACCTCGGAGGGCGGCTAGTTTGGCAGTCTGCCCTGTAATTACATTACCAAGTTCTAGCTATGTTAGCTTTCTCGTGATGAGCATCTTGAGCCCTGCTCCCCTTTCCCAGATCCCTATCGTACTGGTCATGTGTTTCAGATCGAGATTTTCCAGGCCCAGCCCGCTCCAAGGGATTTCACACTACGTGTGTTTATGATGGTGCTACGTTTGTCCTTCCCCTTCTTTGACTAATAATTGGATAGTCTCTTGGACTGTCTGTACACCCCATGTTGTATCGTTACCTCCTACCGTTTGCAGTAAAACCCTTTTTACGGGGCGTCTGTGGATTAGAATACCTGTGTCATTTCCGAGTAGCTGTCCACACTGCCCCCATTCTTTACTCTTGCAGTTTGTAGGTGCGCCCCCCTGCCTGGCGCTGAATTAGCACCTTTAGTGAAAGATCAAGCCCCAAAAGGCGAGCCAGGAGTAAAGTCTTTGTTGTGTTCCTTCACATATTTCAGGAGAGGGTCCCATATTTTAAAAACATGTCAATTCACACAGAAATTACTATGCAATCTTCTTGATAAGCATGATCACCTACAATTTCCCATACCATTTATCCAATTCTGAAACCAGTGCAGACTTCTACAACCCAGCCATCAGCAGTCGAGCCACCAATACTGCCTTGGAGATTACATCACTTATTTTACCCAGTGACTAAATATCCTTTATTGGGGTACCCAGTAAATAGAACTGTGGGCCCTTAGGCAATGCTACGGCATTGATTATGGTAATCTCAGATGGTGCCTGAGCCCACAGCCTTTCTAACTGGGGACATTGCCACCATATGGGAAGAAACACTCCCGCTCCCACGCACCCATCCCAGCACACCCCTACTTCCCCTTGTATAAAACACCTCTTCATCCAAGAGTTCAGCAAAGCATACAATTTTGTAATAGATCCTTATTACCTAGCAACAAGATAAATCAGCTTTTCAAAGCAGGAATGTGGTCTAGTCACCGCTTTATTCACTTTGTGGTTAAACAGCCAGTGCCACAATTGGTAATATCGATGTTTCTCTCTTTCGTCTAGCCCAAGGGTCTCCTAACAACAAATTAAAGATTTTATTTTCTTATTCGAAAACAAGAGTCAGGAACTTGCACCCTCCCTTCATTGATGATGATGATATGATTTGATAGTTTATTTATATAGCGCCTATACACAGTGTGTTTCAAAGCGCTTCAAGGCAAGGCAGGGAACAAGGGAAAATACAATGACATTCTTACAGGCCATGAACAGCAAGGATGTGAAATTAATTATCGTACTCGGCCTGACGACATTTCAGATAGTGCAAGAGCTAAGACATAGATAAGGAACGGAGGGGGAGAGTGGGAAGGAAATGGAAACAGACAGTAGACTACCTTACTAGGCCTGATAACATTTCTGGTAGAGCCGGAGAAAAACAAGAGGTGAGGGAGAGGGGTGCAGAAAGGTAGGGGAGGAACAAAACAAGCGACTATCATACTAGGCCTGACGACATTTCAGATAGTGCTGGAGGGGTGTGGGGAGATAAAAACCAGTAAGGGGAGGGGGGAGGAGACAGATGAGGTTGCTATCATACTAGGTCCAGGGACAATTCTGATAGAGTAAGTGCATAGAAGAAAGTAAAGGGAGGAGATAGGAAAAGGGAGAAGGGAAAGGAGGAGAGAACAGAGAGTTAGCAGTGAAAAGAGTGGAGAAGCAAGTCTGGAGAGTGAATACAATTGAAGAAGTCAGTGGTAGCACAATGTTGCAAGCCAGGATAGAAGATGAAGATGGGAACAGCATGATTGAGGGCCACCATGAGTACAAGATGCAAAGGAAGTCCAGCATGAGAGTTGAGAAAGGGCGACGCGCCGTGAATGAAGTCCATTAAAGTCAAATCCAGCAATGGCCACAAGACGGTGATGGTGAAACCAAAATTTATCAGGACAGACTCCTGCAGAGGTAGGCTTGAGGGGAGTGAGGGGGGAGCAAGGTAGAAGAATGGTGGGGGCACAAGGGAACATCACGGGGGGACCAGAGGGGTTGGGGAGGGCCTTTGGGGACAGAGGGAGTAACACATGTTGGTGCATGCTTACCTGCTGTCTGAGCAGGGGGTTGAGCCCTGGGTCCTCCTGGTCCTAACAGGAATTGCCCTTTTCTTCATCTGCCCTTCACTTTGGACGCCCTTGATCTAATAGTTAAGAGCAGGAAGGAAGAGGCAGGGCTAAAAAGGTGGGTGGTGCTTAGGCCAGGTGACCTAGATCCACTTGCACCTGCTCCCCATCTGCAAAGGAAAAGAGGCTGCAAGCAGGAAGGCACCAGGTGGGCGGGGCTTGCTAAGTGGTGAAAAAGAGCAGCATGCAGGAAGGCACCAGGTGGGCGGGGCTTAGGCCAGGTGACCTAGATCCACTTGCACCTGCTCCCCATCTGCGAAAGGAAAAGAGGCTGGATGGCTCCTTAAGTAGGGAAAAAGAGTGGCAAGCAGGAAGGCACCAGGTTGGCAGTGCTTGCCAAGTGTATTGCTACATTAAATACACGTAATACTTCCCCTAGTAAGCTGAGGTAAATTGAGGATTGCCACGATTAGGTGAAATTGGGTTGCAAAAGCAGTGACAAGATCTTTAGATGTATATCCTAAAATTATATCGTAATTCTAATTGGTAGCAGCTCATAGGATGCCAGCAGCCTCTCTCTTGCGAAGGGCTACATAATACATGCCAGAAACTCCAGCCCGTCACCTCCTCTTACAGAATTTTGTAGAGCTCTGTTAAGCCTGGATTCAGTCATTCCCCATTTAATGCATAATTTGTCCACCTGATAATATTTAATATAATTGGGAAGGACAATGTTAGTTATTCTAGGGAAAAATACTGCCATACAAACTCCACAATGTCTCTCTGTAAGAACCTTGAGGCCTTAAAGGAGAAGATCAACCCAAACTGCAAGGAGTAATCTCCAGGAGTGTAAATCCTTCCCGATCTATGTAACTACCTTCCGTTAGTCTTTGTTTCTTAGAACTGTGAGAAACCTGAAGGTGTCTCCCCGACTAGTGCCCAGGGATCTGTCATCCAGGTGGCCAGGACACGGCCATCGCTGTTGGATACAGTTCCTGGGGGTGGACCAGTGAGGGAGGATCACCTTAATGGGGGGGGTTCTCTGGGAGTGGAAGTGGGACACCGACGAGTGAGACGTGGTATCACCCTTCTTAGAACACCTTTTCCCCATCCTACCACGTAGGATACTCACACTCTACTCCCCGCCCCTTTTTTCTGACACACACACTTTTGCACACCACGAAAGACCACAGACAAACACCAGAGCCGTTTACCTGACATGTCCCAACACAAGGGTCAGGCAAAGTCAGTCAATTCACCAGAATCACACACACACCTGACCACCCTTTCCCTTCCTCACAGGGATAAAAGGTGGAGCACGAGAGCACACTATGAGCAAGGCAGACTGCACGACGAGAGAGCTATCCACGTCCGGCAGTTCAAGAGGAGGACAAAGCCAGTGAGGAGCGGAGGGGCAACAAGGAGAGCAACAACCTTGCCCTTTCCAACCAAGGCCCGCAAAACGTCAGTGGAGGGAATCGTAAGACTGCGAACAATAGCCGACGTGTGTTGCAGCAGATGCAAACGGTACTGTTAGGGAGAATTCTCTGTAAAGGCTAATTTCCCAAACCTAGTGAGCCCCCCAGCAGCTTTGCTGGATTTTTGGGGTTACATTTTTTCTCCTGCTAAGAGTGAGACTTTTTCTCCCACTCTTAGACATGATTTGAGAATGTCCTTTGACCTTTAATGTGTTGTATGGGCTATGGGGTCTTTTACTCCATAGGGCTTCATGTGTTTTTGGTAAGTGTGTTACACAGCACCCTCAGTGCAGTAACACAGGGGTGTCATAGTGACCCCCAAACATAGACTCCATACCCTGGGACTGACTACTGTCTCCCAGGGCATGTAAATGCACCATTGACTTTACTAGTCTTAAATTGTGAACAGAACCAGTACAAACCATCATATTGTGCAAGTACTGGTAGGGGTAATTCGATTGCCCCTGGGTCTGTTTTCGAAGGGGGCACTGTCCAGTCCCCCCTTGTCGAGTTTCTGGCTGGTGGCAGTGGTTACCACGCAAAATATTCCACCGGAATATTTCCTATCGGATTTTCCCATTTATTTTAAACGCACCACTTTTTTGGTGCAATGTTAAAGATACCGCCGGGTTATTTATTTTATATTTATTCCCCGGTTGGGTCTTTTTGCCAGGACTCGGTTTTAAAATGGCGTTTGTGTTTGCCTCTTTAACTCCAACCCAAGTCGAGCCCTTTGTTCCACTTTTGGCGGGCTTCTGCACAGAAGCCTCCAAAGGTGGTGCCACTCTGTCTGGGTCTACAGGATGTGTGGGAGGGGGGAATAGGCACCCTGACTGATTTGCCTCAGCAACTCAAGTCGCATTCTTGTGTGATTGGCCCAGTGGTGAGCCGCCCGGCTAGGACTAATGAATGGGGGTTTTCTGCATACAAGCAGGGCTTTGGGGGCTGGAACTTCAGAAGTCGCCACAGGACCTAAAGAATCCAAAGAGGGAGAAGCTGAGCCGACCTACAACGACGACACCACCGGTGGAGCCCTGCTGAACCGAACTCACCACTTCCCAACGACAGAGAAGATCTTCTTCCAGGAGAGTGTTCTTCCTTTGAGCTGGTGGGGTTAACCAGTTCGCCTTTTTTCGCCTTCCTGGATCGTCTCGTGGTCGAATCGCCCATGCCAATTACCCCGGCGGCCGGATAGCCACGCTTCACCACTACCGCGAATAAAAGGGTAGTACCTTTTAACCGGTAAACTCCGCGGCTGGTTTCTTCCCTGGCAGAGCAACGACCTCCAGCTTTTCTCCACGTCGAGATCTTCTCTTCCCCTGGATGAAGCACTGACTTGCACCCGCTGCCAGGAACAACTGCCCCCGCTGGAGCTTCCTCACCATTTCAGGTACTGTGTCCCGTCTGGTCTCCCTTGCAACAGACTATCCAAGGTGTCCTGTAAATCCTTGACTCTCTATCCCGGGGTGACCTCGGCCCCGTTAACATTACCTTTCTGAACTGATCTAACTTCTTTTTGAACTATCTGCAAAGACTTTTAAAGTGTACTTCAACTGTGTGATCTTGGGCACATTCCGCCTTGCTCTCTCCAAGAGTGGGCCTGGCCTATGAACTTTTTGCTCTACAGTAGACCCTGCCTTTCTTGACTTGCTGTGGATCTTTAAAAGTGTTGGTATTGTGTGTTTTCCTATTTCTGCCTTTTCCCTCCCTTTTTAAATCATTATTGGAGTGCCATCTATGGTTATGCGCTCACCTCTGTTTTGCTAAATAAGTGGTGTACTAACCTAGACTTGTCAAATAATTAATTAGGGAGGTGTATATATTTCTAGTGACTGTGTTTGAACTTGCTTGATATATTAGTGCCAGTGTATTTTTACAAGTGTGTTTTTAAATAAAGAATTATATACTTTTATACCAAAGCTCTGGTCAGTGTTTGCTTGTGCTATTGTCTTTTTGTATCTAATGTGTATACTCTATATACTGCCTAACTCTTCTTGAGAGAAGTCCGACTGCTCAGCCACAGCTACCAGGTAAATCTGGGTGGTACAGACTGCTACCAATTGGGTTTACTGCTAACACCTGTAGTCAAACTTTTTGCAGTGGTCCTTAAGGGAACTGCACAAGTTTCTGCCTAACAGGTACACAGAGCCCTCCTCCACTGATAACCAAGACCGGGAGAGGCGCTTGCCACCGTGGTACAGTCCTTGACTCCAGATACAAGAAAAGCCAAGCGGTTCATCACAGCCGGTGAGTCGAGGGAAGAGCCGATGATAAACCGAACTGTGATGAATGAAAGTTACAAAATGGCAGAAAAGTGAAGTTCAAAGAACAGTTAACGTTAAAGGAAAACCAGCTGCAGAGGGATACAGCACCACGTGGATGCTCATTCCTGAGACTCTGGTTGATCCCACGTTTGTTAAAACTACCAATACCAGAAGGCCCTAGGAAAGCCACGAGAAAAAGGTTAAAGGGGTCATACTGGGGTCTAGCGAAATCCCCCTGTACAGTCGAAGGTCTTTTACCGACAAACCAGTGAAAACCCAAAGGAAGTGAATCCAGCATCATAAGAAAGTAGAAGGAAATGTAAAGTTGGCAAGAGTGATGCCGATGGAAGGGGGAGAAGCCTAAAGTCCCAATGAACAGTGTGTTAACAAAGGTGTACCCGACAGAGGGATGTCCACAGTGAACTGTTTAAAAAGATATTAAGATTTGTGAATGCCATATGTGCAATTGATTTGGAAAGCCATAGCGAACCCAAAGGAGGGAGGCTAACATTCGAGACGTCTCTGAGCCCGGAAGAGGGGGATCCAGGGTTGAAAAGGCTTCCCCTAACATGCAAACAGAAAGGAACTTTTGTTTATTATTTTTGGAGCACATCAGGTCCTCAGAGGCAAGAGACTTTTTGTAGAAAAGAGAATTAACCACTGGAGGTCTGGATACCTGAGAGCGGAACTGTAGTCTTGTGCTGGGAAAGCTTGATCGTGTTGCTGTGCTCCGGAGTCCCACCTTGTCCCGTGCTCAAAACGTGGGGAAGGGAGACTCCGGCTACCGCATCCTGACATTTGTGAACACTTCTTTCTTTCCTGTGAATCCTATCCCACACCCTTTTGCATTTAGTTGTAAGGACTGGCAATAGGTTTTTCTTATTATAGATCCTTTTACTTTGACAAGATGCCACTAGGACTGCCTTATTATTATTTAATGGTCATAACTTGCTCCCATCTTAGATTTAGATTAGGTGTTTTTTCAACCCGCATATACAGTTGAATAAACACACTTTCACTGTGATCACTTTAGTCTGTCTTTACTGTTGCCACCATGAGTTCCTTACAGAACCTAGACATTGGGCCTCATTTCAAGTTGGGCGGTAGACTTGCTGCAGAACTTGTAAATTATTCCGGCGCCTGGCAATGGGGAAATACAGGGGCATTATAGCCGTGGCGGACCCTGTATTTCCCCATTGCCGGGTGCCGGTAATAATGAATCCCCATTCAAGCCCCCTAGGGCTCAATGGGAATGGGGAGACCGGATGCACCGGCACTATTCATGAATGGTGCCGGTGAATCCGACATGGTCTGCTCACGGGTGCCGGTCCACCCGCCAGGTGAGTCCTGGCGGGCGGAAAGGCAACCCAAGCAGAAGTCGTAGTTTGCCGGTCCGGTAACAACTGTACCAGCAAGCTTACCAGTACCGTTGTTACCGGACAGGCAAACTTGTAATGGGGCCCATTGTATTTATTATATAACCAGCATGATATCTTAGAGAGTGACTAGCAAACTTAATGAGGAAACAGTTTTGACAGATTCCATCTGAGAGGAAGATTGAAAGGTTTATAATGTTTAACTTTAAAGCCTGATGCTTTCTTTTTTTAAATCCCTTAATAAGTCCATCAATGAAGGTACATTAGATTCAGGATACGAAAAGGACAAGTGATCATCTGAAAGAAAGTGAAGGTTTGTAGGTTCTTCCCGCAGAATATTTCCCCAAAATCTCCTAAAAATCTCAGATAGCTTGGGCCATGGGTTCAGCCGCCAGTGCAAATAATAGTGGCAACAGGAGATACTCCAGAAATTTATCCATTTGCATTTACTTGGGCTATGGGATTCCTAGAGGTGGCCATTACTGCTTTTTGAAATTCTAAACCAAATGCATACCCATCCAATAATCCTCTGTAAAAAGCTTCATTTGACCCGGTTTAGTGCTTTTCTGAGCGTCAAGCGAGATTAGTCCTCTGGGCGCGCCATGCCTATGCAAAACATCAATGTGCCCAACAATTTTACGAATGTTGTCGGAAGCCTGTCTACCCCGTAAGAAACCACACTGATCCTCCGCCATCAGAAAAGTAAAGCTTCTAACCTACTTGCAAATATCTCTGTATAGAGTTTTGTGTTGGTCGAAGTAAAGCTTCTAACCTACTTGCAAATATCTCTGTATAGAGTTTTGTGTTGATCTTCAAAAGTGCAATGGGTATATAATGGGAACATATTAGAGTATCTTTCCGTGGTTTTGGTAATAAACTGATCATGCCCTCTTCCATCAATGAGGTGACATCCCCTTGGTCCTAAATTAAATAAGCTAACCATTTGAACAGGAAAATTATTCCATGTGTTACCACACATTTTAGCACTGCACAGTTTTTGCAAATTGTCTTGCTGCAGAATGCGGGGGGCGAGGGGTAGAGAACGCCCAACCTCACACCACCGATCCTTCACCCTCCAATATTTCCTCACTCAAAACTCCTCCCTTGCATTATGTGGCAAAAATGCATTAAAGAAAATGCGATAAAGAAATTACACCGTGACCTTTCAGCAGTAAAAAGACTGGAGAGCATGAAGAGGTCTTTGACACTTTTTTCTATAGAGCATTGGAATAAATCCGTCTGGGCCAGGGGCATTTTAAGTTGCAACTTTTTAATTGCTAGAATAATCTCTTCATATATCGGGACTTCCAGTTGTTGTTAATCAGACGTAGACAATTTACGTGAGCTTGTTAAGGATTTCTCGGCCTAGTATGCAACGCACGACTGAAATGCTTATCTCTTTATATTAGATTCAATATTGAGATGGTACACCACTCATATCACACCCCCATTCCAAACACCCCGGGTCACAATGGACCATGAACCAGGCTGGTTGGTAAAATACAATATTTATTTTAAAATTCAAAAGAAATCACACTTTTTTAATATGGGGCAGCAAACGCCAATGGGGTGATAATTACAGTGAGGATGTGAGCAATGCACTGGGTTGAACTTGCTAGTGGGACATATAGACAGCACAGCAGAAGAAGAGCACTTTTTGATTTATGAAAGATAGCACCTAAGTTAGAATTTCCCCCTGCAATGTTCCCTCAACCCACAAATAATCAATTCTGGATAAACAGAAGCAGCAGGTAATCAGGAATGAGAGGCAAGAAACAGAATCTAAATCTGACCTTCCCCCCCAAATAAGAGAGAAAACAGATTTGCAATGTGATGAAATGACACTCGGAAATGGATATATAATTAATGAATGGGTGTTAAAAACCTTGAAGCAAATATAATTCCTCACTAAAGCAACAGTGCAAAGACACTAACAATCACAAAGAATGGATTACCAAAAGCATACAGTTCGAAAATGAGTGGCAAGTTTAAAACAGATTGCAGCAAATGAAACGTTGAAAACGTTGCAATTTTGCAATTCCCGCCTGAAATTACCCAAACAGTTTTTAATAAAAATTGGTGAAATACACTGATTTGGAGTGCAGTCTTTTTGGTTGGGGGGTAGCTATAGATCGCAGGTACAATATGGAGGTGAAATTAAGTCTCTAGTTGGGAAATTGCGCGAGTTATGCAAGATCTAGAAAGGTGCACTTCAAGTCAAATGAAGGCACGAAAATAGGAAAAGAAATCAGTTGTGGCAAGAACAGTTTTACTTTACACTAGAGTATTCAGGCTAGGCCACCAAAGAGGGACACAGTAAGAGTCATGGTTGATTTGCAATTTCAACCCCAGCACCCAACCCTGGCAAACCAGTTCAATCACTCAAAATAGGACCAATGGCTTAGGACTACACAAGGCAAAATTACTAAAGAGATGGCGCTAGCACTAGAGATCAAAGGCAGGGTTGCAAGAATGATTCTGACAGTTTGAACAAGTTAGCAGGGTAAGGATAGGATGACTTGGACAGTGGGATAAGGATTAATGCAAGACAAGTAGACTATGGATTTCTATGGGGTAGGGATGATACTTAAAGTCCACTTTAGTTTGGGATTTTGGACCGTCAAGGGTTCTGGTTACTACACGGCAAGGTGCCTGGCAAACAGCTGGGCGGTTCTGGTTTCCGTATGGCACCTCTGGACTGGCAATTCTGGTCACTGAATACTAAAGATCAGCTGGATGGCAGGTTTGCAGCAAGCATGCAGTTAGGGATATCAGGATGCTTCCCGAAAACACCACAGCTTCCCCCTTTTTAATGGGAGATTAGTGGGTTTTCAGAATGGAGGCCTTGCTGGAGCAGGACCAGTAATGCTTGGGTTTTGCAGTGGGCCCTGGAGTAGGGTCAGCAATGTTGTGGCCTTGTAGTTGGGATCTGGAATCTGGATGGATGGGACAGGAACATGACGCCAGCGCAGGAAAATCAGGAAGAGTGAGTCTGTCTAGAGTCTTGTCAGGGAAGATTATTTACTTATTTATAATGCCTAGTGACATCATCACAGTATATGACTGGGGCAGGCTTAACTAAACACGCCTCTAGCTCTCAGCTGGTTGGATTCCAGGAAAATGATGTCAGATTTATGAGGCGAGTTTTGCAATGTCCAAAAACCTCCCATAGTTACTTTAACTATAATCCGATTTTGCCAGAAACATACATTTATACAATTACAATCTCTTAACAAATTATATACACAGTTTACATATTTTGTGCAGAACATTGCAGTCCAATCCTCCAGTCCGTGAGACCTTGTTTCGCCCTTCTACCAGTTGTTCGCACTTTTCAATGGGATTTACATTACTCAAAATTCTATAACTTTATACATGGGTGTGGATTATCATAAGGGATGTATGTACAAACATTTTCATTTGCCACATGGATGCTCTTCTTGTAACCCGCCGTACTTCGCCCTTTCTGTCCCCAAGGTGTCAATGAATTCTACCAAGTCTTAAAAGATAGCCCACAAAATCACTTTTACACTGCGAAAATTATACATGTTTACAAAGTCTTGCTGCAGAGATAAAAGTCTTTAAAGTTCATTTCTGAAATGGTCTTTAGAAGCAAATGGCAGTCCTTTGTCCTGCACTGGACCACCCTTTCCTTTTTCAGCTGTAACCAACTGTCCCTTCAGCCCTGTGTGTGGTGGGGGTTCCCAGTTTGAAGGTTTTATGGCCCCCTCCACTTGACAGGTTAGTGTCCCAGGACTCCTATTGTCACAGCCTGGAACACAAACGAATGTCTTGACGAGTGTGTGAACTTTCTTTGTCCTGGACCATTCAAAGTTTTTCAAGCTGGCAATTATCACTTTCGTGTCCTTGAAGTTTATGGTGCGTCTCCCTTCCTAGGGGGAAGCTTTTAGGGCTGGCAATTGGAATAACTGGTTTTTGGGAGTTTGCAAATTCAGCCCATGTGTTTTAAAATCTCTATTTTCTAATTGTGGTCCTGAATTAACACAAACAAGTGGAATAAAAATAGCCCCTGTAAGTATTTTCACCAGCCACAAACCCCTTCACATTGCTAGATAATGGTAGGCTTTCCTTCAACAGTTTACTTTTTAAATGGCCATTTTTCTCCTTTAGTTTTGCAAAAGCCAATTCTTTACACGTGTTGAAAACTGTTAGCATTTCCTTTTAAATTCGATTTTGCCATCTGACTCCCCAATATTGCTGTGCAGCCAAAGTCATTTTCTTGCAAGCAGGAGTTTTGTCTGACGCACAGATATATTGTAACCTTGCTCAGAGAGTTAGAGTCTCTTTGAACTGCTGAGCTTTTGGATACTTTTGGAAAGCAATAAACGCATGTTCCCGTGCGAGTAACAGTGGAGTTCCTTGTTGATTTCTCTCAAAGTTGGTTTGATAGGGCCTGTCATTCAGGAGTCATGCCTAGTTTTGCTGAGGCACAAAGAAATATCCTGGGCATGGCATGGCCTTTTTAATCACAGTAGTTTAAGACAGAACAGATGGAATTAGCGTCAAAGCATCATTTTTAAAGGGTGAAAAAAGTTTCATTTTGAAGGGGAATTTTGGGGTTTTGCAGCCAAGCAGTGCTGCCTTTTCACCTTATTCCATTTATATGTTTCAGAACACACTGGCACGCTCCATCAGTGTGTCCCCTTGTTCCATACTGCCTGAAGTGTGCTTGGGGGACAGTGCAACCATTTTTGTGTTGCTGCAAAATGCAGTTTTGAGGTCCTGTTGTGCACAGGAGCCAGTGCAGCCATTTGCTGTTTTCTTGCGCAAATGCAGCTTGGTGATGTGGTGAAATACTGTTGAGTGGGTCAATATATCCCACAGCTGTACCTTGTCTAAGAAGGTCCTAACCTCCCACTGTTCTCCATCTACTTTTGATGAAATAGATATAACTGCCTTACTTATCTTAGTTTTGAATTGTCACTAGAAATCAACCCTTCAGAGTAATCTTTTAACATGGACGTTCCATTAGCCTTCATCCTTGCCTTTAATTTAAAATTGGGCAGCTTATTTGCATTGTTCGCAGAATATTTTGTATTTACCCTGCGCAGCAAATGTACAGTTTAATTGAGTTGTATAGCCTACAATTGCTTCCTAGTGAGTTGTAGTTGCTGTACACCTGGAGAGACTGCTTTCCTTTATGTAGTTTTTCTATATCAGAGATAGTTTAACGCAACAGTATTTTTCATCTTGATTGTTTTTTCAAGGAGGTGACCCTTTATGAATGCCTTGAAAGTGCCCCAAGTACCTTTTTTAGTGTTCTCTAAACTGTTGGTGGAAAAAATCTCTGGGAGCAGCACAAGCAATAATTTCGAGCTCATGCGCTTTCTCTCTGCATCCTCTCCCCCTCTTTGTGACAGTATACTGGGGCATGATCTGAAAAAAGCATCCGTCTAATTTTGATCCCCGCATTCACCATCACATAATCTACAGGGGAGTAGCTTCTGTGCACATGGGAGAAGAGAAATATTAAAGTAGTGGGATTATCCTTCCACCAAATATCCTGCAAACGCATCTCTCAAAAAGCTCCAGGAATTTCCTTTGAGGCTTGCCTGCCCTCACAACCACTCCCTCCCGATCTACCAAGCGCCTTATCGATCAGCATATTAATAAGTCTCCGGCAACAATCAACGGACTCATAGCCAGTAGCTACAAATTAGGCAGTACATTTTTGAAGTATGTGTTCTAAGCCTCATACAAATTAAATGTTACACTTTGTCTGTGGCCTGTCTTTCTACTGTAGATCAGATCATTCAGCCAGGTTTCAAATTAGTAGATTAACATCTACTCTTCACATTCGGGGGGGGGGGGCATCGCCTAGGGAACCTCTCTGAATGTTCCACTGTAAACCATCTAGATTGTTGTTGAGGTGGGTCTCCCATAGGGGAGGCGAGTTCCAAAATCACCTCTGCTTTTTTTACTTTTGTGCCTTTTTGTGTTGTGGCAGAAGAAAATGTGTCCGAAATGGAAAAGTGCAGCGATATCACACTCCATCCACCCCAAATGTTTCTATAATATGGCAGAAGGCCATTCTTCTTTGGAGGGTTACTGATGCTAAACCTTGATATATATGCATGGTCTGATCCTGTATGGAAATTCTATTCAAAGCTCTGGCCACCTTCAAGATATTTTATTTGACTATTTAATGTGGAATTTCATTACTAGATCTCTTGGAAGTGTGTTATCCCATCATCGGAGGATACAAGCTTGATCAACCTTGTCAAGAAGAATGCTTGTAATGTGGGTTTCCGGATGAATGTGTGCTAGAAGCTGAGTCATGACCCTTACCCCTGGCCCTCACTGGCAAGTCAGCCTACCAGTAAGGGCCAGGTCAAAGGCCTTAAAACCTCATCCAAGACTCTCTTGCAGTCAGTCCTGGCGCCTTCGGCGCCAGGCTCATAATCATCATGAAGACCAACATTAGAATGGGACCATTTACTTGGGACTATTTAACTTGGGGGGGTTCAGCCAACATGGAGGCACACACATAGCTCAGTTACAAGGAACTGAGCTATGCGGTCTAGTTTTTTGGGTGTGGCAGGCCTGGGACTACTTTACCTGGACTACTTTGGGTGTGGCAAGCATGGGACTATTTTACCTGGACTACTTTACCTGAGACTATTTAAACCACACCCAAGCAGCAGAACATGCTTCGCATTATTCTGCTGTGGGCAGCGTAACGCTCACCGTGTCCAGTTCTTTGATGCCAGCTTACCTGAAACCAAGGATCTGCAGAGAGAGAAACAACACCACAAAACTAACCTGGAACAGTATCCTGTCTTCAATCCATCGCCGACTTCAGTACCACTCACCTGAAGGTACGAAGTCCATCATCCGGCACTGCATGCATCCTGGAATACCATAACCTGGAAAGAGGAAAAAGAAAGACAGCATTAGTAAGCGTTTACTCACGCATCCTCCCGATCGAAGAAAGCCACACAATTCTTACCTGGTTAGTCATCTCCTGGTCAGTATCATAGCTGGAACATTACGGCGCTCGGCGAGGAACATCGCGACCTGCCTGGAGAGAAAAGACACAGGTTAGCAATATAAAAGGCGACACAGCGCTGCATATCGTGCATTACTCACCAGACAGCATCGTGCACACCACACTTTCGCCTACAGGCCCATGCTCATCTTCAAACTGCATGACAACAACAAAATACCTTTCCATACCTAAAAGAAGCAAGACATTATTAGTCGAACTAAGAGGAACATAAGAACTGCATATAAAGACTGTAAAGCAGCAAACCTACGGAGTCGCAGCAGGCCTGGATTCCCACAGGGGGGCTTGCACTAGTGAAGTAACTTGGACGCTGCTCGCCCCCCCACATCTACGCGCCCCTGCCACGAGGAGCAGGACGGAGAATCCACCTTTTACAATATTAAGGTGAGGAGAAGGCCCAAGGGGGAGGAAGGAGTTAAGGCCAACGGAGGTGGGAAAACAAAGACAATCTGGTATTGAATCCAGCTCTCCTATATTGCAGACCCATCTTTAACCAGAGGCCTTACCAACCGGGAGAGGGTTCGAGAGTGCAAATCATCCAACCAGGGCTGGGTGGCGTCCCCGTGGATACCAGGTGAGTGTAACAGCTGTTGTATCGAAGCCTTAATTTTTTCTTATTTGGTCCACTTAATCAGACCTTTCAAATGAAGGTTTTCTCGTCTGTGCCGATTTCGCAAGTTTTCGATCCTGCCCACAACCATGTCCTGTGTCAATTACAGTTTTTTAAAAAGGTTTTACTTTATTAACAGGTTCATAAACTATTGGCTGTACAATGCTTGGCTTTAGAAGGCACTGTACATGGTGTTATGGCTTAGGCTGAAAATGCAGCCATACTGGATTGTTTAAAGTGCAAAACGAGGTCTGGCCTCGATTACCAGCTTGATCATTTTTTGTACTGTTGAGGAGTTCATTATCCCTGGCTGTGGAACTTAGGTCCATCATCTGCTAAATTTGGCTTGAATTCAGGCTTAATGGCAATACTATGCAAACAAAATATTCTTCCTGCTTAGCAATTCTACATGCAGTGTTTTACGAGGCATCTATTGCGTCTACACTGTCTAAAGGTCAATAGTAGAGTTCTGTAGTATGATAATTCAGCATTAATCTTAGATAGAAAACAGACATTTTCGTGGTATCAGAGATTTCCGTGGGCCATCATTGTATAAGACCAGACACGTGGATGTTGGAATTTGATATTTGATCATTCTCTCTAGTCGAGAGATCCTTCTACTCAATCTTTTAATGTCATCCTTTGTATCTTGGTAGGAGGTTGCCAAAATATACATCTTCCATGTATTCTGGAGTGGTTTATTTCTAATGTTTGTGGCACCGAGGCTTGGTTTCGAGTCCAAGAATGGACTGTATCGTGAGAGGTAGGTGAACTTGCTAAGTCACTGCTTGAATGTTTTTCCAGTGCAGGTCATGATCTGTTGCTTTAAAGGATGGCACGCATTGCAACATTATGCAGTACACAATTAACAATTCTGTACACTTTCCGTAGTTACAGGTGACTTTTGTATGTGGCACTCTCTCTAGTGGTTTTCAAGAAAAACCTTGCTGCTCTTTTGCTGTCTCTGTGACTACCAGATTAAGGAGTCCTCTCACAGACAGTGGTGAATGAACTGCCCTGAATGGTTTTGTTGACTGGGCAATTGACTCGCAATTATCCATTTTTGCTTGCTTCCCCTCGTAGGTGGATTCTAGCCTTCTATGCAACTCTCTACTACCAATTTCCTTTTTTTTTATAACACATTTTATTGGTTTTCACATTACATATTAGAACGCAAAACTTTAGACTCTTAAGGAGTCAGTCAACTACAACTTACAACCTTGATCCAGATCCGTAAGCAATGTTTATCATATTCACAATACATCCTTAGCAACAATGAGACAACATTCCTGCAGACTGCATCACAATCTTTATGCATCTTGTTATTAAGCATCCTCCCACTTTTGCCAGATTTTCTGTGCTTTGCCTGGGCATCCTCTGGCCTTATACACCCTCTGTTCCATGGCTATACATACATCTACTTCACTAATCCATTGTGCATGTTGCAGGGTTACTTCAGAGCCCCACAGTTTTGCTATATTTCTTTTGATCAATGCAGTGGTGGTTGATCATAACAGGTCATTTCCCCTTCATCTTCCACACCCAGTAGCAGCAGATTGGGGTCTCTGGGAACCACGTGTCCCAGGACTCTTGAAAGCGTATCACAGCATTGCTGCCAGTATTGTCTAATTAGGGAACATTCCCATAGGATGTGAAAGAAGGTGCCCTCTTTGCATTTACATCTCAGGCAGTTTGGGTCCGTGGTTCTGCCCCAAAGATGGAGTGCCACTCTTGGGTAGTATATTCTGTGTAGTATTTTTAACTGTACAAGCCGGAGTCTGAATGATGTGGCCGTTTCGCCAGGGTACATTAGGACCGTGATCCAGTCTCCCGATAGAATTTCCCCCACGTCCCTTTCCCACTTAGATTTTAGGCTTGTTAATTCTGGTGTCGCAAAAGATGTTAAAGCTCTATACATTACCGAGGTGATCTTATTGTCGATGTGATCTAGGGCTATGTTCCTCTCCATGGGGGTATATTCCGGCATATTGAAGAGGGCCGGTAGATGTTTTTGTAATGCGTGCTGTAGTTGTGCATAACGGTACTGTTCAGTAACAGGGAGATTCAACTGAGCAGCAAGGCTCTCAAAGGACAAGTCTTCCTTCTGCAATAACATTTCCGACCTTTGTTATCCCTGCTGATACCCAACTTGGCCATCTAGGGAGTTTGGCGACCTCCGGGAGGTTCCCATTTCCCCATATGGGTTGAGCAGGGTTGATCTTTTTGTTCCAACCAATATATTTATGCATCTCTGCCCATATCAGCCTCATAGGGGGTCAGCATTGTCCGGGGGGAGGTGGCGCTTACTGTCATGTAAAGGCTTTCCAGCGAGGTTGCCTCTGCCCTAATGTGTGGTAGTGGTGTATCGCCATGTAACATGTCTTTCACTACTGCCATTTGACTCGCCCAGTAGTAGGTCTTCAGGCGAGGCAGTCCGATTCCCCCCCTCTCAGATGGACCGTTGAAGTGTGCAGAGCGCTATTCGTGGACGTCCTCCACTCCACAGAAGCTTTCTGAGTGTGCCATCTATTTTATGAAACACACCTGGTGTGGAGTGGGGCATTCTGTAGAACGTATAAAAAGTGTGACAGTGCCATCATTTTTAACAGTGCAGCTCTTCCTAGTAGGGCTAGTGACAGTGAAACCCAGTGACGCACATCTTCCGAGAACCGCTCCATAATTGGGTGGAGATTTTTACTCCACATAGTCATTCAAGTTGTTTGTGATCTGTATCCCTAAATAGCAAAATTGGCTCGTCCCCACCCGGAAGGGATAATCATGTGGGATGACATCTCCAGTGCCCTTGATAGGGAACAATATAGATTTGGAACAATTCACCCTCAGCCCGCTAAAAGATCTGTATCTCTATAGAAGGTGTGTCACTATATGGCAAGAGTTGACTGGGTCGCTTGGTATATTAGCAGGTCACCTGCATAAAGGGAGATTTTGTCTTTCCAATCATAAGACCACCGAAAGCCGGCCCATGTCTGTGTTTCTCTCAGTAGTGCAGCGAAGGGCTCTGTTGCCAGTGCAAAGAGCATTGCAGATAGGGGACAACCTTGTCTTGTTCCCTTCCCTGATTTGAAGGGTCTTGATGGCCAACCGTTAACTCTAGTCACTGCCTTGGGGGAAGCTATAAAGGAGCTGTATCCAACCCATATATTGATCCCCAAAGCCCATTCGGCGCATTATTTCCCTAGTACCTCCCAGTAAACTGAATCAAATGCTTTTTCGAAGTCTATGGCCACTAGTGCCAGTGAGCCTTCGAGAGTGGGAGCTGTTTCAACTACTTGGTGCAGCCTGTGTATGTTCATGCGCGTGGACCTGCACGGCATAGAGCCGCATTGATCCGGGTGTATCAATGTCATTATGACCCCCTGCAAGCGGTTCGCTAGTGCTTTTGCCAGTAGTTTGGTTTCACTGTTTATGAGAGAAATTGGCCTCTATGAGCTACAGCTATCTGGGGGTTTGCCTGCTTTGGGTGATATGTTCATGGTCACCTTTCTTAGGTCTGTAGGTAGGTGTCCCTGTTCTTTCGAGTGTGTATACATACGTAGCAGGTGTGGAGCTACCTCAGACATCTCTATCTTCTTCCACACCTCAATCGGGAAGCCATTCGGTCCCAGAGGTTTCCCTGGCTGAAGTTGTGATATGGCCAGAATCAGTTCCTCTTCCGCGATGTCCTTCTCTAGCAGGGTTCTTTGGTCGGGACTTAGTGAGGGAAGGTTAATCTCATCTAGCACAGACATGTCGATGGCAGTGTTAAGAGCCTTGTATAGTTCAGCCTAATAGGCTACAAAGCCCTCTTTTTTAAAATTGTATTTAAATAATATAGTATATAAACTTTTCATTCCTACACATCATACAGATCAATTTTCTTAAATCCAAATAATACATCACAAAGCAGTATTAACAACAGAAAAGAAAAAAAAAACTCAGCATCGTCATCCCAGGTCTCCCTGTGGCCATAGTCAGTTAGCCTCATTAGACCGTTTCTTGTCCAGGTCTAATGTATTAGAGATGAATTGCGTGAGCGTAAACATTTATTTTTTGTCTTAATCATTCAACAACTGGTCCCATCTGGAGGCAGGCTCTAGTTGATACGTTGCAATTCCAAAAAAAGTACCAAACAAGGCTCTCTTATGGGCAAGCGCTGGACAAACCATAATTAAATGAAACAGTGTTTCACGGACATCTAGAACCATACAAAAACGGCAGTGACTTTCTGAGAATGGTAATTGCCTAATTTCAGTTAACCTTTCACGAGTTCGAAGTATGTTCAATCGGATCTTCAAAAATAAATCTCGAACTTTTGGGTGTGGAAATAAGTGTAGATATAACGGTGGCTCATTGATGGCTCTTAAATCAGCATCGCAATGAACGTTCATGGCGTACTTTGATTTGTCTTTACATGTCTTCAGCCAGTCATTCCTTTGCAGCTTTACTTTGAAATGTTGGGGGTGGTGTATTAACATTCCCAAGGAAATGTCTCCATTTATCAGTTTCTCCTTCATTTGTTAAACCCACATTTTCAATTTGGTATTGTTCAATACATCATTCGTACTCCATAGTATTTGAATGGCTGGTGTTTCTTCATCAGTGAGCACTTTTCGCAGAAGATCGAATTGTTTCCACCGGACTATAGAGTCCAAGGATTGCGTTGCGATTTCATGCCTTATTCGCGGCATCGGAAAATTCTTTGGTAACCGTAGGATTTTCCGCCAGAATGCGGCTTCCAGTTTTTGCCAATTAATATTGTCTGCACCCAACATGGCTTCGCTCCCATAGGTGATGATGGGGATCACGTTTTGACGATAATAGGTGATTAATAGTTTCATAGAACATTTTCCAAATTTTCTCTTGAGCAGAAATCCTTGCCTTGCCAAAGACTGCGTTTTTCCTTTTATGTCTTTCCTTCTATGTCAGTTGCCCATTCGTTCTTGGACTGATTAATTAGGACTCCTAGGTATTTTAAAGTGGCAACTTCTTCCACTATTTTGCCATCAATTAGAAATTGATATTGTTTTTTTTTCTTTGGATGCTGCTTTGTCAAGGTCCTGTATTTCGTTTTTTTGTATTGTCTTTTAAGCCATTAAAGGGCATATATTCTTGCATTTTCTGCAGACTCACTTTTAGACCAAAACTTGTTTTTTCCATAAGTATAATGTCATCTGCATAGATTAGCACCAGTGTTGGAACAGAGTTAATTTTGGGAAGATTACGAGCAGGATCTTTGATGTTATCTTTGAAGTCCGCTGTAAATAAACTGTACAAAGTGTCGGCCAACGGACAACCCTGTTTCAGGCCATTCCATGTTTTGATTGCCGAGGTTGTTACACCATCTTTTGAAAGTCGGACTGTGATTGATGTATTTGAATACAAAAGTTTGATGGGTTCAATTATCTCTGCTGGGCACTTCCACGCTATTAGTTTGGACCATAATTTCTGTCTATTTATGGAATCGAATGCCATGGTGAGAGCGACCAAAATTGCATATACGGTAGACTTTGTTGACAAAGCTTCATGTTTGATCAAATTTAGGGCCAAGAGATTGATGTTAGTGCCTACATTAGCAGTAAAGCCCGTCTGTCTTGTTGCCAAATGGTTGGTTTGTCTGGCCCATTCCTTCAATTTCTTCAAGAGAAACGAGGCGAATAGTTTGCCCAATGGGGTCAAGTAAAGCTATGGACCGATATTTGGCAGGCTCATCGCGGGCCCGCTGTTTGAAGATTGGAATAAGAGCAGCTTTTCTCCATGATGACGGGATCTGGTTTAATTTGTTAATCAACCTCAACAGTTTTGCTCCATCACGTTTGCCCAAGGCTCAGGATTTCTCCATTGCAGATTCCATTTTTGTGGGGGCTTCTGCTGGTAAACATCTCATGGGCAGATTTCAAGCAAACTCTTGAGAAGCATTGGCAAGGACATTAAAGCATGGTTTTGCAAATGTGCACATGTTTTATTTTTTGATAAGTGTCATAATGTAGGTATAAAAAATAGTCATATACCTTTGGTGACTGAGGTATAGCCTGTGGCCGTGGGCAGTAGCCAGATTGTCTGGGTCATGGCATAAGGTCATGATGCCGACAATCTGGCTTCTGGCCATGACCGCGAGGGATGTAAAATGGTGTTAAAGTGGCCATGTCCACCTGGGACCGGTTGTGTGGTAAAGTTATTCGAAAGTAGCATAGGTTTCAAAGGGAAAAAGAATGTGCTCGTGGTAATATGGTCATAGGGTTCTGCAGGCGCCTTCTCTTTCCATGGTGGCCATCTTGGAAAAGGATTGTCCTTCCTTCCTACCGTAGGAAGAGAAATCTATTTTTTAGAACCCCGGCTTCCCGCTTTGGGAACCAGGGTTGCTAATGGCCTTTTTCCCCCATTGCAGGGGCTGCAATGGAAAATAATGGTCCGGAGTCCTCGTTATTTATTTATTTATAACACGCTAAAGCCCGCAGACATCAGGCGCACACAGACACACTTCGCTTGGGCCAATAACTTGGGCTGCCGGGCTGTTATCCCCTGTTGCAGACGAAAAATTGTGTTCAAGTGGCCACATCCACCTGGGACTGGCTATGTGGTAAAGTTATTCGAAAGTAGGATAGGTTTGGAAGGGGAAATAAAATGTGCTTGTGTTAATATGGTCTTAGGGTTCTGCAGGCTGCCATAGAAAGGGAAGAGAGGCTCTGTACAGAGCACCGCCTTCTCTTTCCATGGTGGCAATATTGGAAAAGGATTGTCCTTCCTACAGCGTGAAGGCCAAGGCGTTCCGCTGTAGGAAGAACATTTTTTTAGCACCCCAGGTTCCTGCTTTGTGCATTTCACTTTGGTATCTTAAGCCTTTGGTACACTCCCAACAGTGGTAAAGAACTGCCACATCCATGATTCTCTCTGGGTGTTAAAGGTAGGCACGTCCTCTACCTCATCTTCTTGGTCCTCTTCATTGTCTTTGGAAGTACTGCGCTTTTTCTTTTGGGTAAGTCCTCCAGCTGGTGGTGGTGGGTCTTGGGGAGGAGAAATGACAATATCGGATGCCATTATTAAGAGAATTAGCAGTTTCACTAATATTCTTCCAAGTATGTGCTTTGCACTAGATTGTTAATGGATAATGAGTAAGTATAGGTGTAGGAGCTGTGCAAGGGTACATTTTGAGCTTGAACGTTCCTAGATCAGTCAAAAAATGCAGTTCCAAACAGTCTTCCAAGCATAGACCCGATTCCGAAGTGCGGACGCCTTCGCAGACACGTCATCATGCTGCGTGCGAGCGCATGGTCACGTGGCACTGTCCGGAAGGTCTGTGATGATATCAGATGTCGACAGGTGCAAAAACAGTGGAGAAAGTTGCAAAAGTGTATAGAACAATTAAAAATGATGCTAGAAGGTGGGAAATGGCAGAGTTTTAAGGTGAAACATTATAAATTGGACAAAAGTGTTGCTATAGTGGGGTAAGTATAATATTAGTAAGTTGTAGGAAAATAGCATGCACTGGTAAAAACCCATGAAAATCAGTGAAAAAGGGACGTTATGGTTAAGTGGCACTAATAAAAACCTATAAAATTCAATGAACAAACTTTGTTAAAGGGACGTTATGGTTACAAGTAAAACCAAAAAACCTTAGAAATTTGCGAGTTATGGTAAGCTAAGCAAGCATAACTCGTGCCACCACCATGCACTGCTAAGACTAACACCCAGGACATCAAAGATGACATCACAAATGTCATTGATGACATCACTGATGACATCACATATCTGGGCCACTTGTTTTTGTTCACAGACATATCTAGGCCAGGTGGTTTTGTATCTATACGTTAACCTTGCCATATGTTCCTAAAGTAAGGTCCATATGGTTTAGTCTCAGCTGATGGTGCACATACATGGGTAAATAAGCAGGCCTCAAACACACATTTCATTTGTATACATGAAGATAAACTTTAATGTTATTAATATTTTCTGATGATGCGGTTTCTTTCTTCCTTACTTTAGTTTCCCTATATGCGCCTTTGATTTGTATGCATTGTGGTTCTTCATATGTATTGTTTGTACTAGCAAAAGTGTATCAAGTCTTGAATTGTTAGCTAGTTATTACATGTTAAACATTAATCAAAGCTCGCATAAGGTAGCATTCATTATTGTACTTTACAAAATTACAAGATTATAAATATTGTACTTCTATGATGCATGCTGCAGCCATTGCCTATGTTTATATGATTAGGTTCCTGTATTAACAACACTCAAATACAATGTTTTTTAGATGAGTACATTCTTTAATCAATTAAGTAGGTTACGATAGGTCTCCCGATCACCCCTGACATCTTGTTACCAACATTATAAACACAACCCCTTGTAGGGACTTTTCATCAAAATTAATTTCACATGTGATGTCATCAATGACATTTGTGATGTCATCTTTGATGTCCTGGGTGTTAGTTAGTCTTAGCAATGCACGGTGGTGGCGCGAGTTATGGTTGCTTAGCTTACTATAACTCTCAAATTTCTGAGGTTTTTCGGTTTTACTTTTAACCAGAACGTCCATTTAACAAAGTTTTTTCATTGAATTTCACAGGTTTTTATTAGTGCAACTTAACCATAACGTCCCTTTAACAACGTTTTTTTCATTGAATATACATATACACACACACACACACACATTTTCTCTGTATTTCTTAAAAAATATTTCCACAAAAACATTTATCACACATGGGACAATTGTGTGATCATTAGCAGTAAACACATCCCATTGCTTATACCGGACTACCTATTACCAATACACTTGTCCTAGTCAGACATACACTTAACAAAACACTCTTTCTGTAGGCCCATGGAAACAAACATCACCACATATAATTCATTCTAAAAGTGTCGACAAACAGTGTTTCGGCCATAACAAAGTAGACTCTTATCTCTTGACATTAAACATTCGCCTTCATTAGGACAAAGAATTTCATGAAAACCACTGAATGGATGTTCCCATGTGACAGAAGAATCTCTTGCAAAATATCTTGGTAAGCATCTTGTTTTTCAAAATGACATCCGTTATTCAGAAGGTTCAACTTACCCCCCTCTAATGCCAGATCCATTAATGTGGCATGAGGATAACCTCAATGTAACAACAATTAGGGAAGCTGGTTGTGGGAGATAAAATATCCTAAAGCGTTAGGTACAACAATGGTTATAACACATATGAACACCTTTCAGGAAAATACTCGACTGCATTTAGAAACTGGTTTACATATTCTCATCAAATGTGTTAGCTGCAAACCTCCCTAGGCAGAAGAACACCCTATCCCTAATGTGGCGTTACTGTCCCTAGGATGGAGGTGGCGCACCGCCTATCTAAGAGGACAGGAAGAAGTGCTACCCCTGCTTCTACAATGTTTTCAGTTTCAGTACAAAAAATTAGTGATTTAAAAGGTTGAGCCAAATCTACTGTGCCTCCATGTACACTCCATGGAGGGCTATTTCTTTATCTATGTAAGGTACCAGTACCCTCGATTTTTTCTTTATTCACCACCAACAGGGATGTGTGCAAGAGGTGTAGACCTGATGGTTTTGTAAGGTTCAACACAAAAGACAACACACTGCACATCAAAGTACACTAGGTTGTACAGAACAAATACTAGTGAAAACTAGAAAGCCTGTTGATGACTCCAGGTTAAGAGACCAAGTGTGTAAGGTACTCTATTTCTGACAATATGTCGAGAAGTGATCCGTCACCCGAAATAGGAGGAGTAGCAACCATTTGTTTGCACGGCAGCGACGGCTCAGCAATCCACACTGCGGCAGCTTCGTCTCGCGGAAATAGGATTCCCCCTACTCGCACAGGCACCAAATATGTACCCACGGCCCACTTTGACTTACAGCAAGCAACACAGCAATTAAGAAGTCCAGACCAGAACGCTACGTGCTTGGACTCAAGGTTAGGAAGCTGTGGCACCCCGACCTAGATGGAGCAGTCGATCCATACAAGACGTTGCTGAACTAAAGGTCCTGAAGAAGATGACGACAATAAGCAGTTCATCGAAACCGGTCGACCATTACAATATGCAATATCCCTGAAGGATACATGGGATAAAGCAACAGAAGAAATTAGGATAACCTCTACATGACATGTATCGGGTGGATCCATGGTGTTGGACAGCCGCTGACAGTGGGGAAGATACAATATTCACATTAGCTGAATTGACAGACTTTGCGTGGCACAGTCCAACAAGAGTGGGCAAGCTTGTATACGTTTATAACACCATGATTCGGGAACAAAAACACTGGCCAAACTGCACATCCAAACAACAAAATAGGATTCACCTCATTACAGTGATAGCAGCCCAATAACTAAGTCCATGCTTCGTGACACTAATTTAACAGCTACACACTAAAAGGGGGGGACGAGTAAGCACAGATTGGTATGAAGAGTCAGATAAGCAGGGTAACAATTGGAAGTGGGAGGAAAAGAACTTAAAAGGAAATCAGGGGTATAAAAACCACGTGCGAACCAGAGAGAGTGAGGGGATATAGGTGAGGTCAGGTGGACTGGTGGCAGAGCGAGTGACTAGGCACAAGAAGGACGTGGCGCTGGTGAGAGTGAATTAGTGAGTTTTTGGTAGACCGTGTGAGAGGAGATGGATATAGGGTTGAAGATTAATTTAGTGAGAGCCAGAGGAGCTACTATGAACGCGAAAGGAGTGATTGAGAGTAGAGAGGAGATGGAAAAGGGGAGTAGAGCAGAGAGGAAAGTAGTAGGGGGAGAGGAGACAAGACAAGGGAGAAAGGAGAGTAGAGATAGGAGAAAGGTGAAGAGAGACAAAAGGAGAGTGGTATGAATAGCAGAGCAAGAGTGTGCACATCAGGGGGGCAGAAGACAGAGAAGGAAGACTGCCCAAGGGGGTGAGACAGGACATGAAAAGGAGAAAGAGGAATTATAGTAGAGTGAGGAGTAAGATCAGGCAGACGAGGGAGAGATTGAACCAGAGTGTCGGACATTGGCACATTAGAAACTTTTCATATTGAGAAACCTGGGGCGTGTTAGGTTAGGGCATACTTAGGAAATCCCCTGAGGGATGCAGATGGATCAGGAGTTTTTGCTTTTGGGCCCTCACTTAGTGCTCGTCTTATATAGTAATAGTTACCAATCACTGGCTGGAAAGCCTAGGGGTTAGGTACACCTGGGTTAGGGTTGAGGGAACCCACAGGTGGTTGAGAAAATGAATGCTATTAGAGTACTGAGCTTAGGGCCCTTTAGGAACATGCATGCAATGGATGGGTTTGCAGAATAACTGAGTCCAAATAACTGAAACAACACAGGAAGATGGCAAAGTACTGTCTTATTAACAATGATCTAAAACAGGGAGTTACAACAATCATCAACGGATGTTTGCTCGATTTCTCTCAGCTATCTTTTCACAAAACATAGACTTTATACTAAAAATAAGTCTGAGGTGACATCATACTATGTGGCAAATAATGGAAAACCTACTAGGGAATGTTATAGGCTTAAGGGGAACATCTAAGTATACATTACAAAGGACATAGGATTGTGATTGGCTGCCCAGTCAGGTGGACAATATATGCCTACCTCCAAAACATGCCATCTTCAAAACCATTAATTACACGGTTTTTAATTGGTCTTAAAACTAAAATGTCCTTCGTTATACGGCCCTCTACAATTGGTTGGCACGCTTGTGCCATGTCTGGAACATTCGGCTCACTTAGCAACATGCAAGCCTAGACTCAAGGAGGTAGGCCAGACCATCTCCTCACCCAATTAGCAGAGCATCTCTCATCACCCAAGCCTTCTGCCATGAAGATGGTCTTTGAACTTGGCCTTGCAAAGTATCCTTGTCGCTGGGAATACATGAGAGTGCGGCCACTCACTATCGTTGTTCTAGGACTCCAAATTCGACTCTATTTTCATCCTTGGCTCACGTGACAGGAGACCACAATCGAGTACATTTTGCAGCTTTTTAAATGTCTTAAATGAATAAAATGAGGCACTCTTGGTGTTCTTTCCTTGCACCTTAACAAAAGATGATTTATCCTTCGTACATTCACTCCTTTTAAGAATAGATAACTGACCTTGGCTTCTCCAGTCTTGACTGAGCCAGACAACCTCGCCATGCAGTTCCACAATTTCAGCTTATTCTTGCTGCGGCACAATTCTCCCTTCCTTCTTCATGGGTCCTGATTTACTAAATTCATGATACTGAAGTCCAGCTTCTATACAATGGCGGCTTCGCCTGCATTCCATTCACTACCAATTACAACTTCTATGATGACTTAGTCTACCTTGCGTTTCAGCATCTGTACAATTATTGAACGATTGATTCTCGGCAGCAATTTGTGCATGTGTAATCTTCTTTTTGCATTTTTTCGCATGTATCTGAAATCGGACAAGGCATACACTGGCTCCCTGTTCGTGATAGAATCTTGGTTTTGAACACTAGTAATTACACACAAATGTCTTTCTAACACTGCACCATAATACCTTGCCGACAAATTCATCATGAACCAATCTTCCAGAACAACCAGAACAAACTATTCACACTGCCTTCACATTCCCAAGTACAAACTTAAGCGGGTGGGTCCAGCTTTCCGGTGCTAGCTGCCAAGCTTTGGAACTCCCCCGCCTGCCCCCTAATGTACTCGGAGCCTAACCTTCCTTCTGGACCATCAGAAATGGAGTAAAAGAATGGCTCTTCGCTCAGAAACACTAAATCTGTTAAATCCCCTCCAGGTCTGATTATCTGCAACGACTTTGTTGACTTCCTGTTATTCGATGGTTTGTATATCGAGACGCTGCCTGGCATTTGAACCAGAGTCATGCTCACTTCTGCCTTCTGTATGAACGGTTTCCCTTGTTTTGCTTGTCTGGTACTTTCTGGCGCATTGTTCTCGCCTACTTCTTGCCAGTTGACCGGATATGTAACCCGAGCCATCTGCACTTATTTTGTTTATTTTGTCTGTAATAACTGTCTGTAACCTTTGCTCAAGTGCAAGCACCCAGATACCTCAGGGTTGGGTGCGCTCTATAAATAAACTAAACTAAATGTTCACTCGATTCCTTACTTTGTCATTATTTTCTATACGATCCATACATTATTTTCAGCCAGTATCTCGAGACAACACACATGTCACTTGTGACGTCAGTAACATTTCTCTTTTTCAGATTCCTTCAGGGAGTTCCTCCCTCAGATTGTCGTCTCTTCGGGGATACATTCGATAGAGTAGTCTCAATGGGTATCTTCTTTCGAATATATGCTGCGGTATTGGCACAACTGCTGGTGTCAAACACGGCACAATCTCAGACTTGCAACATATAGGAGGTAGGCACCTGGGATTTCCTGCAGAGCCATGCAACTGCTCCTCTACAGTACCCTGCCTGCAACCGGACCAGAATTTAAAAAAGTACTTTTTACCATTTTAATAATTGAAACACCATTAAACCATCTTTCAGAGTCTGGGAGTTATTTAAGTCATCAGTGATACATCACAAGCTTTTAAAAATGCAATTCCTTCCTTCTTAGACTGACCGGCATGCTCCACTACTGTGCCAAGTCTTCAGTCAACTGATACAGTCTGCATTACCCCACGTTGCAATGACAGCCCAATTATGCCTTCATTCAGAATACAGCCACTAGAGTGTCATTCATCACATTTAAAGCAATACTGAGGCCCCATCACAAGTATTCCTGCAAAGGCCAATCTCAATCTCTGGCTGCAGAGATGACCTGCCAGTTCCCCTCCTCCTGCTTGAAGCCTCATTGTGTACACCTTTTGTACCCAGTTTTTACTGCAAGATGATGGTGCACATCTCTGATCGAGTTCCCATCACACAGCATTCGCCAACGTTCCACTTCTCTACCTTGTCATCCAATTCCATAGACCTCTCTTCAGAAGCCACCAGCAACGCTGATTGCTTGACTCTGAACATGTATCTTTCTTTCACTAAAACAGCAGACAGACACCAACCCACTTTGACTTTCTGACGTCATATAATTGCCTTTAGCTGTGCTTTTGCAATAGATCTACCATATAAGGGCGCTGTTACTGGCAACATAAACAGCAGGGAACAGGACTAGGAAAGAGGCGGGAAATAAATCTTATTTGAGCCAATTATTTAATGTTCATATTCTATTGAATGGGGGGCGGGAGTGGAACTGGGAAGCTGACTGAGAATCCCAATCCTGTCCCAGAAAGTCTGCCTTGGCTTTTGGGACAGGGTCAGGACACAGACTTGGTCACACCAGCAAGGAAGCAACTGAGCACTGTACACAGCAAGAGCGAATGTATACACTAGTATAGCGGTGAGGTATGCTCTGCAGGCAATGAGAGGAGGTATGGATAGTTTGGCAGTCTATGGTTATGGCGTCATCTATATTGAGATTAATACAAAAACTTAAGCAGGGTCTTTGATTTTTCTTCATTATACATAATCTTGTTAGTGATCTCAGGGCCTCAGTTTTATCTCTAATGGCCAATTTAAGTCTCATCAATTAATTCAATATCTAGTGGGATGATACTTGGTCCAGGCAGACAGAGGGGCAGCATTCAACACTGAAAATAATGAAATTCTCTTGTTGAGGCTGTATTCTGGAGCATGTCTTGCGTTGTGCTCAGAGGAAGCACTCTTTGTTTTTAAATAACAGAGGACAAAGTGTGAAACTGTGCAATTATGTTTCTACCCCTTCTTATGTCCACTGTGGTGTCCCTTAGCGATAACCTCTTGCGTCCCTGCATTTTAATAGTTATGTTTGACCGTTATTTGAAAATATTTGTAAGTGATGCTTGCAAAATTATTCATAAGCAGGAAGAGGGGAATTTCCTAGGATCATGTCTCTGCATGAAATAAGGAACTAGATGTGGTCAAATGGGCCAACGTGTAATTCATCTACAATGGAAATGATGTTACTGGGGCCCAGCATATCTTAAGGAATTAAAATACTCCCCATAACATGATGTTTGGGGGTATTACTGCCTACTCTAATAAGGTGAAGAGCCTACGTCAGAGGACGCATGTTTAGAAATGAGGTCCCACATTAAGATGGTGAACTCCAAGCTGTACTATCTTAATACACTAGGGCACTCAGCTTAACAGACTTTTGACGAGTACAAATTGTAGCAGTTTGATGATTCACCAATTGACCATAAGACACTCAGCGGCCTTATTTTGACAAGATCTTCACTGGCTTCCTATAGGACAACAAATTATGTTCAAACTGATGTGCCTTATATTTAAATCTACTCATGAATATGACCCTTGTTGTCTAATGAAGATCAGTCCTGAATTATTAGATCAGGTTCTTCCTAAAGCCAGATATAATGGCAAGTGAAGACAGTATGTTTTTGTGCATGCCCCTCACACCTGGAATTGCCACCCTTCTAAATATCATAGGATTACAGAGTTCAAGAAATGTTTAAAACAGTTCAGGTAGCCCAACGTCGTACAGGCCACCGTGCCTGTAATGGCTGACTTCTGGAAGTTCTCTGTGACCCCCAGGACAATAGCAGCCTTACTTCCCTTAGATTAAATAGCATACACTGTGGAATTTCAACATGTGTGCCTTGGAGGGTTTGAGGCACCTGGAGTCTCCCTGTAGCAGTGGGGCAGTGATCTTACAGTGGTTAAGTTAGCTTTAGACTCTGCAGAGGTCCGCTTCAAGATGGCGACCCATCACTTTGAGCTATTTCTAATAGGCCCGAGGGCCTGAGGTGAGCATGTCAGTTCACTCAGTGAGCGTTTTTAGGAAACCCTGTGCTTACCCCCAACACCTGTTACGTTCACCTGGATTCCACAGGGGCGTTGAACGAAGCTGGACTGCTGCGGTCTCCACCAGTGTGACTCGTAGCGAAGTGATGATCGGCTGCACTTGCCCACTCAGTTTCGTCTGCCTGGCCCACAAGAATATTTTCCTAAAAGCAGTAAAGAGTATTAGCTACCCGTGGTAGAGAGGTTACACTAACACTATTTTCCCTGAAAACTTCCAGTATTCCCCTTCATAAAGTCTCACCTTATTGTTTGGAAGGATGAACTCTCCATCCTGCGTGGAGTGCAGGGGCGCGTAGAAGTTCAGTTACTTCACTGATCCGAAGGTATCTGGCAGAGTTCCAGACAACAAGGACTCTGAGGTAAGTAGTGTGTAAACCGGATGTATAGTTCTTTTAGAGTTCAAATGTCTGTTAATTCACTCTTGCTCCTTTCCTACCTTTTCCCTTGCAGCGTGATCCAAGGAGTGATTTTGCCTCGATGGATGAAGGTAGCGCTTAGGTTAGAGTCAGTTTGTACCAAGCACTGTCTAGCAAGTAATATTGTTACAAATGTAATTAACCAATAGTTCTCTATCTTTTTTGCAGGTGCGGTGCCTTGCCGAAAATGTCTAACGTAGGATGGTGACCAGCGCTGCCTCGAACGGTAAAATTCCGAGTATCTTGCGGTAAGTAAAAGAATGTCTTTGGCGGAACCCCGCTCACCTTTTGTTTTGTTCTGGTCTTTTCAGATGCTGATGTTTCGGGCGGCGATTCAACGGGTGCTGCGCCGGGTCGTGGAGAAGCTCCAAAGACAGGCGAGTATGGCGCGGCGCTGCAGCTGGCAATGCAACGTGGTTTATTTTAATGTCTTTTTCCTTTATCCACAGGTGCGGCTGCTCCAGGAAAAGAGGATGACCAAATGGAAATCTCCTTGTTCTAACCTTCTCTTCTTCTTTCCTTTTCTCTAAGATCGGCTCCGGACACAAGACGGGTGTGGCTGTAGACTGGATGCTGGACTGCAGACACGGTGAGCGTTACGCTGCTAAGATGCAGAATAACGCGAAGCGTGTGCTGCTCTTCGGGCGTGGCTTAAATAGCATCAAAAAAGTAGTTCCCAGGTAAGAAGTTCCAGTACAACACCCAAGCCGCAAAATAGTTCCTTCATGACCTGTACATGAGTTCTTTGCAGGATGAACTGCATAGTTTAAAGTTGGCAATATGAGCCTGGCACCTATGGCGCCAGGACTGAACCCATATAGCCCCTAGGCGGGGTTTTGGGAATTCCTGTGTCTTCTTGGGTGCCTGTTCCCTGGACAAATGGACCTGTTCCGGATGTCTGGGGGCAGGCATCGTGACAACACCCTGGTGTTTCTGATTTCAGTGCCTTACCAAGTGTACCTGGTGAGAGGAGCCACTTGGCCCGTGGGGATCTCCCATGACAGGAAGGGACTTGCAGTCACGAAGGCTGGAGCAAGTCCCGCCAATGTGACACATCGATTGTGCTGAAGTGAGGAGATGCCCCTACCATGAAACCCACCATGAAAACCATGAAACCCACAAGGAGAAGGGGTATTTCAGTGAATGATAGAGACCAGGCTGGGTGGTACGGTTGGCAGCAGCTCCGCTGCGCTCAACACTCCATTTTCAGAATGCCTAGCATCTTGTGATACAGATCTCTTCTAGCCCTCGGCGAGAAGTACTCCGGACACTTTGATAGATACATATGGATGGGCTTGAGGAGCAGACTCCTTCACTTAGGAAAGCCTCATAAAATATTTGAGCCACACTAGCCTGTTGATATGGGTTGAAAATGTTCAGCTGCCATCCCGAACTTGGAAATGTAATTGCACTTCTTAAAATCGTTTTTTCTGGATGTCTGCATGAAGGGCATCGTGATGAACAAAAGCACTCAACACCTTTTGGTCCATGGGCAGAGGCCACTCTAGTGATATGAAGGTTCTTGGGGCAGCAATTTATCCACCGTGCACCTTGACTACTGCGGGGTCGGGGGCGTCTCTTAACTGTCCCATCTCTCACTAGGCAAGTCCCTACAGATGTTTTTGCCATCAATGAGGGATGATATTATGGAGTCCATCAAACAAGAAATACAAAATGCAACAGCAGACGTACAGAAACCATTGACTGGCCTTTTTGAGGGTTTTAGAACATTTGGATTCGCAAATGGGAGGTACAGAGACTGCAGTCCATATATTTCAAAATGATGCAATGCATCTATACAGGTGAGCTGACAGGATCAAAGCAAGGCATAAAGATCCTGGGGACACCAAAAAAAAATAATTTTAAAAATAGACACGCCCAGCAGAACCTGAGCAAAGTGGAACTAATTGAAAAAACTGAGGGATTAGATTGCAAAGGATGGATGCTTAAGGTGTTCAAGACATTTACCTTGAGAAGCGCATTAGACCAAATAGAATGCACATAGTGGGCCTGATTTGAAAGGATCCTAGGTCACAGGCGTGTGATATTAGTGTGAAATTCAACTCTTACAGCTGAGCAGGCCTCCAGATTTGCACTCACCTGTATCCACTGGCTGATGATAATGGATCATTGGCGATCAAGGAATGGTGTGCTGTGTGCATGTGGAGATCTGAGTGGGTAATTGACTGTTCATGCAGGTCTAGTAGCTTGCAACTTGAAATCTTACTCCTGCTCACAGCAGCAAAGAGTTGCAAGCTTCCAGAGAGCTGGGAATTATATCCAACCAGTGGTACTAGCTACTAATTTTCCCAGAAAGTGCAGCTCCACTTTGCAGAAAAAGACAATCCTTCAGACCAACAATAGAAAAGCTCCGACAGGAGGATACAAAATAGAAATTGACTTTTCCATTTGGCCTGCTGTTTACCTGGGGAGGGAAGCAGATTCATTACACATCACCCTAGAAGGAAGTGATTGCTGATCTGCTCTCCTGGCACCGCGCACCTGGCCTACCGTCTGATTTCCAGGCCCTGGTACCTGCTCACTGTGCCACTCACCCACACTGCCTCCTGGCAATCCCTTGTACTGGGGCCTGTATCTGTAACCATACAGTCTCCCCCCAACCCCCTCTTTTTCTTTCGGCACTTACCAGACTCACCCTGCCTGTTGCCTTAACCAGCACTTGCCTCCTGTTGGCTGCACTTGCACTGTTTGTTACTTCCTGTTATTTATTTTATCTGTGTTTTCTTTGCTCTGCACTTTTCACTGCTTCCCCCTTCCTTGCACTTCTCCCCTTTGCCTCTCCCTTGCATGTTCTCAATGTCACTGGGTCTAGTAAGATCGTTGTTTTGTTCTCCCTTGTTCCCCTCCCTTGCCTTGTCGCTCTGAAACACGTGTATGAGCGCGAGTTAAATAGAAAATCAATTCAATTCAATTTATGAACATACAAATACACTCAGGAGATGAAACCATGTTGACAGAGAGAACTTGGTATAGAATCCCTGCTGAGGGGTATAGGAAAAACAATGAAGATGCGCAGAGTTCATCACCGTCCACGTTTAACAATCTTGAGATCCACTTGCAATCACTTTGATTGGACATGCAGTGTAAGAACTCAGATGGCAATAGCTCAGGTCTTGCAAGTACTGTGAGGGAGGCAACTTACACAGAAGAAACAATCATTTAAGTTTGCGATATTGTCCCATCTGGAGCTCAAAGATTGGAACATTCCGTTGATATAAATGGGGCATGAATGTTGGCACAAAGTAGCATCAATATAATTAAGCAGTTCCAGCCCCTGTTAAGACTTCACAGGGAGAGGTTGCATTGTGAGGCTAAGCCAGCTAGCTTTTGGGACACTTCTAGGTCTATTTGCCAATTGTGGTGTCTCAATCCCATCTGGTTATAGAGGCCTTTAAAGGTTTTGCCCCATGCTGTTGGATGGTTTATTTTGGTTAGACGTTTATGTATTTGGTCGGGGGGGAGAGACATGACTCCATTTGGGGTTAAGACCTACATTTACCACACATTGCCTAGTTTATTTGCCATTCTGCTATTGGTACTGTCCCACTTAACGAAGGACGACTAAACATTTCCTCAGATGACATACAATTCAAGATCATGACAAGACATTGAGGGTGGCACAAACGGGCGTGGTCTGACCCCAAGAGACTCATCTCTTGCAAGAGGATAGGTACACGGTCGGCTCTAAATGTATTCCAATGCAATTCTCGCCTCAGCTGCGGCGAAGAAGAGGAGGAGGGGTTGGCATACTGCAGGCTCTTTCTCTCTTAAGTAGCAAAATAGATGACAATGGATGGTTCAGTTTTTGTTAACAAGAGAAATTAACAGCCCATTGGTGACGTTAGCTAATATATATGGACCAAACGAGGATTAGACTGGGCTTTTATGCTCTGCCTTGAAGACACTGGTCTCATTTTCCAAAGTCCATATTGCTTTGTCTTGTGATCTTAATTGGGCAATAAACCCCAAATGGTATATATCAATGGGCTCTTACTGGGGCATTAATCACCAAAAGAAACACTGACAGCATTTAACAATTTTGGATTACAAGACTTCTGGAGGCATGCCCCTTCTGGGGAGAGGGGTTTAAATGTGTGTATTCCTACTGACACCAATTCTACTCAAGGATACATTTCTTTAGTGGTTATCATTCATTGCTCCAGCATATACAAAATCTCTGCTAGAAGATATTGGTTTCTATGATTACTTCCCAGTCTCAGGGACTATACATGTTCCGCACCAGGAGAGAAGAACAAGATGATGGAAAATAAAACCAAACGTACAAAATAAATCCCATAATAAGAGGAAATTGAAGCCGATATCACTAATGTTTTTGTAAAGACCACTGGCAGCAGAGTGGAATAAGCCTTTATTGCATATATGAGGAGTCCGAGGATGCTTACGTGGCCCGGGTGAGGTTTCCGTGGCAGTTACAGGACTCCAGTTCCCAGCAGCGTGTCAGGTCTTAATGCCATGTGTCGTTTTTTGACCAACTGGAGGCTGCTACATGTGCCGTCATGATGTAGGCCCAATTGGAGGGCTTGATTTGCAGTACATGGAAGTTAGGCGGCTAAAAGAAGCAGAAGGACAAGGCATCCTTGCTTCTCACCGTTTTTTGGAATAGTGCATCATAGAACCCATGTTTTATTCCCTGTGTACGTTCCTGGATACCTGTTTGTATCTGGATTTTTCTCTTGCATCACACTTATTTGATTATTTAAAACAAAAAAAACTTTAATAAAAGTAGATTCACGTCTCACTAAAACAACCGATACAGCTGTTAATGACGATGGGCACAGTCAAATATTATATATAGCAATATCAGACACCACAATATCACAGTGTGGGCTGTAGCGAGATGTATGCAACAACAATATTGATCCTCAGTCCGATGACGCCAAGTCCGCAGTAGCAGCGTCTGGGCACTGAGCCAGAAGATAAGTCACCAGAGGGTCCGATATGTTATTAGGCCTTGTCCACGGGTCTCATAGGAGTCTGTATTCCTTATCGAGATCACTCAGCCTAATCAGATCATCCAGCCATGCCCGGGTAGTAGGGGGGGGGCATGGTTGGTCCACCGCATCAGTATACTTTTCCAGGCCACTATCATACTAGTAGACAAGAGCTTCTGAACAGGACCCTGGCCCCCAGAGACCACCCAAACATGCAGCACAGCAGTTCATGAGGTATGTCACAGCACAACATACCTGAGAGGATACCAGTCACCCCCTCCCAGTACTCCTGTAACTGAGGGCCCGACCACAGCATGTGGAGGAAGTCAGCAAACTGCGCTTGACAGCACAGACACAGACATTTGTCGCTCTTAGTCAAATTAAACAAAACATGGCGGGAAGGCACAAGGTATACCCTATGAAGTGTCTTAAACTGAATCAATTGAGTCAGGTATGGAATGCCCAGTTATGAGACCTCACGCACAGCGTCGTCCACTGCCTGGACGTAAATGTAACCCGAACATAATTTTCCCTATGTTTTCCACACTTCAACAGCACTAGGGGAGACTCTCATACCAACCCATAAATGGAAGACACCAGCTGCTTGGCAGAGGCTGAATTAAGGAGATACTGTAGGAGTGGGAGCAGTGGGGGATGGAGTTTGGAAACACAGGGGACCATGCTTTAAATGCAGTCCTCATGCAGAAATATTGAAGTCTTCTGTGGAAACCACCACCCATGTTGGCCATAAACAATTCCTGCGAGACAAACGACCCATTGGGATACAGATCCACCATAGTACCTATCCCCCACTCCTCTCCATTCGGTCATTAGGGCCTTATCATGGGCATGTTTAAGGCATTCAATCTTCCAAAGTTGGAGCCCTGGGTCATACGGGAATTCTACATCAACCTCCTAAGAATCCTGTTCCATGCGTGCATTGTGCAAACAACCGGATCGAATTTGTACCTATCAGCAACCTTCCTTGACAACAGAACTCGTTGAATCGCATAGGGACACACTGAGCATTTTTCAATACGCACATGCGAGTATGCCAGAAATCCAGACATCCAATAGGAGGCAAAGGCACCAGTGCCGCCAGAAAGTACAGTGGAGAAATGGAAACAGCTAATTGGGAAATTACCACCGCAGCGATTGTTAGATTTGAATGCATTAGCACGCTGTAGGAAGAGGGATGAAGAAGTGAGAGAACATGTATATAGACTTTTTGAGCTTAAAGATGAATTAGATAATGATGATGCCGAAATGTTTACTGCACCTGCGTACAGGAGTAGGGATATCGGGAGACCTGGGAAGGGGGAAAAGGGGTCATAATAAACGGCAGCAGTTACCATAGCCGGGGCAGAAGGAGATGGTGAACGAATTATCGTTGCTAAAACAGGTGGGGGCAGACTTGAAAGAATGTCTAATTAGAACACAGGTACTATTGCAGTAAGTAACAGGACATAATATAGGGCGAGGGAACGCACAAGGAAGGAGTAATTCGAATATGCATGGGGGAACAGTGGGACCGAATCAGTGTGCATATTGTAAAGAGGAAGGACAATGGCGAGCACAATGCCCGCATCTACAGAATAGAAATGGGTCTGGTCAGAGGAGACAGTATACAGGACACCCAGGAGTGAATGGACCAAGTAGGAATAGTATCCAGCAGCATCATAATAACGGAGGTAATCAAAACCAAGGCCAAAACCAAAATGCCCAAAGCCAGAGTCAGGGACAGCAAAATCAACAATATGGAAATCAGAGTGGGGGAAATAGAGGGAAGAGTAGAAATGTTTTCGATACACAGCCAAACACGTATTACAGTAATAGTAATGATTACACATCGGACGATGTGTTATTTCCCCAATAGGACAGCCCAGGACAGGGGTCGGAACCAGTGTCTATTCCCGTGAATCAGAGAGGACCCTACGTAGAAATGAGAGTCGGGAATGAGGAGCACCACTTTCTTGTAGATACAGGAGCACAGAAGTGTTCAATAGACCATCACTTGGTTTCGGATATACCACTGTCAGGGCAAAAGAATATTTCTGTAGGGTTCGCAGGTACACCAGTCATAAACCCAGTGTCCAAACCAGTCCCAGTTACCATAGGACCATTTACTGAACATTGTCCTTTCCTTCTAACAGAAAATTGTGGAGAAAATTTGTTGGGATTAAATTTGTTGAAAATACTAGGTTCTGTTATACATTGCACGGCATAAGGAGTGTTTCTAACGATATGGCCACACGATGCCCCTGTATCAGAATTCATGTCTGAAGCGTTACCAGGGGAACTAAGTAAAGTACCAACCTGTATATGGGCAATGCATGACAACCATGTGGGATGTTTAAAGATAGAGCCAGTAAAGATTATTTTGAAAGAAGGTGTTACCCTACCGTGAATACCCCAATACAAAATTTAGGTTGAAGGTGAAAAAGGATTGAAGAGTATTGTTACTGATTTGGTGAAATAAGGGGTAATCGAGGAAATCACAGGCAGTACATGCAACAGCCCGATTCTTCCGGTTTATAAAAAAGGAGGTAATGAGGTACCATACCGTTTCATAATTGATCTACGCGCATTGAATAAGGTAGTAGATCCGCAATTTCCTCTAGTGCCAGACGTCACTACAATATTGACAATGATACCCGTTTCAGCAGAATATTTTAGTGTAGTAGATTTGAAAAATGCATTCTTTAGTATTCCAGCGGACAAGGACAGTAGATATTTGTTCGCGTTCACATTAGGAGGACGATCATTTACATTTACGCGGATTCTGCAAGGTTACACGGAAAGTCCAAGTATTTACAGTAGAGCATTAAAAGAACAGCTAGACATGCTGGAATTACCCATGGGTTGTGTACTTTTGCAATACATAAACGATCTATTGCTAGCTGCAGACAGAGGAGATTTGTAAAGAAAGCACTGTATTACTACTGTCACACCTAGCGGCACATGGCCATAAAGCTAGTTTGAAGAAATGTCAGTATAATCGAAAGGAGGTGGCTTATTTGGGCTACCTACTTTCGAAAGGAGGGGGAAGACTAACGCCAGAACGCATAGTAAATATTTCTTGTATGCCTATTCCAAAGACACAAAAAGGAGTCAGAACCATGATAGGCATGGCTTCATATTGCCAACAATGGATTGGTAATTTTGCGTTAATTGTGAAACCATTAGTGAATTTAGCTAGAAAGGATGCGGTTATACCTTTGCAGTGGGATGAGGAATGTCAGAAAGCATTTGATGAATTGGAACTGCATTATGCTCGGCTCCAGTTTTGGGTACGCCAAACTATGAGAACATTTTTAGACTATTCGTGTGTGAAAGTGAAGGATGTGCATTGGCGGTTTTGACACAGGAACAAGGTGGAAGAAATAGGCCGTGTGGCTATTTTTCTTCTGCGCTGGACCCTGTAGCGCGCGCACTACCACAATGTTTGTGATCTGTCGCAGTGGCTGCTGCGTCAGTGAAACAAACGGAAGGGATGGTATTGGGGCACACTTTAATTCTGATGGTGCCACATGCCATAGACGTTCTATTAAATAGGACACAGACGCAACACCTCACCTCTGCTAGATTGACAAGATAGGAGATTATCTTGTTCGCGTCCCATGTCCAAATTATGAGGTGTAGCGCTTTGAATCCTGCAGAATTAATGCCACTGACCTTAAAAGAAATTGGGAAGAATGAATCACCCCCCCACGATTGCTTAGTGGTCACTGAGGAAGAAACCAAGGGAAGAGTTGATTTAAGTGATATTCCACAGAAAGAGCCAGATGGAGTTATTTTGTGACGGCTCAGGTTTTAAATTACCAGATGGCACGACAACTGCCGCATACGCTATCACTACCCTAGAGAGTGTTGAAGAAAGTAAAAGAATCCCCTATAATTCAGCACAAGCCGCGGAAATAATAGCATTGACCAGAGCCTGCGAGATTTCTGAAAATTTGAATGTGAATATATGTACACTGATAGTCAGTATGCTTTTGGAGTGGTTCATAACTTTGGTCGACTCTGGGCTGAGAGAGGGTTTCTGACATCACACGGTGCCAGAATTCAACATGGCCCTTTGATTGTATGATTGCTGTCTGCACTCACGTTTCCAAAGCGCCTAGCAATAGTGAAATGCGAGGCACATAAAAAAGTAACATGCAAAGTAGGAGAGGGAAATGCGTTTGCAGGCAGAATTGCGAAACAAACTGCCACTGATTTGAATACCAAGATGATGACGGTTCAGACAGAGGAAGTACCCTGTATGATAGAAGATGGAGTTGCAACTGTCAAAGAAATGCAGGCCGAGGCTACGGCCGATGAAATACAGGGATGGGCAGAGGGATCTGCTGAGTTGGATCTGGAGGGTTGTTGGGTGGACAAGGGAACTAGAAACTGGATGTTGCCAAATTCGTATGTGACTGCAATGGTCACAATGGCCCACAGCCCTATGCACATCTGTGCCAAGAAAATAATACAGCACCTTTCTACAGTATGGCAGAATGTAAACATAAAAAAGAATGCAGAGAGGTTGGTGCAGAACTGTTTCACGTGTTTACAACACAATGTAGGAAAGGGAACAGTGACTCCAACAGGCAGTTTTGGCCCGCCGTCCATGCCGTTTGAGGCAATTCATTTTGACTTCATAGAGATGGAGAGGTGCCAAAACTTAAAATACGTCTTGGTGGTGATCTGTGCATTCAGTAAGTGGGTGGAGGCATATCCTTTGAAGGACTGCACAGCAATGAGTATGGCAAAAGTAATGTTGAAGGAGTACTTTTCCAGATTTGGCTTGCCCCAAGTCCTATGGTCTGATAATGGACCGCATTTTGTGGGTGCAGTGGTATTACAGATATGTGCAGGTCTCCAGATTGATAAGAGATTCCATAGTTCAAGGCATCCGAGTTCTGCCGGTCTTGTGGAGAGGCACAACGGGATTCTTAAATCAAAGATTAGCAATATTTGTGTGGGAAGCAAGTTGAGTTGGGTGGCTGCATTACCAATAGCACTATTATGCATGCGTACGTCTGTACAGGCTAAAACTGGGCTCTCCCCGTATGAAATCGTAATGGGGAGGCCGGCAAATGTTTGGTGCGCACCTCAGCCAAAACGACTTAGTGAGATAGAACATCCTGTGCTGAGTACTTATTGTGGCCTTTTAATGCAGAAATTGTGTTTGATTCATCAGCAGGTGCAGGAGGCATTACCAGTGAGATACACCGGTCCGGGGCACATGCTGGAGTCAGGAGACTGGGTGCTGCTAAAAAACTTTGAAAGAAAGTCATCATAAGCACCCAGGTGGCGCGGGCCCCATCAAGTACTTTTGGCGACGCAGACGGCAATACGGGTGGATGGAAGGAAGTCGTGGATCCATGCCACCCATGCCAAGAAGATTCCAACTGCACTGAAAAACTTGCCAGACACTGATGACCGGAAAGAGACAGTGGTCCCAGAAACAAAAGAAACTGTTGCCAGTAAGCAGTCACCTAATCTGCCAAAACGAGAAGTGAAACTCGAAACAAAGCCCGAGACGACTGCCAAAGAGGGGGGAAGGGCAAAGAGTGCCCCAACGTTGCCTAGCAAAATCGACATCACTGCTGACCGACGCGAAATCTGCCTTGCAGATACCAGCAAAACCAAATCGTGTACCCCTTTGGCGCCCACCAGCACGCCAAAGAACGGATCTGCATCATTGGCGTGGCGCACACCAGCACCTGCCGTAGCGCCACAGGCTGACTTCAAGCCTGAATCTGAAAGTGCACCGGCACTGTTCACGGATCATACGATACCAGGAGCAAGGGGAGACAAAGTGATCCGCAGTCTTTTTGGTGCTTATGTCAACCTCTGGTTCAGCTCATGGACGGTGAAGGAACCAGAGGTGTAGAGGAGAGAAGCGTGAGAATTGTGCAAGTCGGACAATTCAAGACTCGCGGCTCCTCGGTGCGATCATAAAAAATACATGTCCTGAACCAGAACAGACAAACTGGGCGCACATGGTACTATGGCAATTGAGATAACCGATTAACAGTACATGTGTGCTGAACCAGAGCGGACAAGCTGGGCGTACATGATACTAAGGCGATAAGATAACTGATCAAAAGTCCTCTGAGCAGTAAAAGAAGGGACAAGTGATCTCGCCTAAAAACAAATAATCGAATCCAGGCTAAAAAGGACAGGCAGAACTGAACTGTGACAATTCCATTGAACTTATTAACATCAGAGCAAGCGCGACGAAGAAAGATATCCACAACGAACTGTGATAAAAAAGAAGGACAACAAGAAACATGCCGGGACGGCATGGTAAAACAAATTGTATGCTGGTACTAACGATAATAATGTGCTTTATGAGCGTGGTAGCACCAATATCAACAGTCCTAATATTATGGTGGGTAGAAACAATACACCCATTAGAAATGTTTTTACCAATAATTAATATATCCACTACTGAAAGCCTGGTTCAGGTGATCACTTATACCCTACCCCCAATGGAAGAAAAACACAGGGAAGGTTTTGGAAATAACACCTTACTGCTGATAATGAACATGACACATGCAATCCTGAAGAAAACAAACTGCTGGGTATGTGCCCATTTACCACAGCATGCCGGGAAAGGAATAGGGTGGTATGTGCAGCCATTACCATTAAGTTCTGCATGTAGTGCATCTTTAGGTGCAATGTTCTATGGGAAATGGAATGAGAGTAATAAGGGTCAATTAGACAGAACCAACATGAATAGGTTTGAGGAGATAATAATGAAGCCTATGGGTTGTTCCATTTTCCACAAAGCACAAGTAATAGCCCCAGAGCCCACGAAGAAAAGTACATGAAAGATAACACGACAAAATAGACGAGATAGATTGTCCCCACCAGAAAAAACATCTGTAATGACGTTTCGTGTAAGAACAGAAGGGGACAAAGATGCAATTCCCCATCTTACACGGTGAATTATAACCCAAGAACTGTCCCTTTTTGTCTAAAAAAGATAGGCTCTTTTTCAGTCGGAACATATACTGGTTGTATGAATACAGTGGTACTAAGATGGGAAATAGAACCAGTATACGTAGGTGATCCAGTTTATTTTATATATGTGGAGAAAGCATACCCTTGGTTGCCCAGAAACTGGGGAGGTACATGTTACCTAGGGCTACTGTTCCCGGGAGTATTCCTCTTAGAAACAGCAGCCATGGCCAGATTATCCAAAACTAGAGTCAAAAGGACTGACAAAGGTGTTTTAATAGCAACTGATGTAGCGAAATCATTCATTCCATTGTTAGGACAGATAGTGAACTCCTATAATATAAGGCAACTGTCCAGAATCCTAAAGAATACAATAAACACAACAACAGATATATTATTTAACATGACGTTGGAAGAAAGAGGAATCAGGTTAATGACGCTGCAAAATAGAATGGCTCTCGATGTGATCCTGGTTGATCGTGGGGGAATTTGCAAAATAGTGGGATCAGCATGTTGCGTTTATGTCGATGATTATTCCCCCAAGATCTTTGAAGCAATAAAGAAAATGCATGTTCTAAGCTCTGAACTCCCTACTGGAGAAGGGAGCTGGGGAATAGGATCTTGGTTTTGGGGAATACTACGATCTTGGGGATGGAAGTTGATCTCAATATTAGTAGTGGTGTTCGGAATATTCCTAACGTGCTGTTGTTGTATACATTGTTTACCCATAGTTTGCGCTGAGGTAACTGAGGGATGTACGGAAGGATGCATGCATATGATAAAGAAAAAACAACCTCATGATCGAACTAGCCCAGACCCAAATGAGACGAGAGCAGTAAAAGAGTTGATGGCAATAGATATTGATGAAGACAATGATGTCCACAATAGCATGCAAGACTCAGATATAAGTACTTCAGATTCATCATCACTAGAGGAGGTTTCAATAAATAGATGAGACGTTTTGCATACGGCCAAAGGAGGGTTTGTCAGTCTAGAAATACGGATGCCTCTACTTTGAGACCGCAAACGCATTTTGGTGGCCGTGGGCCAACTGTCTCATGCACGATATGACAAAATATAGGTTTTCGAGTTTGCCAATTAACAGCCATTTTGATGCAACAAGAATCGCCATTTTGTTTTCTAACCATTGCTCATTGCTTTCTGTTCCTATTGCTTTGCAGTATATTTTCCGCTCATACTGCTCGACTGTGAAACATTGTTGTCTGTATGTGAAAAGGACAAGGCTGCAGGGCCGTGAGGATAATAAGAGTTCGCTGAAACACAAACGTAGGCAGCGCCAGGAAGAATGCCCGGCTCCCTCCCGAATGTAGCCTTGAAGCAGAGCAGCAGGGCATTTAATCATTTCACAGCTGCCAGCCAGTCTCGTTATATGGTAGAATATGTTAGAATAATACCGCTAAAGGCTTGAATTATGCTTTTCTTACGGGCCCCCCTTTGCTGAGTCCGCTAGAGCATGTCGGCTCCCAGGACGCGAATAGCACCTGATAGATAGCAAGGTCCGGAATGCAACCCCCCCCCGTATGTAGTTCGCTTCCAAGAACAGAAGCGCCGTGTTCTATTCAATAACCGAAAGATGCCTTTGCACTCACAAATTGTTACTAGAATAGATGTTTGAAGGTGTCATAGTGGTCGGAGATGTCCATCATCACTCCAAGTTCAAAGAAACCCAATAAAGGGGGGAGGGGTGTTAAACATGTCATAGCTGATTGTTTGATATGCATTTTGTATATATGTAACTGATGTACGTAATTCACTCTCTTGCGTCCCTCGAGGTCTAGAGATACACGTTGCGGGGCGTGAGACCGAGTTGGCCAACTGAGACTTTTGCTTTGCAATAAAACCCTAGCTTTGGGAATACAACCTCGTGTCTGGCGTCTCTATCGTGTGTGGTGACTCGCCTTGTTTCCATAGACGTCAGGGTCCCCTAGAGGCCCCTTTCAAGCAAGGAGAGGGGTAGCGTACACCACCTATCCACATTATTCCTCAGGGCCTTCAGGTATGTTAGATGATTATCCGCCAGTGGAGAACGGGAGTTCCTGTTAGCCTTCACACTCAAATACTTAACAGAAAACTGCTCCCACTTGAAACCCCAAATCTTCTCCGGCCTCACTGTGGCTTCATTAAGCAAAAAACAAAATGGATTTGGACCAATTCACACATATCCCCCGAATACCGACCAAAAACCGCAACCTCTTGCGCCATATACTGCAAATGAATCCTTGGGTGCTTAAAGTATAAAATGGTATTGTCTGCATAAAGTGACACCAGTTCTCTTGTCCCTCCCATCACTAGTCCGCGAGCAAGGTGGAACTTCTGCAACCTAGCCGCTATGGGTTCTATAGAGAGTGCAAAAAGTAATGGGAACAATGGGCAGCCCTGCCTAGTACCCCAACCCAAGGCAAACGCATCAGAATGTTTTCCAAACAGGCCAATCGTAGCCCTCACGTCAGTTTAGAAGTCGCACTGCTGAGAGAAAGTATGCTGGGAGCCCCACAACATTCAATAACTCAAAAAGGTAGCCCGATTCAACAGAGTAAAACACCTTTTCCATATCAAGTAAAGCTGCCACCACCTACACCTTGCGGTATATTTGAGCCAATATAGAGAAGAGCTTACCTAGGTTCAATGAAGTCTATCTCCCTGGAATAAAACCAGACTGATGCAAGTGGATTAATTCTGAAACAAACAGTAGCAGTCTGTCCGCCTGAATTTTAGCAAATATTTTGGCATCAAAATTAATAAGAGATATCAGAAGGTATGAAGCACAGTCTAAAGGGTCCTTTCCTTCCTTTAAAAGCAAAATCATCACAGCCTCACCCATTGAAGGGGGCAGCCGCCCCGAAGTCATAGACTCCTCCCAAACACCCACCATATATTTTGCAACCTCCGGGCCCAGCTCCTTAGAAAACTGTGCCTCTATACCATTTGACGCAGGAGCTTTAGTCGAAGGAAGTGCATGCAACGCCGCTAGAATATCATCTTCCGTAATCGGAACTTCGGCAATGCCGCCTCCACTAGGTACTCAACCAAATCGCCCACAGCCACTGAGCCCCTTGACGCATACACTTCTTCAAAGTATCGTTGAAAAGTGCCCAAGATAGCATCACTCAGCCACTACATGCCCATCTCATCTTATCTTTAGCTTAATGAACATTGTAGAGCGCATCATAAGCCCAAAGGCATCTTAGCGCTAAGCTGAGGGAGGTCTGTCCAATCAACAGTAAAAAAACTAAAACAGGAAAGTCTTAAGTGTTACGGAACGATGAGTGAGATTCAGTGTGGCGCATAGGGAAAGGAAGCCGATTCCAGGCTTTTGCAGCAGCCACCGAGAAAGCATGCACACCCATACGAGCAAGCCTGACCCTCGGGGGCTGTATAGTCTTCAGATCTTGTGAATGAAGAGGCCTGGAAGGTATATACAGACCAAATGTATTCTGAAGGAATTCGGCCCCTATTCCATAGAAGGCCTTGTGTACTATGCACAGTGCCTTGAACCCAATACGTTGCTCAACAGGGAGCCAGTGGAGATGTCCCAACAACTGGGTCATATTAACACCCAAGGAAGGGCGAAGAATGGCCCAGGCAGCCATGTTTTGCAGCAGCTGGAGGCGCCGCAAAAGATGTTTTGGAAGGGCCAAGTAGAGGGCATTACAATAGTCAATATTGCTAATGACTAAGGAGAAACAACAGGGACGTGGAACTTAGTGGGAATGCAAGGTAGTACTTTCTGGAGAGTCTGTAACTTAAAATTAGCTTTTTGGCACACAAGAGAGACCTGGTCAGCCATAGAAAGAGGCCACGAATATGGGGCCTAGATCTTTCACCGAAGAGACCGGCTGAGGAAAAGGGCCAAGGCTCTCCGGCCAAAACTCTGGGGTCTGAGGGAGTATCTGTACCCACCACCAACACCTCTGTTTTTTCTGCGTTGAGCTTAAGCCAATTTCTCGCCATCCACTCACTAATGGCTAGCAAGCAGTTTTTCTATTGACCTGCCGATTCAGATTTAGTAAGATCCAACCGCACAATGATTTTTGTATCATCGGTGTAGGAATAACATAGTAGGCCAAGAGCATGGATTATAACCAACCTAGGTTGAATATATCTATTAAATAAAGTCACAGACAGAGGAGAATCCTGAGTAACACCACAGAGAAGAGAAATCAGAGAATAGAATGGTGGAAGAGAAACAGACAGAGTGTCCGGTCAGAAAGAAGGAAAACCAAGCCAATACTTGGCCCAAGAGGTCAGCGGAGGAAAGCCAGCAGATCAGGGTAGGGTGGTCGATGGTATCAAAAGCTGCTGATAAATCGAGCAGAATCAGAGCTCCTACCCCAAACATGGTCAACCAGACATATCAGGTCATCCACAACGGAAACCAAGACCGACTCCGTGCCCCTGCCAGGACGGAACCCGGATTGAAAAATCGATCGAAAAAGTTTGAGGATTCCAAAAAGGTGCCGAGAAGTGGAGACACCAGAGATTACAGCAACTTCATCACACATGGGGAATAAGGAAATGGGGTGAAAATTAGACAGCACCGCCGGATCGAGGTGTCATGCCTGCCGAACATACCCCTGGACCAGGAACAACTTCTCCATACAACATGAGTTACGCCCACAGAACCAGTAGACCTTTTTACTCAAAATGGAGGTTGTTCGATACATTGCCCGGAAAACGACGTCTGCATTTTTCACGTCGTTAATTTTCACGTGACTTAGGTCCGTCACGTGTATCACGGCAGTGCGTACATAAGCAGCGTAGAAACTCCATTCGCTGCTTCTGATTAAGTCAATTTTGGCGTTTGTAGCTGAACTCCGGACCTGCGTTCTCGCATTCCTTTCAGCAAACTTCTTTGGCCTAATTTGAGCATGTTTTCCTCCACATGCTAATTCCTGGGTTGCGTGTATCCCGTTTGCGTGCCAAATCTCCACGCGGACGCGGTCTGCAAGCGCGGCTGTCCTGACCTGCGTGAACCCGGTTTGCGTGTCAAATCTCCACGCGGACGCTGTCTGCAAGCGCGGCTGTCCTGAGCTGCGTGAATCCTGTTCGCGTGCCAAATCTCCACGCAGACGCTGTCTGCAAGCGCGGCTGTCCTGAGCTGCGTGAATCCTGAGCTGCGTGAATCCTGTTCGCGTGCCAAATCTCCACGCGGACGCTGTCTGCAAGCGCGGCTGTCCTGAGCTGCGTGAATCCTGTTCGCGTGCCAAATCTCCACGCGGACGCTGTCTGCAAGCGCGGCTGTCCTGAGCTGCGTGAATCCTGTTCGCGTGCCAAATCTCCACGCGGACGCTGTCTGCAAGCGCGGCTGTCCTGAGCTGCGTGAATCCTGTTCGCGTGCCAAATCTCCACGCAGACGCTGTCTGCAAGCGCGGCTGTCCTGAGCTGCGTGAATCCTGAGCTGCGTGAATCCTGTTCGCGTGCCAAATCTCCACGCGGACGCTGTCTGCAAGCGCGGCTGTCCTGAGCTGCGTGAATCCTGTTCGCGTGCCAAATCTCCACGCGGACGCTGTCTGCAAGCGTGGCTGTCCTGAGCTGCGTGAATCCTGTTCGCGTGCCAAATCTCCACGCGGACGCTGTCTGCAAGCGCGGCTGTCCAGAGCTGCGTGAATCCTGTTCGCGTGCCAAATCTCCACGCGGACGCTGTCTGCAAGCGTGGCTGTCCTGAGCTGCGTGAATCCTGTTCGCGTGCCAAATCTCCACGCGGACGCTGTCTACAGGCGCGGCTGGCTTGGCTGCGTGTATGCTGTCGCGTGCAATCCTGCACATGTTTTTCTGACCTACTTCGAACTTTTGATACCTGTGACAGTCAACAGGTGAGATTCTTATTTTGTTCTTTGTGGGAAAGGAAGTATTTCATGAACTATTGGAAGGTGAATGTGCACAGTACATTGGACGCTACCCTGTGGTGCACCAACCCGGTATCTAGCGAGAGCCTCGTGCCGTTCGGGATAAGTCTCCCTTACTAATCTTCCCTTCCTTTGTTGTTTGTTCAACTCTTGGAACTCTTCAAGATATTGTCCTGGAATTCTTCAGTTTAGCCTTAAGGTCAGTGTCTGAACTAATCCCAATTCTGTGTTTCTTAGTATTTAATTTGGGACAGTGTCTTATGATACTTATCTATTTTAGGCATACTTCCTGTACAATTCCCACGCCCTTTCCAGTGATCCATCTCTCTGCCTGTTTTATTCAGTCAGAGAGTTGTATCATTTGGAAGGTCTAATTTGACCTGCCTTCAATCAAGTCGTGTGAAGATAGGATCCGGAAAAGCCCTACCTAATTGTATCCTTTTTTGGTTGCTGTACCCTTTTCAGTTGATACTTTGGTGATTTATGACACGAGGCCAGGCTTTTTCAGCAGCGGAGCATGCCGATCCACCGTGCATATTGCTGCAATGTCCCTCTCCCTTGTTTCAGCATAGCTGCCATTTGACGGCCCTCCCCACCATAACGGCGCTGCATCGCAGGGCGTGCTGGGTATTTAACCTCGCAATCAGCAAGATCCCCGAACTTGTCCAGAGCTACCCTCAACTCAGCCCTGGCCACCACATCATTGTCAGTCGACAGGGCTGTCTCCTCAATAACCTTGATCTTCTAGGTCCGACAACTGTCTCCTAATCGCTTTCAACACACCAAACTCCAAAATCATGCATCTCCTGCAAAGAACCACCTTCAATGCCTCCCAAATGGAGGCCATCAAGCTTACAGAGCCCATGTTATCTTCAAAGTACGAACGTACATCGACCATCTCACTACGAAACACTATATTCAATAAAGCCGAAGCCTCAAATCTCCAATGGGGTCTAGGTGCAGCTTCCCGCCCCATATCCAATTACCACAGAACAGGGGGGTGATCTGATAGAGTTCTTGGAAGAAGCAAATAGTCCAGGGTCATACGCATCAAAGCGGGCTAGCAAGCACGTAGTCTGGTCGCAGTGACATACCATGTACGGAGGAATAGAAGGAAAACTACTTCAACCCCGGGTGGAGCATGCGCTAGACATCCGTCAATCCCAATGCAGACATACTGTTTCCCACCAGAGTGGCAGCCTGAGGGAAAGAACAGGCTGTCCCCGCCGATCTGTCTAGTGACATTTGCAGAGTGACATTAGGATCTCCCGCCCAGACAATGTAAGTATGCGTGTATTTATAACACCTGGACAAGAGGGATTTAAAGAACCCAGGGTGATCCACATTAGGGCCATCAATGTTGACCAACGTCACCAAGACACAGGGCCAACTACCAGACAATAACAAACCTACGCTGCAGGTCAATAAACTTCATTTTTTTCACTTTAATTTTTATTGAACATTTTTCATTAGGCAATACAATGTATTCCAAGCAAAAACAACAACTGGACCAAACACTTTTATCCCCAACCCCTTTCCCCGTAACACCCCCCCACCCCCCTGCACATCAGGTACCATGACCAACTATCCGGTGGGACCTTAAAACTAGTAGTTGAGACCAAACCTTCAGCTTTATCTGGCATTGGGAGTTCCATGTATCGTGCCTGTGACCTACGAGTGCCTCCTTCGACCTAGGAGACCAGTGGCTCTGCAAAAATCTGGGTCCATCATTCATGTTAAAACTTAAAGCCCTCGCACCCTTCTTTTAACAACATCATGCCCCACTTGGATAAAAAAACTTTCCATCCTAACATTTGCCATCGCTGTAAACTTTTCATATGTAAAAATATCCCACAGTTTAGTTAGCCATTCCTTGTTAGTTGGGGCATGTTTGCTTTTCCATTTCTGGGCCAATGCTACCCTTCCTGCCTGTAACATGGCTTCCACAATTTTCGGGAACCTGGAAGTTTCAGAATCTGGGGACGGGACACCTAGCAAAATCTCAAGGGGGCTTAACACAGGAGAAAATCCGACCAAACCCTTGATCCAGCTCAAAAACTCTGTCCAGTAAACTTGAATGGACGGGCACTCCCACCACATATGGTACCACGTTGCTCCTTGACCACAAGCCATTGGGCAGAATGGGGAGGATCCCGTAAACATTTTGGATAGCCTTATCAGGGGTAGGTGCCAAGAGTGGAGAATTTTAAAGTTGTGTTCCATCGCCGATGTGTACAAGGAGCCAGTGAGCACTAATTTACATATTTTTTCCCAGGTTTCGTCTGGTATTCTGCCCCAGCCCTTGTCTCCCAGCATTGTCTAAAATTCTGCCTCCCCTCTAGGTCAGCTGTAACCAATACTCTATAAATCCTTGACAGCACTCCTTTCCTTGTTGTGGCTTCGCTGACAGTTTTCTCAAAGGCGGAGAAGAATTGGGAAACATCAGTGCACAACTTGGGGTCTGTCAATATACTCTTCAGGCGAAGATACTCAGACAGACAAGGGGTCCGTTCCCATGGCCTCTGATAGTGCCTCGTACTCGATAAAGCCATTCACTCTGAACAACTGGGCAGCTCTATCCAAACCCATGTCTGACCACTGCTGTTTGTTACGAAAACCCTTGCTACCCAGATCCAGCGGGGTGCCCCACAATGAACTCCGGGGCAAAGTTCAGGAGGAAAGATTATGCTTTATTACATTTCCACAGGCCCCAGAGCACTGCCAAGGTGGGGCGAGTTCTGATGTGGGGCGGGATTTCCTTGGTATGTATCCATAGGAGGTGCACCAACATCACCCGTAGTTGCTCAGCCTGATAATATAGTCAAAAGTCTGGGAGACCGAAACCCCCCAAATCTCTGCAGAGCATCAGAGTCACACACTTAATTCTAGGCTTCTTCCCATTCCATACAAACTGGCGCACCATACCCTGTAATTTCACAAAGAAGGACTCTGGGAGGGGCGAAGGGAGAGACGTGAATAAGTACAAGAGACGGGGGAGGATATTCATTTTCACAGACACCATTCGGCCAAACCAAGAGGGGGTGAGGGGCCCCAGTGCAGAAGATCTGATTTTATTCTCTCTAGTATAGGAGTGTAATTGACCTTAACTAATTGTTCCAGATCTCTAGTCCTCGACCCTCATACCCCCTACTGTCTTTCTACCTCTGGTCTCTCGGTCGTCTTCCCCCATGGGCATGACGCTTGATTTGGAGAGATTTATTTTCAGGCCTGTGAACCAGCCAAAAGATTTTATCTGGTTTAAGAGTTCTGGCAATGATTTTGATAAATGTGTCTGGTAGCAGAGAATATCATCGGCAAATAAGGACATTTTAAAGTCTAAATTCCTGCATCGAATTCCCGCAATCCCCTGGTTTGATCTAATGGCAATAGCTAGGGGCTCAATGACCAGAGCGTACAACAAGGGGGAGATGGGACAATCCTGCCTCATCCCTCAAGTGAGCTGCAGGGGGGTGGAGACACTGCCATTGACCGCCACTCTTGCCGTTGGACCATTATGTAGTGTTGCTATCCAGCCCCTAAATGTCTCTCTGAGCCCCATCTTCCACAAGACTTTACCCATGTACTGCCACTTGACGTGGTCAAAGGCCTTTTCTGAGTCCATGTAGATCAGGTACACCACCAGCCCCCTACGCCCGGATTCATGCATTAAGTTTATGGTCTTCCTTATGTTATCCGCTCCCTGCCTACCCAGGATAAATCCCACCTGATCCCCCATGGACCAGCGAGGGCATCAGATGCGGCAGGCTATTAGCCAGCAGCTTTGCCAGTATTTTAACGTCAGTATTCAGCGGGGAGCTGGGTCTATACAATTGACACAGGGCATGATCCTTCAACTCCTTGGTTGTAACTACGATTGGGACGGCTAGCATGGACTGTGGAAGGGTGCCCGCCTCCAGGGCAGAGTTGAATAGCTTGGCCATGAACGGCGTCAGGGTGGAACGAAATTTCTTATAGAACACCACTGTAAAACCATCTTCCGTCCTTTCATACCGCTAATTGTATCTATCACTTCCTGGGCAGTAATGGGCGCTTCTGGGGGTTCTACCTTTTCTGGAGGGAGACGGGGCATCAGGAGAGTCAAGGAAACGGTCCACCTCGGACCCTTCTCCATTATATTCTGAGGTGTAAAGTGTCTCGTAGAATACTCGAAAGTCCTCCACTATTTGAGGGTCCTCAAGAAGCCTCCCACCCTCAACCGACGAATCGCGTCCACCCGCTATTCCTCAGCTGCCAGTATCTTGTCAGCCTTCTCCCCCTTTCCCATGTATTTTTGTTTCAAAAAGGCTAATTTTCTTTCCCTTTGGCTGACCAAAAAGGCCTTTAGTTTAGCTCTATGTTCTTGCAGTTCGGGCCATTTTCCCAGGAACATTTGGGATTTCAGTTTATCCCCTGACTGAATAGCCTCAATTCGCTCTCTAAAGATGTTTTTCGTCACAGGTCCTAACCTTCTTCCTCCTTGACCACATTGCTATTAGGACCCCCCTAATCATGGCCTTGAATGCCTCCCAGACCCCCGCCGGCTCCACCTCCCCATTGTCATTAATTTAAAAAAAATCTTTAACTGCCATGAAAAGGCCTGGGATAACTCTTTGTCTCGTAGCGGCAAGTTGTTACATGACCACCTAGCATTGTCTAGGGGCCTCAGGGGCATCCCCATTCGGACCCTCACCAAGTCATGATCGGACTATGGTATTATCTCAACCGCAAATTTGCTCACTCGCTCCAGCAGGGGCGAATCTACCGAGATGTAATCTATCCTCAAGAACATATTATGTACTTTTGAGTAATATCTAATTAGGGGGGTCCCCTCCTTGTCCCCTCGTGTGAGTGTCTGACAAACCCAGCTCAGTGTTAACCTTATGGAAAAGGGTGGTAGATCGCTGTTGTGCTGCGATATTGGAGCAGGAGCCCACTCTCTATCACTCTAGGGGTGTAAAACCATATTGAAATCCCCTCCGATTATCAAGGAGCCCTCTGCAAAGGCCAATATTGGACTCCTAACCGATTCCCAGTACTGGTCTTGGGCTTCTTTTGGGCAGTAAATGGAAACCACTGTGATCATAAAGCCCTCAATCTCTCCCTTAACCATCACGAATCGGCGCTCTGGGTCTTTGCGCTACGCCTTTGGTGTAAAGTGCAGCCTACTGAATACCAGGAGGGCAACTCTTTTTTTGGTTGGGCCAGATGAACAATATACCGCCTTTATTGACCCGGCTCTCCAAGCCGTTCACTTCTCCTCAACCAGTGGGTCTCTTGTAGGAACATGAAGTGCAGTTTCAACCGGTTGAATTGCCATACGACTATGGACCTTTTATGAGGGGCATTCAAACCTCTCACGTTTAGAGAGCCAAACGCCAGCGTATGCATTGTGTCATCCATCGGGGGGCCACACAAATCTCTTATACCCTTTGGGTTTGGGATCCCAATGTACACTCCCTCCAAGGTTTGGTATCTGACCTCTTCCTGAGTACCTGAAAGTTCCCCTCTGGACTGTACTGGATTTGGTAGCTTCCAAAAGTTGAATCTAACGTGAAGTAACAACAAACCCCCCCCCACCCCGGGTGCCTGGATTACCTGCAACATTGGTCTTGTCACCAGAACAAGCCACCAAGTCCCACACCACCCAAGCCTGAATGCAATAAAATACCAGCTCTGAGCCACCCGAAAAAGCCTGACTATGATCAAGAAAACCACAGACATCCCATCCCCCGTAAACAAGAAACTCAATAGAGCTCCCACTAAGGAAAGCTAAACAGCATCTAGGGACAGTGCCCTACGTCAAGAACATTAGCCAAGGTCGTAAGAAGCAAAAAAAAGACCCCCGGCCAATCACTCAATCAACTTCGTTTAATTCGCTGACTCAGGAGCAGAACAAATTCATCCTCGGCCGTTGCTAATTGGCGGGACGCCAGATTCAATTTCCTGAACTTCCTGTTGCCACGGAGGCGACGTCTGTCCACAAATCCATGAGCCTTCTGGGATTCAGTCAGTTCTCCACCTCGGATCCCCGGAGTGATGGCCGGGGTGGATTTGCCTAACCGTTTTAATTCCGGCGGCAACTGCCCGAATTAAGGTAGACAGACGGCCTCATGTGAAAGTGAAATTATTTTGGTAATCAGGAAATATCGGCAGAGGCCTCATTGATACATAGGAATCCTTCAAGGTTTAACGGACAGCATTTTACAATTGCCGGTTGAGGGTGGGGGCGGGGGAGACCCCTGCCGTGCAGAGCAAAATCGATATGAAAATTGGCAGATACAAATCAAGTGTTAGTTGTTCCAATACCTGAATATATCATTGGGTTTGACATTTTGGAGGGTTTGACTCTCGGGTTGGGAGATAAAGTGAGTGCTTTGACTTTTACCCCCGGCATTGTAGGGAAATTGAAGATGCCTCCGTTGCAGGTTCCGTTAGCTACAAAACGGGTATCCATGAAACAATATCAGATTCCGGGGGGCCAAACAAATCTCAGATACCATCAAAGGATACGTAGAAGCCGGTGCATTATGCCCCGTAACCACAGCTTGGAACAATCCGGTGTGGCCGGTTAAAAAACTGGACGGAAGTTACAGGATGACTGTAGATTATCGCAAGTTAAATAAATACACCCCTCAGTTAACACATGCAGTCCCTGATGCGATTTCTCTGATCTAGAATGTGCAGAGGTTTGAGGGAACTTGGTATGCACTGTTCGATTTGGCTAATGCCTTATTCACCATACCGATTGCTGAAGAATGCCAGGAGCAGTTTGCAATTTCCTAGAATGGGAGGCAGTATACGTTCCAATGTTTGTCAATGGGATATATGCATAGTGCAACCGTCTGTCACCAGCTGTTGGCAGAACATTTAGACAATATTATGTGCAAACCAGATGTGCAAATTGTGCATTACATTGATGACATATTAATACAGGGAAAAGATGAACATAGCGTGCAAATGCACCTGGATCTTATCATAGAAGGATTAAGAAAGGAAGGATGGGAAATTAATGAAGTCAAAATCCAGGGTCCAGCAGAGACCGTGATTTTTCTGGGAATTCAGTGGCATAATGGGCATCACGAAATGGTGCCGAAAGCTAAGCAAAAGATTCTGGAGTTTTCCACCCCGACCAACAAGAAACAAGTCCAGCAGTTTATCCGGCTGTTTGGATTTTGGAGACAGCATATACCTCATTTGGGGCTGATTTTAGCGCCCCTTTATTGAGTGACCCGTAAGAAATTCCATTCTGAATGCGGTGAAGACCGATCGAAAGCGTTTCAGTTAGCGAAGGATAGAATACAGAGAATGCTTGATTTATGGCCCTTGAGCGAAGGGGAGGTGGGTTTGAATGTGTCAGTACAAGGCAGTTATGCCAACAGGAGTTTGTTGCAAAAACAGGACAGGAAGCCTGAGGCCGGTGACCGATGCACTCCCTTTGAAAAGCAGCTGTTAGCCTGCTATTGGGCACTCGTGGATACCGAACAAATGACGGTGGGACATGATGTATTGATCCACCAGAAATTCTGATCATGCAGTGGGTGTTGAGCTCCACTAAGATACATCACACAGGGCATGCCCAAGAGGCCAGTATTATCAAATGGAAGTGTTACTTTCAAGACCGCGCTAAGACAGGGAAGGGTAGAGTTGCGAATTTACATGAGTAAGTGGCGGGGGTTCTGTTAGTAGATCTGGAACCCATGGAAGGGTCTGAAATCGGTGAGTCTCCAGTAAAATGGGCAATCCTGTACAGAGAATTAACAAGAGAGCAAGTTGGACATGACTGGCTCACTGATGGGTCAGCCAAATACGTGGGAACTGAGCGACACTGGAAAACAGTGGCATATAATCCCAAACTGAAGAAGTGTTAACCACCTCCGGCAAAGGTAAAAGTAGCCATATAATTATATGCCGTGTATCAGGCTTTGAAGCAAGAGAGACATGGTTGTTGCTATATTTATACGGACTCATGGTCAGTTGCAAATGGGCTGGCTGTTTGGCTGCCTACATGGCAGAAGAATGGATGGAAGATTCATACCAAGGAAATATGGGGAAAAGAGCTGTAGCAAGATATCGCTGAGATACTGACGCATACCGCAGTAACTGTGTATCATGTAGACGCCCATTGTGCAACAGATTCATTAGAACGGTGGTTCAATTCTGCTGCAGATGAACATTCCAAGATTTCGGTCATGGACATGAGATCTGAGGAAGATGATTTGGAGGTGATTGCTAAATGGGCCCACCAGAAAAGTGAACATCTATGAGAAAAAGCTATCAGGTGGGCACAAGACAGGGGAATTAGCCTCCCATTAGAGATTGTGAACATAGTGATTTTACAACGCCCCATGTGTCAGCATCAAAAGAAGAGATCTATTCTGCATGTAATTCGAGGCACATTGAAACTGGGAAAATTGTCCGGACAGATTTGGACGATTGATTATATCGGTCCACTACCCATTAGCTGAGGATGTCAATATGCGTGCACTATTGTGGACACGTATTCCGGTTACCTGATGATGTTGCCATGCAAGAGAGCCACGCAATTGAATACGATTAAATTGTTGGATCTAGTCACTGTATACTATGGAGTACCCTTACAGATTCAGAGTGACAATGGGTCACACTTTAAGCGAAAATTGGTTCTAGATTATTGCCAGAAGAAAGGCATTGAGTGGATCTTTCATGTCCCATATCACCCTGAGGCTTCGGGGTTAGTTGAGAGAATGTATGGATTATATAAAGAACAGTTGCGCAGCCTGAAAGGGTGGCGTGAGCGTGTGTTGGATGTGGTGCAAATCCTTAACAACCATCCTATTGCTAATGGGGAGACTCCTCTGATGTGCATGTTAACGCCAGCCTTGCAAATAAAACCAAAAAGAGCTATGGAAATTTTGTTGTACTGGGAAATGTCTCCTGGGGCTTTAACTCCTTATCGAGCCACCTCTGAGTCTGCTGGGGTAGATTTGCATGCAAGGGAAGAAATCTGACTGGAACCCAAGGGCATTGCTGTGATTGATACAGGGAATGAAGTACAAATTCCGTCTGACCATATGGGATTAATTGCCCCCAGATCTGGATTAGCCTTAAAAGGTATTCAGGTATTAGGCGGGATTGTGGATGCAGATTATCAAGGAGCGATCAAAGTGAATCTCATGAACAGTGGAGAGAATATTTTGCCCATCCATAAGGTGGATAGGGTGGCACAGTTAATTCTTGTACCCGTGAAATTGTCGATGGTGAAGAAAGGAGAGCCACCCACTTTTGTAACCACTCATGGGGATAAGGGTTTTGGCTCATCAGATGCAATGGTTCCAGGAGCCAAGGTGTGGGTGGAGAAGCCTAACGGTCCGCCTGTCCCGGCAGATGTAATTGCAGCAGAAGAGGATCAGTTAGTTCTCGTGATGGAACTCGGGAAGAGGAAATTGACTCATGTTCCAGCTGACAGATGTTATTTGCGTGAGTAATGCACTCCGCTGATATCTCTTTTTGAATTCTGACTTTTTTTAGGTCCTGAGTGTGCCAATTGCCTGTGCGGAGAGTGTGGATTCCTTTCAGGAGGGTCCGGGGACATGCCAAAAGAGGAGACAAATGTCTCCATCCTGCAGATGGAATCAGGGATCTGGATGATGACCAACGAGTTTGCTACAACCACTGCACCAAACGACGCATTGCTTGCGGCGTATTGTGGTATTTTACGACCACAGCGTGGGCGTAAGCGTGACACCTTACCCCCTTCAGCAGTGTCTGTCTTTTGTGCAGCATGTCTATTCGGCCATTGTCAAGCAACCTGAGAATATATGGGTTTTCCTGACTCAGTGGGTGTTGAACATCTCACATTTTTGCTTAGCAGATGTACACGACTCCGCAAATATAATTTCCACATGCCTCAAGGCTGTACCTACACCCGCCCCTGTGCTACAACATCTGTTTGGGGTGTAGCATGACAATTCCTTGCTGGAGAAATACGATGTAAGGAGTTCTTTTTGTGTTTATGAGTATTGTAGGTTCTGCGCAGACACGGAGCGCAAGTGGAGAAACATGACACGTATCATTGCTTACAATATTGCTCCTGCTGATGTTCGTTATCAAATGACTTGTGATCCAAACTATATTGGTAAATGTCAACAACTAGATTTCAACAATGACCAAGGAGCCCACGCAAGGTAAATAAAGTTTGGGGGAAATGGATGGACAACCAGTGAGACTCATCCCAGCGCACCTTCCCTGGCCCCTCCCCCACTCCTTTTTTTTTCTTCTTCTCTTTCTTCACCCCCCCCCCGCTTACCCTCGACGCAGCCTAGATTACATTATGTCTGTATGCACCACGCACTCAATTGCTTATTGCTCACTTTAACTGTATGTTTCATGCACTTGTTAAATAAATAAAATGTGTTTTAAAAAAGAAAACGCCTATGTGCTTGACCAGCGAGTGTGTGTATTGATGTATCCAATATTATGTTTTGTAACTATACGGTTTTAACTGCTATTCACCTGAATCATGGAAAACTGCATACGGGTTGGTTATTTTCCTGTGGGAATAATACCTATCCATATATTCCTGCTTACATTTCTGGTGGCCCCTGTGCTTTAACGTGTCTCAGCTTAATGATGGTTCCTTTGCAGCCTGCTGTTCGGCGGTCTAGGCATTGTACCGCCCGATTGTGATTCTAATGTGCATCTGTTATCCAAAGGGGAAGTATTGGCCCTGGCTATTTCATTGATAGGGATTTGGGGTTTTAGCGGCTGAAGGATATAAAACTATGATTAAATTAGCCTGCTTAATAGTGAAAGGGCTTAATAAAACTTCTCAAGCTTTGACAGAGCTGTTGTTAGATAGACACATTTTAGGAAAGCTATTCTGCAAAATAGAGCTGCCATTGTTTTTGAAGCATAATATGGGTTGTTATGCGGTGGGCTTAGATGATCGTTACCGTTCCATTGAGAAACGCATTGGTGGGTTGAAAGACCTAATCGCTCAAGTAACTCAAGACCAGGATGGGGGCTGGTGGGATCAGCTGTTTGCGTGGATTCAAGAGGCATTGCATTCTTTTATATTTGTGTTTTTGTTCTTTTGATTTTTTTGTTGTTGTATTTCGTGTGTTCCGAATTTAAGGGGGATGTTTCGTAAATTCCAGGAACATTCTTTTCGCCCATTGGGTTATGGTAGTTGATTGTCCAAGGGGTGGAGTGGAGTGTGTGTGCGAAAATGAGCTAAACAACATGGTGCCGACGCGTGGCCATTTTGGACATTCACCTCCATTACCGCAATGAAAGCTTACGTTTTCGTGGGCTCAGTAAGCAAACGTGAATTCTGCAAAGGTTGCAAGGTCACATAATGTCAGATGAGCTAACTGTGGAGGATAGTTGTTGTATTGTCTGCTGAAAGACGAGCCAAGAAAGGAGTCAGAGCTTTTGCAGGTGCAGTGATAAGGGGTGCTGAGAACAAAGGCGAGGGAGAGAAGCTGAGTTTTTCCACTTCTGGCAGGATTTTTCCACTCTTTGCTCCCAATGCTTGCTGTCTACTCTTTGGCCGAGGGCAGTCTGTTAACCATGAAGGGGCGGGGATTTCCCCATAAAGAGTCGAGGTATTCCTCAGGGAAGTGTCAGAGAGAGACTTGGACCCCGGGTGATGCAGTCTCACTGAGAGGGAGGATGCTCCGCTCCAAACCCCATTAGCACGAGTGATCTCTCTGCCTGCCTGCTCTAGGACTAAGCAGTGTTGTGGTGGCCGAGATGAAGATGTCTTCTGCAACAGTACTAACGGTGAAGCTTTTTTATGTATAATCATCTTTATGTTATGTTTTAGTTATGTGTGAATACAGGGCCTATAACGAGCCGTTTATTTTCTTCTAACCAGTAGTCAACGGGGGATTTATTGCCTCCCTGAGTCCAAGAACTTGCTTTGGGTCCATGTAAGAGGGTGAAGGAGTCCAAGGCCCCGGTGTGTGACCAGAAAAGCAAAACACCCAGTTCATGAGCTCTGTGTACAATGGTGTTGCGGTCACGATAGTTTATCAATCGGGCTATTGCTGGCTGAGGGTTCTGCCCCGGTCTGGGTTTTTGAGTCAAAATCCAATGAGCTCTTCCCACTAGAAACTGGGGAGATAATGGCGTTTCTTGCAGCACCTACCTGATAAAGGCTTCCATAAACACCTCCATGTTCTGTGACGGTACCGTCTCCAGGATCCCAACCACTCGGATGTTGTTGCGCCTGGATCTCACTTCCAGGTCTTCGTTCTTGTCTCTAATCTCTCACCTTGTTCTGTAATCCTCGTTCACCTCGCTACTTGTATCCTCCAGGACTCCATCCCTATGTTCAGCTTCATGGACGCAACTGCTCTCCTTCTCAATCCTTTCTTGCATGCAGTCCATTTTATATTCCATTCCATCCAGCTTGGCGTTCACCGAAGCGAAGCCGCTCTTCATTTCCACCAGAACTAGACTTAGCTCAGATGGTGGGTCAGTTGGTTCCACGGGCATGGAACCCTGCAAAGCTGGCGGCATCCGCACTTCTTTACCACTCGGCCCTGGGGTCGCCATTGCGCATTTACACAATGCTAGGCCTTCTATTTGTGTAAATTGCAGGCGGCCCTGCTCCTTATTGCCTTTGGCCATCAGCACACAGCCCCAAGTCCTTCACAGACCCAGGCCGGCATCCAGTGCGGGCCCAACCCTGCACGCTGTCCACATTCCAAACAATCAGATAAATGGTATACTGGTCGTGTAGTTACAGTCTATTTTAAAGGAGCTTAGCAGGAGGTCATACTATCAGGTATAATCACCAGTAGACGGGCACGTTCAATCGACTGCTAGGTGGTTTTGAAACAGTAACAGGTCCAGCCCATTTGCAGACGTTGTCACAACAACCTCAACTCTTCACTGCTAGTTTGAACCGCCCATTCACGGCAGGCTGCAATCATTTAGTCCCAGATTCGATCGGCCGACTCACGACCCCCTCTTGCTCACAGTCCACCAGCCGGTACCCTCCGCAACGGGCTAGAGCATACTATGTTCTCCACCTTAACAGCGCTCCCAGAGCTCAAGGGGAAGCAGCCATCTTAGCTGCAAGCTTGCGAGAACCCTCAGATTTGGCATTTTCTGACTGATTTCCTGACATCTACCTGGCTCTTTCTTACTGGATTGTTTTTTTTTAGCTTGCATTCTGTCTTGGTAACATGGATTTATCTTGGAATTTGTTTTTTGTTGTGTTTTTTTTCCTGGAAACTTTCCCTCATCCGTCTTCTGGAACTCCCTTTCTATCACACCTGGAAGACCCTTCTTCACTCATGCATTTGCTAACTGCACACCCCAGCCTACTGGTCGCTTTTGATTTTCCCTTATTCCGTTAAAGGCGTCCTCGAGCCAGCAGGCTTAGATCCTTGCGGACACTTGGGTCTTGTTGCTCTGGATGTCCTGTCTCTGGCAGTTGGTTTTTTGGCCTATTGACCATTACTACCTACATCACTGGGAGAACCAGATTGGGCACACACTGGAGTCCAGGTAAGGTGTAGCATTCAGGGTGACTGGCAATAGGGCCATAACCAATTAGGTGTAATTCTTTGTGTTTCCTTTTCAGGTGCTGGTTGCTATAGGTTGCCGTCGGGGTCCTATTTTCGTCTGATCAACTGATGGATCTGTATATTTTATTCACTGCACTGAGGTATCAGGAGAAAGGTTATTATCTACGGAAGGAAGTCCACTGTGGTATCGATTTGTGAAATCGACAGACTCCTAACAGAGGTCTGCATGGCTCAATAGAATTAGGCTAGGAGAACTAGCAACCATTACTAGCACTCTGCTAACATGAAGCAAAATACTGATCCAACAGTTCACAGAAAACATATTGGGAATTACTGCATATACATAACATCTGTCATTTTAGTTTTTCGAAAAGAGTAAGTTGACCTGTCTGGGCCTGTCCAGGCACAGTCAGCACTGCAGTGCCAGCTCTCATGCCTCTGCTGTTCCACTTGCTCCATGTTACTTCTTCACCAGTTCTTCATCCCGATCTGTGCTGTATTGATCTCCATCAGGCAATAAGGTAAGGAGGCTCCCCTCCTTTTTCTATTGTTCACTCCTCCTAACCCTTCCTTAATGTCTTCCTCTTTCCTTTCCACTAGCGCCGCTGCACGTCTCATATTGCCCCCTGTTGCAGCCTCTCGCTCCCACTATTGTCTCCACGCTCTAACACTTCTGCTGTGTCTCACCCTTGGCCTGCTGGCCCTTCATGGGCGGTCTGTTCTCCGCCTTCCCCCTCCCCTGTTACCCTCCTCTCCCGCACTACCTGGAAGTATTGTGGGGTTCTTGCGTTCCCTTCTATGGCCAAATCCTCCTCTACTCGTCTCCTCCACGCTCCTCTTGGCCCACCATTTGTGGCTGCTCCCACCGTCACACCTCACACTTCGCCCTCTACTTACCCTTAACTTCCATTCCTTGTCCTCTTTTCTCTCATAGTATCCCCTTATTATGGTGTCATGACATCACTCGCTTGCCTTCACTTTCCTTTCTTTCTGTTCCCTCCCTTCTATCGCCTAGTAGCTTGCTGCCTTTCTCTTCTTACCTTATCTCTCACACTTTTCATAACCAGCAACTCCACGCTTGTCGCTCACTCTCAGCCCTGCGCTCTATCACCCTTTTACCTTCCTTGGCTCCTGCCCTCTTTCTGCTGTAAACACTGGGTTGTTATGTTGAATTATGTTTATTAGCCTGAGCTTTTGCATTTTATCTGCCTTCATGAACTTGCTTGACTTTTTACAGCCTACGCTGTGCACCACATCTAACCTGTGTTGGGGAGGAGAGAGGGTCTTCCCGCCACCCAAATCCCTAGGCGGTACAGAATGAGAAATAAACGCTAAGAACGCATGTTCAGGGAGCCGTCGGTGCACATAGAGGGCAAGCTACATGGTAGATGGGGTGTGAACACCATCTTGGCAAGCAGCAGCCATCTTATAAAAGTTAGGCCCAAGCGCGGCTAACAGCATTTTGTGCGTTAGTAGGAACAATCAGTGCCTCTTTTCTATTTCATTATCAAAAGGTGCTTACCAAAAGGTGCTTACCAAAAGAGGTGCAGAAGGCACTAGACACATTTGTGGGCATTGAAGCGAAATGGTGGGCGGAAATACAGAGTATAATAATACACCACTGCAAATTAATAAAAGAACGTGCGAGAGAAACGGCACAGCAGTTGCAGGCAAATGAGGGAACATGGTACAGAGGAAGCTGGCGAAGATAGCTGTAGAATGGGCAGTGTCAACACCCGCACAGACCGAGGCAACAGGGAGCGCACTGGGAACCACGGATGTCAGCGTTTTGGCCAGAAGGCGGACAGCAGTACCCCACACAGGAAAAGCAGCAAGGTCAGCAGTGCCGGAGGGGCAGATTTGGTGGAGCTTTGGTAGTATGGGACCGAGAGGGGCAGGTATGGGTTCCTCACAGTGTTGGAACTGCAGGAAGTGGGGCCATTTTTCGAGGGACGAAGAAGCAGGCCAGGGCTCGGATACAACACGTACAATCATTATCATCCACCACTACAGGAATACACAACAAATGCCAACACCAAGAATGACCCTCCATACCCTATGAAATACACCAAGCCTATACACAGCTCCCACCCCAGCCCCCCGGTGGCTCATCCCCATCAGCAGTACCCACAGCAACAATCTCAACAGTGTCAGGCTCACCTCCTCTCCAGTGTTACTTCGGGGAGCGAGCTCTGAGTCAGGATGTGGAGACTGTAGCCGACGGATCCTTCCCACTGTTGTAACCCTCTGCTGTTAAGGCAAAAACAGACAGAGGGGTCAAACAGTTGGAAGGCAGGACACATACACCCACGACACACCTGTTTGGGGAAAAGTAAACAATTAGTTCACTCTTCATCTGTAAGCCAACCCCAAAAGGACCCACAAATAACTAACCTACCTCTTGAAAGAGAAGTCTCGACCCCGGAAGGAAGACTGGATAGCGTGGGTGAGAGGACTAGTGCCCCAATATGGTTCAGCACGGAAAGGACAACCCTGAAACAACAAGAACCCACACTATGAGTGCAGATTATAACAAGTGATACCAGAGTGATTCAGAAATGGCAGTTCTTTTACCCTTGAAGGAGCAGTGGAGAAAGGTTTAGGAAGTCCAGGATGTGCACAGCCTATCCCGACGGCACGAGGATTCCTCAAAAGGCCCAAAGTCCAAATACAGCAATTCCCTATACCCAACGGCACGCGGACGTCTACAGCACTATTACTGCGTAGCGTCTCTAGTCCAAGTGCTGTTGTAATAGAGTTCTCAGTGAGTCTGTAAATGGGTTGAGGTGCAAAGCTGTGCAGCAAGTTGAAGTCCTCAGAGCTGAGCAGGAGGCGTAGAGCAATGAATGAAGCCGGTGAAGTCTGTGGAACAGATTGGGGTTCTGTTAGAGCGGTGGTGCAGTACCAAAGGGCAAATCAGGCGAAGTCTCTGGCAAAAGGTCCTGGTAGCAGAGCGGGTGGCGCAGTACCAAAGAGCAAAGCAGGCAAAGTCTGTGACGCACGCAAAAAGCCCTGGCAACAGAGCGGGTGGCGTGGTACAAGGGGCAAGATAAGCTAAATCCGGGATACAGAATGACGTGATCAAGGAACCAAGGAATCAAGGAAAGCAAGGCATGAAGGAAAGAGGACAATACAACTGCCGAGCCAGGGTAGCGGTGGTGCTTATTAACTTAAAATCACGTGACTGTACGTCACGTGAGCGGAGAGTTAGTTTACCTCTGCTGTCTTCGCAACAAACCGGAAATGATACATAGCGTCCCCCAGGGCACTCGCCAGCGTGTTATGAGGGCATATATGTGTAATGCGCCCCCTTCCAGGCAGCTCCTTGAATCTGGGAACTAATTGTTGGTTTATTCCGGTATGACAACCTATTAGACACAGAGTGCTCTCATGCCTCCTATTCCTGACAAACAGCAGTAAACACAACAGCAGCATGCACAACAAACAATGCCCAAAAACAGCAATGGCAACACGCACACATGCAACAAGGTACCGGTTGAGCGTGATGGGAAACAACCCTTTCACGTTCCCTGGGACCAACACATACCCTGATTAGGACAGCCCACAGAGAGCGCTTGAGTGCCCAGTTCGATCTATGACCATCTGTCCCCATGAGGAACCCTTGGTGGGCACAAAGATAGGAAACAAACTTCATTTTTTTGACAAGTGACACAAAATCATGCATCAATGAGGGAGATTTCCCACTTCTCTGGGGCTGTCTCCACGGTTCCATACACTAAAGGGGTAGACGTCAAAATAGGGAGAAAGGTGGTGTGGACCCCCCCTATTATATTCTGAAAGTCCCCCAGTGAACCTACTGGGCAGAGATCTGCTCAGCAAGCTCAACATGACAATGTTGTTCACAGACCGTGGTATAGTTTGCGCCACGCCAGGGATGTGCGGCATCAGAGCTATGCTGATAATTCATATAATGGGAGGAGAGGTGGTGGTTAGTGGTATTCCCATAGACCCCAGACATGTTTGTGTATGGAATAACTGCTTGTGGAGGCGGTGCCTTAGATTGGCAAAGGGTGGTGGAGAGTGCCCACAGATTTCATTTTTCGCCCTGTTGTGTCCCCTGAACTGGCAGCAGGTACAATACTGTCCCTAGATTTACAAGGATTGGTGGTTTCAGCAAAGAGGATTGTTGTGATAGGGACTGACTGGGACGGGTAAGAGTGGCGCACAGTACTTTGCTATGACCCCACAATACATCTGGAGGAGGTGACTGATGCAGAATTGTTCGAGGACAGGCCAGATGACAGATACATTACACTAGCAAAATGTATTCCCTGTGAAATAATGATGCAGAACAGGAAAATTCAGTGTCCCATGATGGCCCTTGCGGCCCCACCCCAGTTAATTGAGGCAGATTTGATGCAGGTGCCAGAGAGACTTTGGACAACTAATACCCATGATGCAGTGCTCCTACACGGAGTGACACCAGTATACATAAAGCTGAAGCCAGGAGCAGTACTACCCAGAGTGATACAATACCCACTTTCCATGGAGGCAGAGGAGGGAATTAAGGACACCATTAGTGCACTACACAACCAATGGATAAATTGTACCGGCCATATATCCTGTAAAAAAGGCAACAGGGGCAATTAGAGAATGATCCAGGGTCTGCGCACCCTAAATGATGTTGTGCAGCAAGAATTTCCTGTGGTTACCAAGCCGGCCACGATCTTGTGTAGCATCCCCAAGGAGGCAACACATTTTTCGGTGGTTGAACACAAAAATGCTTTCTTCTCCATACCGTTACACCCAGGATCGCAGTACCTCACCGCCCTTCAGTCGAGCCCTTCGTTGCACTTTTTGGCGGGCTTCTCCACAGAAGCCTCCAAAAGTGGTGCCACTCTGTCTGGGTACCACAGGTGGGTGTGGGAGGGGGTTTAGGCACCCTGGACTGAGTTACCTTGGTAACTCAAGTCGCACTCTTGTGTGATTGGCCCAAGTGGTGAGCCGGTGGCTCACCACTTAGCATGTTTGAGTGACAGCTAGGCTGAGTGAATGGGGGTTTTCTGCATAAAAGCAGGGCTTTGGGGACTGGAACTTCGCCACAGGACCTGAGAATCCGACGAGGGAGAAGCTGAGCCGACCTACCACGACGACACCACCGGTGGAGCCCTGCAGAGCCGACTCACCACTTCCCGATGACAGAGAAGATCTCCTGGCTGGAGAGGCTTCTTCCCCTGACTGGTGGGCACAACCAGTTTACCTTTTTTTCTTCGCACCCCAGCCCGGTTTGTGGTCGAACTGCCCGTGCCAAGCACCCCGGCGGCCGGATAGCCACACACCACTGAACTGCGAATCACCGGACCGCTCCTTGTACCTGAGAAACTCTGCGGCTGGTTTCTTCCCTAGCAGTGCAACAGACTCTGGTCTTCCTCCACGACGAGATCCTCTCTTCCCCCGGACGAAGAACCGACTTGCACCCGCTGCCAGGAACAACTGCCCCCGCTGGAGCGTTCTCACCACTTTAAGGTACCGTGTCCGCCAGGCCTCCCTTTCTAAAGATTGCTACAAGGTAATAATAACCCCTTAACCTTCTGGACTGACCCTCTAACTGGTCCCTTTTGTTGGTCCAACTCCTTTTTGAACCTTTACAAGACTTTTGTGCACTGCAACCGTGTGACCCTGGACACATTTCGTTTGGATCCTCTGAAAGTGGATCCGGCCTCTTGAACTCTAACTTCATGGTTTTACTTTGCCTTCCTTCCTTGTTGTGTTCTTGAAAAAGTGTTGGGATCTGTTTCAATTTGTTCTCTGCTTTTCTCTCCCTTTTTAAAACAAACTATTAGAGTGCCATCTACATTCAGTGCTCACCGCTGTCTGAAAATAAGTGGGCCTTTACTTAAGACTTGTCTAATATTCTTTTAAGGGAGTGTATATCTTTTAGTGACCGTGTTTTTGAATTGCTTATTATTAGTGCCTGTGTGTTTTTCTAGATGTGGTTTTAAATAAATAATTATATCTCTTTTACACCAAGCCCTGGTCAGTGTTTACTTGTTCTACTGGGTTCTCTTGACCTATTGTGAATGCTCTGTATACTGCCTAACTCTTCTTGAGGGAAGTCTGACTGCTCGGCCACAGCTACCAAGTGAATCTGTGTGATACAGACTGCTACCAAGTGGGTTTACTGCCAAACACCTGTAGTCCTAAATCTTTTGCAGTGGTCCCAGAGGGAACTGCACAGGTTTTTGCCTAACACTCGTCGATGGTGAATACGAGACACTGATTATGAAGGGACTGCCGATGCACTATTCAGAGCAGGCAGCAGAGCTCATTGCGCTCATCAAAGCTCTGCAATCATCACAAGGATCTCATGTGACCATTTATTCTGATTCTGCATATGTCACTACAACAGTGCACGCCAGTCTTTCGAGGTGGAAAAGGATTGTCTTTATGAGGGCGGATGGGTCCCCAGTATAGCATGCAGTGTTATTAGACAAGTTAATTTTCGCACTATCCCAGCCTTTTGTAGTGGCGGTCATTAAATGTGCCGCCCATGCAAACAATACAGACCGGGGTCCTTATTCACAGAGTATTTTCCAATGCGATGTTTCCATTATAAAACAATTCTGTGAATTAGGCCCAAAGTGTCACTTGGAAACACTGCTGCAGACACTGCGGCCAAAATAGTCGTCTATCTCACAGTACCAACTAAGGCGAAGTATGTTGTCAAAACACCCGCTATTGACCATCCACCTGTCGCATTCAGTGCTCTGACCATAGCGCAAATTATTGAGTTACAAGGAAGGGCCAAGAAAAACAGCTGTGGATAAAAGGAGGATGCATGCAATCCTCTGATTTAATGTGGAGGCAGGAATGTACTGGAAAAGCAGCAATGCCACACGAATTGTTGATAATAACATTTGACCAGCTCCATCACTCCCCCCCCCCCCCACAGCTCCAAAAACCACATTGCTGCTTACATACACGGAGACTGGTTAATTCCAATCATCCAGGAACACTTGACAAGAGCTTCAGCACAGGCATGCCATTGAGAAGATCGAGAGGCACTTTTTTAATGCTATGGAATGGGAATGAGGATGACCTGGCCACCTTTCTTACATGGTTGAATAGACAGGCCTCTACTATCAAATTCACCATGTCATTCGATAAACAAAGACTAGCATTTCTGGATTTAGTATTCTTTAAATGAACAACCAACACTCTGGGCACTACACTACACAAGAAGCCCACGGACAAAAATACTTTGCTACTATATAGCAGCTTTCACCCTCAGAGCCTTAGAGAAAATCTCCCATTCGGGCAACTTTTAAGGATTTGACGCAATTGTAGCGAGATTGATGATTTCAAAATAAATAGCAAAGAACTTAGCACAAAACTACAAAACCGGCAATACCCGTCCAAGATTATTAAAAGATCTATGAAACGAGCACATAACACGAATCGGGAAATGTGCTTAACCAAACAAGAGAAACAGCGATAAGAAAAAATAACATGCATTTCGTCTTTTTCACCCATCAGTAATGACCTCAGAAGGATCATATTAAAAAACTGGAGAATTATCCAATCTGATGACTTTAAACCAAATACCACAAGGTTTGCATTCAAGAGAATTGCCGAATCTCTGTGATAAATTAGTACACACTTGTACGGTTAATAAAATGTTGCCATCAAGTCAGAATCAGCTATGGCATCTACCTCCAGTGTTTGGACATTCTAAATGTGGACTATGTTCTGTATGCCATCTCACAAGTAACATCAAACAAAATCGACATGAATGGTCGGAATTGGAAATTTAGAACATTTTCAAATTGCCTCACCAAATGGGTCATTTATGGCATAAAATGTCCATGTGGTCCCCTATATACTGGGGAAACCATGAGGCCAGTGAAATTACGCGTATGTGAACATCGCTCAGCCATCAGAAACAAAACCACAGACAAACCATTGGCAGCTCATTTTAAAGGAAGCCAAGCACTCCCACAATGACAATATTGGTTCGTACTTCAAACCTCGAGAGCTCACCCACGGGGCGGAGACAGAGATCTAGCCTTAACAAAACTTGAACAAAAATTAATTTATGATCTCAATACTGTTAAAACAGGATTAAATATTTCAGTGGAGTGGAATTTGTTCATCCACTGACCTATCAGCCAAATGGTAGTGATAATATCTCTCACATTCCCCTGGCCTCCCCTGAGGACTTTCACACTAGCTGTAATGTGATAAGAAGATCGACACAGGACCAGTAAAAATTAATGACAGCGTTTAAATAATCATCCGTGTTTATTCCGGATTCAGATTTTATGTATGACATCTGCGCATTCATTGTTGAACATGCAGAACGCGGGTGCAGGCACGGATCAATAGATCGGCTTGATCATACACCAGTGAGCGCAATGCTAGATGAAGCGTAACACATTGACATTACAGTCAAATTTCACTCACTCAAGATGGCGGCCTGGACAGCATATACGGAAGTTCCAAAGCCTGACCAGCGAGCGTGCGCTTCACTCTTAATAGAGTCCAACAGCAGCGCACCTGCTCGACAAACTGAGTACGGGTGTTATCATGAGAAGCAGTTACCCGCATTTACAAGTAAGCTACCACTTAGTCCGTAAAATTTTGAGAGCACGCTATTCCAAACACAATCATAAATAGCTACCCGTGGATTCTTTTTGCACTCCCTTTCCAGGATCTTTGTTGAACGGAAAGGAAATACTATCAAAACTCAACGCTCTCCCGCCACGGCATGCTGTAAGACTTCATTGGGCAGCCGTGACACGCAGACCCGTGTGTGAACACTATACTTTTGAAGTAAGTGATATGAAGGCACGAGGATACGTGAATACTGATGTTTTTCAAGCATCACAGTATACTAATAGGGCATGTTAATCTGTTGTTTCCAACCATAGATAATACACTGAGGGATTGTGGGCAATGTAGTGCCCTTCAACATGCTTCAACTCCAGAAGTGATAATCGATGAACAGATGTCCATTCAACAAGACAAATACATTGTTGGCTCTGATAAACTTCTCATCTAGCCAAAAAAGGTAAATTCTTCTATCAGTACAGATAGAAATGAAAATAATAGATGCGTATTGCTATTTCACACTGAGATACGTGCTCTAAAAAAACCCATAATGATTACTCTTTGTTTACAGCTATGGACTAATTTGGATATCAATTTGCAAGTTTTGGGTCTAATAGCATTTGAAACAGAATTCCTCCCGCACCTGAAAAAAAATTACGAGATTCAGGTTAGTGGAACAACTATTCCCCCCATGTCTGTAATATAAACAACCCGTATGAATAGCATATGGGTACAAGAGTTTTAAATGGGTTTCTTTTATTGCTCCTAGGTTGAGATGCCGATGCGCAGGGCCCTGAGCACATAGCCAAATCTACCCTAGTATTAACCTTCTCGTTCTGAAGACGGGGGCTGAAAACATACCAACATTAAGAGTCAGCATTTTTGGTTGTTTCCTCTCCCAGAAACACGATTACGTGTAGATGTTCCATGTCAAAATACAAAAGAGTGTATGGATAGCCTGATGCAATTCGAATTAAATAGATGAATGGCAAACAGATACATCCTCTTATGCCCCCATAGGATTCCAAAGGAAGTTGGGATGACTCTGAAGAGGACAACAGTGTTTGTTGATTAACTTAAGCACTTACTACAAATTATTAAATTCGACTGGCCACAAGTGGGCAGAAAAATTGCTCATGCCCGTATTGGATGTAAGTGAAGGATTGGTTTTGTTTTGTTCGTTCCTGATATGTACACTATAATAAATTGTGTATATTTGCCAGAACAGCTGTTGTATAATTAATTGATAGCACAAATAATGCCTAACTCTGAATCAGAAAGCCTAATGATAGGACGTTGTATTCTGGAAGTCTCAAAAAAACATTTTGGGCAGTTTATGAACCACTATCATATGTAATGTGTGTTTTTATCACTTTTTTTCAGATATTGCAAAAAACAGTAAAGGGGTACATGAAAGTATTACTACTGAATTGAAAAAATGTGTGTCTGAAGAAGGCCGTGATAATGATAGTGTCTAATATAATCTAAAGGCCGAAACATGAAAGACTACAGAACTACAAGAGTCTTGTGTTAATACCTACAACTTTAATACCTACAACTTCGCTGTAGATTTACTGATTTATTAAAATCAACCCTGTGACTAACTATGTTGTTTTAATAATGCGTATATTAATACTATGTATACGTTTTTATCTAAATATGTATTTTTTCATTTAATAAAATGTGTTTTTCAGTCAAACATAAGAGTGGTTCTAAAATATGTGGTACGATAATGATCTTCAGGGTAATTCATAGAATTTCGCACAAAAGTGGCGCACGCGGCTGGCGCACAGTGTACGCGTGCAAATGTCTGCGCCAGCCGCGTGCGCTAAAATAGATTTCCACGCACAGCGTATTCATGGATTTTAGCCTCCAAAACCAGCCGTGGTGCGGAGTGGCACAGCGACCCTGCAGCAGCGCCAGTTACGCCCCCAAGAACGCCCTTGCGCAAGGAAAAGCCATCAAAATTCCCAATTCAGCGCAAAGGGCTGCGCTAACCCTGGACTAGTTTACAGGGCTGCCAAACAGCAAACGCCAAGCGGGGAACGTGTATTACAGAGGTACGCGTGAAGTTTCACACGCGAAAGGGCCTGTGCGAGTGGGGTACGTGTATTACTGGGGTGCGCGGGAAGTTTCACATGCGATTTCAGCAGGGTACGTGTATAACGGGGTTCGCGGTAAGTTTCACACGCGATTGGCCTGGGTACGTGTATTTCAGTGGTGCGCGGGAAGTTTCACACGCGAATCGCCTGGGTACGTGTATTTCGGGGGTGCGCGGGAAGTTTCACACGCGATTGGGCTGGGTATGTGTATTTCAGGGGTGCGCGGGAAGTTTCACACACGATTGGCTTGGGTACGTGTATTACCAGGCTGCGCATGAAGTTTCACACGCGATTTTGCTGTCGGAGCGGGGGAACGCATATTTCGGGGGTGCGCGGGGAGTCCTACACGTGGATTGGCAGTGTGGGTCCTCCCAGGTGTTCCCTCTACCCCCTCCACGGCCCCTGCAGGCAGCCCACACCACAGGGGACTACCCTGCACCCCTGGTCATGTCCCGCAGGCAGCCCATCCACCATGGGCATGCCCCCCAGCCAAGCCACATGTCACGTTGCAATATGATCACCAACTCATATCCCCCAGCACCCCCACACCCCAGCAGTCAGGGGCACCTGCCAGCAGGCCCCCACACGTCCCCCAGCACCCCCAACCCCAGCAGTCAGGGGCACCTGCCAGCAGGCTCCCACACATGTCCCACACATGTCCCCCTGCACCCCCACCCCCAAGCAGTCAGGGGCACCTGCCAGCAGGCCTCCAAACATGTCTCTCTACATCCCCACCACCCAGCAGTCAGGGGCACCTGCCAGCAGGCCCCAGCTCATGTCCCACACATGTCCCCCTGCACCCCCACCCCCCAGCAGTGCAGGGCACCTGCCAGCAGGCCCCCATTCATGTCCCCCAGCACCCGCACCCCCCAGCAGTCAGGGGCACCTGCCAGCAGGCCCCCACACATGTCCCCCTGCACCCCCACGCCCCAGCAGTCAGGGGTACCTGCCAGCAGGCCCCCACACATGTCCCCCTGCACCCCCACCTTCCCCCCCATCATTGACAGGCACCTGCCAGCGGGCCCTGACACATGTCCCCCCGTCAACACGTCATCACATTCCAGATCCCTGGCTCTTATGGCCACACAAATCCCACCCCACAGCACCCCAGTCCAAACACCCAACCAAGCTTTACATCCACTCCAAATTGAAATCCCCATTACATGATCGATCACAAATAAGCAGTATGTGCATGAGTACAAGTCTGTCCGACCCACACAATGGCAACACATGACTGAGAAAACCCACATTGTGACATGCATGAAACCAATGAGAGAAGATCACACATTGAAGTAAGAAACAAAAATGTAATCAAGTCAAAATGAAGGGAATGAAATAAAACACACAATGCCAATAATAACGAAAATGCAGCATGTCCCAAAAAATGATAAATAAAAAAATGAGAATCCAAATTAATCCAAATGAAAATGTGTCCAAAGTCACCGTCCAACAAAGTAAATCCAAAGGGAAAGAAAAGTGTAATATCCATTGCTCCATGGTGAAGAAAAATAAAGATGAAGGAGAAAAATCCACTGTAAAACTATGTACAAATAGCAAATCCAGGGTCCATGAGCCCGTCGACATAAATGAAACCTACAATGAAACCTACCTAATTACTAACTATATACAAAAATGTGGGGCATAGTCAATGCGCCCCAAATGAAAGAAAAAAGAAATGAAACTTAACACTAATGAACTATATACAATGGCCGCGGGCAAGTCCAACGGCTCACTTGTTGATGTCATGGGCCAGGGCATCATTGAACTCCTGTTCAATGTCTTGGAGGCGGGCCTGTTCTTTGGCCTCGAGGTCTCGCAGGGATAACGCCATGTGCACCTCCAACTCCCTGCGAATTCCCTCGAAGCACTCAGCCCGCCTCAGCGCCCTGCACATGGAGTTCTCTGCCCTGACCCTCGTGAGCCGTGCCTCCTCCGCCCGCCGCCGCTCCGCACCTATCTGCTGGCCCAACCGCTGCCACACGGAAGACACTCCCATTCCAGGGTCCTCCTGCCCTCCGGCCGATGCCTGCCCCTCTGATGTAGATTGCCCCGAGCCATGATGCCTCCCACGTTGAGCCTGCCGCTGCCTCCAACGCAACTGCCTCTGCCAGCACAACGGCATCCAGGCTGATGGAATCCACAGACGCCGTTGTGCACGTGCCCTGCTCGATGATGCCGGCACATCCTCCATCTGCTGGGGTCCAGTTGCTGTGGTGTCCACCCCTGCTGGACCTCCGACTCCCGACTGTGGCAGGGATGGGATCCCCACTGAGCTGGCTGCGTTGGTCAGGGCAGGTCCACAGGGGGCCCTGGTGGCATCTGGGCCGGAAGACAGCATGGAGAACGACTGGCGCATAGTCTCCACAGAGGAAGAGAGGGACGCCAGAGTGGCCGACACATGTACAAAACCCCTGACCATGGACACTCCCAACTGGGCCACGTTGGCACGCTGCTCTTCATGACGTGCGTGCTCCCCCCAGGAAGCATGCACGTCATCACGAATGTCACGCGTGCACAACGCGACACCAATCAGGACCTTCTCCATACGGCCAGGGGTCCCCTCGTCCGCAGGCAGAGGAGTGTCAGATGACATGGACATCCCCCCCCCCCCTACCTGCGGACGGTCCTGGGATGGGGCATCCCTGCTGGTGCATGGTGGTGCAGTCACAGGGTCAGGGACAGTGACATGGACAGGCCCCTCCACGGTGACCTGTGCTGCCTCCTGCCCCTGGCCTTGGAATGCACCACTTGCACCAGTGGTACCACCCCCACCAGGCCCCATGTGCGGCTCAGTAGCGGCCTCCTCCTCCTCTGTGGAAACCACCAACCTGGATGGCTCCACACCGTCTTCCGCCGTTGCAAGCCCGTGTGGGGGCTCGCCCACCCCTTCCGCTGCAGCCGTAGTGGCAGACGCAGCACCAGTCCCCTCATTCCCGGACGATGGTAAATTCTGGGAGGGTGACTGGGCCTTGCGTCGCCGGCCGGTGGGGGCATCCCCGCCGCTTTGCACCACACCGCAGTCTCCGCCCTCTTCATCACTTGCCGCTGTGTAGAGGGAGACATAGAACACAAGCATCAGGGTACTGTGCAATGGTCCCCTAGACAGGAAGCAATAGCAGATGAGTGGCACTGTCAAACATCACTTCCATCATGTCCCTCCACAACACATGGGTCAGTGCAGGCAAAACACATGCAGTAACAGGCATGGCGCATACTATGAACATTAGCATACATGTCCAAGGGACTCTTGAAACATACAATGCTGGTTTGAAACTCACATGCATCATGGGTCATGCCTATTACATGCACACACTTCACCCTAGTTTCATCCATCTGGCCTCGTACACCCCAGACACAGTGGATACAAGGATGAGTAGGCTGCATCAGTGAATCTGAACATTGTCACAGACATGTGTCATGCATCCATGGCATTTCCAAGTCACAGACACGCAAGTCAGACACACAGACATGGACACCATACATGTCCATGACAGCAGCACCCATCTCTCACACCCCATCCATGTCCAATAACAGAGACAGGCATGCATTAATGTGTGCATTCCCCATGCTGCTCCGCATGTTGCATTGTAACACATGCACCAACCATGTGGTTCACACATTACTGGTCTCACATGCATGACCATGATGTCCCTGCACACACACACATACGTACATGGCCTATGTCACACATACAGGCAAGTATCAGACAACCAGCACCCTGCAACATGCCCTGTCTCACACAGCAATGCTTGGCCACTTACCGCTCAACTCCGAACGGGTCTGCCTCCGAAGGATCTGGGCATGGAGCACTGGGCCTACGCGTTCCAGGACCCTCCTCTGGATGGTACTCATGCTGCCCTGGCCCCCCTCCACGAGGCGCCGGGCATTGTTGAGGGCCCTGGACCTCAAGCCCTCCCAGAGCTTCTTGACTTGCTTGATGTTGCGGGTTGCCACCCCCTCCGCGTTGATGGCAACCACAAAGTCGTCCTAGATCCTCTCCCGTCCTTCCTTGTTGGCGCGTGACGTTCCGAAGAGGGCATCATAATGCCCCAGGACATGCTCCACCAGGACTGTTCCAGCAGGGATGGACACAGCAACTGGACCCCTGCAGATGCACTGACGCACTCACACGCTAAGGGCCTTTCCTCGAATTACACGCTGACGTGCAATTTTTTCACGTGCCAAATCACTCTATCAAGCTGGCCACGCGAAAACACACGGAAGACCACGCTCCTGCCCTGAAGGCCATTTTCCTGCCCCCAAAAGCCCTGTGCACAATCCCACCTGCCATCTGCTGCTGCCTGCATGCCTGCTGCCCACGTGCCCTGCTATTTGCTGCCTCCACATCAGCCATCTGCAGGGGTGCAGTTGCTGTGACCACCCCTGTTGGAACTGAAGACTCCCGACTGGGATACCATCGCTCCAAAGCCCAGCCCCAGGACCCAGTTGCCCACCCACGCCTGCCTCTGGGGTTGCCATGTCAGGCACACCACCATCTGAGACCACTGGCAACCACCAGCCAGAGAAGCAGAGGACCAACATGTCAAGAAGCGCTGGGAGGACTTCAGGTCCAGGACCCTCAACAAGGCCCGTTGCCTCTTGAAGGCAGCAGATGCTAAGGGATGCCGGGGCCACCTGTCGGAAAATCAAATGAGGGTCCTGGAACGCATATCCCCAGCGATCCACGCCCAGGTCCTTGAGAGGCAGACCGAGTCGAGCGGTAAGTGTACATGCATACTGATTGTAAACTGTGCGTGTGGTGGTGTGCCAGTAGTGTGCAGGTTGCACATGTGGTTTTGTAGGGCCATGTATGGATGTGTATGTACAGGGCCGTGAGGCTAACACATGCAAGTCCTCTCATGTGTGAGACACATGGATGGTGCATGTGTGTGTAAGCTTGCATGCCAAATGCAGATGTGTGAGCACACATGCTTGAATGACTGTGTATGTAAGTTGTCATGGTTGTAGTGTCACACATGGATGTCGGTTCTAGCTGCATGTATCTGCACCGTGTACATGTGCATGTGTGTGTATTTCACAAGGGTGCAACAGTGATGCAACATGGATGCTTGGGACACTGATATGTAGAAGACTGATTGCCAGATGTGACATGGATGCCGATCTCATCACTGCGACAGCTGGTGGAGGTGTACACATGCATGTAAGCGTGGTGGCGTGTGTGCATGTCTAGTGCACTCCCTGTGTTTCATGTGATGTCTGGCTCACCTTTGGCTGCTCATGCATGTATGTGTATGGATGGTGCTGGCTGTTGCCATATGGCTGTGGAATTGCTCAGGTGTGTGAGTTGACATGCCATGTGTGTTGGGGATTGTGATGCCATGTCTGAAGTTCAACACTGCCACTCATGTGCAACTGGCATGTGTGTATCAGTCCATTGTACAGTGTCCTGATGCCCGTCTTCCATCTCTCCCTGTCTGCAGCGTCAACTGATAAAGGGCGGAGAGGGTGCTGTGGAGCACAGCGGCGGGGATCACACCACCAGCCGGAGACACAAGGCCCGGCTCCCCTCCCAGGTTGTGATCTCGTCAGGGAGTGAGGAGTCCGGTGCCGCGTCCCAGGCCGCAGCTGCCGAGGGTAGGTCCAAGAGGCGGAGGTCGGAGTTGGACTCCTCGGCAGCAGAAGGGGCAGCTGAGACCCCACAGGGTCTGACGAAGGAAGATGGCACAGAGTCATCCAGGTTGGTGGGGGGGGTTTGGTGGAGGAGGAGGCCGCGCAAGGGACAGAGACGGGGTCTGGAGGTAGAGATTCCACTGGTGCCAGTGGTGCAGTGCAGGGGCAGGGACAGGAGGCAGCACAGGCCGCCACGGAGGTGCTTGTGTGTAATCCGGTCCCCGATCCTGTGACTGCATCATCCCGCACCAGCAGGGATGCCTACGTCCAGACCCGTTTTCAGGGAGGGGATCCGCTTACAACAACTGGCCTTCCTCTCCCTACGGACGTGGCTATCCGGGACCGGGTTGAGCCTGTCCTGGGTGGGGTGGCGTGTCAACGGAACATGCGAGGTGACCTTCAGTCTTTTCATGGGGAGACTGCACATCATCTCGAATGGCTCGTTGACCACGTCAGCCTACTGGGACAGGTCACCCAGGCCGGATTCCTCCGTTTGCTGAACCTTGCTGCGACCCCCTCCTCACCTGAACCCCCTATGCGCCTTTCGTTCTCCGTGCCATCTTCCCACCCATGTATCACCTGGGTACCCTGTGTAGCTGCCTCTGACCGTGCGGCCAGACTGGTGGAGGACACATCCCTGCCACAGTCGGGAGTAGGACGTCCAGCAGGGGTGGCCACCTCAACAACTGCACCCCAGCCAGAGGAGGATGTGCAGGCAGCAGGAGCCAGGGCACAGGCACAGGCACAGCAGCAACAAGGTGGGAGCCATGATGGCTCGGGGCCTTCGACATCGGAGGGGCAGGCATCGGCCGGAGGGCAGGAGGACCCAGGAAGGGAAGTGTCTTCCGTGTGGCAGCGGTTAGGCCATGCTATAGATGCGGAGCGGCAGCGGGCGGAAGAGGCACAGCTCACGATGGCCAGGGCGGAGAACTCCATGCAAAGGGCTCTGAGGAGGGCTGAGAGCTTCGCGGCAATTCGCAGGGACCTGGAGGTCCAGATGTCATCGTCCCTGCGAACCCTCGGGGCCTTAGAAGACGACCGCCTCCGGGACATCGAGCAGGAGTTCGATGATGCCCTGGCCCCGGAAATCGGGAAGTGAGCTGTCGGACTAGCCCGCTGCCATTGTATATAGTTATTTAGTGTTAGGTTTCCTTTTGGTTTTCATTTCATTTGGGGCGCTTGGACAATGCCCCACCTTTTTGTATATAGTTGTTCATTAGGTAGGGTTTTTGTAGGTTTCCTTTCAATGGTTGGGCTCATGGACCCTGGATTTGTACTTTGTATATAGTTCTACACTGGATTTCACTTCATTTAAGTTTCTTTTTTACCATGGATCAATGGATGTGTCTTATTTTTACACTTTGGATTTGGTTGGACGGACAGACTCTTTGGACCCATTTGGATTCTGGTTTCACACATTTTTTTTAAATATTTTGGACATGCAGTTTTTTCTTCATTATTTCCATTATTGTGTGATTTTTTTTATTCATTTGGTTAATTATTGAATAAACATTTATTATATACTTTACTGATGTGGTCTTATCTCATTTGTTTTGTGCATGTCACAATGTTGATCTTTTCACAGTCATGTGTCACCATTGCATGGGTCTGAGGGACATTGATTCATGGCCATGCTTGTTATGTATTTTCTGTTATGACTTTGTGAATTCAATGTGGGGTGTTTGGACTGGGGTGGGATTTGGGTGGCCATGAGGGGCATGGATCTGGAGTGTGATGACCTGTCGGGGGGGACATGTGTGGGGGCCTGCTGGCAGGTGCCCCTGACTGCTGGGGGGGTGGGGGTGCTAGGGGACATGAGTGGGACATGAGTGGGGGCCTGCTGGCAGGTGCCCCTGACTGCTGGGGGGTGGGGGTGCTGGGGGGCATGAGTTGGACATGAGTGGGGGCCTGCTGGCAGGTGCCCCTGACTGCTGGGGGTGCTGGGGGACATGAGTGGGGGCCTGCTGGCAGGTGCCCTGCACTGCTGGGGGGTGGGGGTGCTGGGGGACATGAGTGGGACATGAGTGGGGGCCTGCTGGCAGGTGCCCCTGACTGCTGGGGGGTGGGGGTGCTGGGGGACTTGAGTGGGACATGAGTGGGGGCCTGCTGGCAGGTGCCCTGCACTGCTGGGGCGTGGGGGTGCAGGGGTTCATGCTTGGTGATCAGTAGCGCAAGGTGACATGTGGCTTGGCTGGGGGGCATGCCCATGGTGGATGGGCTGCCTGCAGGACATGACCAGGGGGTGCAGGATAGTCCCCTGTGGTGTGGGCTGCCTGCAGGGGCTGTGGAGGGTGTAGAGGGAACACCTGGGAGGACCCACACTGCCAATTCACGTGTAGGACTCCCTGGCACCCCTGAAATACACGTACCCTGCTGAAATCGCGTGCGAGACTTCCCCGAGCCCCAGGAATACAGGTACCCCACTCGCACAGGGCCTATCGCATGTGAGACTTCCCCGAACCCCAGGAATACACGTACCCCACTCGCACAGGGCCTATCGTGTGTAACTCCACGCGTACCCCAGAAATACACGTACCCCACTCGCACAGGCCCTTTCGCGTGTGAAACTTCCCACGCACCCCAGAAATACACGTACCCCACTCGCACAGGCCCTTTCGCGTGTGAAACTTCCCGCGCACCCCAGACATACACGTACCCGGATCCAATCGCGTATGAAACTCCACGCGAACCCCAGTTATACACATATCCCACTCGCCCAAGGCCTATCGTGTGTGAAACTTCCCGCGCACCCCCGAAATACACGCACACGCTATTTTTCGCACAGCAGGTGTCCGTGTTTGTCACGTACCCCTTTGCACGTCATTTGTCCTAGAGGGACACAGTATGGGACATTCATCATAGCTGTATGTACGTGATTTTTGTTAGCGCACATTTTTTTCATGCGCAGGGACGGTACCGCCTGTCTTCGTGTGGCGGACGTGTTTAGGCCTGTGCGCGTCTTTGCCCTTGCGCTGGTTTGCCCTATTCGATTCCATGAATATGTGTTGTAGGCGAGCGTGTGGGCGTTCCGCGCACTTGCCTCCTGTACTTCCCCCCGTGACGCCCACATTTTCACAAGTTGTTCCCCATTCCGCGTGTCACGCCCCCTGTTCCTCCTACTTTTGTTGTGTGCGCCGCGCTATGTGCGATTTCGCTGTACACTTAGCGCACGCTGTTTGGAGACGTGTGCGCCACGCAGAATTTTGGCGCACATCCTGGAATTTCCTGGCGCACAGACTTCCATGAATCGCTGTGCGTGGGTTTCGCTGCGATTTTCGCACTGGCACTGCGATTCGCACGCTTTTGCACGATTGCGCTGAAAATTTCAGAGCACATTAATTCCATGAATCGGCTCCCTAATGTATTGGTTGATCGTGATATGTATGCCAATATGTTAACAGTGTAAAAACATTACCAACCTGATCCTAATGGTATAGAGCGGGGTAATCTTTTTCTTAACTTTGTATATACGTTCCATGATGTACAGAAACTCATCTATGGTTGTTAAAAATCACCTGTGTTGCTAACAGCACATATTCCTGATTGTACAAAGTCATTTGTTGATTTATCATATCTGGTTCTTTTTACACAGTAATTTTCCTGTGTGTTCTCTTCAAATAACGCTGGTTGACAATATGGTCTATATGAGGCCTTTTTATTCATTTGAATGCATTTTCTCTTTTATAATGTATGTTTTATTATGTTATATACCTATTCAAATATGTTGTTTTTGATATCCAAATCAGGGTAATGCACACAGTTGAGTGAGAATCATTTTCACTTGAGGAATAGTTATCCCATAGCATTTGTGTTCGGAAGGAGGGTAGCTGGTGGTGGAAGTGCTACTATATACTTTGCCCTGCCCTACTGGGCTGTTCCGCGAGTTGCATATTGACTATGCGGACATGGGCGAGAGATACAGTGGGTCCAGATATCTGATTGTTGTTGACTGCCCCTTCTCACGATGGGTGGAGGCTGCTCCTGGTGCACATCCATATGCCAAATGGCCAGCTCAATTTTTGGTCTGAAGTGTTTCCCCGATTGGGGAGTGTGTGGTGTGTTAAGGTCAGATAATGGCACACACTTTTTCAATGAGTTGTTCAAGGAGATTACTACACTGCTTGGCATTAAACACCGGATGTGCACGATGTTATCACCCCCAGGCCAATGGAGTTGTGGAGAGGATCAATAGAACTCCTCAAAAGTAAGCTGTCCAAACTTTGCACCATGTTAAAGAAAAACTGGATGCAATGCTTACCCTTGGCACTGTTTAGTTTGCGAACACAGCCCAGTAAGGACCACCATTTGTCATCCCATGAGGTGGTGACTGTGTCGCATTCACACTCCAATATCCCGCATTAGGGGAGTGTCAGAAGCACATAGGGCAGCAGCTATTTAGGAGACGAAATCAAAGACTATTTCACAACATTAACATAAGCACTCAAATGTATTTCCCCGACAGATTGCACCACCTCGATCCGGAGACTTGCCTAGCGCCACAGCTGACTCTACAGCTGACAGCCCACCCACTCAACCGCTGCTGCCGGGAGAACTGATCTGCGTGCGGTCTGCAGGTAGAATAGCCCCAGATTCAATGGATCGTTCAAAGCATTTTTTTCCACTCCTCTTGCAGTGAAAGTGAAGGGTCTCCGTTATTGAATCCACCTATTCGGTGTCTGGAAAGGCACCTTCGGACGCTGCACTAGCACTTTAAAACACTGGCAGTGTGCATCTACTTCATTTCCCTTCACACTGGCAGCATTCAGAGACTCCCACACAAAACATGTGCACAAATACAGCTGCTATAAATATTACGTTTACATAGGGGGCGCTCTCTCTCACCTTCTCTCTCTCTCTCCTTATGTGCATATGTTTTACCTTTCAGATTGTAAAGAAGATGGAACCAGCGCTCTCAAATCACTTGTTATATATTAGAACAAATTGTAATTATATTATGCCCAGGTTTTCGTATTGATATAAGTGCAGTGCAATGCATTTTATAGTAGGTATATTTACTATTTCAGTATTTGTTTTAGGGATTTATTAGGGGGCTTCTTTTATATTTAAGGGACATATAAAAGAGGGGGGTAGGTGTAGAGAAGGAGGTTTTAATTTCACTGTGAACACTAGGTCAAGTGTCCACTTAAACAAAACTGAACACCACTCAAATTAAACTAAATATGTATTGCCCACAAGGCCCAACTTTAGGCATCAATGGGTCAACAATCCTAACACAATAAGAATCCACCCTCTTGCACTGGATTGTTAGAATATATTTCTAGGTACAAACTGTTTTCAAAATTTCACAATGCTTTCTATAACACAAATCTTACACATGTAAATAATATTACTTATGTAATTAATGGATATATAGGTGTCCCCAAACGTACAATGAGACAAACACGGAGGGTGAAATACGACGCCTACCACAGGCTTGGTCTTGACACCATAGAAGATGTGCGTCACCCAGAAATGTCTAACAGTTGGTATATGGACATGGGCTCAGTGGGGAGAAACAAAGTGAATGGCAGTTGTCATGTGTATTTGTTGATACCGCATGCGTCAGGGGTACCCAATGTCCTAGTGCCACAGGAAGTACTAATTCTAGAGGTGCAATGCCTAGTACATCTGGTGCTATGTAGGCTCAGGGGCACTTTCCAGGCACACAATGTAAGGCTCGTACTTGTTGATCCAGACAGCCTGCAATGCGTCAAAAATCCAAAAGGTGGTAAATGCATGAAGAGGCCCTACCTGGTGATACAAGGATTAAAATACACCAATAACAAATGGCAAGAAACAAAAGTAAGATGCATGGTAGAGGATCTGATGGGATACAAAGAAGGGGTTCTGGCACGGGTGGAAACAGTATGTGCACCATCCTGGACTGAACATATCACAAACCTGATTGAGGCAATGGAGAAACCAGTGAAATTGCACAGAGAAGAATCATATGAACTTTGCTTTTACGGTGCCAGAACAGTCTCTGTAGGGGCCAACAAATATTGCAATAAGACTTTGCTCATTTCTGATCTTAAGAAAGGCACAGCCGCAGTGATGGATTACACTGGGGTGCGGCCAACAAGCGTACTTGCAACTCCCACCATCATGGATGGCTATTGTTTGCTGGCCAAGCTGCACTCAGCCCTGCTCATCATCCCAGAAGTACATTTGCAAGGGGGGGCCAACAGAGACTTTTGCCCCTACCACCTTTCCACCCTCCGAAGAAGAAACAGGAAACCCGTTGCCAGCACCGGAGTTCCACACGTTTCCAGGAAGAAAAGAGCAAACTATCTGTCCAGGGACTCCAAACCTGCTTGAGGAAATACCAGACGAATACCGGCTTTTCACCAAAGCAAAGACTTTCTTTGCATCCTTGTCACTGCCCGGTGTGCAAACTGCAGCCAACGCTAAATTGCTGTAGATTGTCCGCTGAGAACTGATACAGCTGGCTAACGACACAGAACAAGGGTTCAACATCATAAAAGTGGAACTCCGCGCCCTAAGGCTGATAATGCAGAATCGCTATGCCCTAGATATGCTTAATGCTATGGAGGGACGCGTGTGCAAAATAACTGGCGATTCCCACTGCACATTCGTGCCTCCTGAAGATGATGAGAATGGCTCTCTGTCACACATAATCGAAGCTATGCACGACCTAGGAGTGCGATTAAAGAAAGAAGCTGAAAAACAAAATGAGGGCTGGTTCGATCTGACTTTCTCTTGGGCAATATCCTGGCTGGGGGCGATTGTGAAGATGCTAGTGCCCATCATCGGCTTCATCCTGGTCATTTTCTCTACATGCCAAATGGGACTCGGATGTTGTGCCGAAGCAGTGCCCACAGTAGCCCAAAAGATGTTATTCTCAATTGGGGGAACAGCCAAAGCACCCTGCGGTACCACACAGAACGGTACCCATACAGACAACCCAAACGAACCATGCATGACAGAGATTTACCGACCTTTACACCCCCGTGGCACCATAACCACACCCCCACCAGACCCCTGAAAATTATACAGAGCAGTGGGTAGATTTAGCAGGGGAAGGGGGTTGCATTTATATGACATGTACCCCAGATGAATATGCCCAGTCTGGAGCAAGGTGCAAGATGTTTGTAGAGCGTGGGTTCAAAAGGATGGGTCACCACTATACTTGGAAGCTGAAAGGTTGGATAGGGTGAAGAGGGGGGGAGGAGAACAAATATTGCAATTTAGTTGCCAGTGACAATGAAGGGGAGTTTGTTAATTTAGGAATAACGAAAGGGGGTAATGTTGGGAAGGAGAGAGGGTCTTAGGCGATACAGGATGAGAAATAAACATCAAGAGAGCACGTCCAGGGAGCGGGGGGGTGCATATAGAGAGGGGGTGTGCAATCATCATAGTGAATGCATTACAAGCTACATGGTAGATGAGGATGTGAACGCCATCTTGGAAAGCGGCAGCCACCTTAGAAGTTAGGCCCAAATGCAGCGAACAGTGTTTTGGGTGTTACCATTAAGCCCTTTGCATGAGCGCGAACACCACCCCCACCCTGGCCAGGTCTCAGAAATCCACAACATTCTCCATTGTTCAGAAAATTACAGGCCCTCGCGCCCTGGGAAGAATGCGTGCTGCAAAGTCATGAGAAAGGAGCAGATCGCCTCTTGGCAGTAGCATCCCACGAAACAGATAGCAAGGGCCTGGTGCCCCAACGATCCCCATATGAGAAATACAGCTTTGCCATGCATTCATCCCATGATCCCTGCATGCCACAGCACCATCTAAACCCAGACCACCGACCATAACACTTTACATCCCTCGATTGATCACTAATATCAGAAGGCAAGCCTATCGCGCCTTCCGAAATGGGTCACGCGATTTGTGCAGTGAGGTGCAGCGTGGCATCAGAATTATAGCCTAAAACTAAGGAGAAGGACCTTGGGACTTGCTGATCTGTCTGGGAGCGAGTGAAGTGTGCTTGAGTTAGTGTGACCTCAGCTCTCCCCCCAGCCCATCCATGTATCTGCCAGGCGCATTGTTACCACAATAAAATAACATTGTTTGTCAGAGTAGCTAATTATTGTTAGGTCCGATCACTGCGGATGACGAGCCCAGCAGCACTTAAATGGAGATGGACAGATGAAGATCGACGAATGGCGTGGCATCCCATATGGAGCAGGCCCTCCATGTATAGGACTCCTGCAATCCAACGATTACGTCATTAGTGACGCTGTTGTGCTTATAATGTACCGCACATGCCTACGGAACTCAGACCGTTCGGCGACAGCAGAGTTCTTTGTTGATGCATTTCTATTTTGTAGAAATAAATACTGGTTATCCTTGCAAGCTTGTCTTGGGCCTTTTTCACTAGCAGGCTGTACTTTTTCTTATGTGAGCTGGCAAGGGCGTGTCTTCACCTGCCTGCATCAACTGTGTGACATTTCTGTGTTCTGCCCTTTGCCTGCTGCATTATCTGGTTTTACTTGTGCTGTGTTGCATTTTACTTGAGGCGATAACTGTTGTTGCCCCCTGCACCTCAAGGTGAGGACTTCCATTACTTCCTTACCTGCACACTTGATGTAGCCCCCTCCGCCACGAGTCGAGGATATTCCAACTGTGCACCCATTCTTAAGCCCACCCTTGCATTGTAAGTGAAACCCTTCACCTGTACTAATTGTTCAATTTCTCCTCAATGTTGTATTTGCCTGCCTTCCTTCCTTCTGCACGTCCCTTCCTCCCCCTCTAACCTACTTGCATGCTCAGCACTTGCACAATTCGAATGGCATAATTACAGGTCTGTATGCCTGATGTAGCCCCTCATTCGACAAGGCATTGTTTTTCCAGGCTGCAGTCACTCTTACCTGCTTAGCCTTAATTCATGTCTGTATGCCTGATGTAGCCCCTCATTCCATTAGGCGACGCTTTTTCAGGCTGCAGTCACTCATGCCTACCTTACACAATTGCATGTCTGGTATTTCTCAATGCAGTTTACCTACTTGTTCCTGCACTTTCAAATTCTTTGTATTGTACCTCTCACCTCTTCCCCTCTTGCACTCCCCCCTTTTTTCATGTTCAGCACTTGCAAATTCCACAGCGTCTCAGGAGCTAGTAAGAATGTTATTGTTTTTGTCTTCCTCTCTTCCCCCCTTCCTGCACTCCCCATCCTCCCACTCTCTCCTGCTCTCCCCTTCCTCTCCCTCTCTCCTGCTCTCATGCTTTACCACTTGCACATTCCGAATGTTTCAAGACCATTTAAGAACGTTGTTGTTTTATTCCCTCCCCCCTCTTGATGCACCTTGAAACACAATTTCTGCTGTACATTGCGCATAACAAATAATCAATAAAAGATGCGTGCCCTATAGAAATGGTCATCATTTGTATTACTGATGATGTCTTAATAAAGATAGTGCTATCACATTTCCAGCCAATTTCTTCTTTGTTCATGTCAGTTGAATACTTGAGCGCACTTATCTTTCCAGAATCTCCTTATTGAAATGTTACCTACACTACACAGCCTTCAACTACTCATATGAGTCCAGGTCCCCCAATGAGCTCTACCTAGCCAAGCACGCTTAGCTGAGATTTTAAAAGAAGTAAACCTACATTCACATGTAGAAGAAAGAATCTATCATTTTAGACTTTTTGGTTCGAGATCCCTTTATACACCCAAATCCCCGAGTAGTATTCGATTAATTTAAGTAAGAATTTGATTTTGTTTTAACTACAATGATATTATGAAGTACAAAGTTATATTCCAATGGCAAGAGACAGCATTCACAATTGTCTGGGGCATTGGATGTAGTATCTCTTTCACGTATATACCTCTACACAGCGCCTTCCCATGCAGCATGCCGACAGAGGTGTGGTAAGGGAGAGAAAAGAGCCCACATGAAGGAGTTCAGTGCCGAAGGTGAGAAAGGGCTCGCTATCTGCCCACTACTGCACATTCGCTAGTAGGGAGTTTCAAAAAGGCAAAGTTAATGTGTTTACTTTGATCCCTATATTCTTTGATACAGCTACACTACAATAGCGACGAGGTGTAATTTCTATCTAGTGTACACATTGAAGGAACTCAAACACTGCAGACATCATGGAGGAGCAAGTAATAGCTTCACCATTAATGCCATGCAGCAGTGGGATGCCCGCTTTGTAGTCTACCTTGAAGAATTGGGCTACACAATGCAGCACCCAGCAGAAAAGCAGCCCCTGCTTTCCCAACCCAAGTTCTTAATACGGCTTCAAGTACTACAAAATTCTGCCGCTCGTTTGGCTGTGGGCCTCTCTAACTTTTGCCCACACATGGCCGGTGCTACTGAATCTTCACTGGTTTCCTGTTGAGCACAGAATTAAATGCAAGGCTCTATGTCTGGTCCATCGGGCCTTTTATGGCTCTGGAGCACTTTATTTGTGTGAAAAGCTCATTAGGCATACCCCTTCAGGGAATCGTCGAACTACGAATCAGCTGCTTTTGAGTGTCTCCCATTTTTTCAGCACTACAATCGGTGGATAAGCTTTTTCAGTTGTGGCCCCGGTGTTACGGACCTCACTTCCCCTGGCCCTGCTGATCATTTTGCTTTTCGGAAAGTGATAAAAAGGTACCTTTTCTAGGTAACCTCTTTGTGAATCTCCACTACTCTTTTATGGTTCCCCCTTCAGGTTAAGGAATCTATAGAGCCAAGATAACCATGGGTCTAAGCTGTGCTCTAAAAGCTCTTTTAACATAACATTTACAAGAGGATGTCCATGAGATTTGACCTAATGGGTAACATCCTTCTGCAATGGTTTAGTTACTGGATGATATGACAAACCTTGTTTTGTGATGGCGCTGGCGGTTGGTTCTTAACCAAAGGTTGTAGCCTTGAATTAATTGAGTTGTTGGATATTTTTAAATAATGGAGAAGGAACTCATGACTTGTTATCAATAAGGGTTTAATAAAGTAACAGACATAGTTCACAGGCCTGGCAAGGCATGCTAGGTGAAGGTGAAACGAGAGCCAACAAGCATTTCGACCGTAGTCTTTATCAAGGCTGTGATGGGTGGTGTATTGACGTGATAGTTGTGAAATGCATATCGACGCAACACTTGGAGGTCATTGAATATATACAGTTTGCATATAGTATTATTGGTCATATATCAAATTAAGGTGACGGTGTGTGAGTTGTGGTGGTAATGACAAGTTAATTTGAAATTTAGAACCAGCACATGTGTGACTACGAACAGGTACATTTTAACATTTATACATTTGGCAAGTTGACAAATAGGCAGGTTGCATGAGTGTCGAGGTACCAAGGAGAGAAGAACGGGAAGGGGAAGGTGGGAAAGCAAGGAGGGAGACGATTAAAATACAGAGGAGCTGTGTAAGCTGGTCGGTGTAGATGGAAAAAGCTGGTGCTTACCAGTTGGATGGTGGTTGATCCTGAAGAGGATAGGAGCGCCTGGGGAGAACCTCCCACTAAATGTGGGCGGTGTGCTGGTTAGCCAATCTGGGGGAAGATAAGCCAATGTTTGGTCATTTGTGAACGGATGGCTCCCGTTAACCTAGCAAGACAAGGATAGATGGAGGTGATGTGCGCCTGATCAATAATGGATATGTTCAGTGCACCCAGAATGGGTTTCAGAGAATTGCATGGCTGGCATTGGCCGGCGAGGATCAGAGATGGTTGTGCGGGTGGTCATTGCGTGTGCGTGGAGTGGGTGTGGACAGGTGGGTAAGGACAAGTTATGGAGTCAGTCAATACTCACAAAATTGGGGGGCCTGCAGGATGTCATGCAAGCTGGTGGACACGAGTGTGTGTCATGCTGAGGCTAGGCCATCAGTGGCTGTGCTGTGAACCATTGGAGCCAGCTAGAATGGGTGTAAAGCTGAAAGAGCTCCAGGGCAGATGCGTGAGGCGAGAAGGAAGGCGGCGCATGCCCCGGGTGGGCATGAAGTGATGTGTCCCTAGTGAAAGATGTGGTGAGTGGCCCAGGCTGTGAGGCTAGTCTAAGTAGGGACCCGTGTGGGTCCTGGAGAGTGGGGCTGCGAAGCACGTGTGCTGGGGAGTGCTGCTGCTGCAGCACGGAGAGTGCCCTTCAAGTGAAGGTAAATGGGCAAGATAACCAGCAAGGTTCGTCCGGTCAAACTAGATAAGAAGCCAATATCAAGGGTTGAGGGAGGGCATGCATGCGGTCGTGCAAGCGTGTGGACACGAAGGCGTGTCATGGTGAGCCTGGATGTATAGGTGGTCATGCTTGCAATAAGTGAGCCGGCTGACATAGGAGTCAAATAGAAAGCGTCCTGGAGCCGATGCATGCAGTGAGAGGGAGGGCGAAGCGTCTCCCGTGCAGTGCGCACAGAGAGTGCGGCTAGTCCCATGAGGGACCCTTGTGGTTCTTGTGGTGGAGACTGCGGGGAAGGCGGTGCATATGGAGTCTTACCTGTAGCAGGACAGGAGACGCTCCGTTGTTCGGTGTTCCGACACGGATGCATCGCCTAGTCCCGGTTAAAAAGCCTGAGCCATCTAATTGGTTGATGGCACCAGCATGCTGGTAGGTCGCTGAGCAAGTGAAGCGCTGTGCCGATAGGTGGTTTCTTGTACAGTGTTTCAAAACCAGAAGGCGAGGAGCACCCTGATTGGTGTGTTGTTGTGGGAAAATGCCCCGATAGGCTGTTACCAATGATATGGAATAAATAGGGGTTACTGTGTATAACATCTGACCATGTAAGTCATGAATTGGAAGGGCCCACATCAAGCATGGTATGCTTGGTGTGGTAGGGTTCTGTCTCAGTAAAGTCCAGCAGTCCTGTGAGAGGAGGGGGGGGTGTAGGTCACAGTACTCCAGTGCTCGTGAAGTAGGGGAAAGTGGGAATTAGAGAGCCAGTGGCTATCGCTGATTGCGCTGGAGGTCAAGTATGTGAGGTGGGGCATGGTCGTATGACAAGGCGCCCAAGTGTAGATTTGTAGAGTAGTCCGATGTTGCCGGTGAAGATAAGCAACAAATGTTCAGTGCTCAAGTGGGCCTGATAAGAGTGTCATGGAGCAAACAAAAACCCTTAGGACGATCCTTTTATTTTATGTTTTGTGAACATTTAAAGCGCACCGTCACCAGCGCTATCCTGGCACTAAGAAGGAGAGAGGGAGGAATACCAGTAAGGCCAAATCATGAGTTAGAAGAGCAAGGTCTTAACAGATTTTCTAAAGGCTAAATGTTTGGGTATAGCCCTAATGTTTGGTGGCAGGTTGTTCCACAATTGAGCCGCGGCCACAGAAAAAGCCCGGCCACCAATCCGATCACGACGGTATGTGGGGACCACCAATAGATCAGCTGAATAAGAGCGTAGTAAACAGGAGGGGAAATAGCGTACAAACTTGGACTGGAGATATTCTGCCCGCATTCCATGGAGAGCTCAGTGAACAATGCAGAGAGACTTAAACTCAACTCTCTGACCAACCGGGAGCCAGTGTAGAGCACGTAAAACCGTAGTGATATGAGCACCGTAGGGGGACCCGGTCGTAGTGCATGCAGCCAGATTTTAAAGGCGCTGGAGCTGCTGGATTAAGCCTTTAGGCTGAGCTAGATGTAATGAATTACAGTAGTCCAGTCGACTGAGCACCATGGCAGCAACAACCGGAGGATGAAGAGAAGCAGGCAGAAGTGGAAGAACCTTCTTCAGTATCTTCAGATGGAAATTACCAACTTTGCATACGGCTGAGACTTGGTCATTCATAGATAATATTGCAGAGAGGGTGATAGAGATTCTTAACCTTTGTCACTGGGACAGGTAAAGGACCCAGAAAAGATGGCCAAAATGTAGACAGCCAGAGTGAAGGACCAGGGGGGGGACACCCACCACCAACACCTGTGTCTTGTTCCCATTCAACTTCAGCCAATTTCGGCACATCCACTCACCTAGAGCAGACAGGCACTGATGGAGGCGCAACAACATCTCAGTCGGATCGAGACGAATCAGAATCCTGAGCCCATCCTTCATGGCACCTACCCCCAGAACCGCAGAGGACTGGCTATCAAGTACCAAACCAGTAGGCTTCTACAAATGTGGGTCATCCAACATGTGTAGGCATGCAAGAAACACCAAATCACTGACTTTCAATGACACTGACAAACGTGGGATAAACCAATATATTAATGGCAAATCAAAGTTTGTTATATATGCCATAATCTGTGTACGTGACCACAAGTACATTGGCAGTACCAAGAGAGAACTCGGAACCAGGATTTGTGAACACCTAGGACTACTGCATTCCCAAGAGTCAAGATATCCACTCGCCACCCACGGGCAGGAGCAACATCAGCATGACAACTAAGACAACATAAGCTTTGTGGGACTAGAAACTGTACCAACCGATGTCAGAGGCAGAGACACAGAGGTTCGCCAACGATAACGTGAAGTGAAACTGATTTGCAAATACAGATGTGTCACACTTGACCTCAAAGGCAATCACACATTTAATGCGTTTCTGTGAGAACCGATAACCGTCAGTTACATCATGTAGCCAAGGCAATCTCTATTGTGAGCTCTACCCACCTCACACACACACCACCCACCTCATGTCAATTGTATAACCCGTTTTGGACCTTATGCAGACTTGGCCTGGGACTCCTTGGCCCCCTTCAGACATATCCACTCTAACCCCCTTTTCCTACCAACTGTATTCATTCCACGCCATTCAGGCACATGTTTACTAACATCCATGCCACTTTTTCCATCTGTGTTAGGCAACCCTTAAGACCACCACCCTGCCTGTCTCTGGGCACGACTATCACATGCAATTGTTTACCTTGACACAGGCTTTCATCACCTAGCCTCGTATCATTAACCCCCAGTACAACTAGTGACAGCCACTGGCTCTCCATTGCCCACAATTCCAGGTGGTTTTTGTTTGCTTCATGACACCCATATTAGGCCCAGTTGAGCACTGAACATGTGTTGCTTATCTTCACCGAAACAACAGGCTACTCTACAAATCTACACTTGGGCGCCTTGTCATACGACCATGCCCCACCTCACATATTTGGCCTCCAGCGCTATCAGCGATAGCCACTCGCTCTCCAATTCCCTCTTTCCCCTGCTTCACTAGCATTGGGGTACTGCAACCTCCGCCCCCCTCCTCCGTTAGGATTGCTGGACCTTACTGAGACCGAACCGTACCACACCAAGTACACCATGCTTGATGTGCGCCCTTCCAATTCACGACTCACATGGTCAGATGTTATACACAGTAACCTATTTATTCCATCTCCTTGGTAACAGCCTATCGGGGGATTTTCCTGCAACAACACACCAATCAGGGTGCTCCTCGCCATCCGGTTGTGAAACACTGTACGAGACACCGCCTATCGGCACACCCCTTCACTTGGTCAGTGACCTACCAGCACAGTGGCGCCATCAACCAATTAGATTTTAACCAGGACTAGGCGACGCATCCGTGTCGGAACACCGAACAACAGAGCGTCTCTCGTCCTGCTACAGGTAAGACTTCATATGCACCACTGTGCTTCAACAGCAGCGGCACGCCTTCCCTGTGGTCTCCACCACGAGAACCACACGGGTCCCTCATGGGACTAGCCGCACTCTCCGTGCCCACTGCACGGGAGACGCTTCGCCCTCCCTTTCACTGCACGCATCTGCTCCTGGACGCTTCCCATTTGACTCCTATGTCAGCTGGCTCACTTATTCCAAGCACGACCACCTAACGTCCAGGCCCACCATGACACGCCTTTGTGTCCACACGCTTGCACAACAGAATGAATGCCCTCCCTCAACCCTTGATATTGGCGTCTTCTCTAATTAGACCGGACGAACCTTGCTGGTTATCTTGCCCATTTACCTTCACTCCCAAGGCAACTCTCCGTGCTGCTGCAGCAGCACTTCCAAGCACACGTGCCTCACGGCCCCACTCTCCAGGACCCACACGGGTCTCTACTTAGACTAGCCTCACAGCCTGGGCCACTCGCCACATCCTTCACTAGGCACACGTCACTTCATGGCCACCCGGTGCATTCGCCACCTTCCTTCTCACCTCACACATCCGCCCTGGAACTCTTTCAGCTTCACTCCCATTCTAGCTGGCTCCAATGGTTAACAGCACAGCCACCGATAGCCTAGCCTCACCACGACACGCACTCGTGTCCACCAGCCTGCATGACATACTGCAGGCCCCCACGATTTTGCAAGTATTGACTGACTCCATAACTTGTCCTTATCCACCTACCACACCCACTCCACGCACACGCGATGACCCATCTCTGATCCTTGCCAGCCAATGACAGCCACGCAATTCTCTGAAACCCATTCTGGGTGCACTGAACATATCCATTATTGATCAGGCGCACATCATCTCTATCTATCTATCCTTGTCTTGCTAAACGCGAGCCCTCCCTTCAGAAATGACCAAAAATGGGCTCATCTTCCCCCGGATTGGCTAACCAGCCAACCGCCCACATTTACTGGGAGGTTCTCTTCAGGATCAACCACCATCCAACTGGTAAGCACCAGCTCTTTCCATCTACACCGACCAGTTTACACAGCTCCTTTGTATTTTAATCGTCTCCCTCCTTGCTTTCCCACCTTCCCCTTCCCGTTCTTCTCTCCTTGGTACCTCGACACTCATGCAACCTGCCTATTTGTCAACTTGCCAAATGTATAAATGTTAAAATGTACCTGTTCGTAGTCACACATGTGCTGGTTCTAAATTGCCAATTAACTTGTCACTACCACCACAACTCACACACCGTCACCTTAATTTGATATATGACCAATAATACTATATGCAAACTGTATATATTCAATGACCTCGAAGTGTTGCGTCGATATGCATTTCACAACTATCACATCAATACACCACCCATCACAGCCTCGATAAAGACTACAGTCGAAATGCGCGTTGGCTCTCGTTTCACCTTCACCTAGCATGCCTTGCCAGGCCTGTGAATTATGTCTGTTACTTTATTAAACCCTTATTGATAACAAGTCAGGAGTCCCTTCTCCATTATTTAAAAATATCGAACAACTCAATTAATTCAAGGCTACAAGCTTTGGTTAAGAACCAACCGTCAGCGCCATCACAAAACAAGGTTTGTCATATCATCCAGTAACTAAACTGTCATAATCTGTGCTGGGGCCTGATTATGGGCTATGTGTGTAATGATGAGTGGTGATGTCACTGACATGGAATGTAACACTCTTGTTAGCTGTCAATCAAACCCATGCACAAACGTTCTACCTACACATTTACATACAACCCACGATACAAATCCTTTCCTTTCAAATGTAAACCACAACATATCCCACCCTAACAGGGATACAGAACCACCACACAGGACTCCTTAGTCACTTCAATAGCCACTCAGAAGGTCACAGCGCCTGCTCGGGGTGCCAGCAGCGCGTTTCAGGGAGACAACACTTCAGAAAATCCCAGGCATGGATTCCAAGATGGCCACCACCTGGTGAAGTCGCGCAGCCCCGCGCTCCGCCCGGGCGAGACAACAAAAGGCTAATTAATCAGCTTATAAGCGTTTAAGAATCCCGTCCACCTCCAAATACGAGCGGTTAACTATAAGACTCCACGGATCCAAGCTCGCATGGAAGAAACACCGAATTAGGGCGAGATCAAAACTACGTAGACCCTGGAGTGTGGCCCTAATGCGACGTGGACAACCAGGGAAGAAATCATTGCAGTGTTTGAAACAGCACCTGACTTGGGGAGTTCCACCGCCGCATAGGACCGCGCAAACTGAAGCGGGAGACTCCGCTCACGAACGCAGCCGCCACTGCGGGCATGAATTGAAGTTTGGAGGAAGCTGCACCCCAGGACCGAAGGTTCCGTTAGTCGCCTGCCAAGCTGTGGGAATCCAGGATCCAAAAGCATGTGTCTTGTAAGGAGGAAATACAGTTTGCCTCACCCACTCCAGGCGACAATGGAGGAAAGAGTCGGAGGGGCACTGATGGTGCCGCCATCACGACACGGCTGCACTGAGGGACCCGGAGTGCCCAAACTGAAGGTACGGGGCCACAAACAAGAGAAAGCTTCCTAACCCATCGGTGGTTGGGGGGAGGAAAGCTCCACTCTCCACCCCTGAGAATAAATAAGGAGCGGGACAAAGCAACCCCCCCCCCAGCAGAAGCGCTGAGGGGGCAGACAGGCCCCACAACGAACTTCAAGAAGGCCCGCCCCAGAAGCTGGGAGAAAGATTGCTGAAAATCCCGGATCGGCCTACGCTGTAATCCAGTCCGCACCATACGGACCTAGATGCCTAGGAATACTCAACAGCACCACTGGGTCTGAGTCTGCGGCTCCCTTCTGGTGGGAGGAATGGGCGGCATGATTAGCCCATAGAGGGGGAGATATATACAATCTGTACTTGAAACACACATACATTTGGAACAGTGGCTGGTCCATACTGGCCTGGGGGCAGCCAGTCTATGAACAATCCTTAAGCGCTCTGCGAACGACAAAGCTCTCATAAGGGATCGTCCGGATGGCCCCACACAACAATAACACCTAACACCTATATATCTCACAGGAATGCAGCCATAAAGGAACTCGCACCCGGTCCAACCCCCGGAAGGCAAAAGCGACCTAAAATAAATGCGCAACTAAAATACATGGCGCACAGGGCAAGCAACAGCCCCACAACAGAGGCGAAGCCTAACCCAACCTCTACAATCTAACTCTCTCCGGGGACAACAGGACAAAAGCACACAGCCGGCCCAAAGGCACCCAGTGGCACCCAGTGAGAAAATTAAGAGACCCATTGAACGGGCTTAAGACACAGATGCCAGGGACAAAAGCCAAGAACATCTCCCCAAGAACCAAAACTACAGCCAAGACACGGGGCGGACAACTGGAACACTGCTGAAGACAGCACAGGGAAGGAAGCCAGCACACGAGCAACGCAGAAGAACCAAGCACCAAAGGGGACACGGAAGAAGCCCCGAATATGGCGCTAAATAAGGAGGAAATGCAAGAATGTTTAAAGAGCATGAAAAGTAGGATGATGGAATCCCTTCAAAACCAGCTAAGCACAATAAGGGAGTAACTGAGATCCTTCTTGCAGGAAGTGAAGAAGGATATCACAGAACTAGGGGAAAGAGTGGACGCCACAGACAGTAGAAGAAGAGGTAAAGAATCCAGTCTAAAGGGTCCCAGGCAAAAAAAAAAGTCCAAGGGGAAGTAATTCAAGCATGCCAACAATGATAAAGAAACTTCGAACCTTAGACCGGGTCTGAAGGAGAGGTCTGAGGTCGCGCATGGGAGATAACGACAGAAACGAGGGAAAGAAGAATGAAGTAAGCCCGGACCGGGGGGGGGGGACATCTTGGAAACTACACTCAGGACACAGACATATCCTGGAGAGGTGGATGCTGGGGAAAATATGGGATCCACGCTCCGAGGGGAACTCGGAAGAAGCTCAACCAATCCTTGGTCCCAAAAGAAGGGAGGGGGGTGGGTGGAAAGGGGGGCAACTTGGGAGGTTACTAACTGTTGGAAGTTTGGTTATGTGGGGAAATGGTTGGGGTATGGTTTGTGACAAGACAGTACATGCAGCACTCGCTGTGGAAGAGGACATGGGACTCACTGAGGACTAATCGATACCGGGGATATGACTGAGTTGAATGTCATAACCCTAAATGTGCAGGGACTAAATTTGCGGGGAAGCGACGCTCCATTTTAACGCGATTGCTAGTGCTCCAAGCAGCAATGATCTACTTACAAGAAACACATCTACTCCTGATAGATGAAAAAAGAATTGCCCACAGAGCGTTTCCTAGACAATACTTCGCATCAGGAGAGAAGAAAACTAAAAGGGGTGGCGATTTTATTAAGCACTAGAGTAGCATTTAAGAAACTGGCTCTATACAGAGAGAAGGAGGGCAGATTCTTGCTTCTCAAGGGGACGCTATATGAACAAACATACACTCTAATTGCAATATTTGGCCCAAATGAAAGACAGGACTCATTTCTGGGAGAAATATTGCAGAAATTGGGGAGCTGGTGCGAAGGACAAATTATAATTGGGGCAGACTTCAATTGTGTAATGGACCCTGCCCTAGACAAAACCCTCCCTCCTACATTTGCCGACAGAAGAAATAGGCAGGCGCTGGTAAACTGTTCACAGACCTAGAAGTATTGGAAACGTGGAGGTTCTTTTATGAGGAAGAAAAAGAATGTACCCATTACTTGGTGGTCCATAAGAGGGTATTCAAGAATAGATATGATTCTAGTCTCAGCCCCACTGATCCCACAGGTTAACAACGTACAAATAGGAGTCCAATAGCTCTCCGATTACGCCCCAGTCCTAGTACAATTAATCCCTATAAAAGAGACCTGAATCCATAAAAACTGGAGATTAAATGAAATGATACTCAGAGACATCGCCCTCAGAGCACACCTGCAGAAAGTACTGAATAACTATTTCCAAGATAATGGGAAGGCAAACTGGGGAGTAATCTGGGACGCGGGGAAGGCAGTCATTCGGGGAGAATGTATATCACAGGCCACAGCATACACACGAGAGAGAGGGTTCATTAAGCAGAAACTCAAGGCAGAACTACAGAAGGCGGAAGCACAGCAGAAAGCCAGACAAACGCCTAAAACATTAAGAACCCTCCATAATGTGAGAGCCCAACTCGAAACCCACGTGGCAGACCGTATCGCTCAATCACTGTTACACACCAAGCATTCATATTATGTGCATGGGGGAAAGCAAACAGATTCTTAGCAGCCAAACTTAACAGAGGTCCCGTAACTACATAGTGCAGCTCAAAAACTCAAAAGGGGGAAACATACACATCGGAGGAGAAGCTAGATATAATGGAGAAGTTCCCTCAAGTTCTTCTCGAAAGGGAGAACCTCCCACCATAAGCACAAATACACTTTATGTCAAAATTCGCCCTACCCCAAATATCAGATGAAGACAACATTACCCTGCAAGCCCCCATAACGGTGCAAGAGTAAGTGATGCCATAAGACACCTGCCCCCCAATAAGACCCCGGGACCGGATGGGCTAGGGAGCGGATATTACAAAACATTCCGGAACCAGCTACTGGACCCATTAACAAAACTTTTCAATTACATAAGGGAAAGCGTAACAGTTACGCCTGACATGGAACTCAACCAGAGTCCTGATTCTTAAACCAGGGAAAGATCCCACAGAATGCACAAGCTACAGGCCGATATCATTGATCAACAACGATGCTAAACTCTACGCGAAAGTCCTGGCAACCAGACTAGCAAAAGTACTACACAAAATTATTCACGTGGACCATGCAGGGTTCATCGTAGGGATGCACACACAGGACAACATTAGGCGAGCAGTGGACATCTTAGACCTAGGCACTAGGACAGGGCAGGCATTTTCTATAGCAGCCCTAGATGCACGGCAGCCTTTTGATAGCCTGGACTGGGCATATCTAAGCCTAGTCCTGACAAAATATGATTGCGACCCCACCTTTGTTAGGATGGTTCTGGCGAACTTCCAACTCCCCTCGACGACCTTCGTGGTCAATGGAAGATCCACAACAAAAATACAAATACGTAGAGGTACACGACAGGGCTGCCCGTTATCCCCCTTGATTTTTGCAATGGCAATGGAGCCTGTAGCAGAAATTATAAGACAGGACCTGGAAGTAAATTGGGTAAAGGCTGGGGGGGATAGCACATAAAAAATGTATTTATTTTTTTAAAAACCATTGCATTGTACGCCGTCAATATTTTATTGTTCCTTAAAGATACCACTACTTCGCTCCCCAAAGCATTAGAGAGGTTACGAGCATTTGCCATGATATCAGGGTTCACCATTAACTACTCTAAATCAAAGGCCTTGAATATAACTGAAGAAGAGGGGGTGGTGGAAGTAAAAAAAGGCACAATACCCACTAATATGGGAACCAAATGCTATAGAATACCTAGGCATCCAACTAACAAAAGAATACAAATACCTATATGGAGCAAATATAACGCTACTTTGGAGACAACTAAAAGAAGACCTACATAAATGGGACGCCCAAGAATTGTCTTGGTTTGCGTGCATTGCTGCACTCAAGATGATGCTTTTTACCCAGTCTATTGTATGTGGTATGTTCACTCCCGGTGGAGATTCCCCCTCCGCCAAAATGAGCAAGGCCCTACAAAAAGAAGTGATTGCTTTCGTGTGGCATAGGAAATAACCCAGAATACAAAAGAGTGTACTGACCAGACCACCATTATTGGGAGGGCTCGGGATCCCCGATATCGAGAGATATATACTAGCAGCTCAAGTAGCACCAATGCTGAAATGGATGGGTGGGGATAGAGCAAGGGGTGACTAATATCTCCTTAGGAACATTGCATGCGCTACGGAAGGGTGACAGGGGGGCAGAGGGACACTTATTGGAAGCTACTCGAGTATCACTGAAGGGTTGGGATAAAGCACTCAAGAAATGTCACATTACGCCGGGCCTAGGACACTTTACCACAATGGCGCATAACCAAGACTTTAGCCCGGGTATGCAAAGTAGGTTCTTGGAGAACTGGGGACAAGCACAGACGATCTACTTGAAGGACTTCTTTCAGGAGGGATCCCCCTTAGTATTTGAGGACTGTAAGCAGAAATTAATCATGGGGAAAGGGAAAGTTACACATACATACAAATAAGGCCTGGATCTCTCAGAAGGAGGTTAAGGCGGCGGCTACTAGAGCCCCGATAGGACTGGAACTCACCCTACAGGAGGGCCTAACCCCAAAAGCATTAGCAAGAATGTACAAATTAATAAATCACGCACAGGTTGAGGACAAAATGTCATACAAAGACAATTGGGAAAAGAACTTGGGCGCCCCCATTACGGAGGAAGAGTGGGACAAATCTGGAGGAGGACACAAAAAACATCTAAGTGCACTGCCATTACGGAGACGGCATATAAAATATGCACCAGGTGGTACTCCCGACACAGGCTCGACAAAATGAACCCTGCTTACCCCCCACCGCCCAATTACTGGAGGCAATGCGGTAATAGAGGGGATCTATATCACATGTGGTGGGCTTGCCCCAAAGCAGTGATGTATTGGAAAGATGTCTTAGGACATATAAAAGAAATCACAGGGAGACAACTCCCATATGACCGAAAAGTAATTTTACTGGGAATTGAAGTAGAAGGAATATATGCAGCGACAGGTAACAATGCCACCCTCATCAATCAACTACTAATGGCGGCAAGGATGACCCTGGCCCAAGGCTGGAAAAACCCAGCAGGTCCGGTGATAGCATGCTGGTGGGTCAAAATATGGAACATACTAGCAATGGAAAAAGTGGGAGCCGTGAAAGAGGGCGGACATCAGAAATTCTTGCCAATATGGGACCCATTCATAGACCTTGTCAACGAGAGGGAAGCTTACTATTTCAGACCAAGGCTAACGAGAGCAATCCTAAACTGAAGCTCCTCGGACAAATAAGGGGGAGAATGACCCCACAGATGAGGCCAATGTAACCTAAAGGATAAACAAGCCACAGCCAACAACAACCATTGACGTAGAAGTCGGAACCATCTGAGTTACGGGGGCGGGAAGGAGATGGGGGTTAAACGTAAGTGTTGCTATTAAAGTTGCATTTTAAGAATTGATACACAATCACAAAGTTCTGATTAAGTTGTTGTGATAGCTGCCTAGAATGAAACATGTGATATCTTGACGACATTTAACCTTGTTTTTCTGTAAAAATGAAAATAAAGTTTGAAAAAATATATATATATATATCCCAGGCATGCCGACATAGACAGACTTAGACATCAGATGCAATGCATCCCAGAGTGGTTTTGCACCTACCCTATGGGTGCAATACATGGGGAGCCGACCAAGGAATTAACTCCATTAAGATCTAGAGGAACACCAAAGTCATGCAACCTTTCCCAACGGGGACACAAGAGGACATACCATGTACCCTGCAAAATACTCATGAAGTCTGACAATCCACAACTCCCTGCAACGAGGAACCCAAAATGATTCTGTGCTACCAGGTTGTCAGATGTACCTGGACCCTGGCGTCAGATCCACCTACTTTCCTAACACTCATGCAACCATCCTACTCACTAAGCATACTCAAACCCAGGCATGCACGAAAGACCACATGCACCCATATCACCAGGGACACCACACTTCCATACATCACATGTCACCAGACAGCCATACGATTCACGCCACGCTTAATGCCACCAATGCATGGTAACTCATGGAGTGGTACAATTGAATGAAATGTCCAATCAGTAAACAACATACGAAACCCTGTGAGTGTAGGTGAGAGAAGGAGGGGGGAGAGACAAAGTGCAGGGGGAGAGAGAGAGAGAGAGAGAGAGAAGGAAGAGGGTGCGAGAGAGAGAGAGAGAGAGAGAGAGAGAGAGAGAGAGAGAGAGAGAGAGAGAGAAAAAACAAAAAAACCTGAAAGGCTACCAAACAATGCATCTCACACAGATCAACAAGTCAACCGCCTCCCAATTAAAAGTAGGCATGTGAGATATAGCATGGAACACACATCCCACAGTAAACTATTTACACTACACTAATCCCTTTAGCAACCCTGGGACCTACACATTGGACATCATCATGCGTCCAGATGTAAGGAGTTACATAATGCCCAGAACTTAGCTATTACCCACAAGCTCAAAATGGGTGACTCGGTAAAAACAAACTGCCCACAAAGACTGATACACCAAGTTCAAACATAGTGGCCCAATACAAGTGACCAAAGCCAGAAACAGGCATGCAAAGACTAGACTACAGAGGAGAGAATGTCACAATAAGAGCGACAAAAGTTCCACGACAGGGGAGGAGTTGAAGGAGAAAAAAACATCAAATCATCCATCAACACCACAGGGGAACTTTACATTGGAAAAGACATCAGAAAAAAATTGAGCAACGTTTGTGTTAAAGAAGAAACACACATGGTGGCGCTAGAGAGCTGGACCGACATGGCCGCCTCTCTATGAGCTCCGTCTACCCAGAGGTGCCTACCTTAAAATCCTGAGATATCCTTGACTGTCATGGTGCGTGGGAGGGTGTGGTGAACCTCTGATAATTTGGTGCACATGTTGGTGAGTGCACAGCATCTCACACTGGGCCCCCGAGGTGGAAGGCCCAGGCACATAAGCCTAGAGGTGGCCATGAAGTGCCTCCTTTTCCCCCCCACAACAAAGGGGGAGAGGAGGGCCCGCAGGAAGCGAAAAGGCCCATCTCCCCTTCACACAAATGTGTGCAGGGAGAGGGCCGGCGCACAACAATCAAGTCCCTAGACTCCCGGGTGCCCTGGCAGGGAACAAGACAGGTGTCACATACCTGCGAATGGAGCTGGCCTCCGGGTGGCAAAAAACCAAAGGCCGGTGTCCCCGGACAATGTGGGGGCCTGGGCACGCCAGGGAAGAAACAATGAGGCGCTAATATGGCCTCAGGCTGTTTTTGCCCCATAAGAGGAGGAGGAAGGGTGAGCTCGCCCACTTCTACTCCTCGGCGCAACAGTGCCACAAGACACACTCAACTATGCGCTGAAGAAACCCACCCCTCCCCCCCAAAAATACATTTAAAAAAGGGGCTTAACATAAAGGTGAACAACACAGCTGAAACGCTGGGCATGGTAGTTTGGGCTACAATAAAGGGAAATTAACAGAGCACAGCAGGAACGCTGGGCATGGTATTGTGGCCTACATAAAAGGAAAATTAATAGAAAAGAGGCAAGAAACATAAAAGAGAAGAGCACAGCAGGAACGCTGGGCAAGGTTAAAAGAGAAGAGCACGTCAGGAACGCTGGGCATGGTTAAAAGAGAAGAGCACGTCAGGAATGCTGGGCATGGTTAAAAGAGAAGAGCACGTCAGGAACACTGGGCATGGCTTGTTGTAAGCTAATAAAGGGTGGAAGGGATCAGCTTCGAGTTGGCCCTGCAATGGAGCAGGGCCCCCCTCACCTGATCCCTGGTGCCCCAAACATTTCTGTTATGTACATTGGCGATAAGTAATGGTTTTTGTGTAATAAAGCTCATGGCCTAATCTTTTCCCGCATGATTATTCCAATTGATGTTATGTCTGGAGTGGGATGGATGGGTCTCACGCTACACCTACCTGCTCATTATGTCACTTCCCCGCACTATGACACTTCCAGTCTTATCCAGGACCGCTGTAGTAAAATGCTTGCAATGAAGACAGGAGTCTCTGAGCTTGTAACGTTGTATTTATTCTATCATTGGTTTCATGCAGGATGCACACAACATGTGTGCCTCTATAACGGAGGCCAACGGGCCCAATGTGGCTGGGAGGCTGCTGCCTTATGTCCGTGTCCAAGATTCAAGAGGAGCGGGCCCCGTATGAGGAGGGCTCAGCAGGACGCACCTTATCGCGTCCTCCGCTCGTCCCGTAGTGCGCGCGAAGCGCAGCTTTGGTCCGCGACGAGATCTCGCGAGAGCCGCGCTCTTGCGATATCTCTACAACCGCCTTCAGACCAAGCCTCGGAGCGGCCCAGTGGGTGGGTCTGTCAGGAGCGCCGATGCAAGAGCAGCGTGGGAAGCTGTTGGCCGGGGTGGCTGAGGGACACAGGCCTCTGAGTCATCGGAGGCTTGTGAAAGGAGGTTGAAGGGGCTGAAACCAGCGGGGGTCTGTGCCTGGCGCCCCGTGAACAAAGGTGAGATGGGAGTGCTGGGACAGAGCTCGTGCTCTGTGCGTGTGGAGGCTGCTGTGAAACAGGCCTGTCGGACCCCAGAGCTGTGGCCTTTCGCCCTGATGGCCACGCTGTGCCTGTGTAGGCTTGATGTACAGAGCGAGTAGAGGAGTGACAGAGGTGGTCATGGGAGCAGATTGGGAGACTTCGGTTCTGTTATGATTGTGGGGAGCTGAATGTGGAGCTTCTGGGCAGAAGAGGAGGCTGGGACGCTTGATGGATCTGCTGTGGCTGCTGGGAGTTGCTTGAAGTTCTTTATGTGCTGTGGGAGAGATTTGGCAAGCCAGAGGATCAGCTGGACTGCCGAGGGTTGAATAAGGGTGCATCACCTGTGTCGCTGAGTACGGTGGGGCAGCTAGCAACAGGTGAAGGCTACTCTGGAGCAAGCGCTTGGAAGGAGGATGGTGGGTAGCCAGGAGGTCCCCGTCACTGAATAGAGGGGGAAAGCTGCTGAAAGCAACATTGAGTGGCAGGAGGTGCTTCGACAGCAGCTGGTGCCCTGGGGACGAGAGTAGAGGGAGTGAAAGGCAGTGCTGCTTTAATCGAAGGACTGCGCTGTGGTTGCTACCGGCTGGGTTTGACCCGAAGTGAGGGAGAGATAAGCACAGAGTGTTGAACTTGTCAACCAGCACGATAGTTAAAGGCCAACAACAACAGAAATTGAAGCAATGTATAAGGGGGTTAAACCGAAATCACCGATGGTGGAAGAAGGCAGGGACCCTGAATATGCATAAGGCAATGTGATGGGGAGGTTGATGCAGGCGATCCAAGAATCGAGAACGTCCTTGGAGAATAAAGTACAGACGGTTTCCATGTAACTCTCATTGGTGAGAGCTGACTTTCAGAAGATGGGAGAATGAGTGACAGAAGGGGAACAGAGAGTAGATATAGAGGATACAGTGTCTAGGCTGCAATCCCTGATCAACATGCTAACAATGGCCAGGAGGGTGCTGGAAGTGAGAGCTGAAGACGCGGATGGCCGTCCTTGACGGAGCTATGTCTGAATGCTTGGATTGCAGAGGGAGAAGAAGGCCCCAGTATGGAGTTCTACCTAGAACAGTTATTTGTGGAAACTCTAAAAGGTAAGTCTTTCGATGTGGTTTACCCTGGAGAACGCCCCACAGCATCCCAGTGGGGGCCCCACCTCGGGGCCATGGTTGCAAAGCTGCTAAATTTCCAAGACCGAGACGCAATACTCCAAGATGCACGGAGAACATCGATTTATAAGGTGGGTGGCATGAAGATCATGATTTTCCCCGACTTCACATAGGAGGTGCAAAAACAATGCAAATCCTTCGATGCTGCAAGAAGGAGGCTAAGGGAGCTCGGGTACAAGTACATGTTGTTCTTCCCTGCAAAGTTGAAAGTGCTTGCAGAGGGTCGCTCTCTTTCCTTTCATTGATTGAGTGATGTGTGGGACTGATCGGACACTATGCCATTGGGTAACGCAGCCCCCAAGCGGGGGAGTGGACAAGGTCCCAGACCAATGGGTGGAAGTACTCCTTGATGGATGGGAGGCCCGGCAGCAAAGGTGTCTGCAGGACGGGTTAGGTAAGCGAAGATCGTAAGCTGGCTATGGAGAAAGAGTCACAGACAAGTAGAACTGGCTGTGAGAGTGCGGCTGACACCCATGTCCGCACTGACCTAATTGTTGATGGACTGGTGGGCAATGGTTGAAAAGTGAGCCAGACAGGGCCTGGTCATTTATTTATTTATTTTTTAAAAAATTCTTTATTGAGTTTCAAATAAGAGGCAAACAACAACAGGTAACCTCTAACCCACGGACTCTACCGCCCACCCTCCCCATCCCCGACACAAAACATTACCGCCAAGTATAGACGGACAGTTCCAGGTAGTCAGCACTATGCAACAAGAAAAGGAAATATTCATCCTAATTACCCCCAGGGCTCCGGGATGGGAGGCCAGCCGGCAACAGGCTTGCACTATTAAGCATGGTCCAGGGAGGGGGTAGTGGATTGCACCGTTGAGAGCTTATCCACCATATACTGTCTCAGAGGATGCCAATAGTCAAGAGGGCGGCTGGAGGCCGGCAATGTGGAAGCGTACCTAGTCTCTCTTCGCTCCTATGTGTTCATGATATCCAGCCATTTAGTAGCGGTGGGCGGATTAGATCTCCCCCAATATCTGGCTATAAGATACCTGGCCAGCACAGAGGCCATACTTCATAGTTTCTTCTCTGAACGAGTGCCACCCTCTATCGGGGCCAGCAACCAGAGTTCCGGGGAATACGTTTGTGGCGAGGGAAGCATTGTATTCATTTCCGCCTCTATGCTGGACCAGTAGAGCCTAATGCGAGGGCAAGACCAAGCGACATGGAAGAAGTCTGCATCTGTATTCCCACATCTTTTAAATGCAGAAGACCTCCCAGGGAAGAACCTGCCAAGGGTGGCAGGAGAGTAATAGGCCTGGTGTATACATTTGAACTGGATCACCCTATATCGGCAATTCAAGGATATATACCGGGTTTGCAAGCCAATTGCCCTCCATTGATTCTCACTCAAAGACTCTCCAAGGGCGGATTGCCATATGCGCTTGTGCCTACGATGACCACATTCAGTCCCAGCCCTGATCAATTTGTAAATAGTAGACACAAGCTTACCAGATGACTGTGGTTGTATGATAAGGCTCAGGGCCGGATGAGGGGAGGGAGCTCGGGGGAATTCCGGCCATATATTTGTATTTATCGATTTATAAAGCGCCTTACACCAAAGCACTGTACAATGGAACAACATAATACATAAAACAAACAATATAACGGTTGAAGCAATTACATTATGAATCAATCAACAAAACAGCGAGAAGAGCAATTAACTGGAGGGGATAGGGAGAAAAGGGGAGTGGGAGTGGATGGGGGGAGTGGTGGAGAAGGGTAGGAGGAGGGAAGGGGAAGGGTGAGAGGGGGAAGGAGTTTCAAGGAGGAGAATGGAGGAGGAGAGATTTAAGGGAAGTGTGGAATGAGGTGAAGGTGGGGGTAGAACGGATAGCAAGAGGAAGGGAGTTCCAGTGTAGAGGTGCTAGGAGTTGGAAGGAGCGGAAACAGGAGGCGGCACAAGGGAACGGAGGTACAGTGAGAAGGAAATGGTCAGCGGACCAAAGGGATCGGGAGGGGGAGTAGAAGGAGAGAAGGGAGGAGAGATGAGGGGGAGCGTGACCATGGAGATATTTGAAGACAAGGCAGAGAAATTGAAATTTAAGTTGGGAGTGAAAAGGAAGCCAGCCAAGGTAAGAGAGAGAGGTAGAGATGGAGTCACGGGAGGTAAGGAAACAGAGGGTACGAACAGCAGAGTGGTAGATGGATTTAAGAGGGGCAAGATGAGAAGTAGGAAGTCAAAGAGTAAGGAAGAGCAGTAGAAGAGGCGGGAGAAAATGAGGGAGGAGATTAAGAGTTTGGTAGCGTGGAAAGTGAGAGAAGGATGGATTTTGTGAATATTGAAGAGGTGTTAGCGACAGGTGCGGGAAGTGAGGGAAATATGTTGGGAGAAGGAGAGAGAGGAGTCCAAGAGAACGCCTAAATTACGAGCTTGAAGAGAGATAGGGAGATTGGAGGGAGGAAAGTGAATGAATGGGGGAGGAGAGAGAGGGGGAAGAGAGTTAGAGGGAAAGAATACAACTTCGGTTTTGTCAGTGTTAAGAGAGAGAAAGCGGGACGACATCCAGTTCTTAACGGCAGTAAGGCAGGAAGAGAGTTTTTGGTGAAGGTCAGATGAGAAGGAAGAGAAAGAGAGAAAGAGTTGAGTGTCGTCAGCATAGAAGTGGTGGGAGATGCTAAACGAGGAGATAACAGGGACAATGAGGGAGGTGTAAAGAGAGAAGAGGAAAGGAAAAAGTACCGAACCGTAAGTATATATCCTTAAGTGCACCCCAAAGCCTGTAGTAGTAGAGACGAGACACTGAATTATGTCACTAAACTCCTCTGGATTTAAGTTCCTCTCCGGTCACCATCTGATCATTGTGGACTAGGTCACAAAGAGTCTGCACCCCCAGTCTCAGAAAAAGGTCCTTAAAGGATTTTTCATGTGTGAGTGGGACCCCAACTATATTGTAGATTGGGAAAGAGGGCTGATATCGGGAAGTGGATTCGAACAGCATACAGATCTTATCCCAGGCTTTACATGTCACTACTAGCAGTTGGATCTCCCCCTTCGGAATAGGATCCCTGTTGCCCCATAACCCCATGAGTGCGTTAGGAGAGGTGATTGCCGACGCAAGATGGTTATGTGGGATCTCATGACTCGGAGAACTCCAGCCGGCAATGTATTGTGCCTGTGCCGCAAGGTAATAAAAAAACATATTGGGCATTCCAAGCCACCCTGGTCGTACGGCCGGGCAAGAGTTTTGTAAGCCACCCAGGGCTGTTTACCGGCCCAGACTAATTTCGTCATCATTTTCCTGACACAAGCCCAGAAGCTTAATGGAGGCCACAGTGGGACGTTATTAAAAATATATAATAGTTTGGGAAGGATGACCATCTTGGACAATGCAATATGGGCCGCCTGAGACACAGGGAGTAGACTCCAAGCCTCAACCCTCTGCTCCAGCTCCTCCAAGGTTTGTATGTAATTTTCCCTGTATAGGGCATCTGGCATGGTGGAGACCCTCACCCCTAAGTAACGTATCTCCTGTGGGCACCAACGAAAACCTCCCCCCACATCGGCTTGTTGCACAGAGGGAGTCAGGGGGAGAACCTCTGATTTGGTCCAATTGATTCTGAGACCAGACAGCTTGCCAAACCTGACCACCTCTTGAGTCAAGGGATTTAAATTTTGCCGAGGGCGTTTAAGAAACAAGAGGATGTCGTCGGCGTACAAGGATATCACAGGTCGGTGCGTGCGCACCACCACACCACTGTGCGCATGTTGTTCCCGGATGTGACACGCCAATGGCTGCATTGCGAGAGCAAATAGGATGGGCGAAAAGGGGCACCCCTGGCGGGTATCCCGGGTAGGGTAGATATGTTCCGAGACTATACCATTAGTGCATATTGCTGCACTAGGGGAGGTATATAATATTTTAACCCACTCTATGAACGTCAAACTGAACCCGGATCGGCGAAGTACTTCGAAAAGGAAGGGCCACTCAATAGAATCAAAGGCCTTCTCCGCGTCGAGTGCCGCTATGCTATCGAGACCTCTGGGTTGACATTATGCATTAAGGTGAATGAACACCTCAGATTAAACTGAGTGGAACGGCTGGGGATAAAACCAGCTTGGTCCGGGAGGACCAAATCTGGCATGTGGGGGAGGATGCAGTCAGTGAGTATTTTTGCAAGAATTTTATTGTCCGTGTTTATGAGAAGCAATGGTCGATACGAGGACAATTGTCAGGGGTCCCGCCCGGGCTTTAGGAGCACCGTCACCAGGGCTGATCTTGGGGATTCCGGGAGAGAACCGCTCGAGAAAGCACTGTCGTACATGCTAAGTAAATGGGGAAGCACTAGGTCCACGTCCGCTTTATAAAATTCTGCTGTTATTCCGTCCGGTCCAGGAGCCTTGCTGTTAGAAAGAGAATTTATAGCCTTGCGGATTTCCTCTTCCGTTATAGGATCATTGAGCAAGGCACCCTGCTCCGGATCCAACCAGCCCAGTGCCACCTCGTCTAGATACTGGGTCAGCACGTCAGGCCACAGGTGCGGGTGCGACGTGTATAGATGACTGTAGTATTCGCGGAATTCCGCATGAATCTCCTGCAGGTCTTTAATCAAGGTTCCATTCTGCCCCACAACCTCGGGCACAATGGTAGATTGAAGTTCCTTCCGAATGGCCCATGCCAGGGTCTTACTCGGGCGATCCCCTTCACTGTATCTTTTTGCTAGGATAGGATCCCCTATGTATCTCTCCTCGCTAGTGGCCAATTGGAGTAATTCCTCCCTGAGGGACAGCAGTTCACGACGGAGCTTAGGAGTGTCAGCTTCGCCCTGCAGGTTCTCCTTCTCCCTTATCTTGTCTTCGAGGACTTGCATAGATCACCTGATGGCCTTAAGCACCCCACCCTCCGTAGAGATACAACAACCTCGAAGGTAGACTTTAAATGCTTCCCAAACCGTAGTCTGATCTGGGAATGAGTCTGTATTAAATTGAAAGAACGTTTGGATATTTTGCCCTATCTCGGGCTGGAAGGCCACATCCTCTAAGGCGCAAGCCCTGAATCTCCACCTGAGGTGACCCAGGGGATCTGTGAGGACAGTCATGCATGCCAGGACAGGAGAGTGATCAGAAAGGGTACGAGGAAGATGGCTGCCCAGGCTCTAGCCGCCAGAGTGAGGGAAGTTTGACTGGTCGCAGATCTATCCAATTCCAGCATGAGGGCTAAATTAAAATCACCAGACCACACAATCTCGTAACCAGGGAATTTATGGATGTGCGCCGCACACCGGTGGAAGAACTCCAGGGAGTCCGTGTTCGGTGCATACACGTTAATGAGCAGCATCTTGATACCATGTAGCTCTCCCGCTAAAATCACAAGTCTACCCTCATCATCCGTAAATTGCTCGTGTAACCTAAATTGTAAGGAACCGTGAATGTAAATGGCCACCCCTCTGGAATGAGACGTGTAGGATGATTCGTTCCTATGGATGCCCCACCCGGCAAGCCAAGGAAGGGGGGGGGCCCTTAGGAAGATGGGTTTCTTGAAGGCAAAGTTCATTAACCCCATGGTTCCTGCAGAAATTTGCAATCAAGCGGGACTTCTTAGGATTGGTAAATCCCCTTATATTCCAGGATAGAACTGAAAGAGCCTTTTGCCTTCCCCCACCCATCATATGTGCGAACATATCAGCCGGAGGGATGTCGTGATGTGGGGCATTATACGTGCAACGATTACTGACCCATTTTGTCTGTGTGGGTGATCGCAAGGCCCATTGAGCGCTGAGGTAACCAAGAACAAAGTACAGCCTAGCCAGAACCCTGGCTCTCCCGCCCCCCAAACCCTCCCACACCAGAAACTAGAACCTGCCGGCAACCCTATCCCACACGCATCCCAAGTAAACCCCATAATTAACAATCAGACCGCAGTGCCTGCTGGTGGTGGTGGAGCGCTGTAGGCGGCCGGCACGCTCCAAAAGGCCTCAGTCATTAGGAGATATCTCTAGGACCCAACCTCAGGGATCGGCAATCTCCATTATGACTCATCTAATCGGCACCGTTGGCATGAGAAGGAGAGCATCCTGGCTGACCCGCAGGGTCTGGGAGGCTTGAGGTAAAGCGCTCAGCGGCCTCAGGGGAGGTGAAGAAGACAGCAGACCCATTGTGTTGAACACAAAGCTTAGCTGGGTAGAGCATTGCATACTTGATCCCCTTTCGTCTGAGGATGGTCTTGACAGATTGAAACATTTTGCGCTGATCTTGGACCGCAGGGCTGAAGTCCGGAAACAATCGAATCACAGATGGGCCCCATCGCAATTCCCCCTTCTCCCTGGCAGAGTGCAAAATATCACAATCTCGATAGTTGAAAATTCCAGCTATGATCGGACGTTTCGGGGCACCAGGGGAAGGCTTCGCTGTAAGAGAGCGGTGTGCTCGCTCCACCATGAACATCGGTGTAAGTGGGGGGTGGTCCAGAATTTCAGTAAGGAGTGTTTGTCATGCAGCCGTCTTTTGGTGGTCGCTGGCGGCTATGGAAGGCTTGGCGTTGGCGGTGCCATTAGGATGTCCTGTGTTTTTCTTTCTCTTCCTGGTTTGATGGTCTAGTCTTTTTCCCTTGCTTTCTCCTTTCCGAATTTAGCCACGCCATTCTTTGGGATCTGTGCATTGCAACTTTGTTTCCCTTTGCTTTGTTGCCGTGCTACTTCATACCTTTGCTCTGTACCTGTTCTGTTTTTCCGGACCGCTTCCCTGGTCCCTGAAGGTGCTCCCCCTTTGCGGTGCCTGTTTTTTCTCTGGTCCTTTGCACTGCCTCCTGCTCATTACCAGTTTTGCTGCCAGTCCGGACGTCTCCGGTCCTCAGCTACATTGTGGAACTTGTACCTCCATCTCCGAGGTTACCTGCTGCTTCTGCTCGTCTTACCTGCAAGTCCGGACGTCATCTGTCATCGCGTCCTGAACGGAATCGGCTACAGCAACATCCGTAGAGAGGTTTTTTTAAGCAGCTGCTTTTTTCCTCTCATATTGGTTCCTGCGGGACGGGGGCCGGCTGCTTCCCTGTTTATCAGGGAATCAGGGTGGCTTCCTCCCGCGGACGGCCGTATCTCTTCACAAAGGAGAAAAGACCTAAGAACTAGACTTCCAGACGAGAACCCTCCTCTGAAGAGACAGGTGAGGAGGAAGGGGAGGTGGACATTGATCTACCAGATATTGTAGATAATCCGCTTGCTCCTATCAAACGTGACAGTTTGCAACGCCCAAAGGAGATATCAAGGACTACCCGGAACAGGCCTAAGAGCTGCTTACAGCAATGCAGAATTTGACATTAGAATTACAGGCTGTGAAGGCCGAAAACACTACGCCGAGACAGCGAGTCGACCGCTTCGAACTGTCCCGGAGTGATCTACCTCCCATGCCCTTAGCCTGCGGCAAATATGATGGTTCACCTAATAGATTTAAAGAATTCATGGAGGCTTGTATAATCTATTTCACCTTCAGACCCCAGACCTATTATGCCTCAGATCCAGCCCGCATAGGTTTTCTGGTTTCTAATCTTACGGGCAATGCTCTTTCCTGGGCTACTCCACTAGTGACGGGTGCCTGCCCGTTACTACACGATTACGCCGGTTTTACCGCCCAGTTCAAATTGGCCTTTGAAAGGCAAGAAACTGCTGTAGTTGCCAGCGAACAGTTACTTGATATTTGACAGGGCAATTCAGATCTTCTGTCCTACATCTCCCGCTTTAAACGGGTGGCTGCAGACGCAGGCTGGCAAGAAAACGCCCAGTATACCATTTTTCGTCGAGGACTGAGGGAAGACCTTAAGGACGAATTAGCAAGGGTAACCAGACCCGCTACGTTAACCGACTTGTGGTCTACGGTGGTACAGCTGGATTTCCACCTATCAGAGCGGCGGTCTGAACGTCGGAAGCAGCGTGGATTTCCCGTTACGGCCGATCCTGGGATTACCTCCCCCTCTCCTACCTGTCTGTCGAAAGAAGAAACAATGCAGATTGGGACTACTCGAGGGCCACTTACCTCGGAAGAAAGAAGACGACGCAGGGAGAACAACCTGTGTATGTATTGTGGATCCAACCAGCACATTCTGAGGGACTGCCCTGATGTACCACCACGACGATCGGGAAACTCCATTCCTCGGAACTAGTAGGGACAAGTTACCGAGGGGGATTTCCTGGTCCCTTTGTTTCTTTATCAGTCACACCCATGAATACCACAGAAGACAACCGTCTCATGGTAGTAGGAGTCCAGTTGTTCATCTCTCAGCAGACCTATGAGGTCCTGGCGCTACTGGACTGCGGCGCTGCGGGTTGCTTTATGGATTTGGTTTGGGCTGACAAGGTCGGCATTCGCCGTTTGCAGAAAGATGAGGACCAAAAGGTGGAAGGAGTTGATGGAAAACCCCTGAGCTCGGCCTCATTACCCATACCACTACTCCCATGCAGATGAAGATCCTCCATCACAGCGAAACCATTCAATTCGACCTGATCCGAGCAGCTCATTTTCCAGTGATCTTGGGGGTCTCTTGGCTTCGGAAGCATAACCCGACCATTGATTGGACAAAAAAATCAGCTGTCATTTATTTCAACCTCTTGTCGTCAGTCCTGTTCAACGCAGACCCTGCATACCACTGTCCACACTCTTTCCGATCTAGCCTCCAGATCGGATGTTTTGAAGGTTAATAGCATCCCCAAAGATTATCTCCGCTATCAGGAGGTGTTCAAGGACGATAGCCCTCAGGAGCTACCTCCTCATCGCCCAGAAGATTGTCAAATCATTCTCCAGCCCAATGCTGTTGTTCCTTTTGGGCGAATGTTTTCTCTTTCCCTCAAGGAAAAGGAAGCTCTCAAGGAATATCTGGATTCTAATTTACATCATGGCCTGATCCAACCATCATTCTCTCCCGCTGGAGCTTCGGTTTTTTTTTGTTCCGAAGAAAGGTTCGAGCGAACTTCGACCAGGTATAGACTACAGGGGCCTCAACCAAGTCACGCTAAGGGATAGGTATCCCATGCCGCTGATTGGAGACATTCTGGTAGCAGTTCAAGGAGCTAAGATTTTTTCAAAAATCGATCTAAGAAGGGCCTACCACCTTTTGCGGATTCGTTCAGGCAACAAATGGAAGACTGCTTTTCGCACTCCTTTCGGACACTACGAGTATTGCATCATGCCTTTTGGTCTGGTCAACGCTCCATCTGTTTTTCAAAGATTCATGAACCGCACCTTTTCTGATCTGCTTTTTCATTGTGCTATTGTCTACCTTGATGATATCCTGGTTTATTCTAAGGACGGAGCCAAAGCGCTGTGCAGAGTGTGGCCAAAGGAGACACAAGGTTACCTTAGAAAGACAGTAGGACAGAGAGGAACAAAACTGTCTATCCCTTAGCCCTTAACCTCACACAAGAAGGTTTCAGGGGACCTTTCCCTAGGAAGCGCTGATGTGCTGCTTACAAAAAAGGGGGAGATAGGAAAAGAGGTCAAAGAGAATTCATTTTTAAATAACCGGAAGAACATCAAGGTTGTTCAACTCTTGTGTGTCCTTGGTCACCATCAATAGAGTATCAGCGTGAAAGTAAAAGTAAGATTTACACCTGGGACTGAATATACATGTACAAGGTAACAGATCTGAACTGTCTATTACGGGTACTATATAACTTTACTATCCCATAGACAAATAAAAGATTTCCCAGGGTGACTCTACAAATAAAAAGACTCCACATTGGAACCAGGCATTAGGACAATGTCATTCTACTGCTGAAACCCATATTTATGAATACAGCAGGTCCCCACTATTGGGGATGTACCCGTTCTCAAGTGTAGATCAAGTGAAGACAAACATATAGGCTACGTAATCCCTTCGAGTAAAGTGTTTTTGTAGTAGAAGGGGACGTAAGGCTATGCTAAAAGACATAAAAGGTTGTTCATGGTCATGGTAGAGTATGTTTTAGTTCTCCGCCACATCACAACCGCTGTCTACCGGTTTCAGTGGTGTATTTTAGGTGTAACCACTTTCTTTAGGACAGTCTTCTAAAAACAAAGGGGAAGGAGTCTATAATGGTGCATGGTGTTCAATCACCATGTTTCTGCCAGTATGGTTTGTTCTTTATACATTACCCCAACTTCCAGTGCCAGAACAGGAAAAAGTTCCCAGGGGAAACCTAAGGGAAAACAAAGACAACAAAGCCTTAGTAGCTCCCAAAATCTGCCATGCGCACTAAATGCTAGGAGACTGCAGGTGAAATCACTGGGAACTACTCAATGGGTCTCGCCACTGCCTTTTTTAAAATGATACACAGTTGTGTGTTGCCCTCCTTTGTTGTGTTACAATATTAGTTTGTTAGGGCTTCACCCTGCTCACTGCATTTGTAGTGCCCTTGATGGTTTATAATTATTCTAAGGACGCCCAACTCCACTCTAATCACCTTCACCAAGTCCTCCAAAGACTGCAAGACAACCTACTTAAGGTCAATGCGGAGAAGTGCGTTTTTCAAGCATCTGAAGTAAACTATCTTGGGTTCATCATGTCCTCGGAGGGAATTCGGATGGATCCCGCTAAGATAGACGCCATACTGCATTGGCCCACACCACATTCCATCAAGGATGTTCAAAGGTTTCTAGGGCTTGCTAATTTTTACCGCAAATTCATCCAAGGTTTCTCGGACCGAGTCCTTCCCATTACAAAACTGTTAAAAAAGTCTTCAATGCCCTTTGTCTGGTCTTCTGAGGCAAACTTGGCTTTCCAACAACTGAAGGAGGATTTTTGCTCTGCCCCGGTTCTTCATCAACCAGATCAAGGTTTAAAATTAATTGTAGAAACAGATGCCTCCGCTGCTGCTCTTGGTGCAGCTCTTCCACAGGAGCATGAGGGTCTGGAATATCCTGTTGCCTACATGTCCAAGACGTTGAACGACAGCCAGACCCACTATTCGGTAATAGAAAAGGAACTCCTGGCCATAAAATCCGCCTGCGAAGAGTGGAGACATCTCCTACAACGGGCTAACCACCCCTTTGAAATCAGAACTGACCATAAGAATCTTAAGATTCTACAGAAGATGGAATGTGTCAACTCCCGTCAGGCCCGTTGGGCGCACTTTGTCTCCCGATTTGATTTCACATTGACCTACTTGCCAGGGTCCAAGAACATCCTGGCTGATGCCCTTTCAAGAAGGCCTTATCCAGGAATGTCCCACAAGGAATTCCCTAGTCTTATGCTTCCTGATGTCAAGGTAATCTGTACGGTGGAGTCTTTTTTTTGGAAGAGCTTCGCAAGGCCACACAGTCTACCAGCATGTTTTCTGGTTCTCTCACAAAGAACATATCCATTCAAGATAGCTTATGTTTTAAACAACAGCGGTTATTCCTGCCAGCCATTTCCACCCGTCATTCGGCTTTAAAGTGGTGTCATGATGGCCCAACGGCTGGTCACAGAGGTGTTAAGAACACTCTGGAATTACTCTGTCGCAGGTTCTGGTGGCCCGGCATGGCCAAAGAGGTTTCATCCTACGTCAAGTCATGTCCAGTATGCCGCCGATCCAAACATTGCACTCAGAAGTCAATTGGATTTCTCCAACAACAGGATCTTCCTAAGAGACCTTGGAGAATAAATCGACGGATTTTATTGTGGATCTGCCGCCCTCGAAAGGTTGTTCGTGCATCATGGTTACCGTCGACTGCTTCACCAAGATGGCTCATTTCACTCCCTTGGCCGGATGCATGGAACTCCGGACAAGATTATCTCCGACAGAGGTCCTCAGTATACTTCAAGGTTCTGGAAGGAGCTTTGTGATAGACTGGGAATTGAACGTGCCTTGTCATCAGGCTTCCACCCGCAGACTAACGGGCAGACAGAAAGGACCAATGCCACGCTGGAGCAGTATCTTGGGTGCTTCACTAATGCCCAACAGGATAATTGGGTCAGCCTGCTGGCCACCGCAGAATTTGCCTATAACAATGCCGAGCACAGTGCCACTGGTCTCAGTCCTTTTTTTTGTTCCTATGGTTTCCATTCCAGCTTTACTCCTTCTCTCTCCTTTCCTCCTTCTGTCACCCCATCTGTGGATGCACTACTTACCAGTATCTCGGAGGCCCACAAGTCGGCTGCCGGATGTTTGCGGGCAAGCAGTTTTCGGTATCGATCTTACTGCAATCTTAAGCGCTTGCCCGTACTGGCGTGGCCGAAGGGCACCAAGGTCTGGTTGATCTGCCTCGCTGTTGCCCAAGCACATGCACCGTCTCCATCCTGTTTTTCATTCCTCTCTCCTGAGGGAATGCAAGGGGGATCCCTACCATCGCCCTTTGCCACGGGATCCGGTGCCCGCTGTGGTTCCTCCCGATGAATATGAGGTTACCTCCGTTCATGACTCCCGCTATCGGCGGGGTCGTTTGGAATATTTGATCTATTGGAGGGGGTATCCTCACCCGGAGGACTCCTGGGAACCGGTGTCTCATGTGCATGCTCCGGCATTGGTTCAACGATTTCACCGCCTGTTCCCGGGTAAGCCGGGGGTGGGGGGGTGTCCCTTGGGGGGGCATACTGTCATGCCGCTGTCTTTTGGTGGTCGCTGGCGGCTATGGAAGGCTTGGCGTTGGCGGCGCCATTAGGATGTCCCGTGTTTTTCTTTCTCTTCCTGGTTTGACGGTCTAGTCTTTTTCCCTTGCTTTCTCCTTTCCGTATTTAGCCACACCCTTCTTTGGGAGCTGTGCATTGCAACTTTGTTTCCTTTCGCTTTGTTGCCGTGCTACTCCATACCTTTGCTCTATACCTGTTGTTCTGTTCTTCTTCTTCCTCCTCCTCCTCCTCCTCCTCCTCCTCCTCCCTCCCTCCCCTTGCACCCTCCCTTCCCTTGCACCCTCCCTCCCCCCTCCCCCCTCCCCCTCCACCCCCCCCTTGCGCCGTTATGGTGTCAGAGCATGGTACTGACAGGGATCCTCCACAATGAAGTCAGGTGCCACAGCTCTCGGTCCATGGGGCAGTGTGGTGGTCCCACGTCGATAGCGGCCCGGGGGCTGGACCCAATCCCAGGTGGTATACGGATCAGTGTCCAGGGGGGGCAAATGTTTTCCTGGATCAAAGAATGCCCACCCAGGGGCAGGGCCTCGCCCCAGTGGCAGGACCAGGCAGTCGGGAGGTGATAAGAAGCGCGCCCGAGCTCAGAAAAAGGGGGGGGGGAAATCAGTGGGGAATGAATCCCCCGCCAACCAAGAGGATACGTTGGAGCGCACCTCACCTTATCCTCCGGTGTCCAGGCAGCTCCAGTCAGCATGCAGGTCCAGATAGTGCCAGCCAGCCCTCAAGAGTGGACTGTGCAGTGGCCCGGCGCAGGTTGAGCCACACGCTCACCGCCAGCGGCCACCACTGAGCAGATCCAGAGAGTTGATGGCGGGCGGCCGTCAGCTACACTCACTGTGCCTGATCCAGGGAGGAGCCGAGGACCCGCCAGGGGCCTCGGATGCCACTCTCCGCCTCGGCCCGCAGGTAAGTCCCTCCCACGGACTCCCAGGCTCCGGGTGTAGCACCAAGCCGGTGGCGAATCACCACGGGGGCCATAGGGGACAGGCAGCGTAAGTGGAGCCAGCTAACCACAAGTCCAAAGGGCCAGGGACGAACCCAAATCAGCGAAGCCCCAGACAGCTACAACGTGGCGCCAGCCGATCCGGTATAGGATCCCAGGAGGAAGTTGTTCATGAGGAGAGGAATTCGTTGACGGGCCCATTGGTCAGCACTCACCCTCTAGAACTTGTATGACAAGATAGCTGCACCATGTGAGGACGGGGGGTGCTGGATTCACTTACTCCGACACGACTCAATAGCGAGGACTCAGTAGTTAGGCAAAGGGAAGTCTGTTTAATGATACATACATAAAACAGGGAAACAAATGGGAATCAGCTGTAGTCCGATCACCGGTCTCGCTCCAACTTCCACAAACTTTGGCAGAACAGCAATTCTTATAGGTTAACATAGTCAACTCTTATCGGATGGGCATCTACGCCCATCCCTCTACAACACACGTGAATGACGTCACTAGGAGTATGACGTCTCATTGGTTACAGTGTCTATAGGACCCTAGATTACATGGTCCATTGTGATTGGGCAAGCCCCTAAACATAAATCTCCACTTTAATTAGCAGCATGTAGAATAGACACCCAGGTGCCCAGTGCCCCAAGATTCACCCTTCCTCCTTTCCATCAATCAGAGTTTTAGGGCTACGTGTCAATTAGTTGGCTGGGTATGGCCTCGGAACTGTAGCCTCTTATCAGGAAAAGTTATGGCATCCTTGGGTTCTGGATGACATCAGGCGGTGGTACCTCTTCGCGCCTGGCTGGTCACGTGTTGGTTCACCGTGAATCTGCTTCAGTTTCTACCCTTTTGTGCATTTAAGTCTGTGTCAGCCTAGCCACCTGCATGGGCCTCTCTTATCTTGACCTTCACGGACGGGCTGGTATGCTCTGTAGTTGGAGTCTCGTGAGCTCCTACTCTCCTCCCCTTCTCTGGTTGACCTCGATTTCCTAAACATGAGCGACTCTTTGCTGAGTTTCGATTCCGCTCCTTCTCCTGCCTTTGGCTGGGGTTTGAAACTTAGCCCGTCAGGTCTCTGGCCGCCTGGGTACCTTTCTGCTTTTCCAAAATGGAGTCGCACTTGTATAATGTGCCTTATTGAGGTAGTTATATGGTTGGTGCTCGCCGCTCTATCTTCTACTAAGTATTGCAGGCAGTATCGATTTCTTAGCATCTTGCGTTTCAAGCCTATTTACACATGTTGAACAGGACGGTTGCTTCCATCTGGTCTCGTAGCACTTTTTCCTTACGTTTTAACATGGTCTCTTCTCTGCGTACATTCCATTACATTTTGTAGTAACTCGCACTGGCGTGTTATCTTCGATAGCTGCTCTTGTTCATTCTCGGATCTGTTCAGGCCCTTGTGTCATTTCCACTGGCCTTCCATGAAGGCTTTTGAGGTCTCTTCGTGGACCGTGCGTAGGTACTCCTCATTTCGTATCAGAGGCTGGTATGGCTGTCTAATAGGGTACTGTGCTGCCCAGGGTTGTCCGATTATGGGAAATTCAACCGGTATGAATCTTCTGATGTATACTGGGCAGAGTCCTAGTGCAGCTCTTTGTAGGTTCATTTGCTCTTCATACGTCACGTGCCTTGGCGAGTTCCTTCCTGGTAGCTCGAAATGGGGGGCAGGGGTGCAGGTCATGTCTGGAACCTCCTTTACACTCCCCCCTCTGGTCGGTTCATCGACCACTTCTGCTTCATTCTTCTCCTCCATTTCTTTTTCTTCTTCAGTGTTTTGTTCATCATCTTCAGGATTGGTACATGAAGGCGTGAACATGTGCGTCTTTGGAGTCCATATTTTTATCACGCCTTTCAAACTTCCTGCTGTTTTGACATGTTCATCTTTGTTCCAGGTCATAAGCTGGCACTATCTGTTTGGACTACAGTAGATCCACTTTCCTTGATACCTTCTTCGCTTTTTAGGATATGTGAACTTCGTTCCTTCTGGTGCAAATTTGCTGGCCTTCACAAAGTCCATGATTTCTTCATCTGTCAGGTCTCTTGGCTTCCAGCCTGGCTCGACATCGACCAGCATTTTCATCCCAATGGCTTTCTTTGCAGTTTTCCGGCATTGTGTGATGATTATCTCGATAACGCAGAATCCTAGCATTACCATGGCTCGTAGGGCTCACAGGAACTAGAATATATCAGCCATCCATTGCGGGACCCATGAGAATAGGTTCCCAAACCAGCTGTCATCGTCCACCTCATCCGTTTCATTGGTCATCTGGTTTTTTAGAGTTGTCAACATGCGTATGGCCTCTGTTAGGGTTCCGTTTTCTTCATTGTGTGATGGTTCAAATGTGCAACATGATTCTCTGATTTTTGCACAAACACCTCCATCCATCGCAGTGATCATGTCAAGCACTTATCTGTTTTGGAGGGTCATCAGTCTGATTGCTCTCAGTTCTTCTTTGATCGTGTTGAATCCTTTTATAGTGGTATTGATGGTCTGCAATAACTCCCATCTGGTTATCTGTAACCATTTAGCATTCACTCCAACTTGGATGTGGGGCAGGAGTAGCGTTGTGAATACAGTTGAGGTGAGGCTGAACAGCCTATGTTCGTACGGGATTGCATGGAATGCCTCTTCTGATTTGGGAGAAAAGTAATTTTCCCTCTTCATCCTGGATACCAGTTTCACAGATCTTCTTAGAGGAGTATCTGCTTTTGGGAAACTGTTCAACTTTAGGTCATTTTTAGGGATCACTGGTGCGGGAATGTGGACGTTCACTAGTGTGCATATGCCTCCCCAGTTTTTTGGCAGCCTTATGTATGCCATGGATCCACACGCCCAGTAATGGTTCATAATAACTGTGGTTCCTTGGGTCATTCCCGGAGCTTCAAAGATTTGTCCGCAGTTTTGATTCTCTCCCATCTTCCTTGTGCCATTGTTTCTGAAGCATAGTTTCGGGGTCTCCAGTGGCACTATCTGCAGGGGTCCCCCTCTATCTTCGACCCATGTTAGTAATTTTACTAGCTTTGGCCACAGAGGTTTGCATAACCTCTGAATTCTCCATTGCTTCTTTGCAGGCTCCAAGGACCATCCACGCTCGGCAGATTACTACTCTGTATTGCCATCCATCTGGGGAGACCACTGACCACCCCAGATCTGCATTTGGCCTCTGTTCTTCCAGATTTTAGCCTCTTCTGCAGTCTTCCCTTGAATGTTCAGTCTCGGGTTAACTTCCCATCTTATCCCTGATCCTTTGACGCCAGGGTTCTCGTACCTGATCACATGATTTCTGGTGTGTACTCGGTTTCTTATTTTAATGTCCTGGACGTAGCCATCTTCATCTGGGTAATCCTTTTCGTTGGCCCATATCAACGAGGCGTCTCTTCCCATAAATTGTCCTCTGGTGTTGCACATTGCTACATGTGACATACAGTGTGCTGTAGGGACATCAATTTCTACAGCCACAAAGATCTTGGATTTTCCCATGCTGTATGGTAGTAGAGCACAGATGAAGCATTCTCCTTCTGACTGCCTTCGTCCTACTTCCTTCATGTGCTGGTATGTTGTTTCCGAGATGGACTGTGCTGTCCAGGTAGTTATTTTTTTTTTTTTATTTTACTTGTTATAATTTACAAAAAATTTTTACAAGAAAAGAAAAAGAGAATATGGTACAATTCTCTACTCCAGTTGTCTCATCACTTCATCTGTCTGGTAACATCAGTGGTTTCAGGTAGCACATTGCCGGGTCTTTTCCTTTTTCTGGTCACCTTCCCCAAATGAATCCACCTTGTATTCAGAGTTTCAAATTCATGAAAAAATGGGAGACCGCTATTACGTAGCTGATGTTATCTCCCTCTATTAAGCGATTCCACCAGTCCTCCTCATTGCACGTCCTTGACTCCTTGAATAAGTGACCCAAGTGTGCCATTCTCAGCCTTATTAAAGCGCTACACACTAAAAGTAGGTGGCGCAGCGTCTCTGGTTGCGTCTTGGTTTTGCAGAATCTGCAACTGTTGTCGGATGTTAATTTTCTGATCGCTTTGATCTCATTTGTAGGCAGGAGATTCATTCGCACTCTTAGGAAGGTTTCACGTACCGTTTTACTTGGAAATTTTTTAAAGTATTTCGGTAGGTCGTTTAAGCCTCTCGTTGTTGGTGGCAAGTGGCTTATCAGTTTGCTTCTTAGGTCCAAGGATGTTGTCTGCCTCCAGTCGTGTTCCTGTAGTTTTCGTTTTACTTTATTCGGGTTTAGGATGAGTTCTTCCTCAGAGCTGTTTATTTCCACCAGTTTTTTTTTATGTTCTGTCTTCCAGCACATCAGAATTTTACTTTTCTGTGCTTCTATTTCCGTGTGGATAAAAGACATTACATTCGGGCGGGTGCTAGTCAGGGATTTCCTGTATAGCATTAGTGAGTTTCTCGCAACCGTCGATTCCAGTGATTGCAGACACAGTTCCTGGCGTATGGTCTTAGCCGGTGTGGATTGCGGTAGGTTCAGCGTGTGTTTCCAGAACACGCCTTCCAAGCGTTTCCAGAAATCTGAAGGTATCATCAGTAGTGTGTCTGCACCGTAGGTCAAGGACGGGACCACCTTCCCTTTGTAAAATTGGATCAGTGGGATTGCTGTAAATCGGCCAAATCTTCTGTCGATTATTTTTGCTTGACGTGCCAATTTTTTTGCCTTCTCTAGAAGGTGCAATTGCATAGGGTGTTCTTGTTTGCTGTTGCTAAGGATTACCCCCAGGTATTTGAATTGTACCACTTGTTCTATTTTCTCCCCTTCCAGGGACCAGCTAAAAGTCTCTGTGCGGGTAGTTTGCTTCTCCATGATCATCACTTTGGTTTTGGCCCTATTGATCTCCAAGTTGTTCTTCTCTATATATAGTGCCAAAGCGTTTAGTTGACGCTGTAGACCAATCGGTGTGTAGTCCATTAAAATAAGGTCATCCGCATAGAGTAATCTTGGGATCTTTACCTTTCCTACTGTAGGTGGGAAAGACCGTATCTCCTGTCCGCTTTCTTCGATATCCCAGAGATAGGAATTGAACAGTGTTGGTGCAAGAGGGCATCCTTGCTTTACACCTCTCGCCGTAGGGATTGACTCAGTTAACATCCCTTCTTGATTTAAACGCACTCTTATAGAGGTGTTCTGGTGCAATGCTTTAATGGGCCCCAAGATGTTTTCTGGGCAGTTTCTCGCTGTTAATTTTCCCCAAAGTTTTTCGCGGTTTACCTGGTCGAAAGCCTGGACCAGGTCAATAAAAGCAAGGTAGATCTTTTGGCCTCTTTCTTGTGTCTTGCTTTTTAGGGTGGTTAGTAGGAGAATGTTTGGTGCCGTTCCCCCGTCTTTCACAAACCCTGATTGTAGGGGGTCCTCAAGCCCTGATTCTCTGGACCATTTTTGGAAGTTTTCTAACACCAGTGAGCCAAACACCTTCCCAACAACGTCTAGCAGTGCAATTGGTCGGTAGTTCTTGGGTTGGTCTCTTGGCCCCGACTTGTAAATTGGGACAATTGTTGCTGTGGTCCATGACGCAGGTATCGATCTTGTTTCGTTGCATTTTTTAAGTACCTCGTGTATAAAGCTTGACCATTCTGTAGCATGGTCCTTCAAGTCTGCGTTAGTGATACCGTCGGGCCCCGGGGCTCTTGAGTTGTTCAGTCTGACAAGTTTTCTTCTTATGTCCTCCTGATCCCATACATTTTCCCAGTTTGAGTTTGGCGTTTCTTGGTTGTCGCGCAAAAAACCATGTACATTGTTGGAAAGGTCGACGTAGCTCTTTTTCCGGAATACTTTCATGAAGTGGGTTGACCATGCTTCTTCTCCCACATAATTATTTATCAGGTCTTTTTGCATATCTGACGTATTCCTGATTAGGTTCCAGAAATCTCTGGTTCTCCTACTACATATTATCTTCAGCATGCCTGCTGCGTCGGCTTGGTTCATGGTTTCTCTGTGTTGTCTCAGCCAATTTTTGTAGGCCCTTGTTGCTGTTTTCATTTCCTTGACTAGTTCAGCAGTAGGTGATTTCTTGACTTGTTGCTTTAGTTTCCTCATTTTTTTCCTTTCTTCCACAATTCCTTTGTTAAATTCGTGTCGGTGGATTTTTGATTTATCATTTTGCCGAAACTTTCTTTTGACTTCATATACTTTTAACAAAGGTCGATAGTCAATATTGTTTTTCGTGGTTGCTTGGTTGTTTACTTTACTGGTGTTTTTGTATGAGTCTGTTAGCTCCACAACTGATTTAGCCGACAGTCTTAGTTTTGTACCACTACTGTCAGCCTCGATTTTTGCTTCCATGATTGGTTTTGTTTTTTTTGTACATGCCCATTTTATCTTTAATAGGTTGTGATCACTATTGGTCGTTCTCACGACCTCGTACTCTGTTATAGTTTTGAGTAGCTCATCCGAAGCGAAGATATGATCTAGGTTTGCTGCAGAGTTATCTCTCTCCCATGTCGGTATTCTCGTGTTATCTGTGTGTACTGATGTTTGTACACTCTGCAGACCCCAGGCAGTCATTGCCTTAATCCAAAGATGCCCACGTACCATATTCAATGGCATCTTCTTACAGGTCCCGTATTTCGAGTTGGGCTTTGGGCAGATCGCGTTGAGGTCTCCGCATAGGATGACAAATTTCGGTGTCCATTCCAGGTGTATTCTTTCTAGGATGTTATCCGCCATTTCCAAGTAGTCCTCGTTTTTAATCACTGCGGGATTCCAGTATGTGTTCAACACAATTATAACTTCGTCCTTTGCAGTGTGTTTACTGTTTACTGACGGCTGGTTCGACCAGTTCAGTACAGATCCCTGGAAATGGCTGTTTGAGATAACCGATTCGACGTGGTGAAGTCCCGATCCAGATCTAATGGCGGTCAATAGGCCCGAGGAAGGGCGCCCTTTGTTTGAACGATCCGCGGGGGCTAGGTATGTTTCATAGCCCTCCAAAAATGGCTTCTTAGTTAGCCACGTTTCCTGCAGACAGATGACGTCAAACTCTCCCAAGTTGACGTCACTCTCTGCCAGGAGGTGGCTGAATCCCCGAGTGTTCCAACTTGCCATGACGATGTTATCCTCTTCCAGAGGCCTCACGACGACAGTCCCAGGTCCTGCCTTGGTATCCTTCCGTGCCTTGCATGGCTAGCTTCTTTTTCCTGGTGCTTTCGCAGTGGCCGTCTTAAGGTTCCGATCTTGTCCACTTCCAGGATTGATACTTGCTGCTGGTTCGTCGTTGACTGTTTCGCTAACTTCTTGGGCAAATGTAATTTTTATCCTCCGTAGGGGACCTTTTGGATAACTGTCATTGTTCACAGCATCGTGATCAGTACTTGCGTCTACATTCGTGCTGTTTGATTTTACTCTTTGATCGTATCTGTCCTGGGTGCATGTCTGCTTCTCTCTCTTTGTTCCTTCCTTACTCTGTGTCCACTCTTTGGTTGACCCAAAAGTAGTCTCATCCCGATTGTTAAGTGGATCTTTTTGGCTTAATCTCAGGTTTGTATTTTGTGACTGTTGTAGTTTCGCGCCAGTTGTTCGGCAGTCCAATAAGTCGTAACCCAGCATTTGAAAGCTCTCTTGTTCTGAGGACAGCATTTGTCTAATTACCGGTGAGGGAATATGTAAGTAGACACGGTCTTTTTTGCCCGTGGTACTGAACTCCACGATCTTGATGTCTTCAGTGTTGATCTGCCTTAGTTTTGGAATGCAGTTAAGTAGGGCCATGATGTTTTTCCGATTCAGGATCAGGTTGTCTCTGTTCTCTCCTACCCGTTCCAGTTTGAAAGTTCTTTCGCTGCCAAGCTTTTTACTGTACGGGGTGTGGGTATCTCGTTCTCTGGCTTGAACTTGATTTCTGTCAATCTTTGTGTTACACTCCTTAATTTGGTCCACTATGAATCTCCTCTTTTCCTCCTTGTTGCTTTGGGTTCCTGGTCGCAACTTCTCCTCTGTATTACGTTTGATATCTCCTTTGATATAAGGGGCTGCAGGTTTCAGGGAGGTTGTTGTTGCAGCTATCCTGATGTTCCTTTTGAGGTCTTTCTCTGAGTTCGCCAGTTCCAGAGGATATTGATTTGAAAGTTTTCTGCCGTGTGCCTTAGCTACTTTTTCACGTCTTTCTGCCAAAGTAAGGAAAGGGCTCAGGTTTTGAGCATCTTCGTTTGCTTCGATTCTGCGGTCCTTTCTCAGGACGTTCGTTTCTTGTCTCTCTAATAGAGGTTCTGGTTCCGAGTTTACAACCGAGTATACCGACAGATCTAATAAATGGATACTTTCTACAGACTCATCTATGGTCTGATAGTTCATTGTTGGGTTGTCGGTCGAGCACGTTTCTTCTGTGTTTGGTGGTTCCATGACCTGGAAAACCACCCCTCTGTTTTTTTGTTCTTTGTTTTCCATAACTTTTGTTTTCTGAATATCTCTTTGGTTCTTTTCTGATGCTACCTTGGAGGGTTGGAGGTCTTCAGTTGTTACATTTTCCACTCGCTTGTTCGGCAAACTTTTTCCCTTTGAAAAAAGCGGGTATAGTTTCGTGGTCTTCCCTCGATTATCGAGTTCTTTTTGATCCCTGAGTCCGGGATTATTTAGTCTGTGGGGTTTGCTTTGTGGCTCTGTTTCCGGTCTCTCCCCAATCTCCTCTATTGTGAGTGAATCGACTTCTGCAAACGTAGTTACACAACCATTTGATTGATGCTTTTTGGATAAAAGCGGGGCAGCGTGCCTCTGTTCTTTGGGTGCTTTTACAGGCTGCAATGTTTCCAGGGTTTCCTTGACTTCCTCTAAGGGTTTTGGTTTTGCTACTTCGTTCTGTTGTTCCCTCGGTAGCTGCACATCATCTGTCACGATTGTAACTGGGGCTGCATTTGTAGGTGTCTTTGTTTGTCCAGCCAGCGTGTTTTGCCCTAGTATCGTCTCATTCTCCACTATCAAGGCCGGGTTGTCCGTGTTTCTTGTGGCGTCACTTTGTGATTTATTAACTGACGTGGTTCTCCCATTTCTCGTTTCTAATGCTGTAATGTATCCTTCGATAAATGTCATTTTTGTGTAAAGCATTGCTACAAGAGTTGTCTGATCCTTTAATGCCTCATGAATGGATTCATACAGTTTGCAGTATGGTGTCAAGGCAATAGTTATTGCCGACATTACTGACAAAATGTCAACTTGTTTTGTGGACGCTTCTTTCTCGTTGTTCGAGTCCAGGGTTGAAGATCTCCTCTTCCTCGATGGAGTTTCTGGTTGGGTAATATACACGGTATTCGACCCCTGTTCTGTGTTTTTTTTGTGTTTCTCAGCGTCACTGATCACGTTCCATTGGACTCCCGATGGTTGCTTCCTTTGATCCACGCCAGTCCTTGGCGTTTCCTTCAGGCTGGGCCTCGAGTTTATTTCTCTTAATGGGAGGTCTTTGTCAAATGGCGTTGTGTGGGGAGTTTCTTGTCTAGGAGTTGATTCAAGGCTCTTGCCTATATTTGCCGTAATGTTTTCTCTTTGGGTCAGAAGACTTCCGTTTGTCGTGTGGTTTTTGTTTGACCCCGGACCATCTGTCCGATGCCTCGTCAGATCTTCGTATGGTTCATTGATTGTGACCCATTTAGATTTTTGGTTCCCTTCCAGTTGTAGTTCGGGGTCTTTGAAATATCTAATTCCTGTTTTTAAGAATGGACTGGAAGGGTACGTTTTTGTTCCTGGCCATACACACTCCCCCCTTAGTGGGGTTTCGTTTATAGACATACTAGTCCCATCCAGTAAGTCCGCGTCAGACATTTCATCCAGCATCGTTAGGTCTTTCAGCGTCGTTAGGTCTTTCCTTAACGTGTTTTGGGGGAGTCTTGTCGCTAGATTTAAAGCTGTATTCTTTGCTCTCCCTCTCGGGATGGTTTTGCGAGTTGCTCTCCTGTTGCTTAACTTTGAGGATTCAAAGAAGGACGTTATATACGTCGCTTTAGCTGTTCTTCTTGTACTGCCTTTTCTTGCAGAGTTTTCCTTAAAGTGTTTTCCTTTAGGGTTTGGTGTCGTTGGTTTATCCTCTAGTAGTGGGGAGTTTTTGCTTTGTTCTGTTTGTTCAAGTTCGTCTCCATTACGATCTCCCAAACCATCTTCTTTGTCTGTGCTTGTATCCTTTCCATCAATAAGCTTTAGTGCATGCACGGCCCCTGACGCCATTTGGTTTTCTGTTCCAAGTTCTTCCCTTGGACTTGTTAGGTCTGGTCCTGGCGTTTGATGATGGATCTGAATAGTAGTGTTTGACACGTTGTTTGGGTTCACTATTGCTGTGTCAACACCTGCTATTCTCTTAGGAGTCGCCGCGCCCAGGGTCTGCCCCGCCCCCTCCGCGGGCCGGCCCGGCAAGAGCGACTCCTGGGCCACGCCCCCCCCCCCCCCCGACTCCCGGCGACGACGGGCCCTGGAGCTCTGCTCCCCCCGCCTCGCCAAGTGGCTCCGCCTCGCCCACTGTTTGGACTGGGCTCCTCTCTCCCTCCGAGCCCCCTCCCGACGATGTCCGCTGCTCCCGCGCCGGCTCCTGGAAAAAGGGTGGAGACGACTGTTCGTCTACGCCGGGGAGCACCGGATGACTTCCTCCCGCCCCGGCTGGGAGGTTGTCGATCTCCCCCGCTCCCGCACCCCCGGCACCTTCTTCAGACTCACCACCAAGTGTGGGAGACTCCACGGTTCGGCGGGAGGATTGAATGAGTGTTTGTGGGTGTTTTGAGGTAGTGTTTATGTTTTTGCCGCCCATGAGGAAAGGGGAGGGGGCAGGAGAGGAGGAAAGAACTTGCTCATGAGCGTATTCCACGTTCTCCTTTTCTTCCTCATTTGCTGTTGTGAAATTTTGAAATGTTTTAATTGTTTCAAATGTTTCTACAAGTGGTGGAGGGGCATGAGAGGTTATGTTGTGGAACGTTGGTTTAGGAAAAAGAAAGATGTTTTGTTGCATACCTGGCTCCACCTGTATGTTTGTAGATGGGTCTGACGGCGAGGCTAGTCGTCGTTGGCGCAGTCTGAGTAACTGCTTCAGCGGGCTTCTCTTGTCCAAACCGGAGTCCTCACGACCAGGTCGTTTGCTCCGCGTACTTCGTCCAGTATGCTCCATTTGGGTACAGGCAACCGGGCAGGCCACCCCCGGGCAGCCCCGGACTGCACCAGACTGCTTCCACCTCAGCTTCCAACTCCGCGACCGCTCCGCGGTGTTTGGTGGTTTTTCAAGGGTGAACTCCTCCTTCAATAGCAATGGACAACAGACTGCTTAGCACAGGGGGGACTGCACCAGACTGCTTCCACCTCAGCTTCCAACTCCGCGACCGCTCCGCGGTGTTTGGTGGTTTTTCAAGGGTGAACTCCTCCTTCAATAGCAATGGACAACAGACTGCTTAGCACAGGGGGGACTGCACCAGACTGCTTCCACCTCAGCTTCCAACTCCGCGACCGCTCCGCGGTGTTTGGTGGTTTTTCAAGGGTGAACTCCTCCTTCAATAGCAATGGACAACAGACTGCTTAGCACAGGGGGGACTGCACCAGACTGCTTCCACCTCAGCTTCCAACTCCAGGTAGTTATTAAGTTCATCGTTATCTTCATGCGGGCTTCTCTCGATTCTCGGCGTTCTCCTGTAATTCTCTATTACTACATCTCTGAATGCGTCGGTGCTGCTTTTCCACTTCGAGTATCTCGGTGGAGCAGGCTGCCTTGACTGTATCGCTGTGGTAGGGGACGGATTTGTACTTCCCTTCCTTCCTTTTTGCAGTCTCCCATAAACTTCCTGTAACCACCATTGGTTCATCAACCTCCCAACTTGTGGCTGTGTTGTAGGCCTGCGGCTTGCTTCTTGTGTTGGAGCAGGTGTGCTTGCAGTTATAGTTTCTATAGTTCTGTTTTTCAGCTCCTCGTGTAGTTTCTTTGCTTGGACTATAAATGGGAACAACTACTCTATTAGCATGTGTGTCTTCTTTGTGAATTCTTTCGTGGCCGCTTCTGTTTTTTCGAGGGATTTTGCCATTTCCTCCTTCTTTGGCATTTCATTTGACTTTTCTTGGTCATCTCCACTATTCTCTGGAATTGAGTGTTCGGCAGGCAGTTTCTCCTTCTCTGCTGCCTTTGTTGGAGGCCTTGTAGCCATTGACACTTGCCCTTGTTTGTGTGCTTGTGTGCATGCTGTGTGTGGGTGTGTGCCGTGGCCAGTGCTACATTATCATTCATTCCGTGCAGACCCTGTCTCCAGCTTTTCTCTCCATTCATCACCTCATGTGTATACGTATCGCTACTAATTACATTCAAATTTAAGTCATTTGCTTCATCAATAGCTTTTCTTGGAACTGGAATCACTATATAGGGTCTGGGTGCTCTTGTAGGCCCCTGTCGTTCGTTATCCAGTGGGTTTACTGATAGGGGGACACTTCATGCACCAATAAAGAAAGCAGTTCTGATTGTTAATGACAGAAAGACAATGATCACCAAACATATACACATGATAGATTTGTAAGACATCTGGCAGCATTTTCTCCCAGGAAAGCGGGGGCATCTTTCTGCTGTGGGTAAACCAAGTTACTGTTCTGTGCCCCCATTTCAAATGAGTTCATAGTCAGTTATTTATTCCTTTTTTTGCTCTGGTCACGTTGCTGTAAGGTTCAGTAACTACTAAACTGATGCGTGCTATTCAAATGTCCCTCCTCACGAGTGAAGATATTAGTCTCTGGATATGCAGTACAGTTCCTGTGCTAGACTATGAAGAAGGGTTAGACTACCGTTTTAGCACATCACATTCATCCTGCATTTCTATTGTAATCACTGTCTCGGGGCACAACTCCAATTTGCCTCGGCCTTGAGGACATGCAGGAATCTGTTCACTGTGAAAGGCTGAAAAGAAGGAACTACTAAAAAAATCACACAAAAATAAAATGTCATAAAAATAAAAACAAAAATAAAAGTGAACATATGAAAAAAATAGGAAAAAATAAGAAAAACGAAGAAAAAGGAAAATAGGATGGCGAAGTTCTTGGGTCTGCTCCTTTCTCGCGGTCTCTCGGTGACAAGTTGAAAAACAGTGTCTCTTTTCTCTATCTGCTCCACAGTGAAACGATAACAAAAATGTTATTTTGGATTTCCTCCTCCTAAGGCTCTCCTCAGCAGTGGATGTCCATAGTTGCTTTTTAGGTGCGCTGCAATAGCCCGAAAAGTGGGCACATCAATGTGGTTGGGTCTGCCCACTAGTTCTGGAAGGTTTTCAATGAGGTGAAAGAAAACACAATATGTGTATTGGCTGTCTTATGGTGTTAACGACATTTGCTCCGATTCTCTAGCCTCTGGATCACAGGCCTTTCTTGCAGCATGAACAGTCTTGCACTTTCCTCGATCTGTCTCTCGGCAAACAGTCTCACTGGAAACTCCTTAGGAATTCTCGCTGGAAATTGGACAGCTCCACTTGGAGCATGATACCATGGGAAAGGGTCCTCATATGTAGGAAATTGACTGGATCTCCTAGGAAGGTGACAACGTCAACATCAGCAGGCCTTCCCACCATTTCTGGATAGTCCGTGACTAGTCTGAGCATAACATTGTGTGCAAGCTGTGTATCTGCGGGAGACAGACATCTGCCTTGTTGTGCTGAGTCCCGATCACAAGCCCTTCTTTTGACGCAAACAAGTTTGACACTTTCCTGCTGCGTGGGTTGCAATCAAGTAATTTAATTTGTACCATACTTAGTTGAGAAATTCATTGTTTCTTGGATCTCTGATAAAGGTTGGTGTATCTGTGGTTCTCCCGACAAGTTCTGGGCACTCCTCTATGATTCGGAAAAATATGGTATAGGTCAGTTCATCGATGATCACTTGAGGTGGGAGCATTTGTCCCCTTTTCACTGTATTCAGGCAGCTCAGTGAAGGCTTCTGTGATGACAGTCAGCAGTTGCCATATTATCTTCTTGTTACTGGGTCTTGAATGAATTCTGTGACACTTGTTTCTCTTCCTATGAGTGACGGATATGATAGCACCACCAATTGAAAGTACGTGAGCACATCCCACTTGAGGCTTCTGCTGGAGGGGGGGGGGTACCATTAGGTATGTAGAGAAAGTCTTGATACTGGTTGCTTCAGTATACTGTGTTACGCTCTCAGAGAATATTTTATTGACAGTCTATCAGAGTCTTGATTCCTTGCACTACTTGGGCGTGACGTGATTTAAAACGTTCATTTTACCACTGTTGTTGTGGCTTTGGATGTGCTTCTCTTTACCCTGCAACTACGATACACAGAGTATCCATTTTTTTCCTTTATCTCTTTCTCTGGTTTTGAGGAAATGTCTGGTTTTAAAAGCCACCATTCACCCAGCGTTCTTTTGCCTTTATTTTGCTGCTCATGCGTCCTTCTTCCTCGTCATGGATCTTGTCTGCACGTGCTGAGGTTCTTCTCCTTTGTCTGTAGATTCTTCAGAGTTAGGTGCAGCAGGAGGGCTCTCTCCTACAAAAGGTTTAATGTCATTTAGGAAGATCCAGGCTCTCCTGCCCTTGAGCTTGACAATGGACGGGGTGCAGTCCTCTACAATAAAAGGGCCATTAAGCCTTGGCTCGTCCCACCTTTTTCTGGTAAAGTTTCTTACGAGGACGCTGTCTCCAGGGAAGACGAGGAGTGCACAGAGGCTGTGAGCTGTGCCTGCATCAATACTATCTGATGTGGTCTGTGCTGTTCTGTCCCCTTTCCGCTGTCGCTGCAGCTGGCCTGAAATGACAAAGGTGCTGGATGTCAAACAGTCCAGATAGGCTTTCATCTCTTCTCCCAGTACCTCCCTAGTTGGCTGGGCATCACATCTAGCTCTGTCTCGGGGGGTAAGAGGGGTTCTCATCCTTCTACCAGTAACTATTTCATGCGGCGTGAGATGATGGTCGGAGCCTGGCTGGTTCCGAAGAGCATACAATGCCAGTGGTAGGCAGTGCAACCATCCCTTCCTTAATGTGAGCTTCAACTTGGCTATCCTTTCCTTAAGCAAGCCGCTGATTCGTTCACATATCCCAGTCCTCTCAGGATGATACCTGATAAGAACTTGTGCTTTATACCAAGCAACAAGCTAATCTGTTCGAAAACTGAATTTACAAAATTAGCCCCATTATCTGATCTCATTACCTCGCACACCGCCCATCTAGGGAACACTTCCCTCACCAGGAACTTTGCGGCACAGGTTGCATCGGGTTGTGTACAGGGACCTGCTTCTACCCATCTTGAAAAGGGACACACCACCACAATTAAATACCTGTACCCATTACACACCTGGATCATATCGACATAATCGATATGCAGGTGCTGGAAAGGTCCATTTGGTCTAGGGATGATTCCTCTCACTACTTTTAATGTGTGCCCAGAGGTGAATTGCTAGCAGATAATGCAGTTTACCATAAAAAATGCAACATGCTCCGCTAAATTCGGTGTGAACCAGTCTTCTGCGAGCGTTGCAGCAAGATTTTCCTTTGACATGTGTATGGGGTAGTGAAGCTGTTCTAACGCTACCTTTAGAAGGGTGACATGCATTACTGGTCTACCAGTGCTGTCTTGCCTCCACAGTCCGTAGAGGGGTTTAAAGAACACCCTCGACGCTTCCACAAGTTCTTCTCCTCCTGAGGTGCCTCCCCTTGGAGCTCCATTAGCTGAGTCCGCCCCATGTTGCTATAGGCCTCTGAAGTGGCTCGTGATACAATCATTCTTTCATGGGTACTTGCCACCTCCACATCCATGATTGTTTCATTCTTGGATGCCATGCGCTTGGCTTCCGTGTCCGCTTCATGGTTTCCACGTGACACGAAATCTGTCCCTTTGGTATGAGCGGCGCATTTCATGACCACTATGCCCACTGGGAGCTGTAGTGCTTTAATCAGCCTGTTCAATAAGGCTGCGTGTTGCACTGGCGTGCCGTCTGCTCAGAGGTAGCCACTCCTTTTCCAGCACGCTAGTTCTGCGTGGACTGTAGACGTCACATAGGCGGAGTCACTGTACACCGTTACTTCCTGGTCTGCATGATTCTCAATGGCGATTATCAATGCCAATAGTTCTGCAGCTTGTGCTGAATAGTGAGATGTATTCGTGCACTAATGAGTACTTGAAACTCTCCATTCGCTATGTGTTTTATCACGGCCACGCCTGTATACCTTTGTCCGTCTTCTTGGTCAATTCTTGGAGACCCGTCAATAAAGACGATCTCTCCACTTGCCTGGGCATTTTCCTTTACCCTGGGGATCTCATCATAGAATTCCTCATAGTTCGCACAGTCGTGCACAGATTCTCCCTCAGTGACTGGCTCAGCTATGAACGTAGCAGGGTTCACAGTTTTACATCACATTATTATGATCGATGGATTAGAGATGATCACCTCATATGAGGATGCTCTCTGAGATGTCAGTGTGCGTTTTGGCTTTTCCAGTATGGCGAACAGCGAGTGCTCAACATACAGGGTCATGGAGCACCCCATCACAATAGGTGTTGCCTTCTCGATGGGGAACGCAGCAGCAGCTAGATTTTGTTCGCATGGGAAATGGCCCTTCATGACCGGGTCCAGATTCCCGCTGTAATATGCTAGGGGTTTGTACCCCAGCGAGGTTCGTTGTGCAAGTACTGCCGTCATAAAATTACCATCAGTATGAGAGAACAGATCGAATTCCTCTGCATAATTAGGAATCCCAAGAACTGGGGCCTTACAAATTGCCCCCTTGAGTTCTGTAAACCCCTTCTCCATTGCTTCATTCCATTCAATGTATTCTCTTGTTGCCTGGGCCTTTTTAAGGGCCTGTAGCAAGGGCTTGGTATACGAGCTGTAGTCGAAGACCCATGCTCGGACATAATTGCACAGGCCTAACAAGCTTTGCATTGGTTTTATCGTGTGCGGCTTGATGGCTTCAGCCCTTTCTGGGGTTACCTTCTTTCCCTCATGTGAGATCAGTTGGCCTATCTACAACACCTCCTGTTGGCAGTACTGCAACTTATCCTTGTCTACTTTGTATCCCTTCTCAACCAGTGTAGTCAATAGTTGGACGGAATCGCGCCAGCATTGCTCTTCAGTGGTACTGCAGATCAGAATGTCATCTACATACTGCAAACAACACTGTCCACCGCAACATTGCTTAGGTCCGGGCAGAACTCTGTTGAAAATGGATGGAGACTCACAGTACCTCTGTGGCAACCCCGTACTTTTCAGGCGCATTTATCTGAAAGTAAATGACGTCAGGTCTTGAGAGTCACGGTGCAACGGGATTGAGAAAAATGCATTTTTCAAATCGATCACCGTGAAGTATTTTGCCTTAGTGGGTATGTTACACAGAATTGTGGAGGGGTTCGGGACTAGAGGGAACTTGGCTTCAACTATATCGTTTAGTGCCCGTAAATCTTGGATTAAACGCCAAGACCCTGCCTTTGATTTTTTGACAGGGTAAATCACTGTGTTGCACAGTGATTCTGACATCACTAGGATGGCCTGCTCCATCATGGCGGAGATTGTTTTCGCGATTCCTTCATCTGCCTCTCTGGACATGGGATATTGTCGCCCTCGTGGTAAAATTGCTCCTGGTTTCAATTTGATTTTCACTTCACCCGCCCCTTTCAGGAGACCCACATCATAGGGCCCTGTAGTCCATACTATGGCAGGCACTTGGGCCATGTCATTATCAAAGTATTCTGGACGTATTAGTGCCAACATCATCCTCTGTGGTACCTCCCTTCTTATCTTATTGACGCAAAATATGAGACTCACTCTTGTCACTCTTGTCTCTTCTAGGTCAGGGTGTTCTTCGAACAGATCATCATCGGTGACGTCAGTCACTCGATACCCTTCTTCAATGGCAATGATAGCACACCATTGTCTGCCTTCATCGTCATATCCTTCAACCAATACCAGTTTTCCTCGTGCTGCTGCAGATTGTATCGTTAAGGGAAATACTTGTCCCTCCTCTTCGTGCATGGGTATTTTTGGTCTGAATAGAAACTCATCAGGGGTTCTCGTAGTGTTGTCTGCGAGGCCTGGCAATCCTGCCATAAGCACCCGTACGTCATATGCGAAAACTTCTGCCTCCAGCGGTATAGCTCTCATGGCTGCACGTCCATAGTATGCTCTGATCATTTCGCACACGTTTGAATAATGTATTCCTGGGGTAGAGCGCACTATACCATCCTCAGTAAACGAGATGATCATATTCAACTTTGTCATCAAGTCCCGACCCATGATATTTATTGGGGACTGACGTGAATATAATAGAGGTACATTCATTTCACACTCTCCTACAGAGGCTGGGAGTGCATCAATAAAGGGACCTCTACTATGAGCTCCAGTAAAACTCTGGGTGTCTATAGCCTCACCGGACAAGGAGAACTTGCCTTTTCGTATGCACGAGCGCGTTGCACCCGTGTCAACTAAGAAGGAATATTCATTCCCCCCAATGGTGACATTTACCCAAGGTTCCCTGTTAGGATCTGGTGTCACTGATAGGATAGAACACATCAGAGTCTCCCGTGAGCTGTCCTATTTTATATATAGGTTCGGTCCACTGTACACTTGTGGGTTTCCCCTATTTCCAGGGTTAATTACCCCACCGGAATTAGTGCCCTGAGCCAGTTGCAGCGGTGCCTGCTGGGGTTGTCCCTGTGGCAAACTCCCCATGTTCGGTGGTTGAACCACTTGCTGTGTACATTGCTGCAAGCCTGCCGCCTGCTGCTGCACAGTATCATTTTGTGCATTGCCCTGTTGCGGGATAGCAGGTTGATTCACCATGCCTGCCCGCGTCCCTTGGCTGTTTTGCCATATGCTTTGGCTTCTGCACATGCGCGCCACATGTCCAGTCATTCCACACAGTCAACATACTGGCGGTGGTCGTGCCATCTGGCATAGTTGGATTGCCCATCTGTGTGTTCTGGAAGCCACCTTGAACATTCTGAAACCCTCCTTGGTTACCTCGAAACCCTCCCCGATTACTCTGCCATCCTCAATTTCCAAACCCTCTTCCCCTCGGGTAAAATCCTGTGCTACCTTGATTATTCTACGAGAGGTTAGTCGCTTGCTGTATGCTTGGTTCGGCCGGGCTGGTGAGCATTGCTCCCTTGAGAGCATACTTCGAGAGCTTCCTTTGCACCAGCTTTGCCTCCTCACCCTTACGCGTTGCCACCTTTTTCCGATTCTTTTCCTGTAGCAATCTGAAATAATGTGCAATTGTCATCTGGATTTCGGCCCATGGTTTAGCTTCTATTCCTACCAATTTCTTGAGCTGTTTTTGCACCGGTTCTGGTAACCCTTGGCACAATATATGGTAGAACACAGGGATGGATTTCGTCCAAGATTCATGCGTTTCGAGCACCCATGTGTCTTGAAAATTCTGGATATAAAGCAACGGATCCTCCGACTCTTTCAATTTTTGAGTCATTATAGCTCCCATATCAGACGTGTCTGGATATAGCGTACGCATCGCTTTCCACACTCCTGCTCTACAGTTATTAAATGGTGCTCCATCATGGGAAGTGTCAGTTATGGTTACTCTAGGGTATCCCGCCCTTTTCCACACGTCGTCTGCTCTTTCACCAAGAATAGCAATTAGGAGCCCCTTAATGTCCCCTATGGCTAGGGTGACACCCCCCGTCATTTTCTCTAACTCGTGTATCCAATTTCCAGCTCCCGATGTCGGCATTGGAAGCTTATTTTTCAGGTTTTATCGGTCTATATGCGGCCATGGGATATATTGTGGTCTAGCACCCCTCTTTTCTAGCAGTAGGAATTGGAATGCGCAATCCTCCTTCTCCTTCCTCGTACCTCTCCGGTCTTTCGCCGGGGTGACGTCCCCACCTTGCCGTCTACCGGGCAATGCCCTCTACCTGTCCGCATAGGCAGGGTCTGACGTCCCCCTCTGACCGTGGGGTGCTTCTTTATGTCGGCTGGACTGTCCAGCGGACTTCGGTATCCTACTTGTGGACCCACTAGCATCTGACCATCGTACCTCTCGGCCCCCTGGGAGTCGTTTTTCGCACCGTCTCCCTTCATCATGTGCCACTTCCTCAGTTTCCCCACCGGAGTCAGACTCTGAATACTCCCAGTTTACACAACTTCTTGCATCATCTTAGTTCTGCCCAATTTCTAGCCTATCTAGGGACAGTCCCCTGCTCCCGCTACTTCGGGTGATATCCTCGGTGTCATATAGCTGAGTGCTCTCTAAGCGCTCATCCTCCCTTCCCCCTTGGGAAATTAGTTCCAGCCCCATCTCGTCATAGATTTTATCAATCGTTTCCCCAATGCTTCTGGTGTCGAAGTCATCGTCAATATTTGTCCCGCTTGTACCTGGTACCGCATCGCTTGCAGGAAAGAACTCTTCTACCTCTTCCCAATCTACAACAGGAATGGGTTTAATGACTTCCCGCTCCAAATACTCAAGATCTCGTGCCCTCTGTCTATGCTTGCGTTCTGCTTCCTCATTTATTTTCTTTTCGCTTCTTCTCTAGCCATATCTACTTCTCTCATTTATTCGTTTCTACGTTCCTTTGCGCTTCTTCATTTTCTTTTCGTGCACTCTCCTTTCTTCCTCCAACTTTAGCATGTTCGGTCTATACTTTTCATAGGCAGCGTATTGTGTGCGACTGAACGGTATTCCCTGCTCTTCGCGATATAGTTGTTCTCGCCTCAACCTATCCTCCTTTCTTACCCTCTCGTCTCTCATGTCTTGTTCTTTCTCCTTTTCCTTACTTTGCGCCTCATCAGACCGTTCACCCGGTCTTACGTCATCACTTCCTTTTCCATCTAATTTCAATAATATCTGTCCTTTCATCCATTCGTCTTTTGCGAATGCTAACTCGTCACTTCCTTTACGCTTTTTTCCCCCCCTCTCTCTCGGTCGAGAGGTGCACTAGTCTGTGCCTGATCCTTTCTTCCATCGCCGGGCCTCTCCTTGTCCCTCGGGACTGTGGAGGCCAAATCAATTTCCTGTTCCTTCTCTTTCCTCTCGTCACTACTGCATGTAGGTGACTCATGCGGGGTTGCTATACCCTGTGGCTGCTTTGAGCTCTCTCAACGGGTAAAGGCCCTCTGACTTGCTTCCCTCAATGACTGGTTCCGACGGGGCGTCTCACCCCCCTCCGTACATACATTTAATATCCAGTCTGCGGGGGCTGGTTCTTCCTTCGCTTGCTCAAACATTTTCCAAAGTTCGAGAACGGCAAGGCAATTCTCAAGCTTCTTGCCGGTACATGTGGTGTGTAGAAATGTTGTCACGTGCTGTAAAACAGCCTTAGACAGTGACCCGTTATGGGGCCAAGGCATAAACATCTAATTGGCGGTACCCTTAACCCATTCCTGGCTGTATTTTTTCAATTTTACTGCATGCTTGGGCAGCTGCTTACATAAATGCGCAAGTGGGGTAACTTCCTCCATTCCTAAATTTGTCACCAACACTATTCACACAGTATGAGCGAGAACCACATACACAAGCTCCAATCCAACCTTTTCCCGCCAAATTTTGTATCAACAATTTACTCAAAACTTATCAATTCAAAGGGGATTCCCTCTTAGTTATGAAATCGCGTAAAGCAAAATACATTGCAATCAATCAACAGTACAGTAATTTCACATTTGACATACATAGGACATATACGACAGACTAGACAGACTAGACGGACGCCAGCTGGTCATACATATACCTGCCTTCTAATCACTACCCCCACCATGGGATTTTAACGAACACCCTTAATTACGTCTTTAAACGTTATCGTAGCCAAATGTCCCCCCTCTGTGGGCTCTGGGTTCACGTTCCTTCTGGCCACTCTTTAAAGCGCAGGAACAAGGCGAATCTTTACGTTTTTTACTTCAGGTGCCCCCCTGATATCCTACGTTTTTATTTCTTATGATCGAGTCATTACTATATATATATATATATATATATATATATATATATATATATATATATATATATATATATATATATATATATATATATATATATATATATATATATATATATATATATATATATATATATATATACACATACATACAGTCTTCTCTACTTCTAACTATTTTATTGTTTCTCCACCACCCTCCGTCACCTTTCCCTTACTGGCTCTAATGCCTACACAACTTTTGCCAAAGTAACAAGTTTTATTGCTTTACTCACCAATCGCATCGTTTCCTCTCTGGAACTTCGTGATCACCGCCTCTTCCTCTTCCTGCTTTAAGGTTTTCGTCCGATCCGCTGCCTGTGGGAATGAGAAGGGTTATGCTTGGAAAGGCGGGTTCCTTCAGACCCACTGCAGATTTTTTGAAACTTTACTCTATCATTGTCCACGGGAAGCTTCTCAGTCTACTCAGCCGGAATGGCGAAAGGACTCGTGATCTTACCGAAGGCCCAGAGTTATTTTGTGCCTTCGGTCTAAGGGTGTCTTACACTATATCAATCGATAATCTATAATCGATGGCCGTAACCATCCTCTGCTACCAAGTGTTCACGAGGAGAGGAATTCGCTGACGGGCCCATTGGTCAGCACTCACCCTCTAGAACTTGTATGACAAGATAGCTGCACCATGTGAGGACAGGGGGTGCAGGATTCACTTACTCCGACACGACTCAATAACGAGGACTCAGTAGTTTGGCAAAGGGAAGTCCGTTTAATGATACATACATCACACAGGGAAACAAATGGGAAATCAGCTATAGTGCGATCACCGGTCTCGCTCCGACTTCCATGAACTTTGGTAGAACAGCAATTCTTATAGGCTTACATCGTCATCTCTGACATCTAATTTCTATAACAAATCATCATGCAATATAATTGGTTAGGAAAGGTAACTTAAGTATAGGTGCCATATCTGTATAGAACTCTTATCGAGTGGGCGTCTATGCCCATCCCTCTACAACACATGTGATTGACGCCACTATGCGTACAACGTCTCATTGGTTACAGTGTCTATAGGACCCTAGATTACATGGTCCACTGTGATTGGGCAAGTTACACCCCTAAACATAAATCTCCACTTTAATTAGCAGCATGCAGAATAGGCACCCAGGTGCCTAGTGCCCCAAGATTCACCCTTCCATCAATCAGTGTTTTAGGGCTATGTGTCAATTAGTTGGCTGGGTATGGCTTCGGAACTGTAGCCTCTTATCAGGAAAAGTTATGGCATCCTCGGGTTCTGGATGACATCAGGCGGTGGTACCTCTTCGCGCCTGGCTGGTCACGTGTTGTTTCACCGTGAATCTGCTTCAGTTTCTAGCCTTTTGTGCATTTAATTCTGTGTCAGCCTAGCCACCTGCATAGGCCTCTCTTATCCTGACCTTCACAGACAGGCTGGTATGCTCTGTAGTTGGAGTCTCGTGAGCTCATGCTCTCCTCCCCCTTCTCTGGTTGACCTCGATTTCCCAAGCATGAGCCGCTCTTTGCTGAGTTTCGATCCCGCTCCTTCTCCTGCCTTTGGCTGGGTTTCGAAACTTAGCCTGTCAGGCCTCTGGCCGCCTGGGTACCTTTCTGCTTTTACAAAATGGAGTCGCACTTGTATAATGTGCCTTATTGAGGTAGTTATATGGTTGGTGCTCGCCACTCTATCTTATACTAAGCATTGCAGGCAGTATCGATTTCTTAGCATTTTGTGTTTCAAGCCTATTTACACACGTTGAACAGGACGGTTGCTTCCATCTTGTCTCATAGCACCTTTTCCTTACATTTTAACAGTCTCTTCTCTGCGTACATTCCATTCAATTTCGTAGTAACTCGCACTGGCGTGTTCTCTTCGATAGCTGCTCTTGTTCATTCTCGGATCTGTTCAGGCCCTTATGTCATTTCCACTGGCCTTCCATTAAGGCTTTTGGGGTCTCTTCGTGGACCGTGTGTAGGTACTCCTCATTTCGTATCAGAGGCTGGTATGGCTGTCTAATAGGGTACCGTGCTGCCCAGGGTTGTCTGATTATGGTTGCTTCAACCGGTATGGATCTTCTGATGTATACTGGGCAGAGTCCTAGTGCAGTTCTTTGTAGGTTGTTTGCTCTTCATACGTCACGTGCCTTGGCGAGTTCCTTCCTGGTAGCTAGAAATGGGGGGGCAGGTCATGTCTGGAACCTCCTTTACAAAGTTCCAATCAGGTCCGTCGGCAGCTCCAGCAGCCCAGTGCGGCCCGGGCTCCACAGCCGCGGGCAGCGAGGGAGAGGAAAGAGCGGCGAGGAGCTGCCCAGGGTGGAACGCAGGGGAGCCACCCCTCCCCCGCCCACAGCTCCAGCACCACCAGCGAGGCCGCAGCTGGCACCTCTCCCTGTCCGCGCCACTCGACCCGCCCGCATCCGAGAAGCTTAACCCAGCGGGTGCCGCACTATTTGAGCAGTTATCCAGCGATCCGCTGTGGGAGAACGGGTCCCAAAAGTGAAGGATATTATCAGGATATAGAGGCCACGGCCGGAGCATCTCAGGCAGCAGCTATCTCGAGTAGCCGCGCAACAGGGCCCCCCCCAGGGCCTGGTCATTTCTGACCTTTGCCAAGTTGTGGCGGGCCTCTTTCTGTGCTACTCCATTGCTACTTTGCAGGGGATCAGGGTGGGGTACTTGCATAGGTGTATTTGTGGAGAGCAGGGTTTAGGATGCTGATGCTGGGGGTAGGCTAGGAGGGGACAGAATGGTTATATTGGGGTTTGCTACTCAGTGAGGACACACTATGGGAGGGGCTGTGGGTTGGCTCCCTTGGGGCTGGCCCGATGGGTCTTCTCCTACAGCTCTACTCATTGCTCCTGCATTTGGCTACAAGGCCTGGCGGGGGCACTGAGAAGGGGTGGGAAGCAGGGGGTGTTTGGTTGCACACAGTGTTGGGGAGGTTGTTTGCAGGGAGGGTTTGGGTGGCTCAGGGGGTTTGTTGGATTTTGGTTAGTCTGTCATATACTTGTGGGTCTTGGTATAGGTTACATGTGCGGTAGGACCGGAGATGTGAAAACAGGAATTGAACCATGGTTGCACTCATCGTACTCAGTTGGAATGTCAGAATATTAATGGACATTTGTACCGCGCACTGTCACCACCAGAGTGGTCCCCTGGCGTTCTGTCGGCTCTGAAAGAGGGAGGGGGCTGGGGGTTGAGTTAGTGGGAATAAGTTGGAAAAGTGCAAGAGAGCAGTGATTTGTTGTTGGCAGCCTCAGAATGTTAAATAATGTGGTGAAAAGGGACAAGATCTCATATCTTATCAGATGTAAGGTGGAGGTGGCAGTGTTGCAGGAGACTCATTTGATGCACAGGAGCCGAGGGAGCTGGGGATACACTGTAAGGGCAGAGTGACTGATACAACCTTCACCTTCTCATCCTATTGCAGGGGGGTATTGGTATAGATTAGGGACACATCGAGGCTGCAGATTACTCACAAGTGGGTAGATAAGGTTAGGAGATATGTAGCTATGGAGGGGGTTGTGCGGGGCACCCCATTTTCCTTTAAGGGACATACACTCTCAATGTGGTCCAGGTGGAGTTCTTTCAGCAGATGCAGGACCTCATAGTGGGACCCAGAACGGCGTGTATTCTCTGGCTTGGGGATTTTAATTGTGTGTTAGACTGCACGAGGGATGTAGAAAGTGTCACTGCTAGACCACAGGGCTCTGTGACTAATGCTTTATCACAGGTCGTTACTGAATTGTGCCTACGGGACACATGGCGGGTGTTGCACGGCGAGGCATGCAGTTATTCCTATTTCTCGGTGGTACATGAATCTTACATACTCAATTATGCTCTTGTGGGCGAGGAGGGGTTTGGCCCGATTTCTTCGGCAGAGTTGCTCGACAGAACTCTGCCAGTTCACACGCCGCTATTGTTGGGGCTGGCTAGGAAAATTATACAATCAGATGTCGCTCGATGGCACCATTCAGACATCGCTGGGGACAAGTTTAGGAGGATTGTGGAGGTTAATTGGGGATCCACAGCACATAGGTTTACGGAATGGGAAGCACTGAATGCATTTATCCGGGGAGTCTGCATCTCGGCGAGGGTCGGGTGTGTAGGGTCCTAATGGAAGAAGTGAGGGGCCTCGAGCTGAAGGTAACCTCATTGAAACAGGAATTGGCATGGGGGGGGGGGAAACAAAAACTGAGGCTGATGTACAGAGTGATCCCCACGGTGTGGCTATCCGGAGTCTGGCCGGAGAGCACAGGGAAAAGGCTAGATCTCACAGTATGCACAGTAGATTAGGGTGGATTCCTAAAGCAAAGCTAGCATACAACAGAAGCAGGGTACATACCAAACTGATCTGATTTGAGACATGTATTCCTAGGAACTGCAGGAGCTGGCTGTAAGTAAAGAGACAGAGAGAAAGCAAAGACAATAAAATATACTCACAACACGTATTTATCAAAATAAAGGGTGTACTGGAATATGATAAGGGGTCTCCATGGATTAGGGAAAGCCCTTGGGATCAGTACCAGCAGATTACACTTAACCGTCATAAAGCAGCGTCATGAGTTAGGCATGCCAAAGAGACTGTTGTACTCCATGTAAGGGTAAAACTGAATTCCATATACTGAGGCAGGTAAGCCTTCAATGGACTAGGCGAAGCCAACAAAAGTCTTTCTCCTATCTGATCTGAATGGAGACCAACACAGGGGTCACACTGTAAACGGATACAGAGCAGAGGAAAAACAATAGAACAAAATGTAATACATGTGTAAAGCAGTGTTGAAAGAAATAGCCAGGTACAGGACAGGATAGAGCAACAAAGTACAAAGCAGAGACTGGAATATTAGAATACACAAGGCAAAGGACTCAGACAAGATAGGTCACTGCCAAAACAGCGAATAAGAGGTGTTCAGGAAATTCAGAGTACTTAAGAACCAGCACTAGAACTATGGACTAAAGTCTGGTAATATTGCAGGCAAGGAACAAACAGGAAAACTTCAAGAGACTGGGATTGCAGAGAGAAAGAGAAAATCCAGGCAGAAACAGAACGGGTTTGAAGCAGAAATTATTACAGAAAACCACAAAAGATATCAGCAAATAACTGAATGTCTTTAAGAGAAAAACAGGGCAAGGTTTCAGAAGTCAAACGCTGAAAATCAAGGAAACGGTTCAAAAACAGGCAGACTGCAAAAGCAGACTGGAAAGGTGCTACAAAGCAGCAACACGAAACAGGAGTCAAAAGGCAAAATCAGGATATTCAGAAAAGGTTCAAAAGCAGGAACTCCCATTGGAAGCAGTTGACTGAACAACTGCTTCTGTTCAAAGTGAGCGTATAACGGTCCTCCCAGACAACAGCCCATCAGGGTGGAGCTGATTGCAGTCTCAGGCAGCTGTGCTCAATTAAGCTCAGTCCCTGCTTCAGTTGCCTGCAGCAGTGGATTGTAATTAAAGTCTCTTTAGCTCTCGGCAGCCAAGCCTGCAGTGGCTTGGAACAGGTGCATGCAATCAGCACCTCTACAGCTCTTAGTAGCTTGCTGCAAACAAATGTACTTAGTATGCCTCCTCCAGCCCTCTGCCTCTTGGACAGCATACATGTACCAGAATGCATCTGCTGGTTTAACACAAAACTCGGAATGGAAGATGAAGTCAGATTAGTCCAAAACCGCAGCAGTAAAATCAAGTAAATGGAGGCAGTTTGTAGGTTTTAAGTGCGCAATTATGCCATAAACAGAGTCTCTGAATGCATGCATGTACAGTGCTGGGTGGCAGGTGGATAGGATCCTGACAGCGGCTGGACGCACACATATATGCTGAATATGATGCTAAGCAGCACTCTGATGGGGACAAGGCTGCTAAATGATTGGTCTGGTTTGTGAGGAAGGAGCGTGCTCAGCATGCATGCAAAGGAGTATGGGATCTGAATGGGATACTGGTCACGGTCAAAGAGGGTATATGGGCAGTGTTTCAGGAATTCTATACTTCTCTGTATGCCGAGGGGGACGGTTTTGACACACTTCTCGCGGAGCAGTCGAAAGAGTTGGCGGTTCTTCGCGAAGTCACAGAGGAATAGACGGTGCAGCTGGGAAAGATATTGACGCTCATGAGGTAGTGGGGCGATCGAAGGATTATGCCTGGGAAAAACGTCAGTCACTGATGGGATTACAGTGGAGATATATAGGGCATATAAGGAACTGTTGGTACATAAGCTCCTGGAAGTCTCCCGGGAGGCCAAGGAGCGTGTCTAGCTCTCAGAATCAACGTAGGAGGCACTGCTAATGATCCTGCGGAAAGAGGGGCCTAAAGAGGGGAGAGATGTAAGAGATTGTGCTTTGTACCAGCCTCTGTCAATTATAAACGTAGATGTTTAAATCATGTGTAAACACGGGGAGGGCATTATCGAGAATAGGGGAATCAATACAATTTTGGAAAGAACTACCACTTTCCCTGATGGGTAGAGTGGCACCCTTTAAAATGGTGATCCTACCGAGATTGCTTTACTTCTTTGCCAATATACCATACGTGGCAAAAAAAATCTTCTTTAAAATGCTGGACAATAAAGCGGGGGAATTATTGTGAATATGGGCAGAAGAAGGGTATCCTTAACAATACAACGGAGACCTAGAGTGGAAGGTGGGCTGGGCCTACCTGATTACGAGAAATATTTTATAGCAGCACAGCTAAAGTCTGTACTAGAATGGGGAAAACCAGGGGGTGGGGGGGTGGACTCTGAAGGGACTGGTGGGGAGCCTGCACTGCATCGGAAGGGGGTTGAGTTGTTATGGAACCCTATGGGGACTACAATTGTATTTGAGGCAGTTAGGGAAACATGGAAGAAGTATACCCGGAAGAAAGGACCCGAACGATTATATGATGGCTATTTACCCTGGGGGCTTGACCAGAAACTATGGCAGGCAATTGAGAGCGCAGGGTTACAGAGGCTGCAAGATAAAGGAAGTGAGGTGGTGGGGGGATTTATTTCAAGGAGGGAAATTACTGACATTTGCAGAATGGTGCAAAAATTATGAGTTGCAAGGGGATTATTTTTGCCGTGCGGAGCAGTAGTCCGTACACTGGCGGAAAAGTGGAACGGATTTCCGGAGGAACCAGAAACAAGCCCACTATTATGGGTACTATTGGAGGTAAAGCAAAGATCTCACGCATTTATAAAGCCATACAGGAAGAGGAACCAAAAGGGGAATTAAAGGTGAAAGAGAAATGGGAGGTGGATATGGGGTACCTGGTACCGGAAAAGGAATGGGTGGGACTCTGGTAGCTGGTCCAGAAGGTGTTGCCAAACACCCGATTTCAACTGGTCCAATTTAACATTATGCACAGAACATATACCACCTAACCAGATTACGGGTGATGAATGATGGGCTGACGGATGAATGCCCTAGATGCGGCAGAGGCCCAGCGGGGTTCTGGCACATGATATGGGACTGTGGAATCATAGCAGCATACTGAAGCAAAGTAATTGATTGGGTGAATGAGTTGTTGGGGACAACATTGGAATGTAACCTGAGAATATGCATTAGGGGATTCCTGCCGGAAGGAAAGAGACACAGAGTATGGAATAAGCCGATACGGTTCCTACTGATAATAGCCAAACGCTGAGTGGCTATTACATGGAAACACCCACAGGGTCCGGCAATTACAATATGGCAGGCAGACGCCCGCAGATGGGGGATGGCTGAACTGGTGACACTACAAGGAGCTGAAGTAGAGGGGGAGGAAGTAACAGTATATTGGGGTCAACTGTTAAATGACCTATCAAAGTCCAATGACCTGAAACTGCCATGAGACGATAACTGAGGGAATGGTATGGAGCGGAGCGTAGGGGATGGGAAAGGGAACATATGACAAGTTAAGGGGGATTCCTGGTGGGAAGGAAGACATGAAGTGCCGATTATTAAGAGGTAGAGGAGAAGTCGGAGGAGGTCTTGTTGGTTGAACTAAGAATAAGAATAAAGGGGCGAGGGAAATGTTGAACCTATTGTTCTTTCTGTTTATTACTAAGAAAAACGCAAATAAAAAGGGTTTTAAAAAAAAAGAAATCATGTGCAAGGGTCACCTGACACCGGTTATGCAGGGGCTGGTACATCCGGACTAAACAAGTTTCATACCAGGAAGGTCTACATCGCACAATTTGATACAGCTGTTCCTGATCCTGGATAAGTACAGGCCGACGTCGGAGAAGGTGGCAAGTCTGGATATAAAGCATTTGACACGGTTGCCTGGGACTTTCAGTGGATGGTGAGGAGTAAGATGGGGCAGTGTGTCCAATTTACGGAATGGGTAAGACTCCCATATGGGGAATCCACTTCAAGAGTACAGGTCAACGGGGTGATGTCTTGTCCATGGCCGGTGCGGTCAGGCACTTGTCAGAGTTGTCTGTTGTCTCTTGTGAACTTCGCACCGATTATCGAGCCATTGACAAGGATTGTTCGGAAGAGGTATGAAACTGTGGGGCTACAGTCGGTGGGGTGAGACATTGTATCTCCCTATATGCCGACTACGTGCTTATGTACCAGACCCGGTGAATACTTTAGGACCGAGTTGGACATTAATAAATCCAAGTCCGGTCTTCATACGTTACCTACTGACGTGGGCAGTGAGTTGACGCAGTTTGGGATGGAGATCCCCAAAGGAGGATTCTGATATTTGGGTATAATGATAAGCATCGACTGGATGTACCAACAGAATGTTGATACAGTGATGGTGGCCTTTAACAAGTTAGCTGACTTCTGGGTTAAATGTCCCATTTCTCTGGTGGGGCGTGTAGCACAAGATGATTGTGCTGCCAAAACGGCTGCATGTTTCAAGTGATGCCTATGGTTGTACTGACAGCCTGCTTTCAGGCTCTACATGTAATGTCTAGATCAGTGTGGAAAGGAGGGGTCCCGAGGATAGCGCTGAGTACTTTGCAGTTGCCAGCTGATAAGTGGAGAATTGGGGCGCCGGTCCTCAGATCTTATTACTGGGCATCAGTGCTGCAGCACATAGTGGATGGATTTGTTCTCCAAATTTTATACAAAAGGGGATGCCTGCACTATAATTCCTGGTCCCTCAGGCAAATAAGCAAACGAGATAAGGGGGTGGACCAGTGAATAAATGATGACAAGTCCGACTAACTCAGTACATTACATATACATTTTATTTCATCAGTACAAAAATATATGTGCGATATTTATTGGGATACTAATGCATATCCTTTGCATAAAACTAAACATATTACAAATAATCAGGCTCATACCCAAAGTCTCCAACATTCATTCACATAAGACTCGCGCAGAATAGCAATCACTTTCCTTCTTTTATGTGTAAACAGAACTTTATATTACACATCTCGTAAAATAAATATCGCACATATATTTTTGTACTGATGAAATAAAAGGTTCTAAGTGATCCGACCGCAGCTGAATTTGCCGTGGCCGGAACATTTGCATGAGAAAGGTGCGAACTACCAAAGGTTTGCACCCTTCTCATAAGAACAGACATACATACTCGCACCCACACACACACCCCACCCCACCCACAACACACCCCCGAGTTCCTGTGGCGCCAGTTCCCTTTCAATTCCGTGATCGGGAACCAGCGCCACAGGGTCCTTTTTTGTTTCTTTTTTTTTTTTAACGGAAGGATGTGGGGTGTCCCCGGCAACCCCTGCTTACTATACTATAAAGTATAGTGAGCTCAGCAATGCGGGAGACACCCCCGCATTCCCCGTTTTTTTTTTTAACGGAAGGCTGCTGCATGAAGATTGGCTCACAGATTAGATTATGGCTGAGTCTGCACCTTTCAGGCTGATGAAACACCTTGGGGGGGGGGGGAGGAGACACAGGGATTTAAGGCAGCTAGTGACACCGATTGGTACTATTGTTCGGGCATGGCAGACAGCTACCAAGATACCTGGACAGAAATGTCAGTTTACGGTAGATATTCCCCTGACATGCAGCAGATTGGGACATGTGCTTCAGTGGAAGGGGGTGTACTATTGAGCGAATGGAACATGGGGGATTGATCAGGGACATCTATAAAAGGAGGATAAGGCCATGACCTTCCTGGAATTCAAGGCGGCCCACCAGAGGGTTCAGCTTAATTTTTTGGAATTTGCAACTCTTATGGCATGGGTGAGAGCGGCATGGGAAGAGTTCCCAGACAGACCCCATACTCATGAGAGGATTGTGATGTTGGTGAGACTGGCAGGAATTCATCTGAGCTATCTACAGCGGATAGGGCAGAATTAGATGTCAAGGCGACAAGCTGGAGGATTAAGTGGGAGAGGGATATAGAGGAACAACTCTCGGATGAGAAATGGAGCAGGGCTCTAATGCTTGCGAAGCAGGTCTCAAAGAATGCATGCTTCCAATGGATACAGTACAAGATTGTGAGGCAGGCTTATGTCATTCCAGTTAGGTTAGCCAATATGGCACGAGGTGTGGCTCCATCTTGTTGGAGATGTCAAGGAACGACGGGGACGTGATCGGCTGAAGGGGTCTGTGAAGAGATGTTTGACATAGTCAATGTTCGGATCCAGCTCACGGTGAAGCAGTGTATTCTGGGAAGGGGAGACCAGGTAGGGCTATTTCAAGAGTGGTAGCGCTGGGGCTTATACTTGCAGAAATGGGGATTGCCATGGTCTGGAAGGCAAAACCTGGACTCAAGGTGGCTGAGTGGAGTAGGGCAATGTGCAAGTGGGTGCGGGCACAAATGGATGTTGCCTCACTGAAGGGTCCACTAGGGGATGGAGGGGAGGTCTGGGACGGATTGGAAGCACGATTGGATTTCCATCCACCTTAGATTCCCAGAAGACCGTGATGAAGGGTTCGGGGGAGGGAAGCCGTGACTATTCATGAGGATTGGGCAGGGGCTGTACATGGGAAAGGGATGCAAGTTATAAAAGCCGGTTCCAGGAACAAGTCTACTGGGGGCTTGTATATGTGGGGACGAGTCCCCCACATCTGATTAATTGTATTGATATCATGATGTTCTGCACAGGCCAAGTTGTAACAAGACCAAGTGATGTTTATTTTTTTTTTAATTTAAAGTTGTTTATTAGTTTGATTAACAAACTTTTTACATCATAAAAGATTTTTTTTCCTAATCATTAGCAATACATTAATATCGCATAAAAAACAGTAAAGTGCATAATTTGAATTCCATATACAAATTAAAATATTTTTGAAAGACAAGATTCATTTTTTCGCTGCTATGTTTGTTAAGTGAATAATTCATTATTATAGAATAATATTTACATTCTTCTTAGCTAATTCCATGACCAGTCTCTCAAGAAATATGCACAGTGTAAGAATTGTTTTAAATGAATATCCCCACATAAATTTCTTCCAGCACCATTGCCTGGCTTCTTGAGTCATACCCAAGGCATTTGGACCAATGAGATAATATCTCAGAGCTTCAAAGTGAGCCCAATAGATGGTTAGATGTTTTAAATTTTCCACACAGATATTTCCCTCGCAAAATCTACACCAGGGGATCTGGTTCATTGGAGTTTGCTTGTTCCAAGTAATAGTTTTTTCAAAAGGTATGTAGTTGGTTGAGCTTAAATCTCAAGTATAAATTGCGATACATATTAGCCGGGAATTTTACCAAATAGGCTCTACGAGGTATTCCAAGCGTGGCGAATTTGGCTGCTTCCGAGTACAATTTTTTTGAATGCATATCATTCAGTGTTATTAGCCAATCATGCACATATAATCGTTTCTTCACAAAAACCGAACGATATTCAAGATCTATTGGATTTAAGCCACATTCATCAAGTTTATTGATCATGAGAGTAGAAAAAGTGACCAACGAAGTAGGCGCTTGATTCTTTGGCATACATAAGATGAAGGCAGCATGGCATTAACAGCTAGAAGGGCCCCACAGGGCCCATGACCGTAAGACAGTTATGAGACAAGGCAGGTAACTAATGCTAACAGTGATACTGATATACTCCCACCAGCGGATTTCAGTGAGCATCAAGCCATTTACCCCATATTTTTTCGAATTTGCGGGGGCAGCCCCGTACGTTATAGATCCGGCGCTCTGAAGCTGCGCACCAGTCCTGCTCGTTACTCCAGCGGTTCAGGCACAGTGGTTCGACAGAGCCCCATTCAGCCGCAATAAGTCTATTGCCTGCCCCCAACCACATTTAGCCGCAATAAGTCTTTTGCCTGCCCCCAATGCAATCGCCAGAAACATTTTTTCATATTTTGACAGGTCTACTTGACCCCAGATGCCAAAGAGTACCATTTTGGGTACCAAAGAGTACCATCGCTAGGGCAGCAGAGATCGTGTTAATACAGTTCTCCCAGAAGGCCTGTAACACCCGACAGTCCCATATCATATGGTAGAAGGTGGCAGGCTCAGTTTTGCATCCAACACATGTCCCGTCTTCTAGTCCCCCCCCCATCTGGCCATTGCAGTACGTGAGTGGTATGAGCGGTGAAGGATTCTCAATTGTATTAGTTTAGATTCTATACCAATTTCTCTGGGGGACATTAATGCATCAACCCAGTCTTCAGGTTCCAGTTGACCTACATTTCTCTCCCACTTTGCTTTGAGCCCGTCTAGCTGTGTAGCCCTGAAGGAGTTAAGGGCCTGATAGAGAGTGGAGGTGACCTTAGAGGAGATGAGTTGCAGGAAGATATTGGTCTCAATGGGAGAGCAGGGGGTATGTTTGTCGTGTCAGGGAATTGGGTGTAGATGGCGTGGGCCAGCTGCGCATGTCGAAACCGGTCCATGGGTGTCCGGTCGAATTGCTCTTGCATGGTCTCAAAACCCAGGAGGCAACCCCCTTGTATCACATGCAATAGTGTTTGTATCCCTTTTGCGCGCCAGTGACCAAAAGAGCCCATTTTCACTATTTCCAGGAGGAGCGCGTTGTGCCATATGGGTTGTGATAGTGTTGGTTTTCCTTTCCAGCCGATTAGTTTGTGTGCATCCCGCCAGGCACGACGAATATGGTGGGTCATTTTGGGCAGCGTCGGGAGCTGGTTGTGGGTGGCGTACAGGATCTGCAGCGGGGTTAGCGGGGGCATGATCTCCAGTTCAATGTGGTAGTGTGGGGTCTGCGTGTATCCAGTTGTTTACTACCCCTATCTGTGTCGCAAGGTAATAGGTGCGTATGCAGGGTTAACCGATGCCTCCCTCCCATACCGATCTCTGGAGTGTGTCAAGGGCGATCCTGGATTGTTTCCTACCCCATAGCAGCGTGTGCAGGTTTTTGTCAATGAGTGCGAAGGTTTCTCGGAGGATAAGGAATGGGGCATTCTGGAGAACATTCAACAGTCTGGGGAGGGTCATCATCTTGAATAGCGCGGCTCTACCCATTAGCGATAGGGGGAGTGATTGTCAGTGAGGGGTGCCTCTGTTGAACCGCTCAATTACTGGATGTAGGTTAAGTTGGAGGAACCCTTTGAGTGTCGGGTCAAGCCGTATACCCAAGTATTTAAATTCCTTAAAAGAGACATGGTATGGGCAGGTCTCTGGGATCGCAGACTCGCCACCCTGAATCGGGAAGAAAATGGTTTTGGCTTCATTGACATTTAGGCCTGCAAAGCTCTGATATTCCCTAAGAATAAGGGAGACAGCCGGGCATGAAGTGCTCGGGTTACTGAGGTATATGAGGAGGTCATCCGCATAGAGCGATAGGCAGTCCTCTCCCCCTCCCGGCCAACCGAAACCGGTCCAGTTGGTATTAGCTCTAAGCTCAATTGCAAGTGGTTCAATGGCTAGGAGGAAGAGAAGTGCGGACAGCGGGCATCCCTGCCTCGTACCTCAACCCAAGGGAAATGATTTAGAGGACCTGCCGTTCACCCTCACCGTGGCCTCCGGGGATGCAAGAGAAGTTTAACCCATGATATAAATGTTTGCCCCAGGTTCATCCTAGCCATGATCGCCCACAGAGCACCCCACCCCACAGAGTCGAATGCCTTTTCAAAGTCCACCGCCAGGAGGGCTAGTGGGGCTGGTATTTCTTTGGCTCTACTCAGCGCCAATTGGGCTCTGCGTAAGTTCATGCGAGTGGATTTATTGGGCATGAATCCACATTGGTCTGGGTGGACGAGGGTCTCTATCACCTGCAGTAGTCTGTTGGCAAGTGTTCTGGCGAGGACCTTGGCTTCGCCGTTGATCAGGGATATGGGACCATAGGAGGCACATTCCTCCGGGGGTTTCCCAGGCTTGTGTATGACTACTATGCATGCCTTCCTGAGGTCTGGGGGGAGTGCTCCTAGTTCTTTGCTACGTAGGAACATGCGGTGCATGTGGGTAGATAGTGTGCCACCGAGGTATTTCCATGTTTCTGTTGGGAACCCATTGGGACCCAGAGTTTTCCCGGGTTGGAGCTGTGCAAGCGCCTCTTGCACCTCGGTGTCAGTGATTTCAGTGTTCAGGCGATCCGATTGGCGCTGTGAGAGTTTTGGGATCTCAATCCGGTCAAGGTAGCGTGAGGGTTCAACTGGCAAGCTCCCAGTGGGTGGGGTATAGAGATTTTTGTAGTAGGCGGCGAATGCTTCAACAATGTCAGAGTCATCTGTCAGCAGTGTTTCATCCGGAGATTTAATGGCCCATACGTGTCCCCTGCTTTGTTCGCGTCTCTCTAACCAGGCCAGGGTCTTATTTGCTTTGTCACCCCGTTCATAAATTTGGCTCCGGACTAGTTAATGGGCTGTTCATGCATTATCTAGAGACAGGTTGCTAAGGGTGTCTTGTGCTGTGCACAGCGCCTCTTTTGCCTCTTGGTTGCTGTGTTCTAGGATTTGCCGTTCACACTCCAAGACTTGTGCTTCTACTTCTCTGATCTTTTGGACTTGTTGTTGGTGGGCGGAAACTGCCGAGATAGCTCCCCCCGGAGGACAGTCTTGTACGCCTCCCAGATCGAGATTGGGTAGTCCACTGAGCCTTCGTTGAGTTCGAAATATTCTGTTGTCTTTTTTTCCAGCTCCCCCACAATTTCAGGAAGACGTAGTTGGTATGTGTTCAGGCGGCAGTTACGATCTGGATGTCGGCAGGAATTCTTCATAGTTAGAAGGAGCAGAGAGTGGTCCGAGATTCCCCTTGCGAGGAATTCAGCATCGAGAAGTCTGATTTATGCTGCGGGGGATAAAGGCATAATCAATCCTGGAGAGCAATTTGTGGACGCCCGAAAAAAAGGAAAAACCAGCCTTGTCGTTATGAAGTGAGCGCCATGTGTACGTCAGCCCCAGGGCTTCGGCGAACATGGCGAGTGGTGTGGAGGCGGGGCGGCTTCCAGATCTCCTATGAGATCTATCGACTGCGGTGTCCATCACTTCCTTGAAGTCCCCACCAATCACCCATATATCGGCATCTTCTTCCAGGAGCAAACTCCGTAATTCAGAGAGCAGTTCTTTCGTAAGCGTGGGGGGGAGGGGCATAGATTGCTGCCAGGCCCCATTTCTCGCCCCAGATGTCAGCAAGTATCAGTACATAGCAGCCACAGAGGTCAGCTTTGACCTTCCTAACCTGCAGGGGGACTCACTTGTGGACGAGTATCATGGTGCCCCTGGCACCTTTCATGAATCCGGCATAGTAGGTATGCGAGTAGTTGGATCTTTTGAAAAAGTTGGTGCTCGTGCCTATCAAGTATGTTTCATTTAGGAGGGCAATGTCTGGCGAGTGCCGGGTAAGGTACTGGAGCACCAATCTTCGCTTTATGCTGGAGTCGAGGCCGTTAACATTCCAGGACAGTATGGTTACCTTGTTGGAGTTCCTTCTATCTGCGTGAGTCTCTTGTTGGGGCATCTGGAAGGATCAGTGGCAGTTGTGCGTTTTCCAGAGGCGTGTAGCGATTTCCTTTCAGGGGAGGCGTCCGGGGGTCGCCTCGTAGTGGTGTGCCTGCTGACTGGATGATAATTGCGTCAACGGTCCTGGCCATAGACATTGCTTGATTTCCTTGCCAGCATTTGTCAGCTTCGAGCTTTCCTGTCCCATGATTCTGTTTCCTTAGATTCCCAAAACTCCCCCCATCCTGTACTTCCCCCCCCGCCCCCAACATTAAACTTATAACTCGGTAAACTTCCTCGGGATAACCCGGACTGTGATAGCGCCTGCGCCGCATTAGGAGCGGCTGCCACTAGGTGAGCGCTCCCATGTAATTATGTTGCAGATTAGTCCCCATATTGTGTGGGGGTCCCTGTCTTGTCGTCGTCTGCATTGGTCGGAGATCGAGGGGACGAGGGCCGCCCGGACCAGGGCCTCTATATGGGCGGTCCGGTGGTGTGCGCCTCACTCTGAAATCCGTGAGAACTTGGGTTTCAAGCCAGTCCCATGCATCTTTGGGATTGTAGAATAGATGAGTGGTGCCCTCATAGTGGACTTTGAGCGATGCCGGGAAGATTAAGGCATATTTGATAGAGAGCGACTGGAGTTTCCTCTTGACCGAGTCAAATGATTGGCGGGCCTTTTGGACTTCCTTGGTGTAATCGGGGTAGAACCCGACCCTGTAGCCGTTATATGTGATCGGGCCAGAGGCCCTTGCCATTTGTAGGATCGCATCTTGGTCGCAGTAATTCAGCAGGCGTGCGATTATCGTTCTAGGCAGGGCGCCCGGGGTAGGTTGGCCGGTGGGGACTCTGTGTGCTCTTTCTATGGAGAAGAATTTGGACAATTTTTTGGGGGCAAAGACATGAGCAAGCCAATCTTCAAGGAAAAGTTCAGCGCTGGGGCCTTCCTCCTTCTCCGGTATCCCGAGGATCCTGAGGTTATTGTACCGTGCTCTCCCCTCACTGTCCTCAGCACGGTATTCCAGTTGAGCAACTTTTTGGGTAATCACAGTGAGTTGTTGCTCCAGTCGGTGCACAGCGTCTTCTGTGTCCGAAACTCTTTGTTCCGCCTCACCAACCCTGGCCGACAGGTTGCGGTGGTCCTGGCGTATAAGGGACACCTCAGTGGATAGGCCACCTATTTTGAGTTCCAATGATGTTCCCAATCGCTCTCATGAGGTCCGTCAAGGAGACTGGTGGGGGTCATGGGGCTCGTCGCTGGCCCCTTCTTCTGGGGGCTGAGTTTCGCGGCGGGAGGAGTCCCCAAAGTGTAGAGGTCCATTTTGCTTTGTAGAGTTTGCCGCTTAGACTTTTCTTTTCCCATGCTGTGGTTGATCAGCCCCGTATGATGGGGGTCCGGGTGCTTCACGTTGTCAACCAAGGGATGAATGTAGAGTTTGGGAAAGGGCTAGCGTGAGCCAGGCGGGCGTGTAGAAGCAACGCAGGGGCCCGTCGTGTGTCCGTGCGAGGGCTGCGCCAAGAACAGAAGAGCGTGGCCTCTGTGGGTATTGGTCTCTTTTCCTGGGCCATTGGGCATGAGTGGAGTGGAAGGCAAATCCTGCGCTGGGAAGAGCTCGTAGCAGGTCCCCACGAGGGTTGTTCTGGCACGTTTCCCCCTGGATTGCAGTCGCTGCTCAGCAGGTGTGTGGGGGGGAGAAATTCCAAGGGTCCCCCGTGCACGGGGGGGTGGTCCAAACAGATGCGCAGATAAGTGTCTCTCACTCCCTCACTCGCACTCAGGGCCACTGCGCCTAGGTCTCATTGGGGGTGCCGGTGTTTCATGCACTGGTATGCTGCTGGCCAGTCACTTTCTCTGTCCCTTATGGTCCGTTGGTTGCGTGGTCTACGCAGCAGGTTTGAGCTGTATCGGGGGGCCTTGAGGGGGAGACAGGGTTAAACCCCCACGCTGCCTGCACACGTACCTTATTATAAATGAGTCTGTCGGCAGCGTATTTTCAATCCGCGGGGAGCGCAGCACACGGTCCTCCTTGTCCTGCTGCAGCTCGACCCCGGGCGCTGCCGTCTCGCTGATGGGGGGGGGGGGGAAGAGGGCAGACAGTGTGGGCCCGATCCGCGGGCAGATATGCAGGCGGGCCTCTGAGTTACAGAACTCCGCCCGTCCACAGCGCCGACGAGGCCAGGAGAGGTGCCGTAATGAATGGCTCCAATTGCGGCTGCTTTGCGTCACGCCCACCGTAGGCTCTCCAGTGCCGGGCCAATGAAGGAGACCGCAGTGGGTCTCCGGTGGTGTCTGTAGGGCGCCGCTGGGTCTTGGAGGCGGGTTGGCCCTGTATGCCGGCACGCCTTCTCGAAGAGGATTCCCCATGTTCGCCGTGTTGTGGAGGGGGGTGGGCGCTGCGGCTGTGCCTCAACGACCGCGGCTCGTCCGTCTGCAGGATTCGGGCAGAATCTCGTGTCTCCTGCTCCGTTTTTCCTCAGGGTTGCGGGCACTGCTTCTCCGCTACATCCAAAGCCCGCAGACTGCAGCTGGGGTGGGATTATTACACAATGAGGGAAGTTATTGCAGGATAATTGTAGCGGCCGCCAGGAGCAGAGATGATTAGGTCTGCATGCGTCACGCGCGCATGCGCAGTCAGGCGCTTGATTCTTAATCATAATTAAGAATTCCCAGTAGAGCGGATTGGTGCGGTGGGAACAACATTTTTCCATAGTTCGTTAGCTGTCGCTAATGTAATCTCGCTGATAGTGCTGAGATACATAGCTCCTGTCGCAATATACAATTTGGTAGGGAGTTCAGTAATCTCAGTGTAGATTTCCATAATTGACCTTGGATTTGGCAAGGATCGTGTCAATGTTACACAAACATAAATCAAGCCCATACAATAAAACGGCTTCTACTTTCAACATATAAAATTGCAAGAGTGGTACTATTGAAAATTTGCAATATTTCATGAATACGATACGCATCTGTGTCATCAAAAAAGCTTTTTTTTGTGTCTAGGTTTAATAGTCTCCTTCAAGAAAAAATTGGCTATCACATCATATCCCAAGTATCTCATGTTCAGGTTAATAGGCATTGGAATAGAGTTTATGGACCATTTCATTGTAGAGATTCTCTTTTTCATGTTTTTTAATATGAAGATACTTGATTTCTCTACATTACATGTTAAATTATGTTTATACAAGTATTCGGCAAATATTGCAAGCTTTTTTTGTAAGCCATATGGTGTACGATCAAAGATTAGCACATCATCCGCAAATGCAATCCATTGAATCCGCAAATGTCCCAATCTTGCACGATAGGTGATCTCTGTTTTCCAAATTTGCTCGATATCAGCAAGGTAGAGATTAAACCGGGTAGCCGCCAAGTTGAACTCAGGTTTAACCCCCACCTCAGTTGGAATAGGCTTTGTTGTTGAGCCAGATTTGTTGATACGCACCAACTATGAAGTGCCTTGGAGTAATTTAGCCAAGATCTCAATTAGGCAATGCGGTATCCCCTTTGCATCAAGTTTTTCCCAAAGTAAGTTCCTAATCACGCAATCAAATGCTGCGGATAAGTCAACGGATGCCATATATAGGGCACCCGTAGTTGGGATTTTCGTTTGAGCAATTAAGTGTGCTAAAACAGTTGCATTCAACGAAGTTCCCATTCTGGCCCGAAAGCCAATCTGGAATAGTGAAAGAATGTCAAGACGCTTTACAATCTCTTTTAGTTGCTGTAGTAGTAAAACAGCAAAGGTCTTTGCACTCGCATCAATCAATGCAATGGGACGAAAATTACCAGGATTTGTTCTGGCACCTTTCTTATGTATGGGAACTATGACAGATTGCTACCATGAAGGTGGAATACAAGGCGATTGAATGATTTCATCAAATTGAAGTTTCAGCATCGGGGCCCATAATTGCATTTTCTTTAATTACACACGGAGGAATACAATCCGGGCCGGGTGCTCCTGATTTGTTTAGCTTTCCAAAGGCCCATGTAATATCCTCTAGAGACCAACACTTAAATTCATTTACTGAATAATGATTCACTTTAGCTGATACTTCCACAAATCTTTCATGTAATGCAAATTTATCCTTTAAGAATTGGGTCTATGTTTCTGCACTGATGTTAGAAGATCAACCTTTCTTGAATCTTCATTACCCCTTAAGAGTGCCCAAGTAGATTGCCTGTCATTAGCACACAGTGATGCGATCATTTTTTGATTTGTAGAGTGATGAAGATAAATTCTATCGTTTTTTGTATTATTGTAGTATTTTATTGTAGTATTTGTTAATTACTTTCCTTTTTATAATTTGGTATTCATAAATAATTTGGTATTCATAAATTAGGTAATCTCATTTTGGATAAGTGCACAATATTGCCGGTCAAGTGGCACAGCGAGTGGAGTGCTCGCTTTGACATCTGTGCAGAGCTTGCTAATGCAGGTTCGAATCCCGGCAGGGCCAAACTCAGCCTTTCATCCTTCCGAGGTCGATAAATGAGCACCACACACCGTAAGCAGCGCTCAGATACCTGAGGGTTCGTAGTGCTATATAAATGCCAAATTATTATTATTATTATTATTGTCATTTTTTTGTTTTTTCAGAATTTTAATTCTCATGGCAAGTGAATCAACAACAGCAGCCTGTGGTTGTTCTTTTGATTTAAGCAAGACCAAGTAAATAAGTGCTGTTGTAATGATGGTTGCATTTTGTAGTGCTTTTATCGCCCCTTTAGTGGTTATGCCACTACAATTCATGCAGTTCAGCGCTAGCATTTTAATAATTGAATTTAGCTTACTGCACGTTTTCACATTCCATCTTAATGATGCACCTGGACGATCTGCCAAGATAAATGTACTAAGTGGATCGTGTACCAAGGTTGTGATAATTAGCTGAATTTCTGAGTATAGAATACAATGATCACTTAATTGAATCATAGCAGTATCTACTCCCGTACAACTTGAGGAGAATTCCACTGATACTGCAATATAGCCAATGCATGATTTTCTGTTATTGCGAGACCATGTATATGGATTCTCTTTTGAGAGAAAGGGAAGTAAAACCATATTCCAACGCTCGAAGAAGAGCTGAAAGAGTATACCTCTTTTTCTATTCATCAATGATTGATTTTGGAGCAATGTTTTCAATTCAGTAAGGGGAACTTGAAGACAATTAGAATTAAAGTCATCCCCCAAGATTACTTTTACATTAGGCCATTTACAAAAGACCTTGTCAAACAGAATATCAAGCTCATTAAACAATTTAGATATTGCGGTAACTAGAAGATTGTAATACAATGAAACTATTAATACATAGTTTGTTTTACATATTCCTAAGTCAATTAAAATTGCCATAAAGGAATACGTTGACCATGTCAGTACCAGAGTGGAAGCTAGCACAGTGTTTACTAAAATGGTGATTCCACCCGATGGTCTGCCTTTTGAAGATCGCGTAGCAAGAGTGGAATACGCAACAAATCCGGTAATTTCTAATTGCTTAACAGCCATTGTTTCTTGACATAACACTATGTCTACAATTTCGTGAGGGGCATAAATAGCTGCACACATTTTTAGATTTTTTTGCTCCGCATGAGTTTCATGACATTACTCGTAGGAGCTCTTTGCTACTATGAGTGTTCATTTTTTATTGAGTCCTTTTGAGACCCCAATAAGACTGATAACCAAGTCCAATCTTTGGAGACAGCAGAAATTGCAACCAATTGAGTCAGAACTGCAGCCTCCGAAGAATGGAAACTATTAGGTGGTGTTAATTGGTTATTTGTCTTCAATACAATGGGCAGAGCAGTTTCGTTGAAGATTTTTGCTTCTTCAATCGTTTGGATTTGGGTAATAGATAATCCTAACGTTTTTAGCTTTCTTCTATGATTCCATATTAGTTCCACAATTATTGGGGATTGCAGTTCAAATACCATCCTATGATTTCTTATAGATGGAAGCGTAATCCAAATAATATCACTAGATACCAGAGTTCTTAAGGCTGGAATCTTTTTAAAGGTCTGCAACATGAATGATCTATTTAGATCTTGATCTCCATTTATTTCCGTTGCACTAATCCAAACCAGAATACTTGATGTGGGTAGATCATGCATAGATTGATCCATAGTTTCCACCGTTATGTGGGATTCTTTGATCATGGGTTCATCCTCAAATTTTTGAACAGGCACATTTCCTTGAGATAGAGGTTTCATGTCATTTGAGGAAAGAGCAAGAACCTCCATGCTCTTTAAAATCTAATTGTTTTCAGGATACACTCAAACTAATTTTTGTAATGGCTCATGTCGTTGGTCAGCAGAGTCCAGCGTGTTAATTTTACATTCTGACTCTGCGACTAAATTGAGTTGAACAAGGTTCCTCCTGGAATTTCACTACCCGACTCGCGTGCTCCAATGGAACTTTCTGATCTAGATTTGCTTGTTCAGTAGTTTTTTTTATTAGGAATTGGTTTCTAGAATGCTGAGAGCAGAGATTGTTGTGAAGAGGATAATGAAGCTGAAAATTCTTTTTGTTTATCCATAACTGATTTTTCTATCGCCGACATCTGCTTTTTTCATTAGCAGCGGCCAAGTTTGATTGTAGCTGTAAAGCTAGTTGACTTTCAAGTGAAAGCTCCTCCACATTAATCCCCAAATCGATGTTTAGCTGGGCAGGGGAGATTTTGGTTTTTGTCTCAGTTAGTAGCAATTTGCCATTAGCTTTTTGCTCAGCATTAGTTTGTTGTTTTTGGTTTTTTTTTTTTGGTTTTGATTTTTTTCTTGTGTTTCCAGTGATTTCGCATTACGTAAATTCAATCTATTGATTGCACATACGTGCAATCTTTTTTGTTTGCGTGAAATTAATTGTTTTTGGCCTCCATGATCAGAGGACTCCTTTAGTTGTGGGGGGTCCAAGTTTGCGCCTGCCTTCGTACTCTGTTTATTATTTCAATTAATTCAGATGGACTGTCAGGAGTTACAGCAAGCTCTTTGTTCGAATCTTTCATTGAAGATTCCAAATCATTTGGCTGGTTAAAGAAAAGTATCTAATCTATTTTTTCTTCATGATCAGCTACCATTTGGCATAACTGTGCATGCGTATAGATTTGGATACATTCTACGTTTCTTGATGCATTGAGAGTCTGAGCGCAAGTCGAGGGAAATCCATAAATTGGACTACTCACATTCTTTTTTGGAATGTCCCGAGTCTCGGTTGGTTCGCTCTCCGTTTGTGATGCGGTTGTCACAATGATCATAAGAGGAATATTTGGAGAGTGACAACCTTTTTGTTTTTTGTAGTTATCAGCAAATATGTAACCCTCCAGTTTATTAAGTTTTGAGGAAATATCAAGAAGTGCTGTTTTTATATCACGGAGCTCATAATGGGTATAATCATGCCCTTTGTCAAGGAGATTCAAAATCCTGGACATTACGGGATATGATGGTTCAAAGATTTGGAGATCCTCAACCTCGAAGGTTGGCTTTTGTTGAAAGTTCAAATTGGTCTCAACATTCAGAGATCTAGGTAGAGTGAAATGTTGAGATTCAGGAGATGAGCATATTACCCCCCTCTTTAATTTGGGCCGACTCTTCATTATATGAGTCAACTGTCACCTGTTTGTTAGGTGAGGTTTCTGGGTCAACATAGGGTGCGTCAGTTTCTAGTACTGGTATACGTGGAACATCACGATGAATGTGTACTTTATGTTTACCAATTGGACGTACTGTGACTGGCGTTGATGGGCCATCAGAGAGGATCATACGTTTTTCTGGCTCCATTAGTACTGCAGGTGCTAAGATCGAGATATCAGAGGGTGGGCCTGTATTGATGTCTTCAAAGCTACCTAAGTCGTGGTTAATCTCGGGATCTGGCACACTTAGAAAGCTTCTCCTCGTGTTAGAGGTTATAGTGGGCTTATCATGCATAACTTGAGTCAAGTTCAGTGTATTTACCTGATCATTGGCCATACCCTTAGAGGGTCCATACATTGAGTCTAGTTTGGCCATTGTTAGGTCAATGTTTCGTTTTTTTGGAATGATTATTGTCTCCTTAAGACCACTGCGTAGCCGGGAGGACATGTTATTTTATCCAAGATGCAAAAGTTTTAGGTTTTAAGTATTCAGCAATAAAGTCACATAAGATTAGCTCATGTGTTTTCCTAGCTATAAATCAATAAGTCCTGCTGTTAGAATAAATGCTTGTTAAATCACTATTTTTGCTAAATAACACACCTTATAGAAAACAAAGTCTCAGCAAGATAATGCCCCAAGTCTCCTTTGCCCGCCACTCGAGCCGTTCCTTGTAGCACTGCTATTAGTGAGTTCAATTATCACAAGCTTATTTCATCCGCTTAAATGGGTACACAAAGTATATGCATTCAAAATTATTGAATAAGCAAACGCTAAATCCCCATGGGTCAAGAACGGAACCACCACCTAGCGCGAACAGCAAACAGTTCTTATCTAGTATTTGACGGTGCGCATGCGCGGTGCGCTGGTAGGGGTGTTTATGAAGACCCAGTAAGAGGCGTTAGCCAAGCCACAAGGCGGAGCTTCCTGACCGGAAATACCTTAAACAAAACACAAAAAAGTGTGTTTAAGTTTCCAGCGTGATATTAATCACGTAACAACACAATACAAGTGTCACAATGTCACAGCTGTCAACAAGTAATTTGGCACAATGGCAGCGTAATTGACACACTAAGACAATAATGGGCACACACAACGTGAAGTCCACCCCTGGTTCCGGGTCTAGTGCGCACCCAGTAATTGTGCGAAGAGTTATTAACCCGCACCTTGTTCCTGTAAAGTCAGGCAATCACGGTGTTACAGCTCGAGACGTTCTCCGGGCGGCGAGCGTTCGAACAGCCTCGAATTTTGAAAGGAACTTCTCCGCAGTAATTCAGTAGAAGGTTGGGGAAAACACAGCAAACAGTACTTATCTAGTACTTGACGGTGCGCGGGTAGGTGTGTTTATGAAGACCCAGGAAGAGGCGTTAACCAAGCCATGAGGCGGAGCTTCCTGACCGGAAATACCTTGTTCCTGTAAAGTCAGGCAATCCACAGAGTTACAGGACGGCGAGCGTTCGAACAGCCTCGAATTTTGAAAGGAACTTCTCTGCAGTAATTCAGTAGAAGGTTAGGGCAAACACAGCAAACAGTACTTATCTAGTACTTGACGGTGATGTTTATGTAATGCGTGGTATGATGAAAATGACAAATACACGTTCAACAAAAATCATAGATAATCTCAAAGACTATGTTATGTACTAATATCCTTGTTTTCCATAGAAGGAAGAGGATGGAATATCTCCTGCATGTCTATGCCCGTAACAGCTCCTCCCCACCTACATAGCCCACGTGATTAGAGGGGAGGTGAGAGGCAAAGTGAACTGGGATCATTACTGAGTGGGAGAATGGGCTCACTGTCAATCAATGCTAGCTTGCTAGGGGATAAATACATAATGGCAAAGATAATCATTTTACTTTTATATTCTATACAACTTCAATACACAATCCAAGACTTGTTTTGGAATAAATATAACAAGTAAATAAAAACAAATATTACCATACAATAAACCAAACCGATCTGACATTACAAGTCGCCTCTAAAAATGGGCGTGGCAACATCAGGCGGCCATATAGCGTTTGGTGGGACTGCAAGTCCGGTTTTACATTAAGCAAAGGTCGGCGAGTGGGCAAGATGCATTTCTGCTCCAACGGGATGTGGTGAGCGAATCATCCTTACACCTTATTTAATATTATGTACAACCAAATGCCCATAAAAATTAACAAAGCAAAAACGAAAGTAATGATCTTCCACACAAAAAACTAGAAACAGCAGTAAACAATATATCAATAAGAAACACACAAACATACAATGGCATGTACGTACCATGTAATCGTCTTTAGTGCCTCATGACATGTCTCACAAGCCATGAAAGCACTACATTAAAAAGTATTACAGACACAGTATCTCCTTCAGCTCACCCATAAAACTATGGCTAACACATTTTGAGTCCATGAGTAGGTTCATTCATATGGAAGACTGTGTCAAGTTGGAAAAGACACCAAAAGAAAATATGAACCTACTATTCTGGCAAAAGATGCTTTCAATCCACAGAAAAACAACCAACACTGCATGCAGAGCATAATTGAGGAGACACTCCTCGCTAGCAGACATAGAGTCAATCGATATAGTTTTGGATACATCTCAAAGAAAGAGAAGCTCGAGCATATTAATTTGTGTAACAAATAAACCAATTGCTCGACAAAACACAACAGGCAAAAACCCAGAAAACGAACTTCTACAAACCCCGTCTAATGAACACTATATATACTCCACTGGAAAGATCGGCTAATTACTTGGAATGAAATGTTGTAGCGTACTGAAGAGAGGATACATACATACATACAATGTTGCAGAATACCTCCTAAAAAAAGAAAATTATCAAACTGACCAATATGAGCGATCACAGACTAGATATCTGACACAAGCAGACGGACTAATTTGGAAGCCTGAGGAAGACAGAATATGTAATCAGTACAACATGGAATTTAGCAAGTATGCGATAGAAACTATACTTTTGAGCTTAGGCAATTAAAGCAGTATTGTGTTGCATTGTTTGCTCTTTTTTATGTGGGCTGCTGCCACTGACTCACCTGCCTGCCCTGAGCCCGGCACTGCCCCGTGCAGCGCCGCCTCCCCAGGCCTGGGCTCTCCGAGAGGAGACACTGGTGGAAAAGTTTCATCTGCGAGCCCAAGAAACTCTCGAGGGAGCTCTTGAGCAGCAGCAGGCAGTGCCCTGCTTTCACCCAATTTTTGTAATCGGCGTTGTTCAGGCGCAGCGCCAACTCGGACAGCACCATGACCAGCGACGCCAGGTAAGGCTGGCTTCTTCTTTGAATACACAGAGTACAGCCTAACTGCTGTTCACTTCCTGCTGACAAATCTCGCACTTCATAACACACAAACCTAACAATGGCTGGCTGAAGGAACCCAATGCTGTCTGCGAGCACAAGCCCAACACCTGCACAATGACGAGCTGCAGTCACAAAACGAAACTGCTGCTAGCGAGCCAAACAGCGGGGCTGTTCCTGCCTCCGGGGCTGTACGCTGCTGGTCACAAACTACAAACCCCAATCTATAAAAAAGTAAAGCGAAAACACGCCCAACCCAGATAATGACACTACAAGGCTACAAAGTAAAAAGGCCACCAATAGCTCTTCAGATTTTGCCGTTTCGATCAATTTTAAAAAGAATGTCTTTATTAATTTTTTAAAACATATAACAGTTGCAATATTTCGGCATACATGATCACATACTTCGCAAATGCAAAATGAAACTTAACCTTTTGACTTCCACCCCCCCATCCACAACTAAGTATAATCTTCCCACATTTATTTCACATTTTGCGACACATTCGGCTCGGCTTCATCCTGTGTGGTTTGGGCATTCTCTATGGTACCCTGGTTAAACAATGTTACTGTTAGGGCAATCCACTGCATTATGTCTGTTCCGAGTTCCTGTTTTTGCTCCCCCAGTCTCTTCTCCAACACCCCTGTTTCTGCTGTTGACCATTTCCTCACGTCTTCCTGTTAAAGGGTTAATATGGCCCTGGGTCCCCTCGTGAACAGGCCCACATTAATAAGCACATGGACACAAGTCTGCTTTACCGGAGGCTTCTTCTTCTTCTTAATTACTGAATGCGTGGGCGGACCCACGCAGACACTTCCCCGTCCAATAGGATGATGTGCACCAACCCACCAATCAACACATAGCCCACATAAACTCACAACTCCTCCCACCGCCCTGTCTGTGATCCGCACGGGCTGCCCTTTATTAACCGCGCATGTGCGATGGCGAACGTTGCCGTCACGCACGCGCGCACACACGTGACTCTGTCACACTTCCCACCATCTGTTGATGCTTGGGCCATTGGTGGCTTTCCACTGCATAGCTATGCTGCATTTGGCCAGCACATATATCAGGTCTTTAATTAATGCCTTCAGGGGCCACTCTATTTGCTTCTTGCCTCCAAAATTCCTGTATGCTATAACATTCCTAAAACATGTGTATCATGCCAACGTTTTCTTCCTTATATTTGGGACAAGCCTGCTTACCTGCTCCTTTAAACTTTGCTATCGCCGCTGGCGTCAGATATGCTCTCTGTGTAACGTAAAGTTGGAGTAGCTGTAGTGTAGCATTTTTAGAGACTTTTTTTAATGGTATATGACTATATTATGCCACTCTTTGTCTTCAAATGATCTCCCCAATTCTTTATCCCATCCTCCCCTGCACTTCAATTCAGCCCTGGAGTTGCACTCGATCAATACTTCATATATTCTGGATATGGCATGCCCTCCCTCTGATGTATTTATGATATTTTTCGATGTCTTCACATTCTATTGTATCTCCTGTGAAGCTGTTACGCTCACCTGGCTCCCACAGAGGCGTCGATCTGAACTGGACAGCTGCGGTCTCCACCAATGTGACGCGTAGGGCCGAGATGACGGACTGGACTGGCCCACCTAGCTTCGTTAGCTCGGCCCGTAGGAATAGTCTTCTGCAAATGGAGAAAGGGAATTGAGCGTAAATCCTCCCACCCCGCTGTTCTCCCCACAGATCACCTTTGAAGTCCCCTCTTATAGTCTCACCTGATGGTTTGAAAAGATGAGCTCTCCATCCTGCATTGAGCGCAGGGGCGCGTTGATAACCAGTTGCTTCACTGGCTCGAAGGAATTGGTGAGTTCCAGAACCATATTGACTCCGAAAAGTATGTAGTTCGTAAGAGTTCATATGTCTGACTGTCACTCTTGTCCGATTCCTTGCAGTTTGCAGCTTGACCCTAGCGAAGGGTTCCTCGTGGTAGCTGACGAAGTTCAGGTAAGGATTAGGCTTATCCTACACAGTTCAATAAAATAAGGCCAGAATGTAACCTGTTGCTTGTTTCCTTATTCAGGTGAGGAGAGAAAATATGAAGTTCGGGAAATTATGCCTCCGGCGGTAAAATTAGGTAAGTCTATTGCGGTGAGAAGAGTTCCCCTTATTTGTCCCGTTGTCTCACCTTGTTGTCCTTTTTTTCCCCATAGGGGCCGGGGTACGGCGAGGATGCAATGGAGACTGCGCCGACCCGTGAAGAGGAATAGTACCCCCGGCGGTAATCAGGTAAGTCTATGGGGATGGTTACTATTGCCTCTGTTTATTTCCTTGGCTCACCTTGGCTGTTCTTGTGTCCCCTTAGGTGCCAGAATGCGGCGGGAACATGCAGAAGGATGCAGTGGATCGTGAGGATGCTGTGAAGGCCGGTGAGTTCAGCGCGGCGCTGCAGCAGGCGAGGCGGCGTGCGTAAAATGCTTCTTTCTTCTAGCTCGAAGGCAAGGTGGATCCGGAATTCAGGTAAGGGTCAAAGGTTTGCTCTTATTCTAATCTTTTCTCCTTCTGTTCCTCCCTTTTTCTAGGAGCTGCAGACGCGAGGCGGGCGTGGCAAAAGACTGGATGCAGGCTTGCAGACACGGTGAGCGTTACACTGCTGGATGCAGAATAACGCGAAGCGTGTGCTGCTCTTCGGGCGTGGTTTAAATAGCCTCCAAAGTAGTCCCAGGTAAGTATTCCTCCCCAGCCCCACCCAAGTAAAAAATAGTCCCTAGGTAAAATAGTCCCTTCCAAGCCTCATTTGGCTTGGAGCTCTGCAGCATGGTTTGCACCAGGTAAGTTTTGCAGCATGGTCTGCATCAGGTAAGTTCTACTTTATGAGCCTGGCGTCTATGGTGCCAGGACCGCATCCAAACAGCCGCTAGCAGGGGTTTTTGGGCTTGCTCAAAATAACGTGATGCCTGCTTCCGGGGTTGCTGGATCTGGTCTGGTTCCCCGGGCGTAGGCATCATGACAGACGTTTAGTCACCTACCCTTTATTGTACTATGCATTCGGGCTTGGGGATTTCCGTAGATAGTGAGAAGCGCTTGGTGGTCTGTTATTATTGAGAAGGCCTTTCTGAAGAGGATCAGGTGGAAATGTTTTCAGGTTCAGACCACCGCCACGCTCTCCTTTTCGGCTTGCGAGTATTTGTGCTGTGTGGCCGTCAGGCTGCAGCTGGCGTAGGAGACAACCTTCTTGATGTGCAGGTACCGGGGATCATATTATGCTAGTATTTCACTGAATCCCACTGGGCTGGCATCTACTGTCACTTCAGTGTCTTTGGTTGAACTGAAATAGGCCATATCTGGTGCAATTCATGCTCAGAACTCCTTGAAACTGGCTTCACATTGAGGCGTCTAGACAAAGTCTTGATTGTCTTTTTTTTGTTCTCGTAACAGAGCGCTTATCTTTGCAAAATTCTCCAGGTAGCGTGAACAATAACTGGCTAGGCCCAAGAATGACCTGAGGTCTGATGCATTCACCGGGCACGGGGCTTCTTGTGGTGTTGTGACCATGTTGGCACCAGGGCGCATCCCTTGGTCTGAGAATATGTGGTCAAAGAATTTAAGGGTCATTTGGCAAAATTCACATTCGTCCTTGTTAAAGGTTACATGGGCTGCTTCCAGTGCTGCACATACCTTATATAATGTGTCATAATGTTCCTGCAAGGCTTTTACAAATACCAGGATATTGTCACAGTAATTCAAGCAGTTTGGAGTTTGGGACGTGTTTAATTACTTGATGGATTTCCTCCTGGAAGATTTCGGCCACTGAGGAGATGCCGAAATGTAGTCGTCTGTAGCAGTAGAGCCCCATGTGAGTCACAAAGGTGGTAATGTACCTAGATTCCTGGGCTAGATCCAGCTGGTGGTAACCCTTGTTAAGGTCTAGTTTTGAGAATACAGTTGCTCCATTGAGGAGGTGGATCATGTCCGTTATTCTCGGGGACTAATGACGTTCACGCTGTATGGCCATGTTTGGGCGTTGCATGTCCATGCATATGCGGATGGCTCCTTCCGCTGATGGGGTGGGCCCCACTGTTGGCTCAATGATGTTGAGGTCAATCAGGCGTCTAATTTCCTCCTTCACCTGCTTCTGTATAAGAATTGGAATGCCCCTATAGTGTCAGGCCATGGGCTTGACCTCCGGGTCAATAGGCAGTGGTACCTTACAGTTTATCAGTTTGCCCAGGTCTTTGAAGAGGTTTGGAAAAGTCTTTGTGACGTCCCCGTCTGGGACCAGATATTTGTGGGCCATCATGCCGTACAGTATATGGACAAGTCGCATGTCTATGGCCATCCTGAAGCCCAGGATGCATCCACTGTTGGCTTTGGTGGAGAGTACATGTAGCTGGATACGCCATGTATTACATGTGAGCGCAGACCATCCAAAGTCCCTTTGCATGGTAGGGGCTTGTTGGAGTCATAAGGGAATATGTCCACTAGCAATGTTTCAGTTTTGGTGGCCGCAGGAGTTGGCCGAATACCTCTTCGCTCATGACGTTGGCCGTTGCTCCTGTGTCAATTAAGAACTCTGTTGGTGTGTTATGTACCTGGAGGGTCAGCGTGGGGCTGTGTTCTTTCGCAGTCTCTTTTCCCAGCACCCATATGTAGCCTCTTTTCCTTTGATTGTCTTGGGAAGATGACGACTCACTGCCTGATGGAGAGTGCACCTGTGCGTATAGTACACTTCGTCATGGCCTGTATGTAACTTTCCTGTCTTGAGACCTGTGAGAACGCCTTGACGGTTGCCTGCCCGCTTCCCCTTCTACTTGGCAGTATCGCCTATACTCACGGCTGGGCCTCCCATCTGGACGTTAGTTAGGCTGTCACCTGCTGCCCCTCAGGGAGCAGTCATGATTGGCTGATGCAGGGGCATTTCTGCAGACAGCCCTGAAGTAGTCATCATAACCACAAGCCGCAAATTTCTGCCCTAGGGCGGCGCACACGCCTTTGTGTGGGAACTCATAACCGCATCTGAAGCATGACTTTTTGGTATAATTGCTTTTGTCAGGCGGTGTTGGTGTCAGCTGTCTCTTGGTTGCTGGGATTCAAGGATATCTTCACCCTACCCAGGTGAACCGCCTGGTGGGATACCGCTGAGTCGGTGCATGCCATGGCCAGAATCTCATCAAGGGACCTTTGTTTCTGGAGTAGTTTCTTTTTGAATTCCGGGGACACCTCGCATCCGACAATTACCTGGGAGTGGAGTGCCTCCTCATTCGAATAGAGGTGGGAGGCGCAGCGTTTGATGCCTATGCAAAGTCTCATGACGTAATTATCTAGGGTCTCACTCCTCTCCTGTATGGTGGTGTGAAAGAGGTGTCTTTCATAGTTTACTGTTACGCTCACCTGGTCTCTGCAGAGGCGTTGGAGCATGGTCGCAGCCCTCCCAGGGATGAAACTCCTCTTGTCTGTTCCTCCCTCTGTCTCTGTGTGGGGAACTGCGGTGATGAGCAGTGAGGTTCCTGCTGAAGGATTATGATGAGCTCTCCGTCCTGCTGCTTCTAGCAGGGGCGCTTGTTGAAGGGAACCGAGTTCCTTCACTGGTCCCTTGTCGTGGAAGTCCAGGCCAGCTGCGACTAGTCCACTTCCCTTGTAGGTAAGTGTTTGCCTTGTTTCCACTTGCCCGCTTGTCTTCTGACTGTTGTAATTCTATTTGTAAAGTTTGTTCTCTGTCCTTTGTATGCAATGTCTCTTTTCTCTGCTCTCTCCCCTTGCAGGTGGTGTAGCGATGCCGGCGGTAGCTGCGGTAGAAGCTGGTACGGAGGAGCGGGGCTGAGATGGTCCGACAGCTGGTAAGTAGCCTTTAATGGTGCCTTAGGGTGCGCATTGGGTTTTAAATGCGGCGCGACCCTGGGTTGGGTGTTTTCGGGAGTTCGAACCTTGTCTTGTCTTCTTTTCTCATTTCAGGACTTCGGCTTCGTGAGACAGAGAGTGCAGGTGCTGCGGCGTCGATTCAGGATCTGCCAAGAAGATGGAGCATTGCTGTGAGATGCAAGCCAGGGTCCAGGTAAGGATCCTGTTGTTGCAGGATCACGAGGTAAGTAGCTGGTCCAGGCGGCGGTGAGTGTCATGTTGCACGGAGGTGCAAAGTAACGTGAAGCGTTTGCTGGAGAGGTCGGTGGGTTTATATAGTCTTGTTCCCTGCCACGCCCAGTAGCTCTGGCCTGCCTGCTGCCACAGCCTGCCACACCCGATGAGTCAGCACCTGAAGACCAGGCCTAGTGAGCGACGCCCAATGAGTCAGCACATGGGGATGTTCTCTGGAATAAAGGCTTTCAGCACCTGGAAAGTTCTTGTAAAATAAAAGTACTCCAGCACTGAAGTAAAATAAAAGCACTCCTGCACTGAAATAAAGTGTGCACTGAAGTAAAATAAAAGCACTCCTGCACTGAAATAAAGTGTTCCTGCTCACATCTCTATATGTGCCTGGTGCCGCTCAAGGACTGAGTCCAGCGAGGACCCCTGTGTTTATGAGTCCCAAAGGGACATAAGTGAGTCAAGTGACCCATCGCCCCTGTCACTAGATGGTGTGGTTTTCGTGTTCTGGGGCCCATGGCCATGACATCTACATTGGTGTATAGAGCAAAATATGTGTCAAGGGCTTCCTGAAGCTCTTGAAAAGTTGCTTTTGGCTCATCGCCCCCACATATACTTTAAAGTCTTTCATCCATTGGACCAACCGTGGTCCAAGATTACGTGTTTCGGTGAGGTCGAATCCTGGGGGTAGCTGCCATGAGGATGTGTCAACTTGAATGTTCTGGAATACTTCAGAAGGGTGGGCCAATACTATGGCCAGGATATCGTCTGAAGACATGTTGGCAGAGTTACTGGCCACCCGTGTGGAGTAGGAGAGCCCTCTGTGTCCCCTCCTCACCTCAGAATCCTGTGGTTGTGGGAGCTGCTGCTGCTGGATGTGTGTTGGGAGCCTCTTGCCACGTGGGGCCTGGCGGCACCGTGGAGAGTGTGAGATTTCTTTTTTCTTTTTATTCTTTAGGACTTCCCGGCCTGTCCCGTCGCTCGCATACTCATGTGCCTCCAGGGAGGGGTAGGGACACCAATGCGGGAAAACCCTACACTCGGGCAGAATTATATTCATGTGCACCGCTGCTCACGTGGCCACATGGGGAGGGTCAATGCACCCCCGTGGCCCGGAAATGCGCCCACCTTGTCCCTCCAGTCAGGCACCATCAGTGCTGCAGGCCATGCCTGCAGCAGAGCGAGAAAGGTGTGTGACACTCCACACACCTGCCGCAACCAGATCTCTTCATCGCCAATGTTAGGTGGCAGCCCCCAGCAGGGACCTCTTTAAATGCGCAGCACACTTAAGGGAAATAGCGGAGGCCCACACAAGTATGTTTGGTCCCAACTACTTTTGATCAGCAATTCAGGTTTCCAGCCTCAACAACGTCCCTTCCCTTCACATGCCCCCTCCCTAGCCCCACCTCTCACATACCGATGTGGAGGTTGCGACATGACACAGATGAAGCATGAACCTCCACACTGAGATTGCAGTGCTTCACTAAAGTATTAGTGTGTGCCCATGTATCTGCCCTAACTATATAAGGGCAGTCCTTGAGCATCTGTCCATGAAGTTTCTACTCCCCTTGTTGACCAACCCTGGATACTGGCAGGAACATCCTCCACCTAGTTAGCAGTGGTGAACTGACCAACAGGGAACTCTGGAGATTTCACAGTGGGCCTCTGCAACGTGGGCCTCTTTTGAGTGGGATGAAGTGAAGAATGTATTGCAAAGCTTCTAGTATATGTTAATATGGGGCCACTATAGAAAAACATTTCCAGATTCACTTTTGGTTCCCAGTCCAGCTATGCTTGTTAGCCAATATGACTGTGGAGCAGATACATTTACTGATGGAGACCAGCTAGGCTTTTTTACCTGCCTCTGCAACTCCAAAGTCATAAAAAGATTGTTTGACTTTCACTCTACTTTTCTCCGTCCACCCTCCTGACGTACCAATGATGCTGCATTTCCTCTTCAGGTTAGGTTGGTTTCGGTAATAAGACCAGTAGGACTATATCCTGTGAGCAATGAAACTTTGAGATAACCTTAGGAAGAAAAGAGGGTCACATTTTAGCACTATAGCTTCGGGTAATACTGTTAGCAAAGGCTAATTAACCAAAAAGACCCCTATCTCCTGTTATCTCCTGTAATCTCCTGTCCAAGGCAATATCCCCTAGTGAAACTGTCTTGAAAAGCCAAGAGTCATGGGCTCTTCAAAAAGAGGAGATTGTAGAACCTTGGGAAATGGAGGCACGCCCTTGTATGCTCACACCAGAAAAAATACAACATGCTAGGGAAGAAGGCCAAAGATGCACATGCAAGGGTAACAATTGTTTATTTCCACAGAACAGAAAAACACCAGCGAAGAACTCTGCTGCACGGGAATGCTCTGAGCTCTAGGAGCACGTGCAGTATCTTATAACTGCATACAGTGTCACTCAGGACCTCATACTATATAGTACAATTCCACCATCCCAATTGGATGGGCACTACACATATAGGGTCGGCTCCTTATGGGATGCCAGGCCATTGGTCCATCTTCATCTGTCCATCTCTGTCCACGTGGGGAGCTGCTGAGTTTGTCATTCATGGTGAGGTTGGTCTAACAATTAATTGGCTACTCTTTTCTGCAATTTACCTCTTCATTGTTGCAAACACCTGCCAGACATATTGATGGGCTGTAGAAGAGCTGAGGTCACACGCTTCACTTGTTCCTAAGCAGCTCAGCAACTCCCAAGGTCCCCCACCTTAGTTTTGGGCTATAATGTAGTTGCTACTCTGCACCGCACTGCACAAATCACCTGACCCATTTCTGAAGGAGAGATAGCCTTGCCTTCTGATGTTCGCTATCGATTGAGAGGTGTAAACATTTTATGGTTGGTGGTCTGGGTTTGGGTGATGCTCTGGTATGCGGGGGTCTTGGGATGAAAGCATTGCAAAGCTGTATTTCTCATGCCGGGATCACTGGTGGAAGGGAGCCTTGCTATCTGTCTCACAGGATGGTAATGACAAGATGCGCGCTGCTCCCTCCTCATGACCTTGCAGGGTGCATGCGAGGGCCTGTAATTCTTTGTAACAATGAATGAGTTCATGGGCTGTGTGGGACCTGACCGGGGTGGGGGTGTTGTTGGCGCTCATGCAAGGGACCTGATATCCAAGCACCTAATACTATTTGCAGTGCTTGGGATGCCATTTGTCTAAGATGGCGTTCGCATTTGCGTTTCTTCTATAGCTCCTAATAGATGCATTACAGTGATTGTTCACCCCCCCTTTGCGTGTACTCTCCTCCCCCTGCTCCCCAAATGTGTCTTCTAACATCTGTGCCTTATTCGGTATCGCTTAGGGGGGGTGGGAAGACCATGTCGCCTTCCCAACATTCCCCCCTTTCGTTACTTCTACAGCAACGTATTCCCAAATAGGTTCACCCAGGGTTCATCTATATTCTTCAGCATTCCTTTTTGATTTCTCTTTGTCTAGTATTTTAACTCCTATGTAAGGCAGTGAATCTTTTAATTGGGACCATGCATGCTATATCCGCCCACTTGTCTAATTCTGCACTCCCTTGAAAAGTGTTCCGACTTTCCACAATTACAAATGGGAGGGACCCATGCCAGGTCCTCTTGGCCCCTTTCTTCCAAAGCTCCCTCGATCTCCTCTACACCCAGCCATCCCATAATGATGACCTCCTTGTTGCCACTCCTGGGTGGGGTACTGCTGTCCTCCTCCCCACTGCCCTTGTCCACCTTTTGGCCACATCGTTGCCATCCGGACCTCCGCGGAACCTTGCGGGCCTCCCGTTACCTCTGTTTGTGCCAATGTGGATATCCATGCCATCCTGCTCAATCTTCTCTGTGATAACCTGGGGTATCACCTATCAGGCCCTGGCCTGACTGACCTCTTTCCTCTCTGTTCGACGCGCCCAGGTCCAACTTGGGTCCTTCCTTTCCTCTATCTCACTCTCTACCTGTGGTGTTCCCCAGGGGTCTAACCTCTCTCCCTGGCTGTTTAACCAATATCTGGTACCTCTTGCCCACCGTATTGCTGCTCTCTGCTCCAACTTTCAGTGCTATGCAGATGACACTCAGCCCGTTTTCAGGCTCCCCTTTGCCACCTCTCCTCCTTCTCTCATCTCGGACTGTGTCTGCTATCCAGGAGTGGTGTGTCCCGCCAACGATCTCTGCCTTAATGCCAGTAAAAGGGAGATTTGCCTCAATGGCAGACCTGCACCCTCCTTTCCTGTCACACTCTGTCCGGCCTCCCTTGGGCCCTCTTCTTGCTCCCACCTGTGAGTCTGGGAACCTCGGGATCATCTTCAGCTCCACACTCACCTTTTCTCCTCACATCTCTGATGTATCTAAGAAGTCAAACTACCAACTGCACCTCAGCAGAGGTATTCTTCCTTTCCCTGGAAGCTCACTGTCTCCAGAGTTCTGGTTCTCTCTAGGCTGTACTACTGCAACAGCCTCTTTCTAAATCTGCCTGCCTCTACTCTCTGCCCTCTGCAACTCATCCAGAACAGGACTGTGAGACTTGTCCTTGGTCTCAAGCCCAGGGATTGTATCTCTCCAGCACTGAAATCTCTGCATTGGCTCCCAGTGGCTGCGAGGATTAAGTTCAAGATCCTCTGCATTGCCCACAAGGCCTACTGGGGCCTGGGGCCTAAATACCTCCAACTCTCTCTTCGAATATACCTTCCTACTCGAGCTCTTCGTTCTTCCACCTCCAACTCCCTCAGGGTCAGTCACTTCTCCAAGCAACGAGTTGGTGGTACATCACTTTCTTTGGCTGGGGCCTCCCCCTGGAACAGCCTCCCTGCCTCTCTGAAGCTTGAGGAGAACCATCCACGGTTCTGGAGCACCTCAATACCATCCTCTTTGCTTCTGCCTTCTCTCTTCCTCTCCTTTGCTGATTTACTGTCTGAAACTGCACTTGTCACCTGGCTACCCTCTGATCTCGGGCCTAAGTCCCTGCCCACCCAGCTGCACACCTGCACTGCCTCCCGGCAACCCTAGCACTTTGGTCTGTATCTGTAACCCTACAGCTCCCCTACCTGCACTTTGGACTCCTGCTGTGTGCACATACCCTTGCACCTGCCACCCATTGGCTGCACTTCTTGTTATTGTTTGATCCCATGTGCAGCACTTCTCCCCTCCCCTATCCTCCCCTTGCACTTTTCTTCACCCCTGTCACCTGCACTGTTGCGACCTCAATGTCACTTGGCCTTGTAAGATCGCTGTCTCTGTCCTCCCTCTGTCCCCCTCCCTTGCCTCGTCGCGCCTTGAAACACTTGTGTATAGGCATGCTTTAAATGCCATATCATATCATTATCATATTGCTCCCTCTACAGCTACCATAGCCAACTTTTTCTGCACTAGTTTCATCTCATTTGCCTGCAACTGCTGGGCCGCTTCCCTTGCGTGTTTCTTTATTCACTTACAGTGGTGTATAATTATTGTATGTATTTCCGCCCATCCTTTCGCCTAAATGTCTATAATTTTGTCTAGGGCCTTCTGCACTTCCTTCAGTAAGCCCCACTTGATGATGAAATAGAAAAGAGGAATTGATCCTTCCCAATGATCCCCTGTCTCCGCTCTCCACATCTCCTGAATCTTAACGTACTGCGTGAGGTTTTCGTCCTCGTCCATAGTGTTTTGCATTATGGACTGCAAATCAGGTGTATCTGGGTAGGTGCGGCGAAGCGAGCCCCACGCCTCTGCCCCGATATTGTTGAAAGGTGTGCCATTGTGCGCATCGTCATGTAACCTCACCGTTGGGTACCCTGCTTTAATCCACACATCACCCGCTTGCTCTCCCACTATCGATCCTAACAAACTTTTCACGTCGCCTACTGCAAGTGGCACGTCTGCTGCCTGTTTCTCAAACGCGTATATCCATTTCTCTGCTCCAGCTGTCAACCGCGGGAGTGCTTTTATCAAATTGTGTTTGTCCATCCGTGCCCACGGCACATACTGCACTCTACCCACACCTTTATGTATATGGTACACCTACACCTTTCCTTTCTTTTGACACTTCCCTTTTTCCTTGCTACCGCAATCCGGCCATGCCTCCATATTCTCTCATCCGACAAACTTTCTACCTGAGGTGTTATCTTGGGGGCTCGCTATGCTTCCTCCTCTCTGTCATCTTCAAATTCATCCACGGTGCTCCACCTCTCCTCCTCCATCCCCCTACTTAGCCCTTGTCCATACATTATAGTTCTGTACCCAGCGGTGGCTGCACACCTATCTTTTTTCTTTTCTGTAAGTACATCCTTTTTGGGATCCGTACTGTCCACTCTGAACAAAAAGTCTCTGCTCTCCATTCGTCTAACCCCTTCTCCTTCGTTTCACTCTACACTACCCTCCATCACTCTAACTATGCCCATGCTGATTGTAGCGCCTCCTCTAGGTTCTTCTGTCCTGCACTGTGCTGGGGTGGGGCTATTACTATGGGTGTATGAGGGTGGCAGGACAGTGGCATACGTAGATACATATGTCAGGTTGCTATATCCTGTCGCCAGGAGCGCTGCTAACGGGTATATCCCCTTGGTTACAGTTCGGGTCACCTCTGCTTCTGCGTGCTGTGCCCCTCCCTCATTGGTCTCTTCTACGTCCTCGATAATTTTCCATAAGTCTGGAATTTCTTTTATCTTCAGCAGTTGTTTACCCATATATTTCAAAGCTAGGAACGTGGTCATATGCGCCAGAAACCCCATATTGTGTGTGCACTGCTCTGGCCAGGAGTTAGGCATCCCCTCACATGTCTCTGTTACACATTGTTTGTGATAATTCTCAATCTTCTCCCAGTACAAGGGCAGGGCTTTGTACCTGTACTGTAAAGGTGTTTCCACATTGCTGCACGGTATGTGCTATAACGCACCCATTCACCCCTTAATCACACGCCGCGCATGCTGCAAAAGGCACAAAAAAACAAATCAAATTGTCGTTACTTCTTCCCCATCAGCCCATATTACTTTCCTTCCCCTCACCTTCAAACACACCCACTCTTGCCTCAACAACTCAACACACACTACTTTTTACAGGTCGCCCCTCCTTGGGTCTCCACCCCACACAATACAAACACAATAAATGCAAATAACAAGCTAAAACAACAACCACTACTGTTCCTGAGCCCACTAATTATGCAGGGCTCCTATGTATTTTCCTTTTCCCTCCGTTAGACAATGTAAGTGGTAACACCTTTTCCACTCACTCGCGGAGGCTCCCTAACAGTCAGTTTTCCTTTCCATAATATGTTCTTTAAAAAAATCAATAATAATAAAAACAACACAAACCACAACCACACCTCACCAATGACTTGTACTCCACGTGCACACAACCTCCCACACTTTCCCGTACACCCTTTCCCCACTTGTTAGCACTTGCAAGAGTATACTCACACACGCATGTTCATCCGAACTCCTCCGTCACAGTGTTCCAACACCTGCTCGCACTCTCTCCGTGGCCACACGCTGCTCCAAGGAGCAGATAGGAATTCTACAGAGACGGCTCCTATAAGCCACTGAATATTACGCATTTTGGGTACTGGTTGGTGTAGGTGGGCGCAGACCCTCAGGAGAAGCGACCTGGAAGCCTCTGCATGCACGGAGCTACTGGGATCACATCGGGGTCACCAAATGAAGGCACGCCCCTGTACGCTTACACCAGAAAAAATACAACCCCTTAGGGAAGAAGGCCAAAGATGCGCATGCAAGGGTAACAATTGTTTATTTCCACAGAACAGAAAAAACAACAGCAAAGAACTCTGCTGCACGAGAATGCTCTGAGCTCTAGGAGCACGTGCAGTATCTTATAACTACATACAGCGTCACTCAGGACCTCATACTATATAGTACAATTCCACATTCCCAATTGGATTGGCACTACACATATAGGGTCTGCTCCATATGGGATGCCAGGCATTGGTCCATCTTCATCTGTCCATCAACGTCCACGTGGGTGCTGCTGGGCTCGACATCCATGGTGAAGTTGGTCTAACAATTAATTGGCTACTCTGTTATGCAATGTTAACTTATCATTGCTGCAAACACCTGGCAGACATATCGATGGACTGTAGAAGAGCTGAGGTCACACTAACTCACACGCTTCACTCGTTCACAAGCAGCTCATTAACTCCTAAGGTCCTCCACCTTAGTTATTTGGGCTATAACTTAGTTGTTACTTTGCACCTCACTGCACAAATCCCATTTCTGAAGGCACGATAACCTTGCCTTCTAATCTTAGTGATTGATCGAGGGGGGTAACCCTTTTATGGTTGGTGGTCTGGCTTTGGGTGATGCTGTGGCATGCGGGGGTCTTGGGATGAAAGCATTACAAAGCTGCATTTCTTATGCCGGGATCACTGGGGCAGAGGGCCTTGCTATCTGTCTCACAGGATGGTACTGCTAAGATGCGCGCTGCTCCATCCTCATGACCTTGTAGGGTGCATTCTTACCTGTTTGCGAGGGCCTGTAATTCTTTGGAACAATGGAAGAGTTCCTGGGCTGTGTGGGACCTGACCGGGTGGGGGTTGTGTTAGTGCTCATGCAAGGGACCTGATATCCAAGCACCTAATACTATTCGCAGTGCTTGGGCATACATTCTAGGATGGCTGCCATTTGTCTAAGACAGCATTTGCATTTGCGTTTCTTATATAGCTCCTAATACATGCATTATAGTGATCGTTTGCCCCCTTTGTGTGTACCCTCCTCCCCCCTGCTCCACAAATGTGTCTTCTAACGTCTTTGCCTTATTCGGTATCGCCTAGGGGGTGGGAACACCCTGTCTCCTTCCCAACAGAATCAAGGGAAGATCCTAAGGGGGAACACCTGAAGGAGCATTACGCCTAGATGAAAGAAAATCTTAAGGAGTGGAGTTACCAATAGCTTCCCTTGAGAGAAGCCCTTCAATAGACCTCAAAAGGCCCCATTGAGCCCTTAAGGTTGACATGTTCATACCTCTAGAAAAGCCTTCCTGAAGAAACTGCATTACTTAGGATGTCCACAGGGGAGAGGAAAGGTATCATTTCTGTTTTCTCAGCCTACAAAGTTTCTCAAGTGCCTATTATGTTATGTTAATTATTTTTCTGTAGCACAAAGGACCCTTGCTTATTACAGCGCTAGTGAGCAAAAGTGAAGATAGTAAGTATAAGAGTGGTAAAACATGGAATAGGTATGTCAATAACAGTTAAACGATTCCAAGATGGCTGCCGGGATGCGAAAACCGTGAGAAGGCGGCTCCCACCTGGCGCCACCTGAGCAATAAAGATATTGGTGAGCAACCCCCCTCCCCCGGGTGATGATTAACCCGTGGTGTGGCCCAAGGAATTTTCCAGGACTGAGAATTATTTGTTGAGCAGGGTCCCCTGGTTATTGAGGGATAAGCAGCAAATCCCTGCAGCAGAGCGGCTGATCACCATTTTGGAAGCCAGTCCCGGGAAGGCTATGTAGTGGCTGACTGTTCGCCCCCACCACAGGTATCAGCAGAGTTCCGATTTTTACTGCTGTGCTGGTCCCAATTCATTGCACCTTATTTCCAGCAGAGGGTGAACTCGTCGGCACACCCATGCCTGTCTTTCTGCGGTGACACGTTGGGCAGAGGCCAGTGAAGGAGGAGGCAACCTAGGGATTGAAGGTCTTTGGTAACAGTGAAGTCCGGAGCTGACTGGAGCATGACGCAAGCCGGATTCATTCTAAGGTGGGTGCGGAGGGGGAGAAAGAGTGCAGGAGCCCACGGTCAATGGCAGCAATCCCAACAATAGGTGGCAATTCTGAAAGAAGCTGAAGCCGAAGGCAAAGGTGGAGTGGGACCATGGGGAGACGCACCCCTGTCAGCAGGGAAAGGGAAGGGGATCTCTGGATAAGGCTCGACTGTGGTGCATGTGGAGGATTATTGGTGGGCCCTAATTGAGCGAGTGAGGGGCGGTAGCCTCAGCCTACTGGAAGCTCCCAGGAGTGTCGATTTACAGGAATAAGGCGCACCTCAGTGGACTAGAAAGCAATTGGGACAAGAAGAATATCCTCCTACCACTTTTACAGATGTCTAGGAACAAGCCTAAAGAACCCAAGGAAGGGGCCTCTACTCCCAAATTAACAAAGAAACAGCAAGATGGGGTGCTACAGAAGTTCTGGTGTAAAGAAGGGGAAACAGCGCTAATTGAAGAACAGACCCCCACCCCACGAGCAGGAGGGCTTGGGAGGGTCTCCAATTTGGACAACTGGGCAAGCTGTATCCAATGAAGTGTTTCAGCAATGGTTTAAAGAGTTCAGCGAGCAGATGACAGAGACTCTTAAGTCACAGTTGAGTCTGATTAGAACAGAGCTAGCTCAATCCTTGCAAGAGGGAAAAGGGACATTATTGAATTAGGAGAGGCTTGATAACATGGAAAATGCCATTCTAGAGCTGGCTGAGGGCACACGCAAGATAGATGCATTAACTGATCAACTTGCAATGGCTACAAAACATCTAGAGATTCAGAACGAGGATCTTGAAAATCGCTCGAGGAGAACTAACATTAGGGTAAAAGGGCTGCCCGAAGGAGTGGCGAACCGAGACTTAAAAGACACGATGCAACAGGTTTTTGACGAACTGCTAGAACTGGAGGTGGGGGAAGAGGTGCCCCTGGATCGTATTCACCTGGTAAGCCCTAAAAGAGCAGAACCAGGTGCCTGACCTCACAATGTTGTAAAGGCTCTCCAATGATATGGACAAAAGGAGGTGATTCTACAGGCAAGTCCCATCAAAGTGAATGGCGTTGAAATACAATTATATCAAGACCTAGCACAATCCCCATTGGTGAAGCAGAGAATGATGGGGCTGGTGGTCAAGGCTCTGTCGCAGGCTCAAGTACTACACAGATGGGCATTCCCATTCGGATTGTTGTTTTCTTGGGAGGGACGCCAGCACTGCTTTACCTCCTGCGAAGAAGGATTGAGGATCATGAAAATGGAGGAAGATGGGGGGTGTGCAACAAGACTCGAGGCTGCGACAGTAAAGATTAAATAATGGGAATGGAGTAAGGTATGCAAGCTACCGTTGAAGAAGAGGGCCCTGAGTGGTCCTGGCAAACAACGGACAAACCCACTCGTCCATGAGGGCAAATATGTATATTATGGGTCCTGAGGGCGGTGGCATGACCTGGAATAGCCTAGGCAATGGTAGAGTAATTAATCACAGGGTGGTAGAACGGTGAAAGGGTGGTGCCAAGGAAGGGTGGAGGTGATCCTGGTGCTTGGAATTAGGGGAGGGTATGGGTCCTAATAGACCCACAAAAGTTATCTCCGGGTGTTTAGTGAGACTCAACCCCCATGGCTTGTTACATGGGTGGGGGGGGAAAGGTTTGAGTCCGACTAGAGTGTTTGGAGGGAAGGAAGGGAGGGAGAGGGAGAGGGAGTTGGGATGGGATGGGGGCAGCGGCTATTGAAAGAATGAACACGCCAAAAGGTCCATGGGGGTAAACGAGGGTCCCAACTGTTGATACTGAATATTAGGGGTTTAAACTCCCTGGTTAAAAGACGTAAGGTAGAAGATGTCTTAAGGCGGGGAAAACCGGACATTGTGACTCTGCAAGAGACCCACATACGTAAGAGTGATAGCTACAAATTAGGATCAATGGGTACCCCCATATAGCGCAATCCAACAATAGGGGAAGACGGGATGGGTCCTTATAGCTTTTAAGGGATTGGTAGGCCTGCAAATAAGTATGATAGAGGTGGACATGGGTGGCAGATCTCTCTTTGCTTGTATACAGTGGGGGAGTTTACGGTACACGATAGCCACCCTATATGCACCTAATACAGGGCAAGATGGATTCCTGTGGGTGGTGTTGGCCAAACTTGAAACTTGAAACATTTGCGGTGGGACAAATCATAATAACGGAGGATTTCAATGTAGCATGGGATCTGTTGGTGGACATGAGCGCAACAATAAACTCAACCAACAGGGGCCCCACGCAAAAACTGCAAACATGTATGACCCAATTAGCAATTGTAGATTCCTGGAAAGAAACTCAGAGGGGAACTAAAAGAGTACACGTTCTATTCTCATGTCCATCGGTCAATCTGAGATCGATTATATATATATGATATGATATGGCATTTATAACGGACCTATACACAAGTGTTTCAGCTAATTTATTGGGGCAAGTACAACAAATTTACCTGTCGCCCATGAATCCATCAGATCACGCTCCCATATCAATAGAGATACAGCAGGAACATGGAGGGTCCGGGCTTTGGCGCTGGACATTTCCAAGGGGGCCCTGCCACAAGCAATGAGCTACAGGGTAAAATCAGGGAGTTTCTTTCTAAATGAAAAGCACTCCAGGAATGCAGGAACAGACGGTGTGGGAAGCCGATAAGGCAACAATGAGGGGTGAGTTTATTGTAAGAAAGGTTCTACGAGAGAAGCAACTCACCTCAATGCAAGGAGAGCTAGAATCGCAACTGAAGGGGGCGATGAGTAGAATGGAAACAGATAGGGGGTGACTCTAAGGAGGGAATATAGGCATATTAATGGACAACTAGATCTGCTACAGACTATGCAGGCTGAGAAGTCCTTACTATTCCAAAACAGCTGTATCATATTAAGGCAAATAAAGCGGATTGTATGTTGGCGCGACAGGTGCGGAAGGAGGAGGAAGCAAGGGCCATCCTCGGCAGGACCGAGAACCTTTAGCTCTTCATGGGAAGATATAATACAGGAATGTACAGAGGACTACTCTGCACTATATACTACCGATTCCCCAGATGAAGAATCTCAAGTGGCATATTTGAAGCATTGCCAGTAAAATAAAATGGACCCAGGGTAAAGGGAGGGGTTGGAAGGGGAAATTACTCCAGAGGAAGTACGAGCAGTCATCATGTCTTTACCAATGAATAAGGCCCCAGGACCGGATGGTTTTCCAGCACTGTTTTATAAAACGTGTAATGATTTATTAACCCCAGTGATGACTTCTCTTTTAAATTCCTTTACTATTTCGGGATGTATTACTCAGTCCGTGGAGGAGGCAAAGGTAGTGTTATTTCCCAAGCATAACAAAGATAGAACACAATGTGGGTTATATCGACCCATACCTCTTATTAACATAGATGTAAAATTGTTTAATAAAATATTAGCAACGAGATTGGAAAAACTAATTCCTAAACTCATCCACCCAAATCAGTCAGGCTTTGTTAAGGGAAGGCAAACATTCAACACACAAGGCCAGTGTGCCAACTGAACGAGAAGGTAAACAAATCAGGACTATCTGCGGAGGTAGTAACATTAGACACGGAAAAAGCATTTGATCGGGTGGAGTGTTTTATTTTTTTGCCCTATTGAGGCAATGGGGTTTGGGCCGAGACTTTTACCATTGGTCAGAGCTAAGTACCACTCACCTGTTTTGTGGTTAGCCATTTATGGTTATGTATCACAGGGATGGATTGGTTGTAAAGGTGCACACGTATGGTACTACAAAGAATTAGAGCGATTGACTAATTAACTGAGAGTTCAGGGTGCTCCCTATTAGATCTGTGCTATCAGATCGAAAGTATATGCAAAACATGATGATACCTTAAAAAACCTTGAGATACAAACAGGGGCACTGCCACTACAACCCAAAGTTGTACACACATTTTTTTTTTTATAGAAAAATAAGATTAGAGAAAGAGTCACATTTGTCTCAACAAAATATATTTGCAAAATGAATTTCCAAAATTAAAACTCCACTATTGAGAAAATTGTTGCATAAAACAAATAATTCACAATTTCAATGAAATAATTATATAAAGAGCCAAAGGGTAATCTATACAATATATTGTGCATACATTAAATAGACAAGTTCATTACTTCTGATTTTATCATAATAACTAAACAAGAAAAATGAGTTCCTGATTTTCCTTAAAGGAGTTATCACAATATCAGAACAGGGAGTCACTGTATGTATGAATTTTAGGGATACTCCTCCAGTCTAATACTACACGTTTCGGGCGTAAGGCCCTTCTTCAGGTATGTCATGATGCCCGCTCCCGGGGAGCCGGTTCAAGCCCTGCGTCCCCGAAAGCGGACATCCAGTCCCCAAGGAAGGACCCAGCAACCCCATATAGGGGCCCTTTGGACAGTGTCCTGGCGCCTATGGCGCCAGGCTCATAAAAGACATCAGTCCTGGCGCCTTAGGCGCCAGGCTCATTATGGGAGTGCTTGGGTGCACTTACCTGATGCAGACCATGCTGCAGGATCCCGGCCTCCTTGAGGCCTGAAAGGAACTACTTTACCTGTGGGACTAATTTACCATCCGGGCGTGGTCGGGGAAGGATACATACCTGATTGGAGGAAGGATACATACCTAGAACTTCTTCCAAGGCTATTTAAACCCCACCCGAACAGCCACACGTGCTTCGCGTTGTTCAGCATCTAGCAGCTGGACGCTCACCGTGTCTGCTCCTGCATCCTGACTTCTGCCACGCCTGCCAGCATCCTGGATCACCTGCAGAGAGAAGAAGAGAACAGAAGAAGGAAAAGTCCTTACCTGCTAAATCCGCATCCCGGAGACATCTCGCCGACAATCCTGATAAGGAAGACTTGTATTTAAAAGCTCATCGCGTCGATCGCTGCAGCGCCGCTTTCCACTCACCTTTACAGGGCGCCTCCATGTTCAGCAGCGATCATCCGGATTCGCAGTCACGCCCCAGCGCCTAGGGAGAAAAAGACCAGAACAAAAGGTGAGAGAGAGAAGGGAATAAGGAAAGCTAAATCTCCATGTTAAGACTTACCTGTTGATTCATTCCCTCTTCATTTCGGGTCCGCGCCGCATCCTGGCATTTCCGGACCCCGGCCCTTAAGGGGAAAAAGAGACATCAGCGTTAATGAGCGAATGAAAAGACATTACCAAAAAACGCTCATTAAAGACTTACCTGATTTCTACAAGGATTTCACCTCTCATCTCGGGTCGGGGCCTGTTCCCCGGCATTCCGTACCCCGGCCCCTATGGGGAAAAAGACACTAGCATTACTACATTAATGCATGGACACAAGGGGAACCTCTTATCAAAAAACTTACCTGGAAGCAAAGCAAGTTTGGTTCTCACCAATCCGAAAATCCAGTGAAGTAACTGGACCCAGCGTTAATGAGCGAATGAAAAGACATTACCAAAAAACGCTCATTAAAGACTTACCTGATTTCTACAAGGATTTCACCTCTCATCTCGGGTCGGGGCCTGTTCCCCGGCATTCCGTACCCCGGCCCCTATGGGGAAAAAGACATTAGCATTAGTACATTAATGCATGGACACAAGGGGAACCTCTTATCAAAAAATTTACCTGGAAGCAAAGCAAGTTTGGTTCTCACCAATCCGAAAATCCAGTGAAGTAACTGGATACCAACGCGACCCTGCATCAGAAGCAGGATGGAGAGCTCGTCCTTCCAGACCCTAAGGTGAGACGCTACGAGAAATCACAGAAGGGTTTCGAGGAGGGTGAGAGGGGAAAGTGGGAGGCCGATTGCATTACCCCGCAGACAGTTAATCCCCTATTTTCACCTACAGAAGGATACTTCTGCGAGCCAGACAAGCCAGATTTGGGGGCCCGGTCCAGTCCGTCTTCCGAACCCTGCGCATCACCTTAGAAGAGGTCACAGCAGCGCGAACCAGGCCAGCACCTCCGTGGGAGTCAGGTGAGCGTAACAGAATGCAAAGCCTTCCTACAAACTCCCACCCAGGCGCTATGGAAAGTTCTGAGACTGATAAGTTGGCCCAATTACTGGGGGAATTACGGGCCGAAGTACATGCCGCTCGTCAAGAGACTAATGCCCTCAGGAGTGAATTAATAATATCAAAGGAAAGAACTGATGACCTGGCCAGACAGCTTTTGCAAGGTCAAGCTGGGCAAACTCCTCTACCCGGTTCCAGAGGGAACCCTGCTCCTGTGGTTTCCAGTAACCCTGTGCAGATTAATCTACCTGGAAACATGCCGCTGGCCCCACCCGAACGCTTTGCTGGGGACCCCAAACGATTCGCCGTATTCATGAATCAGTGTCGTTTGCACTTCCTATGCAGACCTGGGGCCTTCCCTAATGATCAGACCAAGGTAGCCTTTGTATTGTCATATCTCAGCGGCTGCGCTGCCGATTGGTCAGTTCCACTGGTTACTCAAGATGACCCGATTCTATGTGATTTTCAAAGGTTTCAAGCAAGCATGGAAAGGTTATTTGCTCGACACTCTCAGGGGCAGGCTCTGGATGACGAACTTCTATCCCTGCGACAGGGCAATCAGGACCTCCTATCCTATATTGCAACCTTTAATAGACTAATTGTGGAAACGGGATGGCCAGAGGATAAAAGAGTCACGTTGTTTTATCGAGGCCTTCGCGGAGAACTTAAAGATGTCTTGGCCCAAGTTGTAAATCCGCCCCAAGAATGCACAGAGTATATAGACTTAGTGGTCCAATTGGATCACAGACTTCAAAACAGAAAAGCAGATCGGTCCAGGTTTGAGACCCGGGTGTTGGTCAAGACCCGTGCTAATCCCAAGGGAGTTGATGTCTCTGAGCCTATGCAAATTGGAGGGGTTAAAGGACCCTTAACTCAAAAGGAACATGAAAGGAGGCGGAGTTAAAATTATGTCTTTATTGTGGGAATTCTGGACACTTTCTACGAGATTGCCCGGCAAAACCGCCCAGAAAGGCGGTAGGAGCCGCTGATAAAAACCATGAAGACTCTGTTTCGGGAAACGACTCCACCCGACAAGTGTAGGGGTCCGCTTGCCGAGCTTGAAAACTAACTCTCAGACCTCGCATTTCATTGTGCCAATGGTTCTCGTAGATCCAGAACAGCCTAAGCGGTTGCATGCAATAAAGGCATACATCGATAGTGGGGCTATTGGAAACTATGTGGATCGTGAATTGGTCTCTAGGATTAACCTCCCTCTCCGTCCTAAAACCAGCAAAGATGTCATCACCACAGTCGATGGAACTGAAATTGCCTCTGGACCGGTAACACATTCCACTACTGAGATGACTCTTATTGGTCCCGACGGCCATCGGGAGGGTGTTGTGTTTGATGTAATCAAGGCTCCACAGTTTCAGGTTATTCTTGGAATCCCTTGGTTAGAGACACATAATCCTCGAATTGATTGGCGAGCTAAGAGAATAACCTTCCCGGATTGTACACAAACCTGCTACCCAGAAAACCTGAAGATTAATCTAGCATCTGTAACCTCTGCCTCCATGCAACTACCTCCGGAATACCAAGACTTTCAGGACGTCTTCCAAAAGGAACAGGCCAACACGTTACCTCCTCACAGATCGTACGATTGCCAAATCGATCTGGTGCCCGGTGCACAACCCCCTTGTAGCAGGATTTATGCCCTTACCGAACCTGAGAATCTGCATTTGAGACAATATTTGGATCAATACCTAGCTAATGGTTTTATTCGCCCGTCAAAGTCCCCGGCATCCTCGGCTTTGTTCTTCGTGCCCAAAAAAGAAGGCGACCTTAGAACTTGTATCGATTACCGCGCATTGAACCAGATAACGGTTAAAAACCGTTATCCTCTGCCTCTGATCCCTGAACTCCTTGACCAGGTGAAGGACGCTTGCATATACACCAAGTTAGATCTCCGGGGGGCTTATCATCTGGTACAAGTTAAAGAAGGCGACGAATGGAAAACTGCCTTCCGTACTAAATACGGATTATTCGAGTACCAGGTGATGCCTTTCGGATTGTGTAACGCGCCGGCTGCCTTCCAATACTTCATGAATGATGTCCTTCGGGAACTCATCGATGTTTGTGTTGTCGTATATATTGATGACATTCTGGTGTACTCCTCTTTGGAATCTGATCACAGAAAACATGTCAGGGCAGTACTTGAAAAACTGCGCCAACACAAACTATTTGCTAAATTGGAGAAATGTGTTTTCCATACCACAAAAGTCGAGTTTCTAGGTTTCATCCTGACACCCAAAGGAGTCCGAATGGACTCAAGAAAAGTGGATGCCATCCTCAAATGGCCATCACCTAGCTCTGTAAAAGAGGTTCAAAGCATGCTCGGCTTTGCCAATTTCTATCGCAGGTTTATCCTGGAATTTTCACGCGTGGTACAACCCATTACTGCACTCTTGAGGAAAAATAAACGTTTTGAATGGTCTGAAGAAGCCGAGCAGGCCTTTCAGGATTTAAAAGCTAAGTTTACCTCCGCAACTTTATTGAAACACCCGCGTCCAGATCTCCCTTATGTCGTCGAGACTGACGCATCCAGCCTAGCCATGGGAGCTGTCCTGTCCCAAAGAGATCCCGAAACCAACCAACTGCATCCCGTAGCATTTTGGTCCAGAAAATTCTCGGCACCCGAGGTTAATTATGCAATCACGGACAAAGAACTGTTAGCCATTAAGTCCGCTTTTAAAGCCTGGCAGCATTATCTGCTTGGCGCTCGACATACCATCACAGTGATCACTGATCACCGGAATTTACAGTATTTGAAAACCGCCAAGGCTCAGTCATCATGGCAGCTCCGATGGGCTTTGTTTTTCGCTGAATTTGATTTCGTGATTACCTATCGACCTGGCTGCAAGAATGGCAAAGCAGACGCCTTATCCCGAATTGGAATGGGAGAATCTGATACAAACTCAGAACCAGTACCAATAATTCCTGAACAGAGGATTCTAGGCATGACTTCGTTACAGACGCTTGAAGACATTCAAGCCAGAGTGAAACAACTCCTGGACCCTACAACCTTACAGGAATGGATACAAAAGGGATCAGACTTTACCATAGATAATGGTTTACCTTATTTCCAAGGACGCTTATTCCTGCCACATAAGGAATTACACGAACTAGTTATTTCCGGTTATCATGATACATTAATAGAGGGACAGCCCGGTATTGCCAAAACCGAGGAAAGGGTGAAACGACAATTTTGGTGGCCCTCTTGGCGAAAAGATGTTAAATCTTTTGTGATGTCCTGTGGTGTTTGCGCCCAAAATAAAAGTCAAAAGAAAAGACGAGCCGGTCTCCTTCAACCTCTAGATATACCACCAGCACCCTAGCACACCCTATCAATGGATTTTATTACGGACCTGCCTCCTTGTTCGGGGTACAATACTATTCTGGTAATTGTGGATTTGTTTTCCAAAATGGTCCACTTTATTCCTTTGAAAGGTTTACCTTCAGCTTCTGTCCTAGCCAAAGAATTCCTCGAAAATATTGTTCGGCTACATGGATTCCCATCTATACTAACCTCTGACCGGGGAAGCTAATTCATTTCCCACTTCTGGCGCAAATGTTGTCAAATGGCGCAGATCGACGTAAGATTATCGACCAGTCACCACCCTCAGACCGATGGTCAGACCGAGAGGACAAATCAGACCCTTGAGCAGTACTTACGGTGTATGTTACAGCAATCTGAAAGCAACTGGAAAGACATTCTTTGGATAGCCGAATACGCATATAATAATTCGGTACACTCTGGAACTGGCCACAGTCCTTTTTATACTTTGTTTGGGCATCACCCTCGAACCTCAAACCTTGACTCACCTCAGAACCTCGGAATGCCTGCAGTAGAACATCTGCATTCTACAATTACCCCAGCCTTCAAAGAGGCAACTACGCATTTACAACAAGCCAAGAGAAAATACAAGGAGAATGCTGATCTACATCGGAGTGAAGCACCTTTGTATCAGATTGGGGATCAAGTGTGGCTAGCTACCAGACATTTAACACTCAAAGGGCCTCGAACTTTTAACCCAAAATATCTGGGACCTTATTCTATTACGGCAATAATGAACCCAGTGGCTGTTAAACTTGATTTACCAGCTAGTATGCGAATTCACCCTGTTTTTCATGTGTCACTTCTGAAACCAGTGGTACCCGGAACCCGAATATTCAAACCTCCAGAACCTATTCTAATAGATGGGGAGCCCGAATTCGAAGTGAAGAACATTTTAGACTCATAAATGTTTAGGTCAAAACTGTTCTACCTAATTGATTGGAAGGGGTACGTACCTCAGGAGAGGTCGTGGGAACCCAGCGACCATGTGCATGCACCTCGATTAGTCAGGAAATTCCACCGACTCTTCCCAGACAAACCAAAACCCCCGGAGGGAACAACCTTGGGAGGGGCCTTGGGGGGGGGAGTGCTGTCATGATGCCCGCTCCTGGGGAGCCGGTTCAAGCCCTGCGTCCCCGAAAGCGGACATCCAGTCCCCAAGGAAGGACCCAGCAACCCCATATAGGGGCCCTTTGGACAGTGTCCTGGCGCCTATGGCGCCAGGCTCATAAAAGACATCAGTCCTGGCGCCATAGGCGCCAGGCTCATTATGGGAGTGCTTGGGTGCACTTACCTGATGCAGACCATGCTGCAGGATCCCGGCCTCCTTGAGGCCTGAAAGGAACTACTTTACCTGTGGGACTAATTTACCATCCGGGCGTGGTCGGGGAAGGATACATACCTGATTGGAGGAAGGATACATACCTGGAACTTCTTCCAAGGCTATTTAAACCCCACCCGAACAGCCACATGTGCTTCGCGTTGTTCTGCATCTAGCAGCTGGATGCTCACCGTGTCTGCTCCTGCATCCTGACTTCTGCCACGCCTGCCAGCATCCTGGATCACCTGCAAAGGAAGAGAAGAAGAGAACAGAAGAAGGAAAAGTCCTTACCTGCTAAATCCGCATCCCGGAGACATCTCGCCGACAATCCTGAAAAGGAAGACTTGTATTTAAAAGCTCATCGCGTCGATCGCTGCAGCGCCGCATTCCACTCACCTTTACAGGGCGCCTCCATGTTCAGCAGCGATCATCCGGATTCGCAGTCACGCCCCAGCGCCTAGGGAGAAAAAGACCAGAACAAAAGGTGAGAGAGAAAAGGGAATAAGGAAAGCTAAATCTCCATGTTAAGACTTACCTGTTGATTCATTCCCTCTTCATTTCGGGTCCGCGCCGCATCCTGGCATTTCCGGACCCCGGCCCCTAAGGGGAAAAAGAGACATCAGCGTTAATGAGCGAATGAAAAGACATTACCAAAAAACGCTCATTAAAGACTTACCTGATTTCTACAAGGATTTCACCTCTCATCTCGGGTCGGTGCCTGTTCCCCGGCATTCCGTACCCCGGCCTCTGTGGGGAAAAAGACACTAGCATTAGTACATTAATGCATGGACACAAGGGGAACCTCTTATCAAAAAACTTACCTGGAAGCCAAGCAAGTTTGGTTCTCACCAATCCGAAAATCCAGTGAAGTAACTGGATACCAACGCGCCCCTGCATCAGAAGCAGGATGGAGAGCTCGTCCTTCCAGACCCTAAGGTGAGACGCTACGAGAAATCACAGAAGGGTTTCGAGGAGGGTGAGAGGGGAAAGTGGGAGGCCGATTGCATTACCCCGCAGACAGTTAATCCCCTATTTTCGCCTACAGAAGGATACTTCTGCGAGCCAGACAAGCCAGATTTGGGGGCCCGGTCCAGTCCGTCTTCCGAACGCTGCGCATCACCTTAGAAGAGGTCACAGCAGCGCGAACCAGGCCTGCGCCTCCGTGGGAGTCAGGTGAACGTAACAGGTATTGATATCGTAGATATTCACTCTGAAAATTCAACAGAAATAGGTACATTTTCATTTTCAATTAATACTGGTTGATTTTCGCGAATTAAATAGATATGTGTAGATTTAACATAACTGACTAAATGAAAAAAAGTTCTATTCACTAACCTGTAAGCTAAATTCAACCAATAGAAAGTCTTGATTAATCACTGCCAACGTATAACTCAACTCCTAAAAATCAGAGTGGCCCAATTAGGAAGTAAGGCGGTATAACCATCCTGTACAAAGTATCTAAGGCATATTTAGTTTGATCTTACTTTATTCCCCAAAAGCACCTCATAATTGATCTGAGGCGGGACAAAACGCTAAATTAGCGCTGTGTCCCGCTCAGTAAACAGATCAAAGTGAGGACTGGGAAATTAGATAATACTGTGCATATGATTAATGAATTCGACTCACCAAAAATGCGAGTCCTGTTTGATAGGAATAACGTGTTGAACCTCAACTTGATGGCCTCTCTTTATATGCGTTCACTGCAATGATAAATGTGTAATGGTCACTCTCTAATCAATTGTAATGCTACATTTGTATCTCCTAAGTATAGTAACTATTAGTACCTTATAGTGCGTCATCTTCTTCCAATAAGAGACTCGTAAATGGTCTATGCAGTACGTCCTCAGACGTTAGATTCAAATTCGTTTAATTTATTACCTGTAAATTAAATGCAAACACATGCTCGAATTTACCCAAGCGACCAGTTGAAGGTCAAATGCTTGTCAATATTTCATTATCTAAACGATTTATGTTGTTAGCCGCTTACCTGGATAGCGTAAAGTTTAAATTGCGGACCAGATAAAGGGTAACAGGGCTGTTCAATTTCAAAATATTAGTAGTTGGCGCGATTTCTAAAAATATTAAATAAGACCAGAAGTGTCTGTCACTGAATTGCGTAGCTAAGTCATTTCTGTATTACCCTTTTGCACTAACAAAGGAAAGATTACAAATTTGCTTACTTCTATGTGTACGGTTTTGTCCCAATAAACGCCGGTCCAATTTTGATCTTCCTGCTAGCTCAAACGTTGCGGTGCGACCCGGTCAGTTGAATTAGTAACCTAAACACTAATCCAATAGTGTATATTAGGTACTGCCATCTTGGAATAAAAAATTGCTACTTCATGAGTTCAATGTTGTTATAGCGATGGCGTTTAACCTCAACGATGTATTGATTTTGTTAGGCAGCCATCTTTGAATAAGGAATGGCTACCTCAATATAATTCAAGTGGTACTGCATTAGTTGAAAGGTATATTATTAAAGGCCCATTATTATTTATTTATTATCAGCAAAGAGGTTACTTGCCCAATCTAATACAGTAATTATTAGTAGGTCAATATGCATCGCAAATGAAAAACCGGTTTAAAAAGGGGGAATAGTATTCAGAATGGCTATTATTACTAATTACGCTAGTCAAGTCCATTCAAGATAACTCCTATTTGCGGAGTAGTGATTTTAAACACCACTAGTTCATGCTGTTCAGGAGAATCCCATATACCGCATACATATAGTTTAGGCAATACATAGCAAATTAGCAGTCTCAAGTTCCATAACTTGAATTAGAGGTCATCATAGAGGTACAACAAGTTCATAATCACAATTATAGTTGTACAATTTCGAGATGATTAGAGAGATATCATCTATATTGCAAAACATCATAGTAATTATCATTCCCAATTATTTTGTGTTCTATGAAGATCATTCAGGAGCCACATATTTCGATCATTATTCATAAAACATGCAATCTCAACATATGCCATTAACGTTCACCATTTTCTGTTGATCACAGGTAACAGTATAAATCCCATTCGAGATTCATTCCTCTAGGGTACATGGAGTCCAACTGCTCAATCCAAAAAGTCTCTCTTTGTTGTAATAATCTTGGGAGATTCCCACCTTGTCTCGGTAGGGTGACATGTTCTAGGATCACAAACTGTAATTGAGATACCGTGTGCTTCAAGTCTTTAAAGTGTTGTGCGACAGGAGACTTAACAGAACCTGTCCGTACATTACATTTGTGTTCCACCCATCTCTGTTTAGCTTTTCTCCCCATCAGACCTACCTAGTAAAGCCCACATGGACATTTAATACCGTAAATAACATTCTTCATATCACATGTTGAGGTGTGTCGTAATGAGATCTTATTACCTTTATGTGGGTGGTATATGAAGTTCCCTTTGATGATGTTATGGCAACATTTACAGTTGTTGCAGGGAACTGTACCCTTGAATGTAGTTGATTGAACTTTAGTAAACCCAAAGTTTGATTTAATCAAGTGATCTCGTACTGATTTGCTTTTGTTATAAGCAAAGAGAGGTGGAGTCGGAAAAATATTTTTTAACTTGGGGTCCAAAGACAGGGTCTCCCAATTCTTCTTAATTATCTTCTTAATCCGTGGGCTTTGTTGTGAGTAAGTAGTAACATATACTAACTCGTCAGCTTTTGTTTTAATGCTGGCTTTTAATACATCCAATCTCGTTGTACCTTTCACTTTTGCAGTGTCTGCCTGTATCTTGATTGGGTCATATCCTCTCAAGAGAATTTTTTTTGCAAGTTTGTTAGCTTTTTTGTCAAATTCATCCTCTTCTGAAACAATTATCCTATATCTCAGCAATTGGCTCAGTGGTATAATCTCTATGGTCTTTTTCTGGTGAAAACCGGATGCTAAAAGTAAGCCATTTCTGTCGGTTTTCTTTCTGAAAACAGCTGTGAACAAGAAGAGTGCAATTGAATAGTAGTCGGGCTTAGACAGGTAACCAAAGGAGTTCCTGAACAATAGGGAAGTATGAGTGAACAGAGGAGCATTATAGATGATGCATGCTGCTTGGTTTTGTAAAGATTGGAAATTATTGATGAGCTTTTTGAGACAGCCAGAAAAAAATAGAATAGCAATAATCCAATGTATGACTCACCAAAACTCCAGCAATGTGTCTTAGGTGCACCTGTGATAGGAAAATAAATATTGCCCTAAGAAGGCATAGATGGTATGTAGTAGAACTGACAACAGAGTTAACCTGTGGTGTCACATTGATTTAGGGGGTCAAAGAAGACCCCTGTGGTTTTAATTTTGTTTAGAAAATGGTCCTATGTGTTAGCAATAGTACACCATGGATTTCCAACCTTTTCTATAGGTTGGAATTAGTGCCAATGAAGTGCAGTTCAGTTTTGTAGGTATTTAGGCTCAAGCAATTTGAGTCCAAACAAAGTTTGACAAGTTTGTTTTTGTTCCTAATTTGTTTCCAATTTGTTAACATGTATTTAATATTTTTGAAAACTGTGGTCATGATATGTTAGCGTTATTTTGCCATGATATGCCATTAACTGTAATATAGCTTATGATAGATACCTCCAGCCCTGACGAAGAGTGTTTGCTCAGAACACGTGTTGGCTGGGATTACGCGCTTTACATGGACAATCAGTCTTAATATGTGCCATCTAAGCTCGTTGTTTCAGAAAACAGAAATTCTTAAATGTGCAATTAAACACACTATTTTGTGTACTCATTTTGCTTACTAACCCCTTCACTTTGATCTAATTGTACTATATATTTACTTTGTGGTTTAAGCGCATATATAACCACTCCTGAAATGTCAGCAATTAATTCTTGTCATCATTGTGTGAGGTGCCTGGAGTGACTTTGTGCTAGCACTCTACTTACAATGATAAAACAAAACGTTTTAATAATATCTTTAGTGATATCCAAGAAGAGATTAAAATAGACCTGGGCATTATCAGCATAACGTGGAAAGCTGAGATCTAAAGCAAGTAGGCGGTCATGGAGGGGTTACATAAACATTAAACAGAGTCAGGGAAAGCGACCAACCATGGGATACACAGAGGTGAATTGGGGTTTGTACTAATAACACATTATTAAATGTAAATTAAGAGACCATATTAGAGAGGACTGAATATAACCAATTGAGTGCATTATTTGACACCCTAGCCACAGAGATCAAACTATGTAAAATATTTTGATGGTTCAGGGTGTCAAATGCAGCTGATAGATCAAACATAATCAGAATGGTATCTTGATGAACATCTTTCTTCCACAAGAGGTTCTCACAAATATTGAGTAACACAGTCTCAGTGCTGTTTCAGATTGGGTATCGCCAAGAAGATTAAATGGTTCAAGATGGTGCTATATTTGGAGAGTAGCAATCTTTTCAAGCATCTTGCCCAAAAAACGACGGAGCGTTAGTAATGGAGTCATAGCTAGAAAAGTGTCTGGGTCAAGGGAAGTTTTTTCAAGTGAGGTGTAATGGCTGATATTTTTAAAACTTCTGCCTTAATAAGAAGAAGTGTTAACGAAGGATGTAAACAAAAGTAAAATGCGTGCTTATTTGACCTATTTAAGGTGGCCAGATGGTGATAAATCTGAACTAACTGGGCTAATTGGGCTGCGAAGCTAGGAAAGAGTAAATCAAGTGTCCTGGGAACATTTTCCCCACTCCCCATAAGTCACTGCCGTCATCGACCCACCCAAAGTAATGTCATTTTTTTAAAATGTGTTTATTTATAAGTCAGCGCACAGGCGAACAGATACATTAACATTTGCTTGCAACCCCTCGAAATGCATGTGAATTGACATTTCCCTGGTCCCTCCCTCATTGTCCCTCCCTCATTATCCCCCGATGGGTCTTGTCTCCCAAACTCACTGGGCCGGGCCAGGCGGTGGATGTTCGCTGGTTAAGTGGAGGGCTCTCACGATTAAGCGTGGCTTATAGGTCACGGCCGGGTAGGGCCGGATAGTTCTGGTCATAGTCTAACAGTGGTGCCCAAATGTTCATGAAACGATGGAGAAGGCCCACTTTGGCTGCCGTGACTCTTTTCGGCAATTAGTATGTCCCAAATTTTAACCCACCAGAGGGTCATCAGGGGGCCTTCCGCTTACTTCCAGGTGTGTGCCAGAGTGATTTTGGCTGCCAGCAGGAGTTGGGTTATCAGTGCTGCCTTCCTTCCCGTTCTTGGGTATAAGTCTGGGATCGGGATCCCCAGGAGGACGTGCCCAGGGGCCAGCGGTATTGTGAAAACAAGGAAATTGATATGAGGCCAGGAAGCCCAAAGGAAACACACCAACACAGGTTACAAAGAACATACAAAGTGCTTTATTTAAAAGCTACAACAGTTACCAAAAAGTCAATTGACAAACGGATAGCTATTCGGCTCTCAGACTAACATAACGAACTTCAACGAGAGTTCACTGCGTTAGTGAGAGAGACCGTACATTGGGATATTCGTGCTTTTATACTCTTTATCCGGCTCTGGCCAACCCCCTCGCGGGTTAACCATTCTTAGGACCAGGCCTAGGGTTCCTTGCCAGGTCAATCCCATAATGTATGCATTTTGATCAGTTCCGCTGATAAAGTTGTTCAATTACACATAGGTCAGGGATAGGACAAGGTCTCAGTTTGCGACCCCAACAAGTGGCCTGCAGGCATATTATTTATTCATGTGTGCGGAGGTCACAACGGCCAGAATCTCACTCGGAATGTCATTCGGCCTCCATTTTGATGTTCAGGGTGACTTCCACATTACAAGAGAACCTAAAATGGCGGCTAAATCCAAGATGGCGATTTACACAGTTTTCGTTAAGGTCAAGACCTTGCCGCAGAATCTATTTACACAATATTTTAGACAACTTGGCGTAGGCCAACACACATTCAAATAATGCAATAGGAGGCATAATATTATTTCGATTCCAACAGTATTGTCACTTGGGTAATATCCTTTATTGCGGTGAGGCATTGGGACCAGAACTCCCTTACCTTAGGGCATGTCCACCACATGTGGAGATAGGATCCTGGGAGGCCGCAGAGGCACCAGCAGTGTGGGTCCAATGCCTGCTGGAAGTGATGAAGGCGGGGGGGGGGGAAGTACCAACACAGAAGCAGTTTGTGGGCGCATTCCCGATTAGTGATGCAGGGGGAGGCTGTGCGCATTCTCGACCAGATGTCCATCCATGTATGGTCCTCTATAACGGAAACCGTAGGAGGAGGTTCATTTTGCATGCTATAATGAGGCCCAAAAGGGAGATCTCTTGCGACTGCCAGCGGTTGAGATCCTTTTCCATTTCTTCGAAGAGGGGGGGAAAGTTTGTTTGGTACACTTTTGCTGGATGGGTGGGGATCTGGACCCCCAAGTATGGGATTATTGCAGCTCTTTTTTATGTAACCATTTATATTTTGATTTTCATGAACAAATAAAAACAACCACATCTGCTGCAGAAGCTCCCCCTAACTCATTCACACCTCCTCCACCCACCTGACAACATTATGTATCAACCTCAAAGAACATCAACAACTGACCTTGAACCATTTGGTCACTTCGCATCGATCTGGACCTACTGACTGTTCTCACTACTAGTCCTTCTACCAAGGCCTGGCATTCTCCACATATCTTCCTCTGTGCTTGGGGACAGCTCCCTTGTTTTTATGTCTATTTTTCTTTCCAATGCCATACATCTGTCAAGACCTGTCTGCCACTCTTGTATTGCAGGCACTTCTGCCAAAATGAATATCTTGTATATCTTAGACAAGTGAGATTCCCCTGTAGCCGCAGCAAAGGCAAGTGAAATTCACCCGTAGCTGTAGCAAGCGCAATTTAGGAAGGAAAGCAGGCTCCCAGCCCATAACCGTCTTGGTCTCAGCCCAAATGTTCCTCTAATAAACTTGGAAACTGGGGCAAGCCCAGATCACAGGAGGAAAGGTTCATGTACCCCTTTTATATTTTGGACAGAGTGAATTGTCCCTACTTCTCATTTTCTGCAGATGTTTGGAGAATAATATCATACAAAGTAATGTTACATTATATTGCTGATATTCTGGTATTTTATCGAAATTAGTCAGTAAACGTAAAAAACATGGGAATTTATGCATCAAACGTTATAATGAACTTGAGGTAAAATAAGCTCATTCATTATATAAGTAGTTGTGAGTGGACATGCAATGAAGTGATCCATTTGTTGTTCTACTAGATAGATGATGTAAAACAAAATCATTTTATAGTGGGTATTCAATAAAAAGAGACCGAGAAATATATTTATGTTTAAAAGGTTAGTTGTTGAAGAAATAGCAAAAACCAAATGGCACTAATGACAGGTAACACTACCAACAAATCTGTAAAGTTAGAGACTGATGAACGTGTGCACCAAAACTAATCTAAGAAAGGATGTGAGAGGAAAATCCTTTTAATTCATATATTCTATACAGCAAATGAATATAAGAAAATGTGGAATCCAACAAAAAGCTCATGAAGTATGTGTACTATTGGAGTTCCATTAACTAACTTGGAAATTAAGATATCTCTCTATATATTATAGGGCAGCAGGGTTGGCCACCCTATAGTTAAGGTGAGTCGGACTCCCATAGGAACCCCTTAAACTTTGGTTGTTATTAACTTTTGATTCGAGTAATGGATTTGATCGAACTTTCAAAAGTGATTATGGACTTGCGGGCCCCCCCCCCATACCTCCCACAGACTTGCAACGTTTCCTAAAGATCTGTTCAAAAATAAAAAAAGTTATTAAGAAGAATTCCAATGTTGCAGCCTACTTCCCATTCATTTTCCCATAGACAAACAAGGTACATTTTTGGCAAAGCACACAGCCAAACCGCTGGACGGATTTGGGCCAAGTCTGTTGTGGGGGAAACAGATGGCAGGGGAGGTGAGGAGGCCATATGGGGAGTGGGGGGAGCTGGCACAGATGATGGGGGCACTTGGTGAGGGCTTGGAGGGGGCAGGAAATCATTTTTTCCAGACTTTGATATTCGTGGCTATATTCCAGGCTATAAAGGACCACAAATAGCCACCGGTACCAGTAGTTCCCTGCCCGTGGCTGTAGATTTTGGGGTGTTTGTTTCTTTTTAAAAGTTATTTTTATAGGTATAGTGACGTTGGGGGTGAAAATTCACTGGCCATGGTCAGTGACCCAGTAGGTATTTGGGAGTCTTATTTATTTTGGATGCGTGTTACCAGACTTTTTTACATGGGATACTGTAGAGAAAAAAAAAGAAAACAAAAAAGAAAAACTCAATACAAAAAAAAATAAGTGTGGTTACTAAAATGAAAATTCTTAGAAGTAAAATATAACGAAGTAAAAGGAGTACTGTTTATTTACATATATACTACACAACTTATCATTTTTTTTTATTTAATAGGTAGCCGCTTCAGCCACCCTCCTCTAGTTTTAGCTGACTTATCCAATGTATTGTAGGTTGTGTATTTTCACCCGTCTTAGTATGTCTAATGTAATTGTACCCATTAAATGTATCCTCATTTGGTGTACTGACATGTATACTATGATCTCTTCATCATCAATCTACCTTACATAACTCCATGAGCTGACATTCATTGTATTGACCTGTTAATTATCATTGTATCACTACTGTCTGTTTTGTCATTCGTATTCCGTACTCAGAATAAAAAGAAAAAAAAAATCTTATAACCGCAGCTAGCAAAAAGGGGTGTGATTGGTGTATTTGGGATTGCGCCTAGCTACAGCAACGACTGGCGTGTTTACCCTACACCCGTTTACAGTGCAGCGTTGCCAACCACAGGCATAAATTCCCCTCCATTCAGCCACGGGTATATGCTGGCAAATGGTACGTCGTGTGTTTGCCGACGTGTGATACCAGTGGCTACGTACAATATTGCCATACATTTTCCGTGCAATAATCATATTGTTATGTGGATGATACATTACAGTGTCTAATTTGTGTTTGTTATTTAATGTGCTTAGGTGTTCCCTTGTTTCATTTGAAGTTCTGAAGGTTGGCTAAGTTTGATTTTAAGTTTGCAAAAAAAATGTATATGTAGCCGTGGCTTCAAGGTAAGATTTATAGCTGCGTTGGATAGCCACGGGTTGAAGAGTTGTTGGGCAGGGATGAAAAACATTTCTGTGAGTTTGATTCTTTGTTATTGGTTGTTGTTAATGTTCTATGTGTATGTGATAGGTTGTAGTGAAAATGTGTAATCCATTTGAGTAGTTTTATTTCAATATAATCCTCTTTTTGTGATTTTCGTTTTGGAAAGAATAAAATCCACCCTTTTGTGCAGTATTCTCATTTTCATTGCAGAACTCCCACAGTACAATATGCAGAGTGTGTGGCTGTTGTGAAAGTAAGTACCAGTAAAGATTTAAATATTTAAAAGTTTATTTGGGGTATTATGTCTCATCTAAATTACCACTGGTATCAGATGGTATATATTGGCACTATTTTGGGCCGCCTTAGATTACCTCGTAGTTTATTTTGCATTTATTGTTTTACCTTTTACTTTAATGCTGTTTTAACAAAATGTGTGTCAGTTATATTTATACTATTGTCAGATGGCATAGTTTGCTTTGTCAGGTACACAAATTGAGGGAAAGGATGCTTAAACATTTTCACAAAAATCAGCAAAATGAATGTTGTGATTTAATTCAAAAGAAAATGTGTTACACAAAATTGGGATGAATTGGATGGAGACTTCCGGCAGATGCATTGGCATCAGAAAGAAAAGATCCTGGGAAGGCCTCTTGCTCATCCAAGTGGCATTGCTGGAGATGGGAGGAGCACATGTTCTTGGCAGTCTGTAGATCCGGTGTAGACAAGATGGGATGAGGTTGGGAGGAAGTGACCGTGGTGGCAGAAGTGGAATTTAATGGTGTACTGAATAAACAAGAGAAGGTGGGCACCACCTTGTATTTTCTCTTAATTCCTTGTGTTGGGGTAGTGATCAAATTGTTGGAGCCGCCAGACTGATTGTGGGTCCTATGACACCTGGATCCAATAACTTCACAGTATACACAAGAAAAAGTTGGATATTACTATCCAGCTAAGTCTGGCGCTCACAAATTAGCCTGTAACGAGCTGTACTGTTGTTGCATGAGTTTAACTATTTTGGTATAATGCGTCTAAAGGGCTTGAGCAATTACTTAAATGAAATTCAGCTTTCGTTAAATTGTGGATTAGAAGGTCCCAGTCTTTACGAAGTTATTCAAAAAAACAAAAAGGTTTATTGTTGTTTAGAGAAGCAAATGTAGGATTAGTGGTTCTTTAATGCTGATGCATTTCGGAGGTAAACTCCATCTTCAGGGCGTTCACTACACCTAAGTATTCAAATTGTATACAAACAAACGTAACAAGTGTATAATACATTTCACACAGTGCATTGGACAATGATTGGGCAAGAGATAGTGAATGTGCATATAAAACAGTTATTTGAGGTAAGTAAATACGTACCAAATGCAAACGTGAAATCAAGTTCATGAGGTTTTAAAAAACAAGAAAAAACTCCAATTAACTTAAAGTAGTTAAAGCCAATGCACATATTAACCTGTATTGTGTATGTAATACATTCATTAACACAATGTACCTTCTTTTAGTGTGTTTCCTTGCTGTGTTTCAGGTTGCTATATCCTGTCGCCAGGAGCGCTGCTAACGGGTATATCCCCTTGGTTACAGTTCGGGTCACCTCTGCTTCTGCGTGCTGTGCCCCTCCCTCATTGGTCTCTTCTACGTCCTCGATAATTTTCCATAAGTCTGGAATTTCTTTTATCTTCAGCAGTTGTTTACCCATATATTTCAAAGCTAGGAACGTGGTCATATGCGCCAGAAACCCCATATTGTGTGTGCACTGCTCTGGCCAGGAGTTAGGCATCCCTTCACATGTCTCTGTTACACATTGTTTGTGATAATTCTCAATCTTCTCCCAGTACAAGGGCAGGGCTTTGTACCTGTACTGTAAAGGTGTTTCCACATTGCTGCACGGTATGTGCTATAACGCACCCATTCACCCCTTAATCACACGCCGCGCATGCTGCAAAAGGCACAAAAAAAACAAATCAAATTGTCGTTACTTCTTCCCCATCAGCCCATATTACTTTCCTTCCCCTCACCTTCAAACACACCCACTCTTGCCTCAACAACTCAACACACACTACTTTTTACAGGTCGCCCCTCCTTGGGTCTCCACCCCACACAATACAAACACAATAAATGCAAATAACAAGCTAAAACAACAACCACTACTGTTCCTGAGCCCACTAATTATGCAGGGCTCCTATGTATTTTCCTTTTCCCTCCGTTAGACAATGTAAGTGGTAACACCTTTTCCACTCACTCGCGGAGGCTCCCTAACAGTCAGTTTTCCTTTCCATAATATGTTCTTTAAAAAAATCAATAATAATAAAAACAACACAAACCACAACCACACCTCACCAATGACTTGTACTCCACGTGCACACAACCTCCCACACTTTCCCGTACACCCTTTCCCCACTTGTTAGCACTTGCAAGAGTATACTCACACACGCATGTTCATCCGAACTCCTCCGTCACAGTGTTCCAACACCTGCTCGCACTCTCTCCGTGGCCACACGCTGCTCCAAGGAGCAGATAGGAATTCTACAAAGACGGCTCCTATAAGCCACTGAATATTACGCATTTTGGGTACTGGTTGGTGTAGGTGGGCGCAGACCCTCAGGAGAAGCGACCTGGAAGCCTCTGCATGCACGGAGCTACTGGGATCACATCGGGGTCACCAAATGAAGGCACGCCCCTGTACGCTTACACCAGAAAAAATACAACCCCTTAGGGAAGAAGGCCAAAGATGCGCATGCAAGGGTAACAATTGTTTATTTCCACAGAACAGAAAAAACAACAGCAAAGAACTCTGCTGCACGAGAATGCTCTGAGCTCTAGGAGCACGTGCAGTATCTTATAACTACATACAGCGTCACTCAGGACCTCATACTATATAGTACAATTCCACATTCCCAATTGGATTGGCACTACACATATAGGGTCTGCTCCATATGGGATGCCAGGCATTGGTCCATCTTCATCTGTCCATCAACGTCCACGTGGGTGCTGCTGGGCTCGACATCCATGGTGAAGTTGGTCTAACAATTAATTGGCTACTCTGTTATGCAATGTTAACTTATCATTGCTGCAAACACCTGGCAGACATATCGATGGACTGTAGAAGAGCTGAGGTCACACTAACTCACACGCTTCACTCGTTCACAAGCAGCTCATCAACTCCTAAGGTCCTCCACCTTAGTTATTTGGGCTATAACTTAGTTGTTACTTTGCACCTCACTGCACAAATCCCATTTCTGAAGGCACGATAACCTTGCCTTCTAATCTTAGTGATTGATCGAGGGGGGTAACCCTTTTATGGTTGGTGGTCTGGCTTTGGGTGATGCTGTGGCATGCGGGGGTCTTGGGATGAAAGCATTACAAAGCTGCATTTCTTATGCCGGGATCACTGGGGCAGAGGGCCTTGCTATCTGTCTCACAGGATGGTACTGCTAAGATGCGCGCTGCTCCATCCTCATGACCTTGTAGGGTGCATTCTTACCTGTTTGCGAGGGCCTGTAATTCTTTGGAACAATGGAAGAGTTCATGGGCTGTGTGGGACCTGACCGGGTGGGGGTTGTGTTAGTGCTCATGCAAGGGACCTGATATCCAAGCACCTAATACTATTCGCAGTGCTTGGGCATACATTCTAGGATGGCTGCCATTTGTCTAAGACAGCATTTGCATTTGCGTTTCTTATATAGCTCCTAATACATGCATTATAGTGATCGTTTGCCCCCTTTGTGTGTACCCTCCTCCCCCCTGCTCCACAAATGTGTCTTCTAACGTCTTTGCCTTATTCGGTATCGCCTAGGGGGTGGGAACACCCTGTCTCCTTCCCAACAGAATCAAGGGAAGATCCTAAGGGGGAACACCTGAAGGAGCATTACGCCTAGATGAAAGAAAATCTTAAGGAGTGGAGTTACCAATAGCTTCCCTTGAGAGAAGCCCTTCAATAGACCTCAAAAGGCCCCATTGAGCCCTTAAGGTTGACATGTTCATACCTCTAGAAAAGCCTTCCTGAAGAAACTGCATTACTTAGGATGTCCACAGGGGAGAGGAAAGGTATCATTTCTGTTTTCTCAGCCTACAAAGTTTCTCAAGTGCCTATTATGTTATGTTAATTATTTTTCTGTAGCACAAAGGACCCTTGCTTATTACAGCGCTAGTGAGCAAAAGTGAAGATAGTAAGTATAAGAGTGGTAAAACATGGAATAGGTATGTCAATAACAGTTAAACGATTCCAAGATGGCTGCCGGGATGCGAAAACCGTGAGAAGGCGGCTCCCACCTGGCGCCACCTGAGCAATAAAGATATTGGTGAGCAACCCCCCTCCCCCGGGTGATGATTAACCCGTGGTGTGGCCCAAGGAATTTTCCAGGACTGAGAATTATTTGTTGAGCAGGGTCCCCTGGTTATTGAGGGATAAGCAGCAAATCCCTGCAGCAGAGCGGCTGATCACCATTTTGGAAGCCAGTCCCGGGAAGGCTATGTAGTGGCTGACTGTTCGCCCCCACCACAGGTATCAGCAGAGTTCCGATTTTTACTGCTGTGCTGGTCCCAATTCATTGCACCTTATTTCCAGCAGAGGGTGAACTCGTCGGCACACCCATGCCTGTCTTTCTGCGGTGACACGTTGGGCAGAGGCCAGTGAAGGAGGAGGCAACCTAGGGATTGAAGGTCTTTGGTAACAGTGAAGTCCGGAGCTGACTGGAGCATGACGCAAGCCGGATTCATTCTAAGGTGGGTGCGGAGGGGGAGAAAGAGTGCAGGAGCCCACGGTCAATGGCAGCAATCCCAACAATAGGTGGCAATTCTGAAAGAAGCTGAAGCCGAAGGCAAAGGTGGAGTGGGACCATGGGGAGACGCACCCCTGTCAGCAGGGAAAGGGAAGGGGATCTCTGGATAAGGCTCGACTGTGGTGCATGTGGAGGATTATTGGTGGGCCCTAATCGAGCGAGTGAGGGGCGGTAGCCTCAGCCTACTGGAAGCTCCCAGGAGTGTCGATTTACAGGAATAAGGCGCACCTCAGTGGACTAGAAAGCAATTGGGACAAGAAGAATATCCTCCTACCACTTTTACAGATGTCTAGGAACAAGCCTAAAGAACCCAAGGAAGGGGCCTCTACTCCCAAATTAACAAAGAAACAGCAAGATGGGGTGCTACAGAAGTTCTGGTGTAAAGAAGGGGAAACGGCGCTAATTGAAGAACAGACCCCCACCCCACGAGCAGGAGGGCTTGGGAGGGTCTCCAATTTGGACAACTGGGCAAGCTGTATCCAATGAAGTGTTTCAGCAATGGTTTAAAGAGTTCAGCGAGCAGATAACAGAGACTCTTAAGTCACAGTTGAGTCTGATTAGAACAGAGCTAGCTCAATCCTTGCAAGAGGGAAAAGGGACATTATTGAATTAGGAGAGGCTTGATAACATGGAAAATGCCATTCTAGAGCTGGCTGAGGGCACACGCAAGATAGATGCATTAACTGATCAACTTGCAATGGCTACAAAACATCTAGAGATTCAGAACGAGGATCTTGAAAATCGCTCAAGGAGAACTAACATTAGGGTAAAAGGGCTGCCCGAAGGAGTGGCGAACCGAGACTTAAAAGACACGATGCAACAGGTTTTTGACGAACTGCTAGAACTGGAGGTGGGGGAAGAGGTGCCCCTGGATCGTATTCACCTGGTAAGCCCTAAAAGAGCAGAACCAGGTGCCTGACCTCACAATGTTGTAAAGGCTCTCCAATGATATGGACAAAAGGAGGTGATTCTACAGGCAAGTCCCATCAAAGTGAATGGCGTTGAAATACAATTATATCAAGACCTAGCACAATCCCCATTGGTGAAGCAGAGAATGATGGGGCTGGTGGTCAAGGCTCTGTCGCAGGCTCAAGTACTACACAGATGGGCATTCCCATTCGGATTGTTGTTTTCTTGGGAGGGACGCCAGCACTGCTTTACCTCCTGCGAAGAAGGATTGAGGATCATGAAAATGGAGGAAGATGGGGGGTGTGCAACAAGACTCGAGGCTGCGACAGTAAAGATTAAATAATGGGAATGGAGTAAGGTATGCAAGCTACCGTTGAAGAAGAGGGCCCTGAGTGGTCCTGGCAAACAACGGACAAACCCACTCGTCCGTGAGGGCAAATATGTATATTATGGGTCCTGAGGGCGGTGGCATGACCTGGAATAGCCTAGGCAATGGTAGAGTAATTAATCACAGGGTGGTAGAACGGTGAAAGGGTGGTGCCAAGGAAGGGTGGAGGTGATCCTGGTGCTTGGAATTAGGGGAGGGTATGGGTCCTAATAGACCCACAAAAGTTATCTCCGGGTGTTTAGTGAGACTCAACCCCCATGGCTTGTTACATGGGTGGGGGGGGGAAAGGTTTGAGTCCGACTAGAGTGTTTGGAGGGAAGGAAGGGAGGGAGAGGGAGAGGGAGTTGGGATGGGATGGGGGCAGCGGCTATTGAAAGAATGAACACGCCAAAAGGTCCATGGGGGTAAACGAGGGTCCCAACTGTTGATACTGAATATTAGGGGTTTAAACTCCCTGGTTAAAAGACGTAAGGTAGAAGATGTCTTAAGGCGGGGAAAACCGGACATTGTGACTCTGCAAGAGACCCACATACGTAAGAGTGATAGCTACAAATTAGGATCAATGGGTACCCCCATATAGCGCAATCCAACAATAGGGGAAGACGGGATGGGTCCTTATAGCTTTTAAGGGATTGGTAGGCCTGCAAATAAGTATGATAGAGGTGGACATGGGTGGCAGATCTCTCTTTGCTTGTATACAGTAGGGGAGTTTACGTACACGATAGCCACCCTATATGCACCTAATACAGGGCAAGATGGATTCCTGTGGGTGGTGTTGGCCAAACTTGAAACTTGAAACATTTGCGGTGGGACAAATCATAATAACGGAGGATTTCAATGTAGCATGGGATCTGTTGGTGGACATGAGCGCAACAATAAACTCAACCAACAGGGGCCCCACGCAAAAACTGCAAACATGTATGACCCAATTAGCAATTGTAGATTCCTGGAAAGAAACTCAGAGGGGAACTAAAAGAGTACACGTTCTATTCTCATGTCCATCGGTCAATCTGAGATCGATTATATATATATGATATGATATGGCATTTATAACGGACCTATACACAAGTGTTTCAGCTAATTTATTGGGGCAAGTACAACAAATTTACCGGTCGCCCATGAATCCATCAGATCACGCTCCCATATCAATAGATATACAGCAGGAACATGGAGGGTCCGGGCTTTGGCGCTGGACATTTCCAAGGGGGCCCTGCCACAAGCAATGAGCTACAGGGTAAAATCAGGGAGTTTCTTTCTAAATGAAAAGCACTCCAGGAATGCAGGAACAGACGGTGTGGGAAGCCGATAAGGCAACAATGAGGGGTGAGTTTATTGTAAGAAAGGTTCTACGAGAGAAGCAACTCACCTCAATGCAAGGAGAGCTAGAATCGCAACTGAAGGGGGCGATGAGTAGAATGGAAACAGATAGGGGGTGACTCTAAGGAGGGAATATAGGCATATTAATGGACAACTAGATCTGCTACAGACTATGCAGGCTGAGAAGTCCTTACTATTCCAAAACAGCTGTATCATATTAAGGCAAATAAAGCGGATTGTATGTTGGCGCGACAGGTGCGGAAGGAGGAGGAAGCAAGGGCCATCCTCGGCAGGACCGAGAACCTTTAGCTCTTCGTGGGAAGATATAATACAGGAATGTACAGAGGACTACTCTGCACTATATACTACCGATTCCCCAGATGAAGAATCTCAAGTGGCATATTTGAAGCATTGCCAGTAAAATAAAATGGACCCAGGGTAAAGGGAGGGGTTGGAAGGGGAAATTACTCCAGAGGAAGTACGAGCAGTCATCATGTCTTTACCAATGAATAAGGCCCCAGGACCGGATGGTTTTCCAGCACTGTTTTATAAAACGTGTAATGATTTATTAACCCCAGTGATGACTTCTCTTTTAAATTCCTTTACTATTTCGGGATGTATTACTCAGTCCGTGGAGGAGGCAAAGGTAGTGTTATTTCCCAAGCATAACAAAGATAGAACACAATGTGGGTTATATCGACCCATACCTCTTATTAACATAGATGTAAAATTGTTTAATAAAATATTAGCAACGAGATTGGAAAAACTAATTCCTAAACTCATCCACCCAAATCAGTCAGGCTTTGTTAAGGGAAGGCAAACATTCAACACACAAGGCCAGTGTGCCAACTGAACGAGAAGGTAAACAAATCAGGACTATCTGCGGAGGTAGTAACATTAGACACGGAAAAAGCATTTGATCGGGTGGAGTGTTTTATTTTTTTGCCCTATTGAGGCAATGGGGTTTGGGCCGAGACTTTTACCATTGGTCAGAGCTAAGTACCACTCACCTGTTTTGTGGTTAGCCATTTATGGTTATGTATCACAGGGATGGATTGGTTGTAAAGGTGCACACGTATGGTACTACAAAGAATTAGAGCGATTGACTAATTAACTGAGAGTTCAGGGTGCTCCCTATTAGATCTGTGCTATCAGATCGAAAGTATATGCAAAACATGATGATACCTTAAAAAACCTTGAGATACAAACAGGGGCACTGCCACTACAACCCAAAGTTGTACACACATTTTTTTTTTATAGAAAAATAAGATTAGAGAAAGAGTCACATTTGTCTCAACAAAATATATTTGCAAAATGAATTTCCAAAATTAAAACTCCACTATTGAGAAAATTGTTGCATAAAACAAATAATTCACAATTTCAATGAAATAATTATATAAAGAGCCAAAGGGTAATCTATACAATATATTGTGCATACATTAAATAGACAAGTCCATTACTTCTGATTTTATCATAATAACTAAACAAGAAAAATGAGTTCCTGATTTTCCTTAAAGGAGTTATCACAATATCAGAACAGGGAGTCACTGTATGTATGAATTTTAGGGATACTCCTCCAGTCTAATACTACGCGTTTCGGGCGTAAGGCCCTTCTTCAGGTATGTCATGATGCCCGCTCCCGGGGAGCCGGTTCAAGCCCTGCGTCCCCGAAAGCGGACATCCAGTCCCCAAGGAAGGACCCAGCAACCCCATATAGGGGCCCTTTGGACAGTGTCCTGGCGCCTATGGCGCCAGGCTCATAAAAGACATCAGTCCTGGCGCCTTAGGCGCCAGGCTCATTATGGGAGTGCTTGGGTGCACTTACCTGATGCAGACCATGCTGCAGGATCCCGGCCTCCTTGAGGCCTGAAAGGAACTACTTTACCTGTGGGACTAATTTACCATCCGGGCGTGGTCGGGGAAGGATACATATCTGATTGGAGGAAGGATACATACCTAGAACTTCTTCCAAGGCTATTTAAACCCCACCCGAACAGCCACACGTGCTTCGCGTTGTTCAGCATCTAGCAGCTGGACGCTCACCGTGTCTGCTCCTGCATCCTGACTTCTGCCACGCCTGCCAGCATCCTGGATCACCTGCAGAGAGAAGAAGAGAACAGAAGAAGGAAAAGTCCTTACCTGCTAAATCCGCATCCCGGAGACATCTCGCCGACAATCCTGATAAGGAAGACTTGTATTTAAAAGCTCATCGCGTCGATCGCTGCAGCGCCGCTTTCCACTCACCTTTACAGGGCGCCTCCATGTTCAGCAGCGATCATCCGGATTCGCAGTCACGCCCCAGCGCCTAGGGAGAAAAAGACCAGAACAAAAGGTGAGAGAGAGAAGGGAATAAGGAAAGCTAAATCTCCATGTTAAGACTTACCTGTTGATTCATTCCCTCTTCATTTCGGGTCCGCGCCGCATCCTGGCATTTCCGGACCCCGGCCCTTAAGGGGAAAAAGAGACATCAGCGTTAATGAGCGAATGAAAAGACATTACCAAAAAACGCTCATTAAAGACTTACCTGATTTCTACAAGAATTTCACCTCTCATCTCGGGTCGGGGCCTGTTCCCCGGCATTCCGTACCCCGGCCCCTATGGGGAAAAAGACACTAGCATTACTACATTAATGCATGGACACAAGGGGAACCTCTTATCAAAAAACTTACCTGGAAGCAAAGCAAGTTTGGTTCTCACCAATCCGAAAATCCAGTGAAGTAACTGGACCCCGGCCCTTAAGGGGAAAAAGACACATCAGCGTTAATGAGCGAATGAAAAGACATTACCAAAAAACGCTCATTAAAGACTTACCTGATTTCTACAAGGATTTCACCTCTCATCTCGGGTCGGGGCCTGTTCCCCGGCATTCCGTACCCCGGCCCCTATGGGGAAAAAGACATTAGCATTAGTACATTAATGCATGGACACAAGGGGAACCTCTTATCAAAAAACTTACCTGGAAGCAAAGCAAGTTTGGTTCTCACCAATCCGAAAATCCAGTGAAGTAACTGGATACCAACGCGACCCTGCATCAGAAGCAGGATGGAGAGCTCGTCCTTCCAGACCCTAAGGTGAGACGCTACGAGAAATCACAGAAGGGTTTCGAGGAGGGTGAGAGGGGAAAGTGGGAGGCCGATTGCATTACCCCGCAGACAGTTAATCCCCTATTTTCACCTACAGAAGGATACTTCTGCGAGCCAGACAAGCCAGATTTGGGGGCCCGGTCCAGTCCGTCTTCCGAACCCTGCGCATCACCTTAGAAGAGGTCACAGCAGCGCGAACCAGGCCAGCACCTCCGTGGGAGTCAGGTGAGCGTAACAGAATGCAAAGCCTTCCTACAAACTCCCACCCAGGCGCTATGGAAAGTTCTGAGACTGATAAGTTGGCCCAATTACTGGGGGAATTACGGGCCGAAGTACATGCCGCTCGTCAAGAGACTAATGCCCTCAGGAGTGAATTAATAATATCAAAGGAAAGAACTGATGACCTGGCCAGACAGCTTTTGCAAGGTCAAGCTGGGCAAACTCCAAACTCCTCTACCCGGTTCCAGAGGGAACCCTGCTCCTGTGGTTTCCAGTAACCCTGTGCAGATTAATCTACCTGGAAACATGCCGCTGGCCCCACCCGAACGCTTTGCTGGGGACCCCAAACGATTCGCCGTATTCATGAATCAGTGTCGTTTGCACTTCCTATGCAGACCTGGGGCCTTCCCTAATGATCAGACCAAGGTAGCCTTTGTATTGTCATATCTCAGCGGCTGCGCTGCCGATTGGTCAGTTCCACTGGTTACTCAAGATGACCCGATTCTATGTGATTTTCAAAGGTTTCAAGCAAGCATGGAAAGGTTATTTGCTCGACACTCTCAGGGGCAGGCTCTGGATGACGAACTTCTATCCCTGCGACAGGGCAATCAGGACCTCCTATCCTATATTGCAACCTTTAATAGACTAATTGTGGAAACGGGATGGCCAGAGGATAAAAGAGTCACGTTGTTTTATCGAGGCCTTCGCGGAGAACTTAAAGATGTCTTGGCCCAAGTTGTAAATCCGCCCCAAGAATGCACAGAGTATATAGACTTAGTGGTCCAATTGGATCACAGACTTCAAAACAGAAAAGCAGATCGGTCCAGGTTTGAGACCCGGGTGTTGGTCAAGACCCGTGCTAATCCCAAGGGAGTTGATGTCTCTGAGCCTATGCAAATTGGAGGGGTTAAAGGACCCTTAACTCAAAAGGAACATGAAAGGAGGCGGAGTTAAAATTATGTCTTTATTGTGGGAATTCTGGACACTTTCTACGAGATTGCCCGGCAAAACCGCCCAGAAAGGCGGTAGGAGCCGCTGATAAAAACCATGAAGACTCTGTTTCGGGAAACGACTCCACCCGACAAGTGTAGGGGTCCGCTTGCCGAGCTTGAAAACTAACTCTCAGACCTCGCATTTCATTGTGCCAATGGTTCTCGTAGATCCAGAACAGCCTAAGCGGTTGCATGCAATAAAGGCATACATCGATAGTGGGGCTATTGGAAACTATGTGGATCGTGAATTGGTCTCTAGGATTAACCTCCCTCTCCGTCCTAAAACCAGCAAAGATGTCATCACCACAGTCGATGGAACTGAAATTGCCTCTGGACCGGTAACACATTCCACTACTGAGATGACTCTTATTGGTCCCGACGGCCATCGGGAGGGTGTTGTGTTTGATGTAATCAAGGCTCCACAGTTTCAGGTTATTCTTGGAATCCCTTGGTTAGAGACACATAATCCTCGAATTGATTGGCGAGCTAAGAGAATAACCTTCCCGGATTGTACACAAACCTGCTACCCAGAAAACCTGAAGATTAATCTAGCATCTGTAACCTCTGCCTCCATGCAACTACCTCCGGAATACCAAGACTTTCAGGACGTCTTCCAAAAGGAACAGGCCAACACGTTACCTCCTCACAGATCGTACGATTGCCAAATCGATCTGGTGCCCAGTGCACAACCCCCTTGTAGCAGGATTTATGCCCTTACCGAACCTGAGAATCTGCATTTGAGACAATATTTGGATCAATACCTAGCTAATGGTTTTATTCGCCCGTCAAAGTCCCCGGCATCCTCGGCTTTGTTCTTCGTGCCCAAAAAAGAAGGCGACCTTAGAACTTGTATCGATTACCGCGCATTGAACCAGATAACGGTTAAAAACCGTTATCCTCTGCCTCTGATCCCTGAACTCCTTGACCAGGTGAAGGACGCTTGCATATACACCAAGTTAGATCTCCGGGGGGCTTATCATCTGGTACAAGTTAAAGAAGGCGACGAATGGAAAACTGCCTTCCGTACTAAATACGGATTATTCGAGTACCAGGTGATGCCTTTCGGATTGTGTAACGCGCCGGCTGCCTTCCAATACTTCATGAATGATGTCCTTCGGGAACTCATCGATGTTTGTGTTGTCGTATATATTGATGACATTCTGGTGTACTCCTCTTTGGAATCTGATCACAGAAAACATGTCAGGGCAGTACTTGAAAAACTGCGCCAACACAAACTATTTGCTAAATTGGAGAAATGTGTTTTCCATACCACAAAAGTCGAGTTTCTAGGTTTCATCCTGACACCCAAAGGAGTCCGAATGGACTCAAGAAAAGTGGATGCCATCCTCAAATGGCCATCACCTAGCTCTGTAAAAGAGGTTCAAAGCATGCTCGGCTTTGCCAATTTCTATCGCAGGTTTATCCTGGAATTTTCACGCGTGGTACAACCCATTACTGCACTCTTGAGGAAAAATAAACGTTTTGAATGGTCTGAAGAAGCCGAGCAGGCCTTTCAGGATTTAAAAGCTAAGTTTACCTCCGCAACTATATTGAAACACCCGCGTCCAGATCTCCCTTATGTCGTCGAGACTGACGCATCCAGCCTAGCCATGGGAGCTGTCCTGTCCCAAAGAGATCCCGAAACCAACCAACTGCATCCCGTAGCATTTTGGTCCAGAAAATTCTGGGCACCCGAGGTTAATTATGCAATCACGGACAAAGAACTGTTAGCCATTAAGTCCGCTTTTAAAGCCTGGCAGCATTATCTGCTTGGCGCTCGACATACCATCACAGTGATCACTGATCACCGGAATTTACAGTATTTGAAAACCGCCAAGGCTCAGTCATCACGGCAGCTCCGATGGGCTTTGTTTTTCGCTGAATTTGATTTCGTGATTACCTATCGACCTGGCTGCAAGAATGGCAAAGCAGACGCCTTATCCCGAATTGGAATGGGAGAATCTGATACAAACTCAGAACCAGTACCAATAATTCCTGAACAGAGGATTCTAGGCATGACTTCGTTACAGACGCTTGAAGACATTCAAGCCAGAGTGAAACAACTCCTGGACCCTACAACCTTACAGGAATGGATACAAAAGGGATCAGACTTTACCATAGATAATGGTTTACCTTATTTCCAAGGACGCTTATTCCTGCCACATAAGGAATTACACGAACTAGTTATTTCCGGTTATCATGATACATTAATAGAGGGACACCCCGGTATTGCCAAAGCCGAGGAAAGGGTGAAACGACAATTTTGGTGGCCCTCTTGGCGAAAAGATGTTAAATCTTTTGTGATGTCCTGTGGTGTTTGCGCCCAAAATAAAAGTCAAAAGAAAAGACGAGCCGGTCTCCTTCAACCTCTAGATATACCACCAGCACCCTAGCACACCCTATCAATGGATTTTATTACGGACCTGCCTCCTTGTTCGGGGTACAATACTATTCTGGTAATTGTGGATTTGTTTTCCAAAATGGTCCACTTTATTCCTTTGAAAGGTTTACCTTCAGCTTCTGTCCTAGCCAAAGAATTCCTCGAAAATATTGTTCGGCTACATGGATTCCCATCTATACTAACCTCTGACCGGGGAAGCTAATTCATTTCCCACTTCTGGCGCAAATGTTGTCAAATGGCGCAGATCGACGTAAGATTATCGACCAGTCACCACCCTCAGACCGATGGTCAGACCGAGAGGACAAATCAGACCCTTGAGCAGTACTTACGGTGTATGTTACAGCAATCTGAAAGCAACTGGAAAGACATTCTTTGGATAGCCGAATACGCATATAATAATTCGGTACACTCTGGAACTGGCCACAGTCCTTTTTATACTTTGTTTGGGCATCACCCTCGAACCTCAAACCTTGACTCACCTCAGAACCTCGGAATGCCTGCAGTAGAACATCTGCATTCTACAATTACCCCAGCCTTCAAAGAGGCAACTACGCATTTACAACAAGCCAAGAGAAAATACAAGGAGAATGCTGATCTACATCGGAGTGAAGCACCTTTGTATCAGATTGGGGATCAAGTGTGGCTAGCTACCAGACATTTAACACTCAAAGGGCCTCGAACTTTTAACCCAAAATATCTGGGACCTTATTCTATTACGGCAATAATTAACCCAGTGGCTGTTAAACTTGATTTACCAGCTAGTATGCGAATTCACCCTGTTTTTCATGTGTCACTTCTGAAACCAGTGGTACCCGGAACCCGAATATTCAAACCTCCAGAACCTATTCTAATAGATGGGGAGCCCGAATTCGAAGTGAAGAACATTTTAGACTCATAAATGTTTAGGTCAAAACTGTTCTACCTAATTGATTGGAAGGGGTACGTACCTCAGGAGAGGTCGTGGGAACCCAGCGACCATGTGCATGCACCTCGATTAGTCAGGAAATTCCACCGACTCTTCCCAGACAAACCAAAACCCCCGGAGGGAACAACCTTGGGAGGGGCCTTGGGGGGGGGGAGTGCTGTCATGATGCCCGCTCCTGGGGAGCCGGTTCAAGCCCTGCGTCCCCGAAAGCGGACATCCAGTCCCCAAGGAAGGACCCAGCAACCCCATATAGGGGCCCTTTGGACAGTGTCCTGGTGCCTATGGCGCCAGGCTCATAAAAGACATCAGTCCTGGCGCCATAGGCGCCAGGCTCATTATGGGAGTGCTTGGGTGCACTTACCTGATGCAGACCATGCTGCAGGATCCCGGCCTCCTTGAGGCCTGAAAGGAACTACTTTACCTGTGGGACTAATTACCATCCGGGCGTGGTCGGGGAAGGATACATACCTGATTGGAGGAAGGATACATACCTGGAACTTCTTCCAAGGCTATTTAAACCCCACCCGAACAGCCACATGTGCTTCGCGTTGTTCTGCATCTAGCAGCTGGATGCTCACCGTGTCTGCTCCTGCATCCTGACTTCTGCCACGCCTGCCAGCATCCTGGATCACCTGCAAAGGAAGAGAAGAAGAGAACAGAAGAAGGAAAAGTCCTTACCTGCTAAATCCGCATCCCGGAGACATCTCGCCGACAATCCTGATAAGGAAGACTTGTATTTAAAAGCTCATCGCGTCGATCGCTGCAGCGCCGCTTTCCACTCACCTTTACAGGGCGCCTCCATGTTCAGCAGCGATCATCCGGATTCGCAGTCACGCCCCAGCGCCTAGGGAGAAAAAGACCAGAACAAAAGGTGAGAGAGAAAAGGGAATAAGGAAAGCTAAATCTCCATGTTAAGACTTACCTGTTGATTCATTCCCTCTTCATTTCGGGTCCGCGCCGCATCCTGGCATTTCCGGACCCCGGCCCCTAAGGGGAAAAAGAGACATCAGCGTTAATGAGCGAATGAAAAGACATTACCAAAAAACGCTCATTAAAGACTTACCTGATTTCTACGAGGATTTCACCTCTCATCTCGGGTCGGTGCCTGTTCCCCGGCATTCCGTACCCCGGCCTCTGTGGGGAAAAAGACACTAGCATTAGTACATTAATGCATGGACACAAGGGGAACCTCTTATCAAAAAACTTACCTGGAAGCCAAGCAAGTTTGGTTCTCACCAATCCGAAAATCCAGTGAAGTAACTGGATACCAACGCGCCCCTGCATCAGAAGCAGGATGGAGAGCTCGTCCTTCCAGACCCTAAGGTGAGACGCTACGAGAAATCACAGAAGGGTTTCGAGGAGGGTGAGAGGGGAAAGTGGGAGGCCGATTGCATTACCCCGCAGACAGTTAATCCCCTATTTTCGCCTACAGAAGGATACTTCTGCGAGCCAGACAAGCCAGATTTGGGGGCCCGGTCCAGTCCGTCTTCCGAACGCTGCGCATCACCTTAGAAGAGGTCACAGCAGCGCGAACCAGGCCTGCGCCTCCGTGGGAGTCAGGTGAACGTAACAGGTATTGATATCGTAGATATTCACTCTGAAAATTCAACAGAAATAGGTACATTTTAATTTTCAATTAATACTGGTTGATTTTCGCGAATTAAATAGATATGTGTAGATTTAACATAACTGACTAAATGAAAAAAAGTTCTATTCACTAACCTGTAAGCTAAATTCAACCAATAGAAAGTCTTGATTAATCACTGCCAACGTATAACTCAACTCCTAAAAATCAGAGTGGCCCAATTAGGAAGTAAGGCGGTATAACCATCCTGTACAAAGTATCTAAGGCATATTTAGCTTGATCTTACTTTATTCCCCAAAAGCACCTCATAATTGATCTGAGGCGGGACAAAACGCTAAATTAGCGCTGTGTCCCGCTCAGTAAACAGATCAAAGTGAGGACTGGGAAATTAGATAATACTGTGCATATGATTAATGAATTCGACTCACCAAAAATGCGAGTCCTGTTTGATAGGAATAACGTGTTGAACCTCAACTTGATGGCCTCTCTTTATATGCGTTCACTGCAATGATAAATGTGTAATGGTCACTCTCTAATCAATTGTAATGCTACATTTGTATCTCCTAAGTATAGTAACTATTAGTACCTTATAGTGCGTCATCTTCTTCCAATAAGAGACTCGTAAATGGTCTATGCAGTACGTCCTCAGACGTTAGATTCAAATTCGTTTAATTTATTACCTGTAAATTAAATGCAAACACATGCTCGAATTTACCCAAGCGACCAGTTGAAGGTCAAATGCTTGTCAATATTTCATTATCTAAACGATTTATGTTGTTAGTCGCTTACCTGGATAGCGTAAAGTTTAAATTGCGGACCAGATAAAGGGTAACAGGGCTGTTCAGATTCAAAATATTAGTAGTTGGCGCGATTTCTAAAAATATTAAATAAGACCAGAAGTGTCTGTCACTGATTTGCGTAGCTAAGTCATTTCTGTATTACCCTTTTGCACTAACAAAGGAAAGATTACAAATTTGCTTACTTCTATGTGTACGGTTTTGTCCCAATAAACGCCGGTCCAATTTTGATCTTCCTGCTAGCTCAAACGTTGCGGTGCGACCCGGTCAGTTGAATTAGTAACCTAAACACTAATCCAATAGTGTATATTAGGTACTGCCATCTTGGAATAAAAAATTGCTACTTCATGAGTTCAATGTTGTTATAGCGATGGCGTTTAACCTCAACGATGTATTGATTTTGTTAGGCAGCCATCTTTGAATAAGGAATGGCTACCTCAATATAATTCAAGTGGTACTGCATTAGTTGAAAGGTATATTATTAAAGGCCCATTATTATTTATTTATTATCAGCAAAGAGGTTACTTGCCCAATCTAATACAGTAATTATTAGTAGGTCAATATGCATCGCAAATGAAAAACCGGTTTAAAAAGGGGGAATAGTATTCAGAATGGCTATTATTACTAATTACGCTAGTCAAGTCCATTCAAGATAACTCCTATTTGCGGAGTAGTGATTTTAAACACCACTAGTTCATGCTGTTCAGGAGAATCCCATATACCGCATACATATAGTTTAGGCAATACATAGCAAATTAGCAGTCTCAAGTTCCATAACTTGAATTAGAGGTCATCATAGAGGTACAACAAGTTCATAATCACAATTATAGTTGTACAATTTCGAGATGATTAGAGAGATATCATCTATATTGCAAAACATCATAGTAATTATCATTCCCAATTATTTTGTGTTCTATGAAGATCATTCAGGAGCCACATATTTCGATCATTATTCATAAAACATGCAATCTCAACATATGCCATTAACGTTCACCATTTTCTGTTGATCACAGGTAACAGTATAAATCCCATTCGAGATTCATTCCTCTAGGGTACATGGAGTCCAACTGCTCAATCCAAAAAGTCTCTCTTTGTTGTAATAATCTTGGGAGATTCCCACCTTGTCTCGGTAGGGTGACATGTTCTAGGATCACAAACTGTAATTGAGATACCGTGTGCTTCAAGTCTTTAAAGTGTTGTGCGACAGGAGACTTAACAGAACCTGTCCGTACATTACATTTGTGTTCCACCCATCTCTGTTTAGCTTTTCTCCCCATCAGACCTACGTAGTAAAGCCCACATGGACATTTAATACCGTAAATAACATTCTTCATATCACATGTTGAGGTGTGTCGTAATGAGATCTTATTACCTTTATGTGGGTGGTATATGAAGTTCCCTTTGATGATGTTATGGCAACATTTACAGTTGTTGCAGGGAACTGTACCCTTGAATGTAGTTGATTGAACTTTAGTAAACCCAAAGTTTGATTTAATCAAGTGATCTCGTACTGATTTGCTTTTGTTATAAGCAAAGAGAGGTGGAGTCGGAAAAATATTTTTTAACTTGGGGTCCAAAGACAGGGTCTCCCAATTCTTCTTAATTATCTTCTTAATCCGTGGGCTTTGTTGTGAGTAAGTAGTAACATATACTAACTCGTCAGCTTTTGTTTTAATGCTGGCTTTTAATACATCCAATCTCGTTGTACCTTTCACTTTTGCAGTGTCTGCCTGTATCTTGATTGGGTCATATCCTCTCAAGAGAATTTTTTTGCAAGTTTGTTAGCTTTTTTGTCAAATTCATCCTCTTCTGAAACAATTATCCTATATCTCAGCAATTGGCTCAGTGGTATAATCTCTATGGTCTTTTTCTGGTGAAAACCGGATGCTAAAAGTAAGCCATTTCTGTCGGTTTTCTTTCTGAAAACAGCTGTGAACAAGAAGAGTGCAATTGAATAGTAGTCGGGCTTAGACAGGTAACCAAAGGAGTTCCTGAACAATAGGGAAGTATGAGTGAACAGAGGAGCATTATAGATGATGCATGCTGCTTGGTCTTGTAAAGTTTGGAAATTATTGATGAGCTTTTTGAGACAGCCAGAAAAAAATAGAATAGCAATAATCCAATGTATGACTCACCAAAACTCCAGCAATGTGTCTTAGGTGCACCTGTGATAGGAAAATAAATATTGCCCTAAGAAGGCATAGATGGTATGTAGTAGAACTGACAACAGAGTTAACCTGTGGTGTCACATTGATTTAGGGGGTCAAAGAAGACCCCTGTGGTTTTAATTTTGTTTAGAAAATGGTCCTATGTGTTAGCAATAGTACACCATGGATTTCCAACCTTTTCTATAGGTTGGAATTAGTGCCAATGAAGTGCAGTTCAGTTTTGTAGGTATTTAGGCTCAAGCAATTTGAGTCCAAACAAAGTTTGACAAGTTTGTTTTTGTTCCTAATTTGTTTCCAATTTGTTAACATGTATTTAATATTTTTGAAAACTGTGGTCATGATATGTTAGCGTTATTTTGCCATGATATGCCATTAACTGTAATATAGCTTATGATAGATACCTCCAGCCCTGACGAAGAGTGTTTGCTCAGAACACGTGTTGGCTGGGATTACGCGCTTTACATGGACAATCAGTCTTAATATGTGCCATCTAAGCTCGTTGTTTCAGAAAACAGAAATTCTTAAATGTGCAATTAAACACACTATTTTGTGTACTCATTTTGCTTACTAACCCCTTCACTTTGATCTAATTGTACTATATATTTACTTTGTGGTTTAAGCGCAAATATAACCACTCCTGAAATGTCAGCAATTAATTCTTGTCATCATTGTGTGAGGTGCCTGGAGTGACTTTGTGCTAGCACTCTACTTACAATGATAAAACAAAACGTTTTAATAATATCTTTAGTGATATCCAAGAAGAGATTAAAATAGACCTGGGCATTATCAGCATAACGTGGAAAGCTGAGATCTAAAGCAAGTAGGCGGTCATGGAGGGGTTACATAAACATTAAACAGAGTCAGGGAAAGCGACCAACCATGGGATACACAGAGGTGAATTGGGGTTTGTACTAATAACACATTATTAAATGTAAATTAAGAGACCATATTAGAGAGGACTGAATATAACCAATTGAGTGCATTATTTGACACCCTAGCCACAGAGATCAAACTATGTAAAATATTTTGATGGTTCAGGGTGTCAAATGCAGCTGATAGATCAAACATAATCAGAATGGTATATTGATGAACATATTTCTTCCACAAGAGGTTCTCACAAATATTGAGTAACACAGTCTCAGTGCTGTTTCAGATTGGGTATCGCCAAGAAGATTAAATGGTTCAAGATGGTGCTATATTTGGAGAGTAGCAATCTTTTCAAGCATCTTGCCCAAAAAACGACGGAGCGTTAGTAATGGAGTCATAGCTAGAAAAGTGTCTGGGTCAAGGGAAGTTTTTTCAAGTGAGGTGTAATGGCTGATATTTTTAAAACTTCTGCCTTAATAAGAAGAAGTGTTAACGAAGGATGTAAACAAAAGTAAAATGCGTGCTTATTTGACCTATTTAAGGTGGCCAGATGGTGATAAATCTGAACTAACTGGGCTAATTGGGCTGCGAAGCTAGGAAAGAGTAAATCAAGTGTCCTGGGAACATTTTCCCCACTCCCCATAAGTCACTGCCGTCATCGACCCACCCAAAGTAATGTCATTTTTTTAAAATGTGTTTATTTATAAGTCAGCGCACAGGCGAACAGATACATTAACATTTGCTTGCAACCCCTCGAAATGCATGTGAATTGACATTTCCCTGGTCCCTCCCTCATTGTCCCTCCCTCATTATCCCCCGATGGGTCTTGTCTCCCAAACTCACTGGGCCGGGCCAGGCGGTGGATGTTCGCTGGTTAAGTGGAGGGCTCTCACGATTAAGCGTGGCTTATAGGTCACGGCCGGGTAGGGCCGGATAGTTCTGGTCATAGTCTAACAGTGGTGCCCAAATGTTCATGAAACGATGGAGAAGGCCCACTTTGGCTGCCGTGACTTTTTTCGGCAATTAGTATGTCCCAAATTTTAACCCACCAGAGGGTCATCAGGGGGCCTTCCGCTTACTTCCAGGTGTGTGCCAGAGTGATTTTGGCTGCCAGCAGGAGTTGGGTTATCAGTGCTGCCTTCCTTCCCGTTCTTGGGTATGAGTCTGGGATCGGGATCCCCAGGAGGACGTGCCCAGGGGCCAGCGGTATTGTGAAAACAAGGAAATTGATATGAGGCCAGGAAGCCCAAAGGAAACACACCAACACAGGTTACAAAGAACATACAAAGTGCTTTATTTAAAAGCTACAACAGTTACCAAAAAGTCAATTGACAAACGGATAGCTATTCGGCTCTCAGACTAACATAACGAACTTCAACGAGAGTTCACTGCGTTAGTGAGAGAGACCGTACATTGGGATATTCGTGCTTTTATACTCTTTATCCGGCTCTGGCCAACCCCCTCGCGGGTTAACCATTCTTAGGACCAGGCCTAGGGTTCCTTGCCAGGTCAATCCCATAATGTATGCATTTTGATCAGTTCCGCTGATAAAGTTGTTCAATTACACATAGGTCAGGGATAGGACAAGGTCTCAGTTTGCGACCCCAACAAGTGGCCTGCAGGCATATTATTTATTCATGTGTGCGGAGGTCACAACGGCCAGAATCTCACTCGGAATGTCATTCGGCCTCCATTTTGATGTTCAGGGTGACTTCCACATTACAAGAGAACCTAAAATGGCGGCTAAATCCAAGATGGCGATTTACACAGTTTTCGTTAAGGTCAAGACCTTGCCGCAGAATCTATTTACACAATATTTTAGACAACTTGGCGTAGGCCAACACACATTCAAATAATGCAATAGGAGGCATAATATTATTTCGATTCCAACAGTATTGTCACTTGGGTAATATCCTTTATTGCGGTGAGGCATTGGGACCAGAACTCCCTTACCTTAGGGCATGTCCACCACATGTGGAGATAGGATCCTGGGAGGCCGCAGAGGCACCAGCAGTGTGGGTCCAATGCCTGCTGGAAGTGATGAAGGCGGGGGGGGGGGAGTACCAACACAGAAGCAGTTTGTGGGCGCATTCCCGATTAGTGATGCAGGGGGAGGCTGTGCGCGTTCTCGACCAGATGTCCATCCATGTATGGTCCTCTATAACGGAAACCGTAGGAGGAGGTTCATTTTGCATGCTATAATGAGGCCCAAAAGGGAGATCTCTTGCGACTGCCAGCGGTTGAGATCCTTTTCCATTTCTTCGAAGAGGGGGGGAAAGTTTGTTTGGTACACTTTTACTGGATGGGTGGGGATCTGGACCCCCAAGTATGGGATTATTGCAGCTCTTTTTTATGTAACCATTTATATTTTGATTTTCATGAACAAATAAAAACAACCACATCTGCTGCAGAAGCTCCCCCTAACTCATTCACACCTCCTCCACCCACCTGACAACATTATGTATCAACCTCAAAGAACATCAACAACTGACCTTGAACCATTTGGTCACTTCGCATCGATCTGGACCTACTGACTGTTCTCACTACTAGTCCTTCTACCAAGGCCTGGCATTCTCCACATATCTTCCTCTGTGCTTGGGGACAGCTCCCTTGTTTTTATGTCTATTTTTCTTTCCAATGCCATACATCTGTCAAGACCTGTCTGCCACTCTTGTATTGCAGGCACTTCTGCCAAAATGAATATCTTGTATATCTTAGACAAGTGAGATTCCCCTGTAGCCGCAGCAAAGGCAAGTGAAATTCACCCGTAGCTGTAGCAAGCGCAATTTAGGAAGGAAAGCAGGCTCCCAGCCCATAACCGTCTTGGTCTCAGCCCAAATGTTCCTCTAATAAACTTGGAAACTGGGGCAAGCCCAGATCACAGGAGGAAAGGTTCATGTACCCCTTTTATATTTTGGACAGAGTGAATTGTCCCTACTTCTCATTTTCTGCAGATGTTTGGAGAATAATATCATACAAAGTAATGTTACATTATATTGCTGATATTCTGGTATTTTATCGAAATTAGTCAGTAAACGTAAAAAACATGGGAATTTATGCATCAAACGTTATAATGAACTTGAGGTAAAATAAGCTCATTCATTATATAAGTAGTTGTGAGTGGACATGCAATGAAGTGATCCATTTGTTGTTCTACTAGATAGATGATGTAAAACAAAATCATTTTATAGTGGGTATTCAATAAAAAGAGACAGAGAAATATATTTATGTTTAAAAGGTTAGTTGTTGAAGAAATAGCAAAAACCAAATGGCACTAATGACAGGTAACACTACCAACAAATCTGTAAAGTTAGAGACTGATGAACGTGTGCACCAAAACTAATCTAAGAAAGGATGTGAGAGGAAAATCCTTTTAATTCATATATTCTATACAGCAAATGAATATAAGAAAATGTGGAATCCAACAAAAAGCTCATGAAGTATGTGTACTATTGGAGTTCCATTAACTAACTTGGAAATTAAGATATCTCTCTATATATTATAGGGCAGCAGGGTTGGCCACCCTATAGTTAAGGTGAGTCGGACTCCCATAGGAACCCCTTAAACTTTGGTTGTTATTAACTTTTGATTCGAGTAATGGATTTGATCGAAATTTCAAAAGTGATTATGGACTTGCGGGCCCCCCCCATACCTCCCACAGACTTGCAACGTTTCCTAAAGATCTGTTCAAAAATAAAAAAAGTTATTAAGAAGAATTCCAATGTTGCAGCCTACTTCCCATTCATTTTCCCATAGACAAACAAGGTACATTTTTGGCAAAGCACACAGCCAAACCGCTGGACGGATTTGGGCCAAGTCTGTTGTGGGGGAAACAGATGGCAGGGGAGGTGAGGAGGCCATATGGGGAGTGGGGGGAGCTGGCACAGATGATGGGGGCACTTGGTGAGGGCTTGGAGGGGGCAGGAAATCATTTTTTTCCAGACTTTGATATTCGTGGCTATATTCCAGGCTATAAAGGACCACAAATAGCCACCGGTACCAGTAGTTCCCTGCCCGTGGCTGTAGATTTTGGGGTGTTTGTTTCTTTTTAAAAGTTATTTTTATAGGTATAGTGACGTTGAGGGTGAAAATTCACTGGCCATGGTCAGTGACCCAGTAGGTATTTGGGAGTCTTATTTATTTTGGATGCGTGTTACCAGACTTTTTTACATGGGATACTGTAGAGAAAAAAAAAGAAAACAAAAAAGAAAAACTCAATACAAAAAAAAATAAGTGTGGTTACTAAAATGAAAATTCTTAGAAGTAAAATATAACGAAGTAAAAGGAGTACTGTTTATTTACATATATACTACACAACTTATCATTTTTTTTTATTTAATAGGTAGCCGCTTCAGCCACCCTCCTCTAGTTTTAGCTGACTTATCCAATGTATTGTAGGTTGTGTATTTTCACCCGTCTTAGTATGTCTAATGTAATTGTACCCATTAAATGTATCCTCATTTGGTGTACTGACATGTATACTATGATCTCTTCATCATCAATCTACCTTACATAACTCCATGAGCTGACATTCATTGTATTGACCTGTTAATTATCATTGTATCACTACTGTCTGTTTTGTCATTCGTATTCCGTACTCAGAATAAAAAGAAAAAAAAATCTTATAACCGCAGCTAGCAAAAAGGGGTGTGATTGGTGTATTTGGGATTGCGCCTAGCTACAGCAACGACTGGCGTGTTTACCCTACACCCGTTTACAGTGCAGCGTTGCCAACCACAGGCATAAATTCCCCTCCATTCAGCCACGGGTATATGCTGGCAAATGGTACGTCGTGTGTTTGCCGACGTGTGATACCAGTGGCTACGTACAATATTGCCATACATTTTCCGTGCAATAATCATATTGTTATGTGGATGATACATTACAGTGTCTAATTTGTGTTTGTTATTTAATGTGCTTAGGTGTTCCCTTGTTTCATTTGAAGTTCTGAAGGTTGGCTAAGTTTGATTTTAAGTTTGCAAAAAAAATGTATATGTAGCCGTGGCTTCAAGGTAAGATTTATAGCTGCGTTGGATAGCCACGGGTTGAAGAGTTGTTGGGCAGGGATGAAAAACATTTCTGTGAGTTTGATTCTTTGTTATTGGTTGTTGTTAATGTTCTATGTGTATGTGATAGGTTGTAGTGAAAATGTGTAATCCATTTGAGTAGTTTTATTTCAATATAATCCTCTTTTTGTGATTTTCGTTTTGGAAAGAATAAAATCCACCCTTTTGTGCAGTATTCTCATTTTCATTGCAGAACTCCCACAGTACAATATGCAGAGTGTGTGGCTGTTGTGAAAGTAAGTACCAGTAAAGATTTAAATATTTAAAAGTTTATTTGGGGTATTATGTCTCATCTAAATTACCACTGGTATCAGATGGTATATATTGGCACTATTTTGGGCCGCCTTAGATTACCTCGTAGTTTATTTTGCATTTATTGTTTTACCTTTTACTTTAATGCTGTTTTAACAAAATGTGTGTCAGTTATATTTATACTATTGTCAGATGGCATAGTTTGCTTTGTCAGGTACACAAATTGAGGGAAAGGATGCTTAAACATTTTCACAAAAATCAGCAAAATGAATGTTGTGATTTAATTCAAAAGAAAATGTGTTACACAAAATTGGGATGAATTGGATGGAGACTTCCGGCAGATGCATTGGCATCAGAAAGAAAAGATCCTGGGAAGGCCTCTTGCTCATCCAAGTGGCATTGCTGGAGATGGGAGGAGCACATGTTCTTGGCAGTCTGTAGATCCGGTGTAGACAAGATGGGATGAGGTTGGGAGGAAGTGACCGTGGTGGCAGAAGTGGAATTTAATGGTGTACTGAATAAACAAGAGAAGGTGGGCACCACCTTGTATTTTCTCTTAATTCCTTGTGTTGGGGTAGTGGTCAAATTGTTGGAGCCGCCAGACTGATTGTGGGTCCTATGACACCTGGATCCAATAACTTCACAGTATACACAAGAAAAAGTTGGATATTACTATCCAGCTAAGTCTGGCGCTCACAAATTAGCCTGTAGCGAGCTGTACTGTTGTTGCATGAGTTTAACTATTTTGGTATAATGCGTCTAAAGGGCTTGAGCAATTACTTAAATGAAATTCAGCTTTCGTTAAATTGTGGATTAGTAGGTCCCAGTCTTTACGAAGTTATTCAAAAAAACAAAAAGGTTTATTGTTGTTTAGAGAAGCAAATGTAGGATTAGTGGTTCTTTAATGCTGATGCATTTCGGAGGTAAACTCCATCTTCAGGGCGTTCACTACACCTAAGTATTCAAATTGTATACAAACAAACGTAACAAGTGTATAATACATTTCACACAGTGCATTGGACAACGATTGGGCAAGAGATAGTGAATGTGCATATAAAACAGTTATTTGAGGTAAGTAAATACGTACCAAATGCAAACGTGAAATCAAGTTCATGAGGTTTTAAAAAACAAGAAAAAACTCCAATTAACTTAAAGTAGTTAAAGCCAATGCACATATTAACCTGTATTGTGTATGTAATACATTCATTAACACAATGTACCTTCTTTTAGTGTGTTTCCTTGCTGCGTGTCCCATTAAAATGTCAAAGGTAAGTTGAAAAGAAAAAGGTAAAGGTGCGGTCAGTGATAGAGGATTTGCAAAAGCAAGTCTAATGTAAATACTCTGTTACTTTATGAGTTATCATGGATTAGAACGCTACGATTTCCCCATATTTACCTTAGGTTCCCTTTACTTCAGTGAGGAATCTCCCTCGAGTTACTGTACTGAAAGGAATTAAATGTTTGAAGCACTATTAGACTTAGCATTGAAAAAGATTAGGAACTATTATCGGTGACATAAAAATAGGGGTTTCTCTTACCGATGCGCACTGTTGTCCATAGCAAGAACAGTGCCTCTCGTCTAAACGCGCGCTACGCTGATGCGAGGTTCAGTGTTATAAATGGTTCCCATGGTAACCCTGTGAGGCGTCATGGAGCGGCAGCAAACGTGCTGACGTTCCGGTGCCTCGCGTCCCGTGTCCCCTTGGAAACAGGGAACGGGAGACTCGGGTTACTTTCGATTTCATTACGATCAGGGATGTGTAGATCAAAAATCAAAAATGCGTCCATTATCATTAGGTGATTTAATGTGATACTGTGTATCACTTATGTGATACGGTCACACTGGATAGTTGAACGGTACTCAAGAGGTATGAACCTGAGTCCCTTTCCGATTATAAATGTATTTATTTAACATTTATAAAGCGCTCACACAGCCCGCAGGCATCAAGGCGCTGTTACAGGAATTGTTTGTTTTTCTTAGTTGCGTAATTGTGTTTTTTTTTTCGTAGTTACGAATTTATAATGCGCTTAAACACCCAGAGGTTTCTCACGCGGACCCGGGGATTGAACCTGTTGTTGCTTCGTGTCGTCTTGCTTCCAAAACGCGCACGCTGCCGCTGAGCTATCCTCCCGGGATACAGTGTGGGTGTGCAATCACAATTGTGACCACGATCCCACTGAATAGTAAAACGTTGTTAAGGAGGTAATCTATCTCTGTGTGAACCTAAGTATCTTACCAATTGTAAAGTATGGGCGTGCAATCACGATTGTAACGAGTAAAGCAATGTTAATGACTTGTATTATTCTGAACTTGATTGCACAAGAAAGAACACTGAACAGTATTGCTCTCATGGACGGTACAATATACGTTACACATCATGAAGTGTACATAGAAATCTGGAAAAATAAATAAAAACTAAAAATATATAGATAAAAATGAAAAACCAATCTCATGAAAACATTATTCAATCATGGTACAAATGATGTCTGCAAAACGTAATGTCTGTATTGTCTGTTTCAATTATGCTACAGGTAACATGCCCAATTTATCTCTTCATTCAATACTCTGGGGGCAAGACTTTAAGTTTGCAAAAAAAATGTATATGTAGCCGTGGCTTCAAGGTAAGATTTATAGCTGCGTTGGATAGCCACGGGTTGAAGAGTTGTTGGGCAGGGATGAAAAACATTTCTGTGAGTTTGATTCTTTGTTATTGGTTGTTGTTAATGTTCTATGTGTATGTGATAGGTTGTAGTGAAAATGTGTAATCCATTTGAGTAGTTTTATTTCAATATAATCCTCTTTTTGTGATTTTCGTTTTGGAAAGAATAAAATCCACCCTTTTGTGCAGTATTCTCATTTTCATTGCAGAACTCCCACAGTACAATATGCAGAGTGTGTGGCTGTTGTGAAAGTAAGTACCAGTAAAGATTTAAATATTTAAAAGTTTATTTGGGGTATTATGTCTCATCTAAATTACCACTGGTATCAGATGGTATATATTGGCACTATTTTGGGCCGCCTTAGATTACCTCGTAGTTTTATTTTTTGGATGCGTGTTACCAGACTTTTTTACATGGGATACTGTAGAGAAAAAAAATGAAAACAAAAAAGAAAAACTCAATACAAAAAAAAATAAGTGTGGTTACTAAAATGAAAATTCTTAGAAGTAAAATATAACGAAGTAAAAGGAGTACTGTTTATTTACATATATACTACACAACTTATCATTTTTTTTTATTTAATAGGTAGCCGCTTCAGCCACCCTTCTCTAGTTTTAGCTGACTTATCCAATGTATTGTAGGTTGTGTATTTTCACCCGTCTTAGTATGTCTAATGTAATTGTACCCATTAAATGTATCCTCATTTGGTGTACTGACATGTATACTATGATCTCTTCATCATCAATCTACCTTACATAACTCCATGAGCTGACATTCATTGTATTGACCTGTTAATTATCATTGTATCACTACTGTCTGTTTTGTCATTCGTATTCCGTACTCAGAATAAAAAGAAAAAAAAAATCTTATAACCGCAGCTAGCAAAAAGGGGTGTGATTGGTGTATTTGGGATTGCGCCTAGCTACAGCAACGACTGGCGTGTTTACCCTACACCCGTTTACAGTGCAGCGTTGCCAACCACAGGCATAAATTCCCCTCCATTCAGCCACGGGTATATGCTGGCAAATGGTACGTCGTGTGTTTGCCGACGTGTGATACCAGTGGCTACGTACAATATTGCCATACATTTTCCATGCAATAATCATATTGTTATGTGGATGATACATTACAGTGTCTAATTTGTGTTTGTTATTTAATGTGCTTAGGTGTTCCCTTGTTTCATTTGAAGTTCTGAAGGTTGGCTAAGTTTGATTTTAAGTTTGCCAAAAAAATGTATATGTAGCCGTGGCTTCAAGGTAAGATTTATAGCTGCGTTGGATAGCCACGGGTTGAAGAGTTGTTGGGCAGGGATGAAAAACATTTCTGTGAGTTTGATTCTTTGTTATTGGTTGTTGTTAATGTTCTATGTGTATGTGATAGGTTGTAGTGAAAATGTGTAATCCATTTGAGTAGTTTTATTTCAATATAATCCTCTTTTTGTGATTTTCGTTTTGGAAAGAATAAAATCCACCCTTTTGTGCAGTATTCTCATTTTTATTGCAGAACTCCCACAGTACAATATGCAGAGTGTGTGGCTGTTGTGAAAGTAAGTACCAGTAAAGATTTAAATATTTAAAAGTTTATTTGGGGTATTATGTCTCATCTAAATTACCACTGGTATCAGATGGTATATATTGGCACTATTTTGGGCTGCCTTAGATTACCTCGTAGTTTATTTTGCATTTATTGTTTTACCTTTTACTTTAATGCTGTTTTAACAAAATGTGTGTCAGTTATATTTATACTATTGTCAGATGGCATAGTTTGCTTTGTCAGGTACACAAATTGAGGGAAAGGATGCTTAAACATTTTCACAAAAATCAGCAAAATGAATGTTGTGATTTAATTCAAAAGAAAATGTGTTACACAAAATTGGGATGAATTGGATGGAGACTTCCGGCAGATGCATTGGCATCAGAAAGAAAAGATCCTGGGAAGGCCTCTTGCTCATCCAAGTGGCATTGCTGGAGATGGGAGGAGCACATGTTCTTGGCAGTCTGTAGATCCGGTGTAGACAAGATGGGATGAGGTTGGGAGGAAGTGACCGTGGTGGCAGAAGTGGAATTTAATGGTGTACTGAATAAACAAGAGAAGGTGGGCACCACCTTGTATTTTCTCTTAATTCCTTGTGTTGGGGTAGTGGTCAAATTGTTGGAGCCGCCAGACTGATTGTGGGTCCTATGACACCTGGATCCAATAACTTCACAGTATACACAAGAAAAAGTTGGATATTACTATCCAGCTAAGTCTGGCGCTCACAAATTAGCCTGTAACGAGCTGTACTGTTGTTGCATGAGTTTAACTATTTTGGTATAATGCGTCTAAAGGGCTTGAGCAATTACTTAAATGAAATTCAGCTTTCGTTAAATTGTGGATTAGAAGGTCCCAGTCTTTACGAAGTTATTCAAAAAAAACAAAAAGGTTTATTGTTGTTTAGAGAAGCAAATGTAGGATTAGTGGTTCTTTAATGCTGATGCATTTCGGAGGTAAACTCCATCTTCAGGGCGTTCACTACACCTAAGTATTCAAATTGTATACAAACAAACGTAACAAGTGTATAATACATTTCACACAGTGCATTGGACAACGATTGGGCAAGAGATAGTGAATGTGCATATAAAACAGTTATTTGAGGTAAGTAAATACGTACCAAATGCAAACGTGAAATCAAGTTCATGAGGTTTTAAAAAACAAGAAAAAACTCCAATTAACTTAAAGTAGTTAAAGCCAATGCACATATTAACCTGTATTGTGTATGTAATACATTCATTAACACAATGTACCTTCTTTTAGTGTGTTTCCTTGCTGCGTGTCCCATTAAAATGTCAAAGGTAAGTTGAAAAGAAAAAGGTAAAGGTGCGGTCAGTGATAGAGGATTTGCAAAAGCAAGTCTAATGTAAATACTCTGTTACTTTATGAGTTATCATGGATTAGAACGCTACGATTTCCCCATATTTACCTTAGGTTCCCTTTACTTCAGTGAGGAATCTCCCTCGAGTTACTGTACTGAAAGGAATTAAATGTTTGAAGCACTATTAGACTTAGCATTGAAAAAGATTAGGAACTATTATGGGTGACATAAAAATAGGGGTTTCTCTTACCGATGCGCACTGTTGTCCATAGCAAGAACAGTGCCTCTCGTCTAAACGCGCGCTACGCTGATGCGAGGTTCAGTGTTATAAATGGTTCCCATGGTAACCCTGTGAGGCGTCATGGAGCGGCAGCAAACGTGCTGACGTTCCGGTGCCTCGCGTCCCGTGTCCCCTTGGAAACAGGGAACGGGAGACTCGGGTTACTTTCGATTTCATTACGATCAGGGATGTGTAGATCAAAAATCAAAAATGCGTCCATTATCATTAGGTGATTTAATGTGATACTGTGTATCACTTATGTGATACGGTCACACTGGATAGTTGAACGGTACTCAAGAGGTATGAACCTGAGTCCCTTTCCGATTATAAATGTATTTATTTAACATTTATAAAGCGCTCACACAGCCCGCAGGCATCAAGGCGCTGTTACAGGAATTGTTTGTTTTTCTTAGTTGCGTAATTGTGTTTTTTTTTTCGTAGTTACGAATTTATAATGCGCTTAAACACCCAGAGGTTTCTCACGCGGACCCGGGGATTGAACCTGTTGTTGCTTCGTGTCGTCTTGCTTCCAAAACGCGCACGCTGCCGCTGAGCTATCCTCCCGGGATACAGTGTGGGTGTGCAATCACAATTGTGACCACGATCCCACTGAATAGTAAAACGTTGTTAAGGAGGTAATCTATCTCTGTGTGAACCTAAGTATCTTACCAATTGTAAAGTATGGGCGTGCAATCACGATTGTAACGAGTAAAGCAATGTTAATGACTTGTATTATTCTGAACTTGATTGCACAAGAAAGAACACTGAACAGTATTGCTCTCATGGACGGTACAATATACGTTACACATCATGAAGTGTACATAGAAATCTGGAAAAATAAATAAAAACTAAAAATATATAGATAAAAATGAAAAACCAATCTCATGAAAACATTATTCAATCATGGTACAAATGATGTCTGCAAAACGTAATGTCTGTATTGTCTGTTTCAATTATGCTACAGGTAACATGCCCAATTTATCTCTTCATTCAATACTCTGGGGGCAAGACTTGCCAAATGTTTGATCCAAAAACATTCTCTTCTGTCAAGTTTGTTCTGTATGTTCTCATGTGGCTCATTTTAACGCATACTTGCCAACCCTACCGATTTAGGAGGTAGGATACCGCTTTTTAAGCAGTCCTACCGCCTACCGATTTTTTGACACCAAATACCGATTTTTTTTGTAAAAAAAAAGAAAAAAAAAGCATTTTTTGTACTTTTTTTTTTCCACGCCAGCTCGGGGGAGTCTTTCAAGGGCTCCCCCGAGCTGGCGTACCGGGAGAATGCGCGGCATGCAGGCTTTTAATGTCAAAGGCACCCACGGCGGTGGGCTAAAGCGCCCCTCTGCCGTGGGTGCCTTTGGCAAAAGGCGCCATTAGCCCCCCACCACGCCAGCTCGGGGGAGTCTTTCAAGGACTTCCCCGAGCTGGTGTGGCATGCAGGCTGTTAATGTCAAAGGCACCCACGGCGGTGGGCTAAAGCGCCCCTCCGCCGCGGGTGCCTTTGGCAAAAGGCGCCATTAGCCCCCCACCACGCCAACTCGGGGGAGTCTTTCAAGGACTTCCCCGAGCTGGCGTAGCGGGAGAAGGCTCAGCATGCAGGCTTTTAATGTCAAAGGCACCCACGGCGGTGGGCTAAAAGCGCCCCTCCACCACAGGTGCCTTTGGCCAAAGGCGCCATTAGCCCCCCACCACGCCAGCTCGGGGGAGTCTTTCAAGGACTTCCCCGAGCTGGCGTAGCGGGAGAAGGTGCAGCATGCAGGCCTTTGATGTAAAAGGCGCCCACGGCGGTGGGCTAAGGGCGCCCCTCCGCCACGAGTGCCTTTCACAAAAGGCGCCATTAGCCCCCTATCACGTCAACTCCGGCGAGTCTTTCAAGGGCTCCCCCGAGCTGGCGTGATGGCAGAAGGCGTGGCAGGCGCCTCATTGTCATTGAGTGCACCCGCGGCGGCGGGCTCATTCAATGACAATGGGCTGCTGACGCGCCCAATTCCTATCATTACCACCTCGCCTATTTTTGAAACTTTAAGATTCCTACAGATTTTTGGTCACAGAATGTTGGCATGTATGTTAACGATCAACTTCAAGTATGAGAAAGCGGATTCGTGCCAAATTGTGTCTCTTAGCCAGTGTCTTGCTACAGCCGAATTTGTATTGCTATTTCGTATGCAAGATCGGTGTTCGTTCCAGCGTAGTTTAGCTTTTCTTTGTGACTGTCCAATGTAGTATTGTCCACATGGACACTTAATTGCGTAAATGAAATTAGGTGTGTTGCATGTAGCAAAAGATTTCAACGTTATTTTTTTGCCAGTATGGGGGTGATTAATTGTGTTTCCCTTTAGTACATAACTGTAGTTGCTGCACTTTAAGCACGGGAATGTCCCATTGCGTTTGACATCCAATTATTTCATGGCCGGGTGTGTCTGAACCAGACAGTCTCTGAAATTTCTGCTACGTTGATATGCAAATGTTGGATGTTCTTTGAATAGATGTTTAGTTCTATGGTCGCAAGACAGCACCTGGCAATGTTTTTTGATTATGGATTTATTGCGATTGCTTTGTGTAGAAAATTTTGTTACAAACACAAGTGGGGGTTCTGTTTTTGATTTCCTCGGTGCTGTTAATAACTCCTCTCTGTTTTTCTGTTCTACTTTGTGCTTTGCTGCAGTAATTTCCTCTTGTTTGTACCCTCTTTTTGTGAACTTGTCACTCATCTTTTGAAGTTCAATGTTGTAGTCTATTGGGTCACTGATGATACATTTGACTCTTAGCATCTGGCTGTATGGCAGGTTTTTTTTATCAGGCTGGGCTGATGAAAACTCATCTATGAAGCAAATTGTTGCGATCTGTTATTTTAGAGTAAACGTTGGTTTTGTAATGATCTTCCATGGATTGTATGTTCACATCAAGAAAATTAATGCTCTTGTTGGAATGTTCATGGGTGAATTGGATTCTTATATCGATTGTGTTCAAGTATATAAAGAATTCAACAATTTGTTCTTCCGTTCCTGTCTAAATCCCAAAAACATTGTCGATGTAACGTATCCATATTGCCAAATATGGTTTCCATGTTTGATTATTTAGTATGTAGTCCATCTCGAATTTATACATAAATGTATTGTCATATGCAGGTGCCATAGTGGCCCCCTTAGAGGTCCCTTCGATCTGCATGAAGAATTGCTGTTTGTATTTGAAGTATGGGTTTGCTGATATGAAACGAAGTAGAATAATGATGAATTCTTTGTTTGCTTCCATGTCTCCTGTGTTAAACAGAAGCCATTCATTCTATTGCTTCGATCCCTAGATCATGTGGGATTGATGTGTATAGGTTCTTGACATCAACTGTAAATAAGATATGCGATGGTGAATGTGGTGTTGAACCTAAAAGCTGTAAAAAGTGAGTCATGTCCTTGATATAAGTGGACTTCTTCTGGATTATAGGTTGTAAAAAGTAATCAATATATTTTCCAATTTGTTGTAGGATACATTTTATTCCAGCCACAATAGGCCTCCCTGGTGGGTTACTGATATCTATGTGTACCTTTGGTAACATGTAGAGATGAGGTATTCAAGGATTCTTACTAATTAGAAATGCTGTGTGTGATGATTGATCCATCCATTCTCTTCTGCTTCATCCAAAATTGCCTCTAAATTGGTTTTTAATCCTCATCGTCGGATCGTTGTCCAGCATCTTATATGTACTTGTGTCCACAAGTTGTCTCTTGCATTCTTTGTCGTAATCCTCAGAGTTAAGTATTACCAACACACCACCTTTGTCTGCCGGTCTTATTGTTATGGATTCATCACTGTACAGATCTTTCAGTAATGCTAATTCATGAGGTTTGAGATTCTTGTGCTTAGTACTTTTAAAGTTTATTTTTTCTAAATCTCTTAAGGCTTGCTTCTCAAAGATTTCCACTGCGGGTGTGCTTGTTGGTGGCATACATTTGCTTTTCTTTTTAAATTCTTTGTAAGGTACTTCATCCGTTGAACTGGGTTGTTCTTCCCATTCATGTAATGGTGTACTGCCTCTATGTTTTTGATTTGGCGGGAATTGATTGACATGCGTGGGATCACCTCATGACCGTCCCCCTTGAGTCATATCTTGGCACCTGGGGTTTGCAAGGCCAGCCCTAACCATGAAAGGTTTCAATCCTGGTTTGAAGCAGGTCTGGAGAGGGTGGGCCAACTCTGGAGGGCGGGTACCTTTATTACAATTATGGACCTGAAGGGGGCATTGGGCATAGGCCCCTTACCGGTCTTTTCCTTCCTTCAGCTTAAGGGGATCTTCACGAGAGAGAGAAATGGAGGTAAAAGATTCAGAGAGACCTCACCCCTTTCGAAGAGCTCTTAGACAAACTCAGAGATTCGAAGGGCCTAATCTCTGCCATATATAGAGCTTTGGTGGATGCACGTAAAGGGTCAACTGAAAACCTCAGGCTAAAATGGGAGCGGGACTTCGGAATAGATATTGATCCTGACCTTTGGGGGAGAATATGTAAAGGGGCATCACAGACTTCGATTGCAAGTCAGTATGAATTGCATGCCATTAAGCTTTTACACAGATGGCAGGCAATATGACCTCTTAGACTATCGAAAATGCTCCAGTCAACTAGTCCCATGTGCTGGCGTATGTGTGGTGAGAGGGCCGATTATTGGCATATGTGGTAGGGTTACCCCCGAATTAGGGTGTTTTGGGAAGAAGTCCTGGGTGGATCAGGGAACTGGATGGGATCCAACGTATGAACTGACCTTTCTTAATACTATTTGGGATGGAGGAATCTAAGGGAGAACTCAGGAGGATCACGGGGGTGGCTACACTCCTCTTGCTGGCGGCTCGTGCTTGCCTGGTGATGCAATGGAAAGGGGCCAAGGTACCTGGAAAGAAAGAATAGATTAATGTCGCCACAAACATATGCATAATGGAAAGGATAACTGCAGCACTCCATGGGAAAGCAGCTCTGTGTGAACAGCTGTGGGGCGAAATTAGGGCTAAATATTTGGCTAACCAGTAGAAGAATGCTTTGTATATTGTGTAAGTGTCCCGGACGTCACTATCCTGATGATTATACCAGGAGAGTGCCCACCCTCACTTGAGATGGGGCACCCAAGTAGGTTTAATTTGTATACCAGACAGGGCCCCCACGCGACGGGCCTAGCCATTCACTAATAGCAGAGGCACAAACTGTCCACATACCACGACTGAAAGACCATATGCTGGTGGTACATGGGAGAGAAGACAGTGTTCAAGGGGGAGTGGGGGAGGGAAGGAAGAGGGGGGAAAGGTAGTGTGTACAAGGAGGTGTTGTTGGGGCTAGGGATGTGAATGAAAAGTTTATGTTAATATCATACCCCAAGTTATGTTTCTGATATGTGTAATGATGTCACCTAAAAACTTTAATAAAAACAAAATTTAAAAAAAAGCTTTTCAGATTAAAAGAAAAATGTTGATTTTCCTATTGAATAAACTTAAGAAATTACTTAAGGTGACTACACCATTCCATAGAAATATAGAAACAGTGCATGTACTTACACATGACAACTTTTTTGACGTGTTTGGCGGAGAGTCGAAACACACTTCTCATACAGAAAGATTTTTTTAATGAAGAGAGTTACATTCAAAGAAAGAATGTGCCCCTTGCTATTGATGAGTGTGGGCGTAGCTATGAAGTCGAAAATGGCATGATTTAAAAAAAAAGAAGAAATCCTAATGTCGGACTGATAATACAGAAATTGAAATTTTACTTCAGTCTAGAATAAAACCTATAAAGCAACATGAGGTATGGACATACATTCTTTTCTGCAATATTGATATGTTTTCTTGTAGAGTGTAGAGATTTTTGCAAGTTTTGCACAAAAATAATGATGTCCAAAGGCAGACCAGGATGCTACAGAGAATAGATGACTTTGAAGGTTGTGAAAAAACAGGACTTCTGGGTATCTCTCTAGCTTGTCTTGATAAAAGTAGATGTAACGGTCAGTTTCATCATATACAGATGTTGGCTGCACATCATACTAAAATGAAATACCTTCTAATTAAACTCTATGGGCCTCATCACGAGTTGGGTGCTAGCCCTGGTGGTCTTACCGCCAGGGCTACTAGCCCTACTGCCAAACCCCCCGGCGCTATTGGCGCCGGATCACAGGTTTGGCTGAACGGTAAGTCCCTATTCCCCATTGGGCCCATTTGGGAATTTCCCGTTCCCCATTGGGCCCAATGGGGAATGTTTGGCGGTATTACCGCCAGCGGTAATAGCGCAGAAAATCAGCAAAATCGTGGCAGGTTTGCTCCCGGCTCAGAGCTGGGGGTAAATCCACCAAGCCTGTGATTTGGTGGACCCTTAAATACCAAACTTGTGATGAGGCAGTATGAGTGTAAAACACCAAGTATGTCTCTTGCATTTTTAAATAAAACACTTCTGACTGGAATTGTAGAGGGTTTAGTTTCTACAGTGCAAATGATACATATCATGCATTTAAGAGATTATGGGCGTCATTACGAGTTTGGTGGTAGCCGTGGCCTTATTAAGGGCACGGCTACCGCCAAACTCGCTACCGGCACTGGCACCCGCGAATGGGCCATTACTGGCCCATTACGAGATGAATGCGCCAGTAATTGCCCATTTGTGGGTGCCGGTGTGGGTGGGCTCCCGATCCCCATTCCGCCCCATAGTGCAGAATGGGGGTGGGGAGCATGGTAGCACCGGCACCGTTTATAACGGTGCCGGTGCAATCACGAGTTCTACTCGCGTGTGCAGCACTGCACGCCTGCTCTGACTAGGCATGCAGAGCGGCACCCGCGAGCAGAACTCGTAATGTGGCGGTACGATAACAACGGCGCCAGTAGCACTACCAGTGCCGTTGTTGCCTTACTGCCACATTCGTAAGGAGGCCCTATGTTTACGTAGATGAAACACTTACAGGAAGTGGATATGATCGTCCTATGCTTTCAATTGACCTGATTTTTCAACAGTAAAAATAAGTATCGCAATGTTTCACTTGTCTTCTTCTGAAAGACCTGAGATTGTTCACGTATCTTGTCAACACACTTTTTATAAGTCTCAAGTTCAACTAATATACATTGAGGAGAAAATGAAACAGTCTAGAAGATGTTTGGAAAGAAATGTATCTGTATATGTTTGTAGAAGAACGATTTGACACAAGTGAGGCACTTTACGTTTGTAAACACTTTGCTGGGTTTTATAATCAAACAAGTATTTCTCTTGAAAGACATCGTATTGTCTGATATACCGGTTGTGCTTCAAAAATGTAACATATTTGAAGTGATTGCATTGCAAACTGTTCATCCTTTCCAAATTGTTAGATTGCAAACAAAGATGTCAAATCTGTCTACAAATTCATTAGTGCAAGGTGTGAGAGGCACAGTTGTGTATTTACCTCTCAATTTGGAAGAAACGTCAACACTCTAGGAGTGAAGCGTGACATTGCAGATTCTTTGTTTGTTTTTAGTAAATGGTGTTGCCACAACAGATAAGAACATTTGGCACAGCTTAAAGATATTGGATAGGTGAAAAAATACATTGGTGTTTCTATTGGAGCACAATGATTTATACAAAGGCAGTCTGAATGTACCAGACATGTGCATGCTTGATGTTGAGTCAACAAACAAACGCAGTGAAGGTCAGTTCCAATGTCTATCTGTTGCAGAAGGGAATCATTTGTATGAACATTATACTATTCATCCTCTACACTCTTGTGAATCATGGGTGACAGTTTGGAATTGTATCAAATGAAAGCAACCAAAGGTGCACCAATAAGTGTCTGGGAAAAGAAGTTAGAAGCGTGTTGTTTCCCTATACTCTTTCCTACTGGAACAGGAGGCAGATTGGATGATCAGAAGGTTCCAATTTCTTCTTCAGAATATTGTTGTACAAGAATGTATTCTGAAGATTTCCTATTCCGCACCAATGATGAATATATGTTTCACTTATTGTATGAAAGTGAATTTTCAACATTATGTTATGCTGTTGCTCAGGCACTTCAGACCAGAACTAGATTTCAAAATCTTTCTGCATGTGAGATGCTGTAACAGGTGAAAGAAAAAAATGAAGTTTTAGAAGGTAAACCTACCAATATTCTTGCCACAATGAGAGGAACATGGGAATATTGGTGTAGGAGACACTCAGAGGTTAGTTGCATGTTCAGAAACCTAGGCCCTCCAACTTGGTTTGTGACTAAGTTGCGCCGAGTATGTTTGGAATGATCTTGCAGATTGGATTTGTGAAAGTAATCCACAGAAAGAGGACACAGAACACATGACACCAGGAGAATTATGCTCCATTGACCCTGTAAGTGTATTGCGGTTCTTTCTTCACAGATTTTTAGCCCTGTTACACTTTATATGTAATAAAGAAAATTGTCCACTAGAAACTGTGGAACATTTCTTTTGCAGAAAAGAGTACCAGGCACGTGGGGCTCCACATATGCATAAACTGTTGTGGATTAAAGATGCTTCTCAGTTTGGTAAAGAAAGTGATGGTTGTGTGATGGAGTTTAAAGAAAAATATGTTACTTGTTCCATTCCTGCTCAGCATCTGAATGCTGATTTACGGAACAAGGTGGAAAGATTTCAAAAGCACTAATTTGTTAAGTACTGTCAGAGACAATACAAAAGTAAAGACAAGTACTACACTCAGTGCAGATTTGGCTTTCCAAGGCCCGTGACACCAGTTGGTTGAGTGAATAGTTTGATGTAATCTTTTAGACACCATGTTACTGGTGAGTCACCGATAAATACCTACAATTTAAAAAGAGATAAGGAATGCCAATTCATTAATGATTACAACCCTGTCATTGCTCAGCTTTGGAATGCAAATACTGACGTACGATATATTGCTGATGGTATAACAGCTGTTGCTCGTTATGTTACAGCATACATGACAAAAGCTGAAAAGAGCAGTGCAGCTGAATTATGGGCAGACTTATCAGCAGATAAAAGTCTTACTCAGAAACTTCTAAGCTTTGGTCTGAAAATGCTCTCACATAGAAAGTGTGGTAGCTACAACGCTGCAGATCAGCTAACTAGTTTGCCTCTGAATGGATGTAGCATTAATGTATTTTGGATAAGTCTTGGCCGAGCTAGTACTAGAAATCGGGTACTGAAGCCTTTGAGTGAAATTCAGCAATTAGCTGAAACAGTACCTGACAGTACAGAGATTCTGAAAACCAACTTGATTGATACATATTATCGAAATCGATCTGCAGAGGTGGAGAATCTTTGCTTATATGAAGTAACAGAACGATATTCATATTGAAACATTGACGTAGTGACAGAGGATGGTTTAAAGTACATGGATGTACTGGTCGTCTAGTGAGACATGAGAAGGCAAGTCTCATCAACCACATGAAACTGTCTTGGCAAATTGCAGGGAAAAATGAATGGTTTCATTTTTGTCTTTTGCAGTTGTTCTTCCCATGGCGTGCAGGGAGTGATTTGCTTTGATGTATTGAATTTTTTGACGAATCATTTTTTGCAAAGAACAGCCTAATTACATATCCACATTTTGAGCAGTACTTGGAGTTACTGGAGAAAGAACTATGCCAAGAAGAACGTTTGTCAGCTGAATTGTCAAAAGAGACTCCTGAGGGCAGTCAAGATTCTGCACCAGGAAGTCAAAATGTGCTTGGTGAGCCAATTATTCAAACTGATGTTCAGCTTGCCATGGAAGAAGTAGAAAGTGCCGTGCAACAAACTAAAGTTTCAGATGCCAAGTATGATGAAATAGTTAGTAAACTTAATATAGAGCAACAAGAAGATTATAAAATCAAAGATAGGTTCTTACATGGTTTACTGCATGACAAGCATGAATGTTCTTGTGTCCAATACAAACCTTTATTGATGGTTGTTAGTGGACAAGCAAGAACAGGTACATCTTTTTTAATTCATGCAATTAGAGCTATGATCCAAAATGTAATGGATTGCTCTTTGTCATGTATTATAAGTGCTCAAACAGGTTTAGCAGCATTCAATGGAGGAGGTGTTACTTTACATCAACTGTTAATGCTACCAGTGGAGCATGACAACAAACTAGAGTATCAGAATTGCATCAAGTGCAGCACAAGAAGTAGGAAATGTTCTAAGAAAATGGAATACCTTGATTGTAGATGAAGTAAGCATGGCGTCTAACTTGATGCTAGCTTTCATTCACTTGCGAAAGCAAGAGGTTTTGAAAACTGACAACGACGTTTTGTTTGGAGGTAAACCTTTACTTGTTTTTGGAGACTTGGCCCAATTAACCCCTATGATAGGTCACCCAGTTTTCAAGATGCTGCAATCTAAGTATAGTCAAAGAACTATGGGGAGTATTGGTAATTTTAAACTTTGGTATTGTTTTGAATTCCAGGAACTTACCATTAATATGAGGCAATCTGCTGACTTAGAGTATGCAGAAATGCTTAACACAATTTATATTGCTGTTCTTGAGAAGAATGTGAAAGCATTCTTAAAGGAAAGACTGATTTCTAAGAGGTTTCATGCAGATTGCACTTTGTCTGATGTCATGTTGACTCTTCAGGAAAGAAAGATTTCTTGTGTTGCGTTGATGTGTAAACTTGCAACGTGTAACAAGTTCAACTCTACAATGCTGCTGTCAAAGAAGCAACACATTATGGAGATAAAATTGTGTGATGTTTTAGATGGTCATGTTATGCCATTGGAGTTGGATAAAAGAGCAAAAGCTTGATTAGTTCAACTAGAGGATTCAATTTATAAAACAGCAGGGCTAAAAGCAGTTTTAAAACTGTACCATCAATGCATGGGTAATGTTAAAGAGGAGCTTGAATGTAGAAATTGGTCTAGTCAAAGGAGAGATGGGAAGAGTGATTGCATTTCACACCTTTCCTCACAGTACAAATATTGAACATGTTGAAGTTAAGTTTGATCGTGTAGAAGGAAGTTATTTGATTTTTCTGACCTCTGCATGTTTTATGCTTTTTAAGGATACCTTTGTGAAAAGATCTGCATATGCAATTACTATTTATAAATCACAGGAGTTTACTTTAGAAGCAGCATGTATTGATATTGGTCATACAGTGTTTAAAGAAGGAATGTCATATGTAGCACTGTCACGTATGAAAAATATTGAAGGTTTATTTTTAACAAACTTTGATAAAAAAAAAAAGTGGCAGCTGACATTCCTTGCATTGAAGAATAAAATAGGTTACCTGTACTGTATACACCTCACCTGAACCTTGTACCTGTACCTGCCAAGCAGTTAGCCAGGAAGCATAAGGAATGGGCGAAACTACATTCAAGTAACATTATTTCTCTTAAGACTAAAAAACAAGACAATCTACCAGAGTTGCAAAGTCATTCAACTATGACATACTCCCATTGTAGATTTAGTAATGAAACAAGAGTTGAATGCTATTCTAATGCAGCTTTGTGTATATTGTTTCAAATGACACCATTGATGCAAGAAGAAACAGCTTCCACAGCAACCAAACAGCTGTGTGTGGAACTTTCATTTCTTAAAATATCTGTAGATGAAAAAACCACACAGTACACATTTGGCTATGTCAATCTGAAATGTAGTAGCTGTTGCAAGTGGAAATCAACAATTTTCTCAAAATACACAGGAACATAGTCAAGAATGTTTAATGACTGTCTTCGATTTATTACTCCATAAAACTGTTAGTGTAGATAGATATGCAGGAATTAGTTACAATGGAATCATGTGTCCACAATGTAAGAAAGATTACACTACTCAGGATATTTCAGAAAGACTTCTTTTTATATATTCCTATCCCTTATCAGAGAAGTGTGCATTTTTCTGATCTTCTCACTAAAGCTTTCCATGATATGCAATGCAGTGACTGCGGTTGTAATTTACAATCTACACTGCAAAATCTAGTTTTTAATAAGTATGTGTTCATTATGTTTCAAAGATACAGTATAGATGGTAGAAAAATTAACACGTCAATAATGAATTTTGTAAATAGTCAAGTGTCTAATAGTAAGAAAACTTTTAATACATGTTCAATTATTTTTCATGAGGGGGCATCCATTCACTGTGGACATTTCACAACATGGGTGCGTACAGAAGTAGATTGGCTTGTCTGTAATTACTCTATAGTCACACATCAAGTTAGATTGCCAAAGGATTTAAAAAATGCTTAATGTTGTTAGAACCAAAGTTTTAAAATATATGTTTTATATTCTTTGTGAATAGAAACATGCAAAATAAAAGTTTGAAATGAAGAATAAGCTAATACATGTTTTATGTAAAGTAGAATATAGATTGTTAATAGAATGCATTTTAAAATTAGTATGAAATAAATGTAGAGATAATATTCTGAACATTACATAAATTAGAAGCGAAAACAGCATTCTGCAATCTTCTACTTCTGTTTTATTGTGTAAAACAGTGTATATTTTAATACGTACAAATGTTCCCTAAATGTGCAAGGCTACATAAGTGGTTCTATGTACATTATTTTGAGTGCTAGGGAGTGTAGAAGGTCATGACTGTATACATATGAAAAAAGTAAACAGTAGGATGTAGATAAAAAATAAATAAAGCACAATGTTTCTAAAATAAATGACATCTAACTACTAATAAGAGTTTTAGAGAAGGATTTAGATATATTGGCCCTCATTACGGGTCCAGCGGTAAATATCCGGTGCTACCGTGATGATGGTCGTACCGTTTCTGCCACTGCGTGGTGGCAGAAGCAAGGTAGGCTTACGGCTTGGCGGCCACGCGCATCACCAATGCACGGAACCAGTGCCACCACCATCACGGAAACGCTGTTGGAGACAGATGTACCGCCACAAAACCTGGTTGTGCATCCGCCTCCGCCACGTGCATGACGGACATAGCGGCACCGCGAACGCGGAGCCTGAAACACAGGAACCGGCAATACCGTGATTGCCGGAAACGGAAAGAGAGCGGCGGCAGCCATTACAAAAATCACAATCCACTGCAATCCTCGGGTACCAGAGGCATCCAGCAACTGTGAGCGGGCAAACATACAGAGGAACATAGCATCAAGAATCCTACAACACCGCATGCGGAAGCCCAGCTTCAGTGAAGCAGAACTCACCCTGCTTGTTGACCACATAGTGGAAAATGCAGGGGAGTTATTTTCAGATGTCCAGAGGCGCAGCACGCAGCTGAGGCGCAAGGTCATATGGTCTGAGGCTGCCCAGAAGGTGCCAGCTGTGGGGGGGTCACAGCCCGTAGCGTCAAGGACTGCCATAAGAGATAGGATGACCTCTGCATAAGGGTGCGCAATCTTCTGTCAGCCCACAGACGTCAGTGCACTGCAACAGGTGGTGGACCACACTCACCACTAAAGCTGCTCCCATGGGAGGAAAAGTGTAGCAGTGTTCTGCACCTCGAGGGAGTCTGTGCAGCGGAGGCAGGAGCTGGGACACCTGGTGAGGCTGGTAAGTACCAAAAATGCAAACAAGGTGAATCAAGCTAAACCTGCACCCCAAGCACACCCAGTACTCCCATGGCCCCCCCAAGCCAGTCAGATGGCCTGCACCCAAGTATGACCCATACACACACACATGACAATGCCTCACACATCAAGGCTTGTAACCACAATGTGATGTTAGTCGATGACTGTGTTGCATGTATTTGTACAATACACATCCTGTCAGTGCACTAACAGCATGCCTTTCAATCACCTACAGGAACATCATCTGAGACCGAAGGGGACAACAAGGGACATCGAGGGAGACGGGACATGCATGTCGGCCAATGCAACATCAGTCATCCTCCGCTGGAGGCACTGTGGCCACCTGTGAAGTTATGCAGGCCCAGGTACACCACGCCCAGGAGACCAACACCCCTGCTGCCCCTGGGACACAGCAGGCACCCCAGGCCCACAACCCTGCTCCCTGCTGCCTTTGGGACACAGCAGGCACCCCAGGCCCACACCCCTGCACCCCCTGGGACACAGCAGGCACCCCAGGCCCACACCCCTGCTGCCCCTGGGACACAGCAGGCACCCCAGGCCCACAACCCTGCTGCCACTGCAATCCCAGAGGGACGTGCAACACCACCACCCGCCAGGCCGAGTCCTAGAGCATGGACAGGAGTCCAGAGGAACAGCCTGTTCAAGCCTTCAGAATGGACAGTGAGGAGAACCCCAACACCCCGGACCAACTGGGCATATTCAGTCCCATGGGCCCCCGGAGTCCCATGCGATCCCCATCACCATCTTTGCAGATCGGCAGCCGTCTACAACAGATTGAGGAACGGCAGGACATGCTAGCCGGACTTGTCCAGCAGTATCTGAAGGAGTATAGGCTGCAACGTGAGAGCAACCAGGCCACTGGGCGCCGGGTTGCACGTGCCATTGGGCGTTGTGCCATTTCCAACATGCAAATGTCACGTAGGGACCGTGAGAGAAACAGTGTACAGTCTATCATAGCGGAAACAATGGCGCTGGCCCCATAGGCCATCATGGCACGCCTGCCACCGCATAACCCCACAATGCCCTCCACGAGTACCACACCAACCAGTTCACAGGCAGGCAGCCCCAGGAGGAGGTCCACACGGCTGTCTGGGGCATCTCAGAGGGACATACATGCTCCCAAATGTGGAAAGAAGTAGTGCTGTTCCATTGACAATTGATGAGGTGGAGGGGGGTTGCATAGTTGGGATATGGAGTTGGGGCCTGGGAGATGGGTGGGTACGTTTGGGTGTGTATTGTTGTGGCACATGGTTGATATGCTTGTGATGAATGTTCAAAAGAAATTGTGAATCAATGCTTCCCGTGCACGTTGTCCGTCCATGGCACCCCACCCTGGTTGCACACCCATCCCATCATCATCGTTATCCTCTCCATCCTCATCTGCTGGGTCCATGTCCGGGGGCAGTGCAATGTTCAGACGCATACACATATTGTGCAGCATGGCACATGCCAGCCCAATTTTGCCCACCTTCACAGGGCTATACATCAATGCCCCGCCGGATCTGCTGAGGTATCGGAACCTGGCCTTCAGCAGTCCAAAAGTCCACTCTATGATGCTCCGTTTCTATATGTGTGCCCGGTTGTAGGCCTCTTCATATCTGTTCTGTGGTCGTCTGATGGGTGTCATGAGCCATGGCGTGAGGGGGTCTCCGGCTTCACCTACATGGGAGTGACAGAAAGGTGATCTGATGTTTATGGTGGGAATTAAGTGCTGTCAATGATGGCATGTGCACACTCTCAAGTATAGTGTTGGCACAGAACATAGCACATGGCACAGATTACTGATAACCTGCTAAATTGTCTTAGATGCACTCTTCATTATTACACACTTGACACACTCTTTCCTACTGAGACTGCTTGGCATGCTCATTGTCTGCATTAATGATACCTTCTAGGCAACTACATGTCTTATTTCTTAAAATGTGCACACTGCACTTTGTGTACATACTAGGTGCCTCATGTCTTGTAAGGTGCTGTCAAAATCAGCCTCATGCACCCACAGCGCACAGGAGTATTGACACAGCTGCGCGGAGTGTGCAAAATAGGCATTGTGCACATTGGAGAAACTGGTATTTTCTCGCCAGTGCCGATATTCTCATAAACATGTCACCATTGCATGGTCTGCCACTCCGTGGTTCGGGGGTGTTACCATTAGCCAGTATATGGATTCCCACGGCATGGCAAACTGTCATTTGTCAATTGCAGCGGTAAGCTGGGTGTACTCTGGTGCGTGTCTATTTGCCCACCCCCCACTAGACAGAGGTTCTTTATTGGTCATTCTACTCACCCAACAGCCATGAACACTCTGGTGTTTGTCTATTTGCCCCCCCCACTACACAGAGGTCCTGCATTGGTCATTCTACTCACCCAACAGCCATGAGCATTCTGTTGTGTGTCTATTTGCCCCCCACTACACAGACGTCCTGCATTGGCCATTCTACTCACGCAACAGCCATGAGCATTCTGGTGTGTGTCTATTTGCCCCCCCCCCCCATCCCCACTACACAGAGGTCCTGCATTGGCCATTCTATTCACCCAACAGCCATGAGCACTCTGGTGTGTGTCTATTTGCCCCCCCCCCACTACACAGACGTCCTGCATTGGTCATTCTACTCACCCAACAGCCAGTTGCTCTCTCCGTGGTAACATGCTGTGAGGTTTTTACTCGGGACCCTCGAACCGAGTAGGCGGAACGTAATACGCAGGAGCCAGGATCACACACAACTTGTCTTTATTGATACAAGGCAGGAACTGCCAACTCCCCGTAGCCCCCCCCTAACCCAACCTCACTTCCTCTTACTGGAGAGAATGAGACCGCAACGGCGGTCTGCCCACACAACGATATGGGCGGGCTGCATGCCCTGTGGAACGACCTGACATCTACCTCCTTTTTAACAGTCAAGACACTTGACTCTCCTCACTCCATCTCCTCTATGAGTCTGTGAGGTTTCAGACGGCTTCTCTGGGGTCGACCGTTGTTGCAGGGTGTCCTTTCAGCTTGTCCCCGTGACATCATATTGTCCTCGCTTTCCGAGGCCTCACACTCTCCCAGGTAGGGGGTGTCCCGATCGTGATCATCGTCAATGTATCCGGTTCCATCCTGTACGTACTCCATGTGGCTCCTCCGAGGCTTGAAGTACGATACATTCTGAGTGACAGAGGATTGGTCGTTTCTCTGGGCCGTGATCATTGTCCCTTTTCTATGTGTGACAGTCAGTGGTTCTTGTGTGAATGTGGCGTCCTCCTTTCTTTGTTTGGGTTGTCTCAACCACACTTGGTCTTCAGGCTCAATGTCGGACTCCTGTGCTTTCCTTTTATGGTCCGTGACTTCCTTCATTCTGGCCTTCGCTGTGACATTTTTATCTCTGGCCTCCTGTTCGAGTGGCGTGGCCTCGGTCGAGTGCGTGTTTTCCGGCAGCCGCGTCTGAATCGGTCTTCGGAACATCAGGTCAGCTGGGCAGATGCCCGTCGTGCTATGGGGCGTGTGTCGATAGTCCCTAAGGAAATGATAGAGTGCTTGCTCAAAAGGCTTGTTAAGTATGGCTGCTATTTGTAGGGTTCTTTTGATGTTGGCCATGAATCTCTCGACCATGCCGTTTGCCTGGGGCCATCGCGGTGTAATTTTCCGATGGTGAAACCCCATGTATTTCGCAAAGTTTTCGAAGTCCTTGCTCATGAATGGTGCTCATTGTCGTACTTTATGACCCTGGGTATTCCGTATGTGGACAGCATGCGGTCCATTGCCGGGATGACGCTGGAGGCTGCGGTGCTGTCGACGATTTGTGCCTCTGGAAATCTTGAGTGCTCGTCTATCAGCACTAGCACGTATGTGCCATCTCTTAGGGGTCCAAAGAAATCCGCCGCAAGTTCCTCCCACACATGTCCCGGTAATGTTGACATGTGAAGTGGGTTTGGGTGTCGCGGCGGTGCTACTTGCGCGCACGTCGTGCATTGGCCTATCATTTCTTCTACCATCGCGTCCAGTCTGGGGAACCACACCTTTTGCCGTAGTAGTCTCTTGGTGGCGACCACTCCCCGTTGGCTTTCATGGGCTACTTGGATCATTCTGGTGCGTAATGACTTCGGGAGGAGTACCTTGCACCCTTTTAGTATTACATGATCGTCGACTATGGAGAGTTCGTCTCTGACCTGGTCTATGAGTTTGTTGTCTTCTTGAATCTCCTCCGGTTCCTGTCTCGCTTGTTGAAGCATGTACGCTCTTCTGTCTTCCTGCATGCAGTGACGTATGATTCGCAATGCCGAGTCCTGCTCTGACTGTGTGATTATGTCTGCCCACCCCACGGGCAGGGGCTGCAAGTGGTGGACAACATAGTTGAGGTATTCATTGGCGATGGATGGTTGAGGGTTGGCAGGGCCAGTCGGGTGGCGAGACAGATAGTCAGCCGGGTTGTCTTCTTTTCCCGGGCGGTGCTTAGTGGTGAATTTGTGGTCCTGCAGACGTAGACCCCATCGGGCTATCCTTGGCGGCATCCTTGATTTGGGGTCTCCGTAGATTGTAAGCAAAGCCTGGTGATCCGTTATGATAGTGAACTCCTTGCCGTATAGAAACAGGTGGAAGTTCTCGCATGCCCACTCCACCGCCAGGCTCTCCTTTTCGGCCTGGGAGTACGCTTGTGTCATGCGCTGCCGAGCCGATTGGCTGTTACTTCCGCGATGGAGGCTCCGGCGCCGACCGTAGTTCCAGCACGTTGCGTTTCCTTGCGTGCAGTCACGGTCTAGTTTTCCTTCAACATGGCGGTCACTGGGAAGTACATAAGTCTCCCTCTCCCAGCTATCAATGCGTTGCAACCCCCGTAGCTTCCGCTTCAGCCTTTTGGGTGAGACGCTAGTTTTCTGTCTTGCGGCTTGCCGCTCTGTCTCTTCACCTTATCGCTCCTTGCGATACCTCTTTTCTTCCGCTAATCCCCCCTCTCTTTCTCTTTCCCTTCCTGGTTCTTGGTTGGTTTTCTCTTTCATTTCCGGTGGCTCGCCCCTGCTCCTCGGCTTGAGCCTCTCTCCCTTTCTCCTGGGCCCTGCTGCCGCTCGAGTTTTCTTGCTTGAGCTTCCCTCACGCTTCTCCCTTTTAGTGAGAGCGCTTCCTGGTCTCCGTCGCCTTCGGCTCTGCTCCGCCTCCACAGCCCGCAGGGGCCGTCCACCTTCACTTCTTCGACGTTTCAAGCATTCACTGTGGCTTCCTCTCGTGGTAGGCAAGTTGCTTCATCCACAAGGAGAGATTTCTGCGCATGTCGGCGTCTCAATACAGACGAATTGGAGGATTACCATTCAGGTGAGGAGGAGAAAGGGAAGGAATTGGACAGATTGCAACGCCTAGAAACCAAGATGTCGGCAGAGGAACAGATCCAGGAACTCTGGAAGGCGGTTCAGGGCTTATCACAAGAGTTGCAGACTGTCAAGACTGAAAACATAGTCCTACGACAGCTTGCCACTACCCGAGATATTCCGCCTGCCGAACTACCCCCAATGTCGCTCCCCTCAGGGAGGTTTGATGGTTCACCAAAGAAGATAAAAGAATTTTTGGAGGCGTGTGTGGTGTACTTCACCTTTAGGCCTCGTGCCTTCGCTACCGATCAATCCAAAGTAGGGTTTTTGATCTCAAACATGACGGGCAATGCCCTTGCTTGGGCCACACCGTTGGTTACCAGTGCCAACCCCATACTACACGACTTTACCAGGTTCCAGGGTTTACTGAAACAGACATTTGAGCGACCGGAACTAACATTCACTGCCAGCGAGGACTTGTTGGATGTACGACAAGAGGCCTGAGATGTTCTTACATACATATCTCGAATCAAGGCTCTGGCCGCAGAAGCGGGTTGGCCGGAACAAGCTCAGTACGCCATATTCAGAAGGGGCTTTCGAGAAGAGATCAAGGACGAGCTAGCCAGGTCCTCCCGACCACCAACCTTTTCTGATCTGCTATCTTCCACATTACAGATTGAGTACCGCCTTCAGGAACGCTGAGCCAAATGCCACAAGCATCGCCTCGCAACGGGTTCTCCTGCCTCCACTCCGTCTACGTCCCCTTCTTACTCTTCCTCCCACTCCTTCGAAGAACCAATGCAGATTGGGGCTACCAGAGGCCCTCTTTCATTTGCGGAGCGAAGACGGAGAAAGGAGAAGGGACTGTGTGCCTATTGCGGGTCAGAGCAGCACCTACTTCAGGAATGCCCGGTGGTTCCAACCAGATCACAGGGAAACGAAACTCCTCGGCGCCAGTAGGGACTTGGTTCCGAGGATCACCTTGCAATTTCCTACGTCCCTACGTACCTCTCTCTATTTCAACTCCCAGCACTTTGGAGGATTCCAGGTTAATGGTGATTCCGGTATGTATCGAATCCCAGGGGAGATCCATAGATGCCCTAGCCCTCCTGGACTGTGGGGCTGCCGGAAACTTTGTGGACTCTCTATGGGCTGAGAAGGTGGGCCTTCATAGAGTAGCCCGTAAAGAGGATCAAAAGGTAGAAGGGGTGGACGGTTCTCCCCTCTCTTCGGGCCTGATAACACATACCACGGAGGAACTAGGAGTCACCATTTTCCAACATACAGAGGTGCTCAAGTTCGATATCATCCGAGCAGCCCATTTTCCGATCATTCTAGGAATAACTTGGCTTCGCAAGCACAATCCTCAGGTAGACTGGACCAGCAACCAGTTGAGTTTTTTGTCTCTATTTTGTAGACAGCATTGCTTCTCAAGGTCATTTCAGAACAATCACCAGACTGCGACGATATTAACAAGTGGTCATGTGGGAATCCACGCTTTGCCACGTTTTTGTTTACCCTACCAGGAGGTCTTCAAGGAAACAATACTGGCCAAACTGCCTCCACATAGGCCGGAAGATTGCTCTTTGGAACTAGAACCAAATGCTTTGGTCCATTTTAGCCGGATGTTCTCCTTAACCCAATCTGAGAGACAAGTATTAAAGGGATATTTGGATCCTAATCTGCAAAACGGTCTTATTCAACCCTCCGGCAGGAGCTTCTTTATTTTTCATAAAAAAGAAGGACTCCCCCGATTTGCGTCCTTGCATCGATTACAGAGGACTTAATAAGGTTACCATAAGAGACCGTTATCCCATGCCCCTCATTTCTGAGATCATAGAGGCTGTTCAAGGGGCTCGCATTTTCACCAAACTGGACCTACGTAATGCATACCATTTGCTTCGCATTGCCAAGGGTGATGAATGGAAGATGGCATTTCGCACCCCGTTCGGTCTATACGAATACAAGGTGATGCCATTCGGATTGGTGAATGCCCCAGCTATATTTCAGCGGTTCATGGACCGATTATTCTCCGATCTACTTCTGGTCACGGTCGTCGTCTACCTGGATGACATTTTGGTTTACTCATCGGATCTGGATTCCCATATCCTTCATGTGACTCAAGTACTAGAGCGTCTTCAACAATACAAACATCTGGTCAAACCAGAGAAGTGCGTGTTTGCAGCCTCCTCAGTGCACTATCTCGGATACGTTCTCTCTGGGGACGGTATTTCCATGGATGCAGGCAAGGTCGAGGCCATACTGGGTTGGTCCTCCCCTGGTAATGTGAAGGAGGTACAAAGGTTTCTTGGTCTCTCAAACTTTTACAGAAGGTTCATACCAAACTTCTCTGAGGTAGTTCTTCCCATCACTAGTCTCTTGAGGAAAGAGTCAGGGCCTTTCTTGTGGTCACCAGAAGCTGAACAGGCTTTTAGGGATCTGAAGAAATTGTTCTGTTCCGCTCTGGTTCTTCGTCATCCAGATCAAAACCGACAGTTCATCGTTGAAACAGATGCATCTGCCATGGCTATAGGGGCAGTACTTTTGCAAACCTACAATGCTGTGGAACATCAAGTCGCCTATCTCTCTAAAACATTGTCCCCCAGTCAACTCAATTATTCGGTTCTAGAAAAGGAACTACTCGCAATGAAACTGGCTTGTGAGGAGTGGCGACATCTACTGATGGGAGCACGTCATCCCTTTATCCTCAGGACTGACCATAAGAATCTCAAAGCATTACAAAACATGGAGTGCGTGAATTCTAGGCAGGCCAGATGGGCTTATTTCTTTGCCCAATACGACTCCATATCACTTATGTACCTGGCACCTCTAATAAGGTGGCGGACGCCTTGTCTAGGAAGGAGATTCCGGGGGAGGGTGCCCCTAATCCTCGGGAGACCATGTTCAAAAGGAATAAGATCCTGGGATTTATCAATGTTTTCTTTCAGGAAATTAAGACCGCTTTAGCTTCGGAAAGGTCAACGTCTCTGGGACCACAAGGAAAGGCATACACCGAGAGGGAAGGTTTAGTGTTTTTTGGTAACCGACTGTACATTCCAGAAGGTCCTTGGCGCAAGAAGATCATTCGGTGGTGCCATGATTCACTGACTGCGGGTCATAGAGGAGTGCTTAACACAACTGAACTCATCGCAAGAAGGTTTTTTTTGGCCGAATTTAAAAGGAGAGATTAAGGACTACGTCAAGGCTTGTCCGACATGTGCCAGAGCCAAATATCCCTCTGGAAGGCCCTTAGGTTTGCTTACCCAACCAGAGATGCCAACACGCCCATGGGGTCTCATATTGACCGATTTCATTGTGGACCTACCAGAGTCTGATTCCTGTACTTGCATCATGGTGACGATAGACACCTTCACTAAATTGGCGCATTTTTCCCCGCTGCCTGGATTACCTACCGCCACTCAAATGGCAGAGACCTTTACACGAGATGTCTTTAGACTGCATGGCCTACCAGATAAGATCATTTCCGACAGAGGTAGTCAGTACGTCTCAAACTTCTGGAAGGCTTTGTGTTCTAGGGTCGGCATTGAAAGGGCACTTTCTTCTGCTTTTCACCCTCAGTCGAACGGCCAGACGGAACGACTGAATGCCACCCTAAAGCAATATCTGAGATGCTATATCAACCAACAGCAGGATAACTGGGTATCTTTATTACCCACAGCGGAATTTATGTACAACAATTCCACCCATTCCGCACTAGGTCTCACTCCTTTTTTTTGCACGTACGGAGTGCATCCTCGATCCATTTTTCCCCTGATTCCGGTTCCCACCAATTCTCCCACTGCAGAATCGGTGCTTCAATCCATTGGGGAGGCGCATAAAACAGCTAAACTCAGTCTACAAAGGAGCAGAATCCGAAACAAGGAACGGGCTGACATACACCGGCAGGGTTGTCCCGATTGGAAACCGGGGGATAGGGTGTGGCGCTCTACCAAGTTCCTACCCCGATGGGTTCACCCTTCCAAACTTTCTCCTCGCTTTCTAGGACCTTTTTCCATTCTATCTAAAATCAATCCTGTCTCTTTCAAATTGAAATTGCCTCCTCCTCTCAATCGCATTCACCCTGTTTTTCACTCCTCTCTTCTCAAGCCCTTCACTCAAGATCCTCACCAAAGATTCCTTCCTCATCTTCATATTCAGGGTTCTGGGGGTGCCAAGGAGTACGAAGTTGCGGCTATCCGTGACTCCCGGTTCTACAAAGGTCGATTGGAATACTTAGTCTCGTGGAAGGGTTACCCGGAGTCGGAGGACTCCTGGGAGCCGGTCTCCCACATACATGCCCCCCGATTGCTGCGAAGTTTCCATCGGTGTTTTCCAGGTAAACCTGGGGGATTTCGTTTTGGAGGGGGGCATACTGTCATGCGCTGCCGAGCCGATTGGCGGTTACTTCCGCGATGGAGGCTCCGGCGCCGAGCGTAGTTCCAGCACGTTGCGTTTCCTTGCGTGCAGTCACGGTCTAGTTTTCCTTCAACATGGCGGTCACTGGTAAGTACATAAGTCTCCCTCTCCCAGCTATCAATGCGTTGCAACCCCCGTAGCTTCCGCTTCAGCCTTTTGGGTGAGACGCTAGTTTTCTGTCTTGCGGCTTGCTGCTCTGTCTCTTCGCCTTATCGCTCCTTGCGATACCTCTTTTCTTCCGCTAATCCCCCCTCTCTTTCTCTTTCCCTTCCTGGTTGGTTTTCTCTTTCATATCTGGTGGCTCGCCCCTGCTCCTCAGCTTGAGCCTCTCTCCCTTTCTCCTGGGTTCTGCTGCCGCGCTCGAGTTCTCTTGCTTGAGCTTCCCTCACGCTTCTCCCTTTTAGTGAGAGCGCTTCCTGGTCTCCGTCGCCTTCGGCTCTGCTCCGCCTCCACAGCCCGCAGCGGCCGTCCACCTTCACTTCTTCGACTGCTGGACTCTCGTACCTTCCCTGGGAAGACTTCTGCTCGACCTCCTGCCTCACAAGGGTTTTTTGTCCCAAGAAGGCTTTTTCCCTTGTCGCCTACTACGGGAGAGGAGTCCCAGGACTGCTTGTTTCAAGCATTCACTGTGGCTTCCTCTCGTGGTAGGCAAGTTGCTTCATCCACAAGGAGAGATTTCTGCGCACGTCGGCGTCTCAATACAGACGAATTGGAGGATTACCATTCTGGTGAGTAGGAGAAAGGGAAGGAATTGGACAGCTTGTTCTGTGGGTGTTAGGCTCCTGCTGGCATATGTGGGTTCATGCGGATCAACTTGCGTGAGTATGGCGCCTAGGCCGACAGGGCTGGCGTCAACGATTACTTCGGTGTCTCTTTTGGCATCGAAGTAGGCCATGTCCTCCGCCTTTGCGATGGCGTCTCGTATCGCCTCAAATGCCTTCTGACAGTCTGTGGACCACGTGTAGGGTTGGTCTTTTCTCGTCAGTAGGCGTAGAGGGTTGCTGATTGTCGCGTAGTCTTTTAGGTACCTAGAACAGTAGCTGGCCAGCCCTAGGAAAGATCGAAGCTCCGTCGTAGTTGTCGGGGGTGTGGCATAGTTGAGCACTGCTACTTTATCCGGGTCTGGCCGCCTCCCATTGCTGGAGAAGATGTGGCCGAAGAACCGCAACGATCCTTTCCCAAATTCACATTTGGACTTGTCAGGTTTAATCCGGCCGCTTGCAATGCTTTGCACACTCTGTGAAGAGCCGTGTTGTGTTCTTCCTTAGTCTTACCAAATACCAGGACATCGTCGGAATAATTCTGGCAGTTCGGCACATGTCTGATGATGTGGTGTATCTCCTCCTGAAAAATTTCGGCTGTGGAGGCTATCCCGAAGCTGAGCCTTTTATATTGGAATAGGCCTAAGTGGGTGACGAATGGCGTGATGTATCTAGATTCGGGTGCGATCTCAATTTGGTGGTAACCTTTCGTGAGGTCTAATTTGGAGAAGACTTGCGCCCCATGGAGAAGGTGGATCATGTCGTGATCCTGGGCGCCTGATGTCTCTCCCTCTCGATTGCAGCGTTGGCTCTCCTGTCTATGCACAGACGTATTGACCCGTCGGGTGACTTTTTGGGGACGGGGACAATAGGGGATACGCATGGGGTGGGTACTGACACTGGTTCTATGACGTTGAGTTTGATGAGTTTGTCTAGTTCTTCTTCGACTTGGTGTTGTATGTTGACAGGTATCCCTCGATAGTGCTGAGCGACGGGCGGTATGTCCGGGTTTATGTGCAGCTGTACCTTTCTGTGTTTGAGTTTTCCCAGCCCTTTGAATAGACTTGGAAAGGTTTGTTCTATTGAGTCTGGTCTGGCGAAGTATTTGTGGGCCATGAGCTGGTACAGTATGTGCACCAGACCCATCTCAACAGCGGTCTTAAAGCTCAGGATACACCTGCTGTTGGCTTCTGTCTTGAGAATATGCAGGGGAATTTTTGCCGCATGTGATTTGTGTACGCACCAAGCAGTCATGGTCCCTTTGCAGGGTAATGGGGTTGTGGCTCCGTACGGATATATGTCCACTGTTGCCTTTCTGATTTTCGGAGGGTTGGAGAGTGAGTTGTACGCCTGCTTGCTTATTATGTTAACTGTTGCCCCTGTATCGATGAGGAATTCCAGGGGTGTGTTGTTGACGTGCAGTGTGAGGATTGGACTGTGTTGGGTGGCCATGGCCTTATTGAGTGCCCACACGTACCCTTTTTTCCGTTGGTCATCCTCAGATGACTGGGATTCACTGCCTGATGGGGAACGCATTTCAATGTATCGGATAAATTGTCTCCTTTGAGATCGCCTGGAGCCGTCATTGGGCTTCTGGTCATCCCTGGCATTTGAGCTCCTTCGTGTTCTGTCGTCTCTCCAGGGTCCCATCTGCTCTTCGTCTCCTCTCCCAGCGGGTGGGCTGTGTCGCGAGCTTCTCCTCCTCTCCTGTTGTCTCGGTCTGCTGGGCCCAGGTCAGGGTGCATTTTTGCAGACCGCTCTGTAATGGTCCATTCCGCCGCAGGCAGCGCATTTTTGTCCGACTGCCGGGCAGTCGCCCACGTGTGGATATTCGTACCCGCATTGGTAGCACGTGGCGTCTGAGTGTTTCCCGCTTTGTGAGGGAGCAGCATATAGCTTGTTGATAGTGTCCAGGTTGGGTGTCGGGGGCTGAATGGTGACCTTGCCCAGGCTGTCTAGCTGCGACTCGACTGTTGCTTCCATTCTGGCGAGGGCGAGGATTTCCTCGAGGGACCTTTGCTTCTGGAGTAGTTGCTTTCTAAACGGTTGTGAGATGCAGCCAGCTATGACTTGGGGTCTTAGTGCCTCTTCATTGGAGTATTTGTGGAACTCGCAGTATTTCAACTTGATGCGTAAGCGCATCACAAAATTATCTAGCGACTCCCCTTTTTCTTGTCTCGTGGTATGGATCACATGGCGCTCATAGTCAGTGTTTGTATGAGGTGTGAAATATTCTGATAGTTTCCCATGAAGTTCTCCATAGGTGACAGTGTCTACGTTCATCAATTCACCTGCTATGTCTCTGACAGCAGAACCCACTGTCATGAATAGGGTGTTTTTCAGCATTTCGTCATCGGTTAATCTGATTGCGCCAGTGTAGAACTTAAAATCCCTGAGCCATATGACCCATCTGGGTCCTAGATTGGACGTGTCTCTGACATCGAATGGGCCTGGTATGGGCAGATTTTGGGAAGCGGTACCTGATCCATGCGCCTGTTGAGGATCATCTGTCATGGCTCCAGATCCGCCGGATGAGGACGCTGCTGGGCTCATTGTGGTCGACATGTCCACCGTGTCTGGTGTGTTCCGGTTGAGGCCTGGTGTGTCTCCGGCGTCTTACGCTGTTGCTGGGTTGCCAACCCAGAGCGTGTGCTTGTAGAGGCCGCGCAGGCCCTGTGTTGTGTTGATGGGCTGTAATACGCCCCTTCACCGAACACAGGATTGCCCCCAGGTTCCCGACTCCCACGGGGCCTCCCGCCGCCTGCGGGTTGAAGAGGGAGCAAGGGGGGGGGGGTGATGACTTGCGGGCCTGGCGGGCACGCTCCGTGTTGTGGACGTAGCTCTCTGGCCCCGTGTTACCCGAGCACACCCACGCGAGGGCGGCCTTCCTCCGCCATGCTCGTGGTGCTGAGTGTGTCCCCCTGCGTACGCGAGTCCACGTATTTGAGAGGAGCGCCGATGCGCCATGCCGCTCGGCTGCGGTCCTCTGCGTGCCTCCCCAGCCTCGGGAGCAGAGGTGCACCGACACGCTTCAACCGCTTGACTGAGGGCCTCCTGCTGGCACGGGCAGGTATCACGTACCCTTTCGTTGCCAATTGTGAGGTTTTTACTCAGGACCCTCGAACCGAGTAGGCAGAACGTAATACGCGGGAACCAGGATCACACACAACTTGTCTTTATTGATACAAGGCAGGAACTGCCAACTCCCCGTAGCCCCCTCCCTAACCCAACGTCACTTCCTCTTACTGGAGAGAATGAGACCGCAACGGCAGTCTGCTCACACAACGATGTGGGCGGGCTGCATGCCCTGTGGAACAACCGGACACATGCCCTGTACCGTGGCAATGTGGAGTTCCACAAAACCATAGAGTCGTGTGTCGATCCCAGGAAACGTGCACAGCAATGGGTAATGAGTTGTTCTGCATGACAGACCATCTGCATGTTCAGGGAGTGGAATTGTTTCCGATTTCTAAACACCGTCTCTATGGCAATTCTGGCAGTCAACTCCACATGGGTGCAATCTAGCGCACCTATGCAGTTGGGTGGTGGGTTGGGTGTGGGTGTGGTCCATTTGTAGCTTCCCAGTGGTCTATGGTGTGCAGCTGGGCTAATTTTGACCACCTGGTACCGGTTTACCAGCATGGTTGTGTTGGGAGGGGAGTTGGGTGTGGTCCATTTATAGCTTCCCAGTGACCTATGGTGTGCAGCTGGGCTGATTTTGACCACCTGGGGCATGTCGGTCCTCAACTGGCACTGTTTAATGTCTGGTCAGCCGTGGCGGTAATACAGGCTAGGTGGTCATGGTGCTAACGCCATTTTTATGGCGGTGTTTCCATGTTTCCTCGTAATGTACCCGGTATACCGGCGTGCCGGTAAATCAGGGACGTCTACTGATTCATCCCGCTGTTTGTGGCCACGGTGCTACCGGGTGCGGTAGAACCGTGGGGATCACTTTGCTGTGACAGTGTTTCTGCCATCGCGGCTCTGGATGTACTGGACCGGTAAACACTGCCGGTACGGTGCTACGAGCACCGTTCATTCCGGACCGGCAAAGTTGTTATGAGACCCATTGTGTCTTATTTGTTGTGCATGTAGGTGGCTAGAATAAGGATGCACACATCGTTTTCAAACAGTATTCCAATTCAATAATAAAATGGAAAGATGTGCACTGTGTTGTGTCATTACACTGTGGATGTATTTTTATAGTAGTTTATACAAAATTGTCATTAGCTTCTTAAGCGTCTAGGTGGCCAAAAAAAGGATGCACACCAATTTGAAAAGAAGTATTCAAATGCCAAAGTACAAATAATTATATTTTAAAATGAATTTTGCTTTCAATAAAAATAGTATTCCACACAACTATCTGTGCAAATAAACAATTCCAATTTTTAAAAACATTTCAAAGATGTGTAGATTTTGAGATGTCATTATTAACTTCTTATGTGTGTATGTGGCCAAACAAAGGATGCAGACAGATTTCACAAGAAGTGTGGAAATTACATTTGTTAGGTTCTTAGTGTAGCTTGTGCTAAGTGTTAATATATTTACTTGCAAACTATTTTATTGTCGACCTATTGTTTGAAATATTGGTATGACTAGACTTTTAAAGGATTTATACTTAAAATAATGTTACAATGTTGGCATGTCTTCATACATTTATTTGTAAAACTGCAGACATATTAAGGTTATATATCTTAGTTTCCTGGTTAAGGTTTCATAAATGAATCTGCAAATGTGTAATTTAATATTTAATCATTTTTGTACATAATTGAAACGCAGCTTCATTATGGTAAAATGACTTTATAGGTGCACAAACTATTGACATTGGGGGCAATTCTATTTAGAATTTGCTGATGCAAAACCAATTTTGTAGTTAACTAAATGCTTATTGTAGTTGAGATAATCATACAGCATTTATTTTATCTATAGTACACTCTAGCTACTGTTTCTCTTTGAAACTGTTATTCTTTACAGATTTGTTTTGACATAATGTTCATTTATACAATTAACAGTTTTATTAAACCTGTCATATAGAGATACTTGTATAAAATGAGATAGTATATAATTTGTATATATATATTACACAGCCACGCTAGTGGCTGTGTAGTTATGGTTAAATTGCTGTTTCCATAGGAAGAGCACTTTTTGGGTGGCTTATAACTTCGCTCCCCCTGGACGAATCCTCACCAATCATCCTTTGCATAAAAAGTATATGGCCCACTCTGAATTTTTTTTGCAAAGTTTGGTGAGGTTTGGTCCAGGGGGGGCAAAGTTATAGGGGGGGGTCCCAAAATGTCTTTTTTTCCCATAGACATAATGGGAAAAAACTTTGCTCACGCCTACAGCCCAAACCGCTGGACGGATTTTCACCAAATTTGTGGCAGGAGCGGCAGCTTGGTCTCTGTTACTCACCACTCCGAAATAGGCCCAAGATGAGGATGAGTGACCTTGGAGATGATGGTTGTACAAGAATCGATATTCAGCCTTCCATCCCAGCTCCCCTGAGTACAAGACTCAGGCTTCCTCAAAGAGGGGCTCTTTTCTACAATGTACCTCTCTGCTGTTTCGATTGGGACAGACAGAGGTGTCAATTGAATAAAAGAGCGGGGAGAACACACACCGCTGCAAAAGGAAAACAAAGATATTAGACAGTGTTGAAAATAAATCAAGTAATCAGAACAGCAGTATTAACAGGAATATACCTAGGTAAGTATTGGAGTGGTGCTTCCCCGGGATGAATCTACAAAAATATGAATAATCACAATGAGTGGGAATAATTCTAAAAAGACTTCCTAAAGTATCGAACCAATAACAACTAACCTGAAATATGGATATTTTGAGGATGGAAAGTAGTCCATGAAACAGAAGACAACGAAAGGAGAAAATAACAAACAGGAATGTTAGTATAGGGAAATAGCCCCGAACGGCACGAGGGTCGCACTAGTGCCGGGTTGGTGCAGTATCAGCAAAGCGTTTATATGCACTTGAAGATAAGTTCACAATATAGTCACTCAATGTCCCAGAATCCAACAAAAGGTGAAGATCCAAACAAGGCCGTGGAGAAAATAAACAGTAGGGATGGAATTGCCAATTATAAGTATGTACCTGAGCGCACACGCATCCAGGTAAGGCGTAAAGAAGTTCTGGATGGTTGATAGCAAGTCACCTGCGAGGAAGGCAAAGTGCTTCTGCGTCTAGTAGCAGCTAGCTGGAATGAAGTACCGCAAGAGACGACAGGAAGCAGGATCCAATAACGTTCCGGGTCAAAAGCCAGGCGAGCACGACAGGAATAAAGGAGGAGGCAAGCCAATCCAGAAGCCAGGCATGGGTCAGAAAACCAGGTAAGCAGATTAGGAATTTGTGCGGGGAAGACACGAAGAAGTAAACGGACGTAACCGCTGTAGCTTGTAACGCTAATTAGCAGCAACGAGCCCCTTTGAAGACGGTGGTTTTAAAGTCGTAAGGGGGCGTGTCTTGCCATAAGTCTTCCACGTCCAGGACGTGTCAGCTGACATGGACTCCGTCGTAGTTTGTACAGGCGCCATGGCAACCTGTATCTGGTCCACAGAGGAGCTTGTAAAGGAGTCGTATTCCGCAAGGAAGCCTGAAGTGTAACTGCCCAAAAGCATGGTTTTTTTTTTTATTTGGTGTAAATCCGTCCAGTAGTTTTTTTTTTAAATGACCAAAACGTAAGGCAAAGAAATTTGTGATATCTATGTCCGGTCCGCGGACTCACTTCCCTGTTCGGTCCGCGGACTGGCGTCTGATTGGCTGTGCTGTCCGCAGACTGGCCCCGATTGGCCAGAAAAATTCACTGACTTTTGCGTGGTCCGCGGACACCGGGACGCGTCCGCTGATTGGATGGTGACAAAACGTGAAATGCGTCTGTTTTCTTGAAACGTTCACCATCTTGGATTGGCAGACTTTTTTGGGGTTCGCGAACAGCACGGTGAAAACTTTTTTTTAAAAAGCAGCATTTCACTTGTCAAACTCGACAAACAATCTCTGGGGAGGTGGGGGGGTGAGGATTCGATTGAATATGGCCATAAAAAGCCAAAAAACGGGTTGTTTCACCCCCCAAAGGTCCATGAACATTCTGGATGTCCTGGGACAGTCCTGTGGTGTTCGCGGACACTTCAGATGTCCTAGGACATCTCTACCTATTTCTGCATTACAGAGTTGGGGAAAAGCGGTTTTTGGATGGCTTATAACTTTTGCGCCACTCAATGAAACTGCATGTCATTTTGCAATTCTATTCTAGAACTAATCCTGAATGGTTTTGCAAATTTTTATGGGATTCTGTCAAGAGGGGGCAAAATTAGAGGGGGGGTCCCAAATTATTGTAAAGGCACATAAATGTGGTGTCATTTGAAAAATCTGCACAACATTTGGAAAAACGATTCTGGATCTAGATGTAAATGGTTTTCTAAAGTTTGGTGGAATTTTCTCAAGAGGGGGCGAAATTAGAGGGGGGGTCTCAACATTTTTTGATGGCTTATAACTTTGTTGCTATTTGATGAATGTGGACAAAAGTTTTGAGAAAGATTATAGACCAAACCCTCAATGTTTGTGTAAAGACTGAATGGATTTTGTCGAGTGTGGGTTAAGTTATTCGACTATTGTATGTACATACATTTTAACACTTTTAAAAAAAAAAACATGGGCGGATTTCAAGCAAACTTGTGAGGAGCATTGGCAAGGACATTAAAGCATGGTTTTGTAAATGTGCCCGTGTTTTATTTTTTTACAAGTGTAATAATGTAGGTACAAAAATAGTCATATATCTTTGGCAACTGAGGTATTTCCTGTGGCGGTGGGCAGTAGCCAGATTGTCTGGGTCATGGCATAAGGTTATGACACGGACAATCTGGCTACTGGTCATGAGCGCTATGAACATAAAATGGTGTTAAAGTGGCTATGTCTACCTGGGACCGGCTATGTGGTAAAGATATTTGAAGGTAGGATAGGTTTGAAAGGGAAAAAAAATGCTTGTGGTAATATGTTCATAGGGTTTTGCGGGCTGCCATGGCAAGGGAAGAGGGGCTGTGTATGGAGCCCCGCCTTCTCTTTCCATGTTGGCTGTCTTGGAAAAGGATTTTCCTTCCGGCATCCCACTGTAGGAAGAATAATCCTTCCTTCTTAAAGCGGGACGCTGCAGGCGTCCTGCTATAGGAAGAAAAATCTATGTTTTAGCACCCTGGGTTCCCGTTTTGGGAACCAGGGGTGCTAATGGCCTTTATCCCCCATTTCAGGGGCTGCAATGGATGATAATGGTCCGTAGCCGCCCTTATTTATTTATTTATTTATTTATAACGCACAAATGCCCGCAGACATCAGGCTGTGTGGTTACAATATTTGTTGAATAAGATGAGGTGGATGAAGACCGCTTACTACTTGCTGAGAAAGGAATAACCTTTCTGAGAGCATTGCGGTCATTGGATTTGGTGTGGCGGCGCATGGAGGTGGTCCCGTAGGAGTACTGTCCAGGTAGTCTTCGTCTCAGTGAATTTCACTTTGGTAGCTTTAGCCTTTGGAACACTCCCAACCCTAACAAGGAACTGGTACACCCATGAGTCGATCTTGGTGCTAGAAGTAGGCACTTCCTCTACCTCATCTTCTTGGTCCTCTTCATTGTCTTTGAAAGTAGTGTGCTTTTTTTGTTATGAAGGTCCTCCAGCTGGTGGTGGATCTTGAGGATGAGGGATGCAATAACGGATGCCATTTTTAAGATAAATAGCAGTTTTGATAAAATTCTTCCAAATATGTACTGTGTACTAGATTGGTAATGGATAATGAGTACGAAAAGGTGTAGGAGGTGTGCAAGGGAAATTTTGAAGTTGAAAGTTCCTAGATCAGTAGAAAATGCAGTTCCAAACTGTCTGCGAAAGACGGATCTTATCGTGAAGTGCGGACGGGTTCTCCGACACGTCATCATGCCGCGCGCCAGCGTATGGTCATGTGGCACTGTCCGGAAGGTCCCAATGAAGTCAGATGTTCGTAGATATATTTACGATGCAAAACTAGTTGAAATAGTTGCAAAAAGTGTATAGACGTGTTAAAAATGATTCTAGAAGGTGGAAAATGGCAGAGTTTTAAGGTGACACTTTGTAAATTGAACCCAAATATTGTTATATTTGGTAAGTATGATATTATTAAGTTGTAGGAAAATAGCAAGCACTGGTAAATACCCATGAAATTAACTGAAAAAACGTTGTTAAAGGGACGTTATGGTTAAGTTGCACTAATAAAAACCTATGAAATTCAATAAAAATACTTTGTTAAAGGGACGTTATGGTAAAGTTGCACTAACAGAAACCTATGAAATTCAGTAAAAAAACATTATTAAAAGGACATTATGGTTACAAGTAAAATCGAAAAACCCCTGAAATTCGCCAGTTATGGTAAGCTAAGCAACCATAACTCGCGCCACCACCGTGCACTGCTAAGACTAACACCCAGGACATCAAAGATGACATCACAAATATCATTGATGACATCACATGTCTAGCCCCTTCTTTTTTGTTCTCTGCCATATCTAGGCAAGGTGGGTTTATTTACTAACAGTCAGAAACTTAACTTTCTAAAGGTATTACATTTATAGATATTGGTATTCTCACATGTTCTTACACTACTTTCTTTAGAATTGAATCGCATCTTATGATGTACATATATAGGGGTAAAAGCAGGCCTGAAACACAGCTATCATTTTGGTGCGTGAATACAATCATGTATATTATACACAGTTGCTAATGGTACTGCCTCTTGTTCGCTTACTTTACTCTCCATATATAAGCCCCATAATTGTATGCATTGTAGTCTATTTATGTTTTGTGTGTATTAGTAGAAATATGTAGTGTGATACATTATTAGCTACTTAGTACATGTTTCACAGTACGGAAAAGTCTGATACAGAAGCATTCACCGTTTTATTATATAACTTTGGAAAATTACAAATATAGCACCTCTGTGGTGTATGCTGCAGCCAATACCTACATTTCTGTATGAGTAGGTTCCTGTACTAGAAAGAACACTGCAATGGAATGTTCTTTAGAACGCTACATTGCGTGATGAAGTATGTAGTTTATTACACATCTCCCGATAATCCTTGATACTTTTTTGCCAACATTACCTTCACAACCCCTTGTATGAAAAGTAAATGCACATGTGATGTCATCAGTGATGTCATCAATATTTGTGATGTCATCTTTGATGTCCTGGGTGTTAGTCTTAGCAGTGCATGGTGGTGGTGCGAGTTATGGTTGCTTAGCTTACCATAACTGGCGAATTTCAGTGGGTTTTCGATTTTACTTGGAACCATAACGTCCTTTTAACAATGTTTTTTACTGAATTTCATAGGTTTCTATTAGTGCAACTTTGCCATAACGTCCCTTTAAGTTTTACATTGAATATATATATATATAAAATATTTTATAGATGTGAAAGATTTTTTTCTGTTTAGCATGATTAAAGAACACAACCTTTATGGGCTGTGTACTAGGAATACTTTAGTATCCACCTAGTACCATTATGGATAAAACATCAATATTCTTTTTATTTTATTTTAAAATACATTCCATTCTATTTCGGAATTACTATTTTTAAAAATAGATGACAATATACATAATGTATGAGGTAAGACATTTTTATAATATATATGTACTATCCACATACATATACACAAAGATTTGTATATTCAATTCTTTTAATATGAATATATATATATCTGCGGCTATAACACCAGCCAATGAGATGCAGGTATGTGTACACGCGGCTAAGGCGAGCAACTACTAGGAGGATTCTATCCGTGGATACCGGTGCACCCGGTAGTATTGTAACTGCGTTTCCAAGAACAATTGGGGGGGCGGGGTTAGACACTCAAACTGCATAAATAGATATTGTAATATATTTATGCAGCCTGTGTAACTTTAATTTGGGAGAAGGAAGAGGGGGTGGAACAGGGAAGGAAAACACATAAGGATAGAATACATAAAGGGAATTAAAATAAAAAGTAACATAACATATTTGTTGGGGTGTTTTCTTTTTTTTAAATTGTTTTAAACAGAAATCTGAAAACGTCGGGGGGGCGCTGCTTTAAAAAAACTAAGAATGATGTAGTGTCTGGACCCAGGAATGGTAGACAGGACGCAGGGAGAACACAGGAGCCAGCAGGTACACAAGGTACGTAAGCTTTATTATGATTTCAGGGTAACATGCTAGAGGCATGGGGAGAGCATAGGTAGAGGCAACCTTCCAATCATATCTCCCATCCTGAATGATCCAACTGTCCTGTGTGGAACCTTAAAGGAACCCAGGGTTCCATCACCAACTAACATTCCATGGCTTACATTGCATAAGGCAATGCAAGCCCCACAATACAGATGACAATCTGGTGTGGAGCTATTAATTCGTCCCAGTCCATAGTTGTGGACCTCCCACGGCTACCCATTTGTGGCATAGATCACACAAGACTCTCATAACTTAGACATTGGGTGTCGGTAAAATTGGAACATCTGGAGATGACAGTGCTGCCGAAGTCAAGGGTTCACTCAGTGTCTGTGGCATTGCACTGGTGGAATCAGGTGCTGGACGTGGTGCCGATTTCCATGCACGTAAAGCATGAGCCCCATGCATTTTAGTTTTGTGGTGTTCGTACAATTTACTATGTGTCGCCCACATCATCCCAATGCACTCTCACCAGATGATTGATCATCACAGATGTTCCAAGGCTTTGCGACGGCAGATTTGATGGTCCACGCCTTAGAGTCTTCATGCACAATATGCACTGTACATCCTCTGCCTCGTTTTTAGAGCAGTGTTGTTTGACCTTGAAATATCCCAAACTGTCTGTAGGGGTTTTTATTCCAGTGGCTTTCTTCCTGGGTAGTGATGGATCGGGGACGCAGGTGATATCGTCATCGCTGCTACTGCTGTTGCCATGGTTAGACATATAGAAATGTCCAACTGGGAAGGAAAATGTAAAATAACAAAAATGACACTTAAAAGTCAATGCCACAAAAATGAAAATGTTTTTTTAAAAAAAGTAAAACAAAAAATAGACAAACAGTACATATGACAAGACAAGGGAAAAGAGGGTTAGGTTAAAAGTGGATAAAAAGGAGGAACAATGAAAAGATTAAAGTGTCAAAAGTTCTTGCAGTTACTTGAGAAACCTTTCACTTACAAGCACTAGTTGCAATGATCAATATAAAAAAAAAATCTTGGTGGGTTGATTATTCGTGGCTGCGCATTGCCGCGCGCTATGATTGGTCACTTTCGCACAGCGGATTTCGGCATACAGCGTTGGGTGTGTCAATACATCACACCGTATGATTGGTCGATTCATCAACGCAGATAAGAGTCATGTACAGGTGTGTAACTGCAGCGTGCGTTCTGATTGGCTGCTGCACGAGGCGAGAAGATGAATCAATGAAGCTCGATGTCCTATTGGTCCATTTTAGACACATGGATTTTGTCACTCGGCATAGACTTAACCGCGTGAACAAACCACAGCACGTGATGAGTGCGTTTGTCGATGCGGTTAGAGGTCATGTGCGGATGCATAACCGCTGTGCGCATTATAATTGGACGGTGCATCAAGCGCGAAGATATGTAGCTGAGTTGAGGAAGCTCGATATCCTATTATGTGATTTCATAAGCGCAGATCTCGTCACACGACATGGACGTAGCCGGGTCAATACATCAAAATGTGTGATTGTGCTGTTTTTTGATGCAGCTAATTGGGGGAGTGCAGCCTTTAATCTGATTGGTGGTAGAAAAACAGGCACAAAGCTGCGTAGCCACTTGAATGTAGCTTTCACAGTGATTGGGCCTCCCCTTCAACACAGCTACGGCCGAGTGCAGGCGCATCTCCATGTTCACTCAAGCGATTGGTCAATATTTTAGGCAGGAACACGTCATTGCGCTTGGACGTGCCCGCGCATACGGAAACACACTCTGGTTGGCTATAGCGTTTAACCACAGTTCTAGCCTCTCCCAGGCACCTCTTTTCCTTCTTTTCTGTCTTTGCTTTTTGTCTCTTGGTGGGTGAACTTCTTTGTAAGCCTTGAGGAACTTTTAAAGGCAGTACCTTGATTTATTTAATTCCTTTTTTACCTTTCCTCTTCCTATACTTTTTTCTTGTGTTTTTTAGTTTGTTATTTTTTTTTTTTAAGTGTTATGATATTAAGTGGCAGAGTCCTTTTTGTGTTGTGTATTTTTACAGTTTTTATTTTTCCTCCAGGGTCTTGCATTTCAAAATGACTACGACCAGCAGTGATGATGAGGTGCTGTTGGTGGCCTCAGCTTTCCCGACACGGAAGAAGCAATGTACACAAAAAAACATAGATGATAGCTGGCAATATTTCTGCATAAACGACCAACACAGCAAAAAAGAGATCGAGGAGGTAATGTGCAATTTCTGTGATAACGTTTTGCGGAGGGGACCTTCGCGCAAGCCATTGCAAGGTTTGGGGACATCCACATTAAATTAACATCCACTGTTCATTGGGATGAAGTGGATGAATCATATATGAAGGCTCATGTGAAACATTAGGTCAAAGCACATGGCACAAGATCCGCACAGCAGTATTTATCATATGCGTCACAACTTCCAATTCGATTACCAGCTATTTTCTACTAACACCCAACCTCAGTCCATCCTGCCAGCATCCAATCTTTCTAACTTTATTTCCATGTGCAAAACCTCTAACAGCTTGATCGAGGTGGGAGGGGGCACCCGAGAAAATTGGGGTATGGCTCTTTCGGAACATACGGCCAGCGCTAGGTATATTTTTAAGCGTCAATTGTTTTTTTACCCCATTCTTTAGGGGAAAAAAAACACAAACAAATGTACAAATTATAAAATGCAACAAAAAAAATGTTCGTTTTTTTACCTTTTGTTATATGTATGAATTCTAGTGTTTTTCCCTTCTCAGGTCCTACCTCTTTTTTCATTATCCCCCAAAACGGTCCTTTTCATGACCAACTTTTTAGTTATAAAAATAGACAATAGAACACATATTATATATATGGATCAAAGACCTTTAATGGATCCTTTCAATACAGTGTGTGTTAAAATAAAATACATATTCTTATGTATTTTATTATAGCTGCGGTTATCCCCTGTGGAAGCTGTGGGTAACTCCCCCCCGTGTCATTGTCGCATTTAGCCGCTCATGCATCCTTGGTAGCCGCGGCTATAAAATCTTTTTCTATTTTAAAAAACATATTTATATATATATATATATAAATTGGCAGTAGTCTTGTATATTGAGTATAGTCTTTGTACACAGTTATAGTAACACTTTAATAACTTTCTATTAATCAACAGTACATATAAATGTAAACACTTTCAAAAGTTAAGTAAATATGCAAACCAAGTTTATCAAGAACAGGTTTATTTGGGGGGAATGTGGTTGCACAATTTCTTCTTATTTTACTTTCTACACATGATACATTGTTTTCATTAGCCCAATCGTCTGCATTATTAATGTCAATTATGTCTGGAATAACAAAACCCTTGAAATTCAAGGAAGAAACTTCAGTTGGATGGGCGTTAAGGTGACAACTTAATGCAACAAAACCCCTGAAATTCAGCTAAAGCCACCATAACTTTGCGCCCCATGTTGCGCAGCCTATGACCACAATGATGACATCACAGATCACATCACTGATGACATCACAAATTACCATCATCGTCATCAAATCAGCTTTATTTTGGTAAAATACACCATAAAAGCAAGTACACATAAAATCATATTAAAATCTTACAATAATGTGTTCACTATTTAGGTTAAAACACATACAAAAATTAAAATTCTCATCTTCAAAAAATTAAAACGTACTACACCATTCTATCAATAATACAATTCCTCAAATACCAAGCCCTACTCAGGTGTAAAAAACACCAGATGGCAAAAACCGATTCCGCCTGAAGTAAAAAAAATGAGGGCCGGGTGACAATGGGTAATTTGTGCTAGTTTTAACAATGGAAAAATTGTCAGTTTACTAATCTCAATGTAACCGGGAGAAAATAGAACAAAATGTAAAAGATCCTCTACTAGAGTTTCACAGCATGGACAGGTCGAATTCTTAGCATACCCCTGCCAATTCCTTGTGGTATCTTGTAAAAGCAGTAGGTTAAAACGGACTCTTGTCATAATCCATTGATCAGTTGGATTATTATTAAATGTCAAATAAGGCTGTAGGACATCACTTTCTGATAGAATGGCATGTTTCTATTAGAGTCCAGCAACCACCCATTTGATTACTGCTCAGCCTTAATGGCATTTAATACACCCTTTTTATACAACCGCTTCTCCTCTATAGACAACACGTTTGTGGGGCACTGGAGGTCAGCAAAACCAAATTGATTCAAACAATCATATATACATTTCATCCACTGTATCCTCCTCCAGAGGGTACAACGCAATAGATTATTAATCAACAACTGGGTCACTGAAGCTCTCGGGTTCGACCAGATACTCAACCAGTGCATCAGTGGTGCCCCACCCATACCAGTCATCCCCAATATGGGCACCCCAAGCTCCACATGAACTGCATAATTTGGGTACGAGCCAGGCAGCTCCAACAGTTTCTTTAAAAACCATTCTCTGCAGACTCTAGGAAAGGTACTTTTTCAAACCCCCACAATGAAGCACCTTAATTGGTTGCCACTTTGGTCTGAGCATGATACACTTCCAATATAATTCTAATCTGCTGCCCCTAGCACATCCCCAAGAAACTTGTTACACCCCCTAATGCTTGTCTCATTTTAATATGTTGCTTGTGTTTATGTGCAATTCCATTCCAGTTCTCTGAAAATCGAATGCCCAAATAATCAAATTCTCTAACATGCAGAATCACAGAACCATTGCCGAAGATATTACGCGTCTTCACTTTGTTAGCTCTCCCTGCTCTAGCTACCACCACTGCAGATTTACTTGTGTTTACTTTCAGGTCTAAGTTTGACATAAAGTCAGTATAGACCTTGATAAGTTTCTGGAGAGCATTAGGTGTACAAGCAAGGATAACCACTCCATCCGCATATGCCAGAAGCGGAAATGGTTTATTGCCAATCCGCAGGCAGTCAGCACCAGACTTAACCAATGCTTTACATAGACCATTGATATATAGTGTAAACAAGAATGGGGCCAATACACACATTTGATGGACACTTGATATTACCTTAAAATATTTGGTGCATTGCCCCTGTTCACAAAAGCGCACACATGCACTACTATCCTGATGTAGCCTTGACAAAATTCTTAACCGGTCAACTGGACAATTCATGGACTCAAGCACCTGCCATAATTTACCTCTGTTAAGTTTATCAAAAGCAGTGCTTTATTCCATGAATGCCAAGAAAATCGGTACCCCCTTAATAAATATGGAGTGTACGCCCGCCAAGTACAGGTTAGGTGCCTGTTCTTGCGTCCCCAAACCTGGCCTAAAGCCATATTGAATATCTGCAAGAATAACATCATTAGATATTCATTCCTCAACATACTTCAGTATGACAACCAAAAGTCTTAAATGAATGGTCAAGTAAAGAAATTGGTCTATATACCAGAGGGCTCCTATTATCACCTTTCTTGAAAACGGGGCACATAGTTGCCCTTTTCCAAGATTGAGGAAACATCCATGTTCAGAGAAACGAGTTAAAGCAGATAGTCAACACAGGTGCCCATAAATCAACCTCACCCTTATAAAGGGCACCCAGAACAGTATCTGGCCCCTGAGCCCTATTTTATGTCTGTTTGCAAATAGCATCTTTAACCTCTCCTAGCGATAAACACCTTTGCGGTCCCAAACCACCACGTTCACCTTACATCTCTTCTCCCTGATACAAGGACAAAAAGTGGTCCAACCACACCTTGGCCTCCACCAAAACCTCCCTATCTGCCTGTGTACTCCTATATACCGAGCCCTTTGCCACAAATTGCCCAAAACATTTTGTGGTTTTGGTACTAACCGCAATTAAAAGAGCCTCCCAGGTCTTGTTATCTAACAGCTCTTTCCTGGTTTTTACAGCTGTTTTATAGACATCCCTTGCCCTCGTGACATCACCCTTTGGTGTCAAATGTCTTTTTTAAAAATATCTTCAATAGTTTTGTTTTTGTGCTCCTGCAGGACTCATCAAACCAACCTACCTTCCCATAACACTTGGGTCTACAATTAACTGGTGAATATTAGTCAAGGACCCCATCAGGTCCGTAAACATCTGCAAAACCCTTTCTGGCAATGAGTTAGGCTGGATAATTGATCGGACAAGATACAGATTTTGTGCAACCACATTCTGTTGGAAAATCGCAGTCATATTTTGCCCATTTCAACCTATGTTTACAATAGGGATTTATACCACACAAATCTAATTGACAGTTGGGGGTTGAGGTCAGTTGTAAACATGCCCATGTGAGGGTCACTAACTACACTACAACAGTTACCGGCATTAAGGATGGGCTTCAGCCATAGTCAGTGTGCATGGCCAAATATATGTTAACACGTAACGGCCACTAAACATGGCCTTCAGTCATGTCACTGGCCACAGGCTTCACCCGTGTGCTCTTTCTATTTTTAAAACACTACAGGCCACCAAACAGACTTTGGCTTTCACCAGTGGCTGCGGCTTTCAAGTGTCTACTGTATTTTATGTACACTAATCAGCCACTTGCCATGGGCTCTAGCACAATACTGGCCTATAGCCACAATCTTTGGCTGTGCCCACTATATATTCTAATATATAAAAAAGCCAACATACCATTGCCTTTGACCATGAGCAGTTTGTACATCTTCTGGCCATGTCCACAGTATATTTTAAAATATTAACATGCTATAGGCGATGGACTTCGGACATCACCACTGTGTATTATTCAACACTAACCTTATCTATAGCCTTCAGTGATGCCCACTGTATATTATATACACTAACCAGCCACTAGCCATAGTCTTCAACACAATACTAGCCAATGGCCACAGCCTGTGGCGGTGCAGACTATATATTCTAACATATTTATGGCCTTTAGCTATGGACATTGACTACAGCTTTCAACTTTGTATATTTTACAACTATAACAGGCTACTAGGCATGGCTTTTAACCATGCACATTGGTATTTTGCAACACTAACTGACCACTAGCTATGATGTTTGGTGATGGCCAGTGACCACAGCCTTCGTCATGGCGAGGTCCATGGCCTAAATTGTTTTATAAGCTAATTTATGAATCATGCAATGTCTAATGCTATTATTGATGTAATCTGTTATATACAATGCAATTAGTGTTGTCACCAGTGATGCAATTTGTGATGTTATCAGTGTTCGCCTACAACATGTCATCAGTGATGTGATCTGTGATGTCATCATTGTGGTCATAGGCTGTGTAACAGCAGGTGTGAAGTTAAGTTGGCTTTAGCTGAATTTCAGGGGTTTTGTTGCGTTAAGTTCTCACCTTAACATCCTTGCAACTTAAGTTTTTTCCTTGAATATATATATATATATATATATATATATATATATATATATATATATATATATATATGTATGTATATATAGTACCTCAATGCAAGCTAGCTATTGACAGGCACCACAATATGATTACTCAAAGAGAGATGCGTTGGATCAATCATCTAGACACTGTCTATCCAAAAGGAATGAATGAGGACTTAAGTTTACACTGCTTTGTGTCAGATTTTTCTCCAGTGATTTGACTCTTTACAAATTGTATTAATATTACATCTCTCGGTTAGACTGAACACAGTGCTTTATCATATCAGGTCTTGGGATTTACACACCTTGGCCAGTGGGTTTACCCTCTTAGATACATGATTTTACCTGTATATCTTATCTTTCAATATCACAAGGTGTGTTTATACTGTGTCAGAATTATACTGTAGGTTATATGCACATTTATTTTTGGTCATCTTATATTAAACATTGGGTATTTTGTTTAATTAATTTGTATTTCTAGTACTCTAATTTTTTATCAGTTCTTTTACACCTTAATGTGATATTTTCTAGTCAGGATGAAGTTGAACCATGTGTGTAATAACATGCTTTGCTATGTGTGTTAATGTATTGTTTGTACTTCAGATTCTTTTATTTATGCCTTCTTAATTTTACATATTGCAGGATTTCGTGTACAATTAAATATGTATATCAGTTGCAAAACTATCAACTGCATCTAACTGCGTCTTTACTGTATAACTTAGGCTTAGCTCGAAAGTGCCGTTGTGCACCTGTACTGGTATCCACTACCTAAGCGCAAATACTCTATATTAGGTACCTCTGAGAATGTCTGTGGCCTTGCTTTAATACTGTATTGTGCACCTTTAACGTATTATAGAACAGTGCACAAGCCCTGCATTAGGATTTAACCCGTCGCATTTTAGCCTTGCTCCTCAGCCAAAGTGTCACTTCAAATGTATATTTGTTTACTGGTATAGACTTTGTTGCTTGCCTTCTTTAACGATGTATTCATGAATCTGCTTGCTTAGCTCAGCACCATTCCATGGCAATAACCCATTAACTGACCTATATTAATTCAGTGCTTGCCTTATCAACTCTGCATCCCAGCACATTACCTCCACCAATCTTGATACTGTGTCACAGGCACTGGCGCATCTGCCTTTGGTCAGCACACACTGTTCAATCCTTGATGTCTAACCTCACCACCATGCTTCCCGGACTTTCCTTATCCTTTATTTTTGCATGATTGTACCTGCTGCCCTTATTGTTCTGCCACTTCTTGGGATATCACTCTCACACCTACTACATGCCCCCTCGCCATCCTTCCTCTCCTTACCTGACACATCCGTTACATATCCCTGCCCCTACTACCAGCTGCCCCCTAGCCCGGACCCCACCATGGCTTACCCTGAGGATAACCCCCTTGCACAGTGCTATAGTAGCAACAGAACCAATCAATACCTTAACAACCCTGCCCTCTGGCTAGAACACTTCTCAAAGAAACCAACTCCGAACCAACCTTGCTCCCTCCTGATTAGAAATAAGAGACTTGGTTCTAGATTCCGCCTAGCTCCCACCCATGGGTACATCTCTAAGCAATCTATTCACACACCACCCCTCTCACCTTCACATCCCAGCACGGCGAAACCTAACACAACAGCTGCCAAACCACCACAAATCAAGGGCGCCCTCATTAATGCCAGATCCCTTCCTGCTCACGCCCTAGACATCGCTGACCTCATCACAACCCACAAACTTGACTTTATTGCCATATCGGAAACCTGGCTACATGCCGCCTCTGGACCTGCCTTAGCCCTGGCCTTACCGCCAGACTACGGCATCACGAGATGCGATCGTACCACAGCCCACACCAGAGGTGGTGGTGTGACCTTCATTCCCAAAAATTCTCTTGGTCTAAGAGTGTCAACTAATTCTGAACTAGAATCAGCCGAACTACTTTCAGTCAAACTTCCACTCACGCCCAACCAAACCACCACCCTTCACCTTATCTACAGACCCCCTGGCCCGGCACCCTCCTTTGTGGGTGATATGTCCACCCTACTCTTTGACAAAACCAAAACTAAATCGCAAATTATAATCATAGGTGACCTCAATCTAGGACTTGGGGACCCCAAAGACTCTTCTGCATCCGATCTTGAGAAAGTACTGACTGACCTAGGCTTCTCCCTGCACATCCAAGAACCTACCCACTCCAAAGGGAGAACTCTTGACTGGTTAGCCAGTTCCAATTGTAACATTAATGTCCTCTCCAACACCCCCTGTCTATGGTCTGACCACCAACTCATTACCTTCAACATTGAAGCAGCCCCGCGCGTCCCAACCTTATTTGCTCCGGCCCTCCCCACCAGAAATAAAAGAGACATAACGAAGGAGAAACTACTCCCACTGTTACTCCCTTCGCTCAATGCCGCCACTTACTCTTGCACTGACCCCACGTCCCTGGCAGACACCTATAATCACACTATGCTCTCTGCCATCAATTCCATCGCCCCTATTAAACTTAGAAAATACAAACCACGTGCACATCTCAACTCCTGGTTTACACCACAGTTAAGAGTGCTCCGTAAAGCTAAACGCTGTGCTGAAAATCGCTGGAAAAGTCACCCTTCTGACGCGCATAAAGACGGTTTCATCCTCGCCTCCATCATCTAAAAAGATGCCATTATCACAGCCAAAAAGGACTCCTTTAACAACCGTATCCTCCAAGCCGACTCAAACACCAAAGAACTCTTTAAAACTTTAAAAGAACTTGAATCCCCAGCCCCCCCACCTGACACATGCGTTAAAGACAGCAAATGGTGTGCCAATATTCAGTCTGCCCTTCACTCTGCAATCTAAAATCAAAGACAAACAAGACAGTTTGAAGATGGACAACCGTCCACCCACCTACGCAAGTGCCCTCCCCTTGATTCCCCTAATATCAAACCGTTTGCCTTCTCCTCTCTCACTATCGCTGAGGTAGAAGAAATCATCACGAGAATCAAACCCTCAAACTGCCAAGGTGACCCGTGCCCTGCTGCTATCGTCAAGGACTCGGCCCACGACCTGGCCCCATTCATCACGGCCTTCATCAACTCCTCTTTTAAAACTGGGACAGTCCCTGACAACCTCAAAGACGCTTGGGTGATCCCACTGCTCAAAAAATCAACTCTAGACCCTAGCATACCCACTAATTTTAGACCCATAACCACAGTCCCATTCCTGCTTAAGATTCTGGATCGCGCAGCATACCTGCAGATCCAAGACCACTTGGAATCTAATAATCTCCTTGGCTCACGGCATTCCGGATTCCGCCCTAGACATGGTACAGAAACGGCCTTGATAGATTTAAAAAACCAAATTGAGATCTTGAAAGATAATGGAAAACTAGCTATGCTTCTTCTCCTAGACCTCTCTGCAGCCTTTGATTTGGTCAATCACCAAATCCTATGCCGGCACCTCCACTCTGCTGCCCATTTCTCAGACTCCGCCTCAGCGTGGATAAAATCCTTCCTGAGCAACAGATCCATGAGGGTCTACTCACCATCTGCAGCCGCTGACCCTGCTCCTATTCACTGTGGCGTTCCACAAGGATCTTGTGTGTCACCGACACTTTATAATGTTTTCACTAAGCCGCTCTTTGATATGCTTGATTATCTGGGTGTCTCATATACTAACTATGCTGACGACACTCAGATACTCATTCCCATCACAGGCGACTACCTAGATGACACTAAGGCCCTGAATGACGTTTATTTGGTCATCCAGGCCTGGATGGCCCAACATGAATTATGTCTCAATGACGACAAGACGGAGCTTGTCATCCTGGGTTCACCGCAACGTCTTGGTAAGCTAGATCCTTCCTACCAGGCATTCATCATAGATGGTAATACTATTAAAGTCTCCAAAGACACTAAAACATTAGGTTTTTACTTGGACGCCACCCTCTCCTTGACCCGACAAACTAATGCTGTTAGATCAGCGTCGGCATACACGTGCAAACTCATTGCAGCTTGCAGACCATTCCTGACCACCCCGAACAGTGTCACCTTAGCTAGAACGCTCATTATGTTTAAGATTGACTATTGTAGCGCTCTATATCTAGGGGCCAGCCAAGGGAATCTAAATAAACTCCAAGTCACCCAGAACAATGCCATTAGGGCAGCCTTAAACATTCCCAGAAACCACCACATCTCCGAAACTAGATCCAACCTACACTGGCTACCTGTCAAACAAAGAATAGCACTGAAAACACTTGCCCTCACGCACAAATGCCTAGCCAACAAGGCCCCCCCTACCTTTGCAACAGGCTCTCCGTCCACTCCTCCACCCGACTGCAAAGAACTGCTCAGCTCCATAGCCTCTCTATCCCTAGGTTCAAACTGCAAAAAGCGGGGGGTTCGAGCTTCCCTGTCCTTGCCTCCAAGCTGTGGAATACCCTCCCTGTCACCATCAGATCTGAAAACACCCTGAACACTTTCAAGCTAAAAACCAAACTTTGGCTTTTTGATCAGAACTAGGCACCTCTGCCTCTAGGCCTATCTGCTAACTCCTACTGTTAGTTGTATATAATCATGTTTGCACATTCACTTGTATATAATAAACTTGTATGTATATCTTGTATATAACCATGTATGTAGACTACCTGTATGTATATTAACCTAAGTTGCGCCCGGATGCCCTTGGGCCTGACGGTGCGCGTTACAAATAAACAAAATACAAATACAAACACAAATCAGTTTTTCATGAATATCCACCTCTTTTAATAGTCACTACTTCATTTGGTTGGGCCATGTGGATCCCTTTTCCTCATTTTATTATTAGGTTTACTAAAATATTCATTGGTGCAATGTACTGTTCACCGGCCTCTTTTCCAACAACCTGGGGATACTTCAATTCCTACAAAATAAGGCACTTAGGGCAGCCCTAGATCTTAAACTCACCGACCACATCTCAGAAGCAAGAAGGGAATTTCACTGCTTCCAATAAAAGCACAAAGTGACTTTAAAACATTGTCCTTGTCCACTGATGTCTCCACCTGAACGCCCCCTCTTACCTCACCCCTCACATTGTTGCAAAACCAGTGAATCAATGTCTCAGTTCTTCATCAAGCTGCTCAGTACTCACCCCCAAATTTCAATGTAAGCGAGCAGGGGCGCCAGCTTCTGCATGACCGCTCCCACTCTCTGGAACACTCTACCAGATCACATCAGAAACAAACATTCACTCCTGGTGTTAAAAAAAACCTCCTAAAACCCTGCCTTTTTTAACAAATATGCCCAACTGACTTTTACCTCTTTGATGTATACTGTTTTCTACTGCTTTTGACTGTGTTGCACAGACATGTACAAGCGCCGTGATACCTCTGAGCGCTATATAAATGAAATATATAAAATAAAAATAAATACATTGTTACCCTCTAAATAGTTCACAGTGCTTCTTTTGCTGTTCTGGCATTGCCTTCTCTTATCCCTATCTGTAACACTTTACCATAATGTTTTGATCCGTGATCACGTCATCACGTCAGATAGCAGAAATCTTGGATACTTATTTGTTGGAGACTGTGAGAGACCTGAAAGTGTCTCACCTACTAATACCCAGGTATCTTTCATCCAGGTGGCCAAGACACGGCCATCGCTTTTGGATCCAGTTCCTGGGGGTGGACCAGTGCGGGAGCATCACCTGGGTGAGGGGGTCCTCTGGGAGTGGAAGTGGGACACCGGATGGCGAGCCGCAATATCACCTTCCCTGTAACACTTTTACCCCATCCTACCAGGTAGGATACTTAGGAACTCAACCCCCTTACCCCCTTTCCCAACACAAACACTTTCTCACGGACAACTCACTGTGAGAGAAAACGGACTAACACCTGAACCGTATACCTGACATGTACCAATACAGCGGTCAGGCAATCCCTGACCATAACACACAACCGACTTCCATCACACTTCCCCATACGGATAAAAGGCGAAGCACGAAAGCACACTCTGAGCAAGGCAAAGCACACGAGGAAGCAGCGGTTCCAAGATGGCAGTTTATTACAAGGTGAAAAACGACAAAACTGAAGAGGATAGCAAGGAGGGTAGTGTCCTTGACCCTTTCAACGAAAGGCCGTTACTTTCAGGAACCATCGAGAATAGGAAACGTAAAACCAGGAATTGAAGCTGAAGAATGCTGCATTATGTGTTGGAGGTACCCAGGGCTCTCCCGCGTCGATAGTCAAGGCAGGGAGAATCGTGTGCCGCTGTGGTACTGCCCTTGGCTCCTACAACAAAGCAGCGCCAGTGAAGTCAGCACAGCCGGTGAGTTAGGGAGACTGATACCAGACTGGTATGTGTTGAAGCCTAGGTTGCAAGCGGCAACATTGTATAATGAAAAGAGAACACAAGAGAACAGTGTATGAAGCATATGTGGCAAGCGACACATACACAATTAATAAGCGGATGAATGATTGAACTATGAAGCCAAGATACGATACCATAAACAGAGTGGTCTGGCACCACGTGGCTGCTCATTCGAAAGCCTCTGTTAGGTGTCCAGCTGAAAAGTGGCAAATGTGAAGAGTGATGAAGAATTGTGAAATGGAAGTGGTCCTGCAGCAGGTCAAGCAAAAGCCCTGTGCACATTCGAAAGTCTTCGGTAGTTAATGAAAGCATATAGAAAGTTGGTCCGAGCCCGATGGAGGGAGATCAGCCTGTAAAGCTTTTGGTTAAAGCAAGTTTGTGTAAAGTTATGAACATTGTGTTTAAAGGAATCTGAGCCCGACTGAGTGGGATCCGAGCTCTGAGCCCGATTGAGGGCGATCTGAGATCTGAGCCCGACCGAGGGGCACCCGGGGTGAACCATGAGTCACCCAAAAAAGAATATCCTATGAGGAATTAAGATGCATAAATAATGTACAAATATTGAGGTGAAAGGATCTGAGTCCGGCTGAGGGAGATCCGAGGTGAAAAGCGAATCGCCTAAGAATTTGACTACTTGTAATCTGAAAAAGGAAAAGAACTTCTTGTTTGTTTGTCGCATCAGGCCCTCTGAACGAATAGACTTTGAAGGGAGAAGAGACTTGGACACGGAAGGCCCTGATGCTTATGTCCTGAACTGTATCCTCGTGCTAGAGAAGCCAGAGACTGCTAAGCTCAAGCGTACCGCCTTGTCCTGTGCTGAAAGCATGGGAAAGGGAGGCCAACGGCCTGAACATCCTGACATATCATTTTGTGAACACTTTTTTCTTTTCTGTAACATTATTTCCCACACTATTTGTATTTAGAGGTAGGGATTGGCAAAAGGTTTTATTAGTATAGGCCCTTTTATTTTGACAAGACACTACGAAGACTAAGTGATTATTATGTTATGGTTATAGCTTACTCCAATCTGTAGATTTAGGATTGGATAGGCATTTTTTCAAACCCTTTTTGAAATTCAATAAACCCCCTTGAACCGTGGTCACTTGTGTCTCACTTACTGTTGATACCATGCCTTCCTTACAAGACAGACTTGGTGTTTCTCCATTCGATCTGCTTCCTCAAAACAGATGGTTACTTTTTCAGGTGGGAACCTCTTTTCTTCGGTCGAGTTGGTTGCTTTGAATATAGACTTGGGCTTTACTCCTTTTTTAGCCTGTTGGGTGTCTGTTACCACGTTACACGTGCTCTTTGTAATTGCCACCAGGTATTTCTCTGCTTTGGCACTGTTTGGTGGTGGTCTGAGACACTCTTAAGTTTGCTCTGTGTGTAAGAGTAGCTTAAACAGGATTTCCGATCAGTTTCCTTTCATCTTATCTTTTCAGTGACAATTGGTTTATCTTCATTGGTTGTTTGAGCAAGGTATTATTTTTATTCGCTGGGTACTTTCTATTCACTTTCTATGTATTTTTAGGTTCTTATCACATACACCTAGTGGTGGGCCCTTTTTGTATCTTCTCTTTAAGCATCTTTGGATGTATTTATTCTCAATTATTCCTTGAGGTTTATATTCATCCTTTGATTTTTTAGATATCACTACTTTTTATACCAATGTGTACATTCTATTGATCCAAACGTTTACATTCTATATACTTTGAGTTTGATGCTAATACACATTTCTATTTTTATATAATTAACATGTTATATTGTATTGACAGTTTGCTCCTGATAAAGGGGTCTGACGCAGTGAGCTGTTATTTCATTGTAAAAGACGTTTTATCCACAATTGAATTGCCTCCGGAAATTAGTTTCTTGAATTTTACCTGGAATTCGTCTTCTTCTGTATATTGTTTGAACTTATGTGTGAACTCTAAAATACGTCAAGACTAATTTTGGCTGTCTACAGCATTAAGGCGTGCAGGGGACATGGGTATCCAAACTTTGGATACCATTCTTTAATTGCCTATTTTTCATCCTTGTGTAAAGGTTGTGTTACCTCCCCTGCACTCAAGTTGTTCTTACCTTTATCACATTTACTTGCTTATCTACTTTGGGTGTGCACAGATTCTTCCTATTGCTACTTTTCTTCTCCCTGTTGTCAGTGTGACACATTTTTGTCCAGAGCACCCCACCTTTGATTATGTCCTTTTCTAGGATTAATGAAATGACTGATAAGCATGCCACTACATTAGCCGTCTCAGCGGAGGAGGCTTGGAGGATAATATCTTTAATTGGACAAGTAGAACGCACATCTGATACTAATGAAGACGTTGATCTCAAAATTAGAGAGATTAATCAGAAGAGTGATCTCTCAGAAACTACATGCTTCCACTTTGGTAGAATATTATAAAGCTCAGAGAATGCTCTGTGGGCTAAAAATATATCTACGTCCAACAATTTGTAAGGAATGGATAGAGTTTGTTAAAATATGGGGTCAGATCCTTAACAAGTGTTCATTAAATATGATCATTTTCACCATAGAGGAATTATCTAAATCGTTGTGCTCGATAGACTGAGATAACAGAACTAAAAACTCAGTTGAATCAATTCAAATCAGCTACTGAGTTACAGGATATCTTAGATGATATCAATCATAAATTGGCTTCATATCAGAAAAACATTGACAGAGAAAGATTAGAAAATGTTGTAGGAACACTTTAGATTACATGAAAGATATAGTATACAACTGGAAAGAATACTACACTCAGAAATCTGGGAGTTGAGACCAGAGGAATCCCAATAGACAGAACAAGCCACATAACGTAAGTGTCTCCAGTAGTGACAGTAGCTCAGATGGCAGTGCGCCATTGGAGAACCCTGCACCTACAAAACTTCAGTCAAATACTTCAATCACAACAGATACACAATTATCCACTTCTTCTACATCTATTGCCCCATCAACCTCTTCGAACGCACATTCATTATATCCAAAGAGAAAACTCAAAGAGGCCAAAAGCTCTCTTAGCCCCATGATATGATGATATGATATGATATGGCATTTATAACGTGCCTATACGCAAGTGTTTTGGGGCGCAACGCGGCAAGGGAGGGGGAACAGAGGGAAGACAGACAGCAATCCTACTTGGCCAGGTGTCAATCAGATTGCACAAGTGCATGGGAAGGGAGAAGGGGGAAAGTGCAGGGGAGAGTGCAGTACATGGGATAATAGACTAATAACAAAGTAAGTACGGCCAGCTGGTGGCTAGTGCATTGGTAAGTTCAGACATCCAGTGTCACGTGCTGGTAGAGGGACTGTAGGGATACAGCGACAGTCTCGAATGCAGGGGTTGCCAGGAAGGCAGTGCTGGTGTGCGACTGGCGGTGGAGGGGACCTGGGCCCGAGATCAGAGGGTGGCCAGGTAACCAGTGCACTATCAGCCAGGGGTTCAGCAGGGGAAGAGGATGAGAAAAAGCAGAAGCAAAGAGAAAGGTTTTGAGGTGCTTCCGGAACCGCAGGTGGTTCTCCTCAAGTTTCAGTGAGGCAGGGAGGCTGTTCCAGATGGAGGCCCCAGCCAAAGAGAGAGATCTACCACCAACTCGTTGCTTGGAGAAGCGACTGATCCATCAGAAATAACTTTCACTGAAAACATTGTAGTGAACATAGCTAGAAAACAACTCAGTCCCCAACAATTTACATTATTAAATAGGTATCTTTCATTTGTCCCACATCTAAGACTACTTTTGTTGCTGAGAGAAGTAACCTCTATAAATTGAGGAAGATGTGTCTTCAGCTGTTTTTTTATACTTTTGTAAGCCTGGTGACTACCATCCTCCAAAACGGCTGAATCTTAGGGCAAGACCAAAATAAGTGTCCCAACCCAACGTCCTGTGCTGCCCACAACCCCTCCCGCGCCATGGGACCTTTAGTAGCTTCATTGCAAATAGCTTCACTGGTGTATAATAGAGGTGCTGTATGATCTTAAATTGAATTTCCCTGTTATCAAGGTTACATGACACTTCATTAAATCAATGAAAAAAAAATGAATATACATCTGCACTATCTAATCGGATCCCCAGATCCTTTGCCCACTTGGCTGCTAATGCTGATCCCTTCCTAGATTATTTGGGATGCATAAGAGACAAAAGGACCTAATTTTGGAAAAGATAGAAGGATCCTGGACCAATTCCGATTGACAAGCTGAAGGTTCTTGAGTATGTGTGGCCTCAGCGATCCAAGACTTAATCAAGGAAATCAGCACCTGCTACACCAGCAATGCAGTTGGCGCCGGGCTCAGAACTGCCCTGGCCTTCACAAATGATATGGGTGTAGGACCATCAAAAAGATCCATAATGCATACATTATGCCATTCGTCCTCATGGCTAAATTGCAGTCGTCTACTTCAATGAGTTCTCAGCAGAGCTCGAAGACTAAGCCACGGCGGGAGGTATTCACGTCAGCCCCTTTAAGGTTAAGGATTCGGTACTGTAACGATTTATGGGTTGTCACTTCTCCCCAGAGGGGAGCCCTTCCCCATGATGCGTGGGAGGTGAGGCCGCTATCCAATAGTCCTCCTAATGGTGGTAAAAAGCAGGAGGGCCTCATAGGGAATTTCAAACTTGTGCTGCCCAAGCATCGAGAGACAGTCTGTCTCGGAAGGAGAAACTGAAAGGAACCACGAGAGCCTGGATAAACCAGACTCAATGCAGAAGCAGGACAAATCCAGTGGTGGTGTGGCCTCTCTGAGGTGGACCATGTGGTCCAAAAAATCCGCTAAATCCGCTGCAGCTTCAACTCTGTGGAGTCGCCTAGATCAAAGAGGAGGAAAGCAGGAATATGCACTGAATGGGTGCAGAACCAACAGCAACCTGAGACACCGGGAAGAACCGTTAGTGCTCCCCAGTGAAGATACAGATAACAGGAGTTGCAGGAAAGCAGAGTGGGGTCCAGGGAGCCAAAGAACTTTCAGAGATTCAAGAGTACAGCTTTCCTCGGGAGTGAACTCCCTCATCACAGTAGTGACATCCAGAGAATCAAGAGTGAATCATTTGTAGTGACATCCAGAGAATCAAGAGTAAAGTGTTCCTCAGGAGTGATCTCCCTCGTGAGAGTAGTGACATCTAAAGAAGAGTCAAGCATTCCTCTGGAGTAATCTCCCTCGTCACGCTAGTGATACCTAGGGAATCAAGAGTCAAGCATTCCTCTGTAGTGGTTTCTCTCATCACAGTAGAGATATCCAGAGAATAAAAGAGTCAAGCATTCCTTTGAAGCAATCTCCCTCATCACCGTAGTGATATCCAGAAAGCCACAAGTCAAGTTTCCTTGTGAGTAATCTCCCTCGTCACAGTGGTGATACGAAAAAAAAAAGGAATCTCAATAGTGTCTGTGGAGTGAACTCCCTCATTACAGTGGTAAAACCAACACATGTGAAAGATACCAAAAGGTTCAGAGAACTGTCTGGGAATACTATCCCCGATATTCAAGATATAAAAAGTCCTGATAAAGGGCCAGCAATAAGGAGAAGAATGGATAAAGCCTTGACTCTGCTATTTGAAATTCCTTGGGAGAAAATAAAGAGACTTTTAAAGGACTATCAAGGAATAGTCTCCATAACTCTTCCAGATGGACCAGGAGAAGGGAGTCATCCTCCTGGTCTAAGTGTATTTGATAAATCACTTAGACCCTATTGCAAGAGATTGCTGTTAAGTCAGCCTAAGACTGGATTGTTTCACCAGGAGAAGAGAGCCATTCTCCTAGTGACTTTGATAAGAAGCTCATTGAATCCTTTGTGGTTTATTTCTTAGTGGTAGGGATAGAGTAGTTGGTTTGGACAGAGGACAGTATTTTGTTTTTTGACTTACATCCTGACGAGTACCCAAGTTATTCTGTGTTGAGGTAGGGAAAACCTCTCTAGGAATAGGGAGACACAGGTTCTTTGGTTTATTTTGAATTAAAGTCTATAGGCAAAATGATAACACCTTGTCAGCTTTCTTACACCATCTTGCCACAGTACCAATGGGTTAATGTCGGCACCTCGATAGGATGCTCCTTTATATGATTCGGAAGTCAAACTCGAGGAAGGTGTGAGAAACCAGAAGGTGTCTCACCCACTAGTCCCCGGGGATCTGTCATCCACATGGCCAAGACACGGGCATCGCTTTGGGATTCAGTTCTGGAGGTCGACCAGTGCGGGAGGATTACCTGGATGAGGGGTCTTCGGGGAGTGGGACACTCAACGGTGAGATGTGGTATCCCCTTATTTATAACACCTTTTCCCCATTCTACCAAGTGGGATATTTAGGAACTGCAACCCCTGTCCCCTTTTAAACACAGACAACAGACTAACACCTGAGCCGTGCTCCTGACATGTCCAAATACAATGCTCAGTCAAGGTCAATCAGTTACTCACCATCACCCACACCTGACTTCCATTAAACCTCCACACACCGTTAAAAGGCTGAGCACGAGAGCACACTCTTAGCGAGGCAAAGCACACAAGGAAACAGCAGTTCCAATATGGCAGTTAAACAAGAGGAGAAAGGCAGCGAGCCAGAAGGGGATTGCAAGGAAGGAAGTTCCCTTGACCTTTTCGACAAGGCACCGTTGCTTTCATGAGCCCTCGAGATTGGAAAGCATAAGACCAGGAAAACAGGCTGAAGAATCCTGCATTGTGTGTCGGAGATACCCCAGGCATCCCGTGTCAAGAATCAAGGCAGGGAGAATTATCTGCCGTGGTACTGTCTTTGGCTCCAAGAACAAAGCAGCGTCAGTGAAATCAAAACAGCCGGTGTGTTTGAGAGACCCATACAAGACTGGTCTGTGTTGAAACCAAGGGTGGAAGAGGCAATATTGTATCAGGAAAGTTGGAAAGAACATTGTTTGAAATGCGTGTTATAAAACACGCAAGTAAAGTTGAACTGCTGATGAGTGATTGAACTTTGAAACAAAGATACGATACCTTTGACAGTGTGGTCCGGCACCATGTGGGTGCTCAATCGAAGGCCTCTGTAAGGTATCCAGCTGAAAAGTGAAAGTAGAGCTTTGTGAATCGAAGTGGTTCTGTGACAGGTCAAGCAAAACCCTGTGCACAATCAAAGGTCTTCGATGTTTATTTAGTAAAGAACATTTGTGGTAATGTTAATAAAGTTGGTCCGAGCCCAGCAGAGGGAGATAAATTGAAAGCTTTGTGTTAAAGTAGGTCTCAGCCCGATGAAGGGAGATCTGGGTGAAGCGGAAATCACCCAAGAAGGTTTTGAGTGGAAGTGGGCCTGAGCCCGACTGAGGGAATCCAGGGTGAACAGAAAATCACCCGAGAATTTGTATGTGTGAAACCCTAAGCAGAAAGGACATTTGTTTGTCATATTGCATTAGGCCCTTTGGAAACCAGACTTTGAATGGCAAAGAGACTTTGGCATGGAAGACCATGATGTTGAAGGTTTGAACTGCACCCTCGTGCCAGAGAAGCCAGAGACTGTGCTAAGGTCGAGTGTGCATCCTTGTCCCGTGCTGAAAACATGGGGAAGGGAAGCCAACGGCTTGAATATCCTGACATATCATTTCTTGAACACTTTTGTTTTGCATAACATTGTTTCCCACACTATTTGTATTTACAAGTAAGGATTGGCAATAGGTTTATTAGTATAGGCCCTTTTATTTTGACCGACACCACTAGGACTGCGTTATTATTGTTTGTTGGTCGTAGCTTGTTCCCATCTTTAGAATGGTGTTTTTCAGACCCAATTGAAGTTCAATAAACATCCTTGACTGCAATCACATGTGTCGGTCCTACTGTTTGATACCATGCTTTCCTTACAGAGGGCAATAGTTTCTTGGGGCATAAAGGGCTGCATGATAGCCAATTCCGTAGACCGCCAACTGGATGCACCATCCGGATTAAGCCATCTCTTGATCCAGCACGCATGTGCCACCAAGAAATAAGCAGCCCAGGAGGCGAGTGCAAGCCCTGCATCTTGTTTGATCACTGAAGGGAGCAATGCAAATACTTGATGCTGAGAACTACAGAACACGCTCTAGTAGTTAGGGGCGCTTGACAGGTGCCGGGAGATTTAAAAGCCGAAACCTGAATGAACACAGTGAGAACTACCTGTGAAGCCACATCTGCTCGAGGTTGATCGAGGGACTGCTGAGCCACTGTGGAGGAGTCCGTGGAGCCAGCCAGCTCAAGGTAGAAGGAGGAAGGCTGCAGCAACTGGTGTGCCATGCTGGGACTGCTCCTGAAGCCCATTCTAGTCAGTGGCTGTGGGAAACAGAGAACAGCGCCTCAGCCACAGGAACATGCAGAGAGGCTTAACAACCAGGCGGGAACTGTGAAGGACGTGGAAGCCAGTGAGTGAGGATGTTGGACCCGCAAACTGGAGGCGGAGCACCGAGACGCCGCACCCGTTTACCGCGAGGGAACCAAAGAGCGCTGCAGAAAGCCAGTGAGTCCTGGAGGGAGAGAGAGAGGGAGAGGGACAGCGGGCGCTTTGGTAACAATACCGAAAAATGCTTAAGTGTGTGAATCGAATGAAAGAGAATCATTTTGAGAGGTAAAGCATGACAGAGGTCAAGGAAACCCCTTACCTGGTGAACATTTGCAGAACCATATTTGCGAGTCTAGGTCCTGCACCCAAGGGAGGCAAAGCCCGAGAGAGGTCAAGGGAGGAGAAGAAATCCCCTCACCTTGTGAACTTTTGTAAAACCATAACAGTAGCGAGTATGTGACCCGTACACAATGGGAGCAACACCTGAGAGCGGTTAAGGGGAGAGAAAGAGAGCCATTCACTGTGTAAACATTTGCAAAATTACAAGTGTGTCTAAAGTGTGCCACATTGAAAGCCCTGGCAGGAGAGTTTACCTGGCAAACCCAAGTCTGCAAATGTGTTTAAAGTGAAGACCGTTAAAAGCCCTGGCAGGAGAGTATTCCAGGCCAAAGCTAAAGTTTGCAATCATAGAAAATAGACCACCCAAAGAAGTCCTGGCAGAGGAATAAGCCAGGTAAACCCAAGACAGTGAATGAAGTGAAATTGAAGTGGAAAAGAACCTGGCAGTGGAGTACACCAGGTATCTGGTACATTTGGAACTTATATCTAAAACTGTTCTGGAATACAAAGTCTTTTGTTACTAACCAAGAAACCTCCAAGGAAGGTTTGTGTCTTTTGGAGTCTTGAGAAATCTTGAACAGCAGCCTGAGGAAGGGAGGCATCACCTGGAACTGTGAACCATATCCATTGGGAACGTTTGTGTTGGAGTGCATTTATATTTCGTTTGAACTTGAACATTTGTGCACCTTTCAAGACGAAAGACATTACCCCTTTGCACATTAGAGTTACTTTAGAATATGAGGGCAAGGTTAGGATTTCGGACACAGGACAGTTTTGCTTTGGACATCTTGACATTGGACAGACCCTTAGTTTTGGTTGAGGTAGGAAAACGCCTCTTAGAAGTAGGGACAGTGAGGCATTTTTGGTCCCCCTATAATTTAATAAAAGTCTGTAACCACAAATATGACTTCTCTGTGTCCACATCCCATTACCGGCGCCTCACTTTATTTAGCCAAGCGTTTTTTATACCTCCAAATAACCTCCAAATCTGCTTATCTAAATCCTGAATCATATTCGCAGGCATAGTTATAGGAATCATCTACGCCAAACATATCAATTTTGGCACATTGATCCTTCCCGTAACATACAACGGTAAAGTGTTCCATCTGAGGAGATCAGTTTTAATTTTGGTCAGTATTGGGAGGGATAATTATTCTGAACAAGATTATTGATCTGTGCACTCACACACTCCAAGATACTTAATCGGCTGCAAGTGCAATTTAAACGGGGAACCACCACCGCATCCCATGGAGTGCCAGTCCTCAGAGGCAATATCTTTAACTTATCATGATGAGCCTGCAAGTAAGGCAAATTCCTGAAATATATTACAGATATGTGGGAGGTTAGTAGACCAGTCACTGATGTGAAGCAGAACATCATCTGCAGAACAAGAAATACAGTGTTGCACCCCGGTCCTTACGATTCTGCCCAGGTCAGCATCCATTCTGATCTGGACACCTAGCAGCTTAATGGCCAGAGCATATAACAATGGTGACAGCAGGCACTCTTGACGCAAACCCATGCACAACAAGAACGGAGCAAACATGTAGCCATTAGTTACCACCAGTGACTTTGGCTTGGAGTATAGTAGTGTGAACTTATTAGTAAAGTATCCCTCAATGTTGAATTTCTGCAGAATAGAGAACATGCAGTCCCAGTGAACCTTATCGAATGCTTTTTTCGGCATCAAGGGATAACACCATGTTGCCCCTGTCAGCCTGACCAGTGATGACGTTCAACAGGCGTCTCATATTATCGTTACAATGTCTGCTGAGTATAAAGCCATTCTGGCCCTGATGGAACAAATGGTGTAACACCCGATTCAAGCGTCTCGCCAGACACTTAGCTAGTATCTTTGCATCTGAATTAATGAGAGTAATAGGTTGATATGCATTACAGTCTGAGGGATCCCTGCTCACCTTGGGGAAAAACACTATATTGGGATTAAGCATCAAGATCAGACTGTATCCCGCCTCCCGTGCTTCATTAAATTCCTAAGTCAGTCCAGGAGCGAGTTTCTCAGCGAGCATTTATGTATAGATCAACAGGGAGATGATCTGGCCCAATCGCCTTCCCAGCCACGAGTCCTGCAATAGCAGCAGCCACTGCAGCCTTAATAACGGAACATTCAATGGCACCAGCTAGGCACCCATGGCCTTCAGTGTTTGAATTTCTTGTAGGAAAGTATAAATCAGATCATCAGCGATAGGGGCAGAGGGGCATATAGCTTCAGAAAATAATTTGGTGAAAAGATCATTTGTATCAGTGATATCAATCAACATTTCACAGTCTTATTTCTAATTCGTTAAAGGTGAGCGCGCTGGCGATCCTTGAAAGAGAAAGCCATAGGGCGAAGAAGACTGTTCCCTTTCTCATAATAGGATTGTGCCCATTTGGAAAAGTATTTTTGCACTCTAATAGTAGTTACAGCCTTAATATCGACACAGGCTTTTTCATCTTTAGAAAATGAGACAACTCCTTGGACTGTTTATGTGCCTGTTCTGCCGGCTGCAGCGCCTCTAGCAACTGTTGTTCTTGAGCCTTTCACTGCTTTAGTTTATACGCCGACCGCGAGATACAGAGCCCCCAGAAAAAAGCCTTGAATGAATGAAGGTCACCTCCCAAGTTCTCCTCCCAGAACAAATCTGAGCGCTCCACTAAATGTCTGGGTATTGCAATGTTGCTAGGTTTAATCTCCAGGGAGGAGCCTGCTGAGGAGCAGCTGGGAAATTAACCTGCAAAACTACTGGAGCCTGGTCCAAGATCGTGATAGGGAGGATTTCACAGTGACCCACCATAGAGAGCATACCTCTACCAGGAGCCAATACTCTAAACTGGAATAACTTTTATGATGATGGGAGTAGAAAGTAAAGTCGCTCCATAGCAGGTGGAGTACCCTCCATACATCTATCAATCAGAGATCCTCCATGTGTATTAAGAATGTCTTAGTTTCCCGTGATACAGCAGGGTTCGGATTGGCTAAAGATTGCCTCTGGAGTGCCAGTGAAAGTGTGACATTAAGATCCCTGCCCAAGAACATGAAAGAACCCAGGTTAGGTGCATATTTTGTGAATACATGCGTATAAAATCAGGAATTCTCTTCCATAGGCCCATATGCAATTAAGCAGGGTAACATGTGAGATTATTATCCTGATCACACAGAATCCAAGCAATAGCATCACTATCAGGGCTCTGAGGAACTTGAATATATCTGCCATCCATTGTGGAACCCATGAAAAGAGTGATCCAAACCAATTATCATCAGCAATCTCTTCCACCTCATCTATCATCTGGGCGTGTAACTTCGTCAGCATTTTTATAGCCTCTGTCAAGGTACCATTTACGTCGTGAGATGGTATGAATGTGCAACATGATTCTGCGATTTTGGCACAAAAACCTCCATCCATAGCAGTGATCATGTCCAGGACATATCTATTCTGAAGAGTCATCGGTCTTATGGCTCTCAGCTCTTCCTTGATATCACTGAATCCCTTTATGGTAGTGTTGATCGTCTGCAACAATTCCCACCTCGTTATTTGCAACCACTTAGTGTTTGCATCTGTCTGGATCCTGGGCATGAAGATTATCGTGAATATCGATGAAATCTTACTAAACAACCTATGTTCATAAGGGTTGGTATTAAAGGCTTCTCTTGATTTGGCTGAGTAGTTGTTCTCGCTCTTCCTTCAATTCAGGAGCTCAACAGATCTCTTCTTTCTCAGGTGAGCATCTGCTTTGGGAAATTTGCCAATGTCCAGGTCACTTTTAGGAATCACCAACGCTGGAACATGGACGTTTACTATGGAACATAGTCCTCCCCAATATTTGGGCAGCTTCATTTAAGCCCTGGATCCACAGGCCAAGTAGTGATCCATTATTACTGCTGTTCCAATGCTCATTCCTGGCACATCAAAGATTCAACCACAATTCTGATTTTCTCCAAGTTTTCTCATGCCATTATTCCTAAAAACACAGTTTTGTATTTTTTCGAGAGGCACTATCTGCAGGGGTCCTCCCTCATCTTCAATCTAAGTCAGTAGTTTAGCAAGTTTTGGCCATAAAGGCTTGCATCCATTTTGTACAATGTCAATAGTCGGTTTGTAGAATCCAATAACTACCCATGCTCTGCAAATAACCACTCCTCCTTGCCAGCCATCTGGAGTAAGTACTGATCCCCAAATCTGCATTTGGCCTCTGTTCTTCCATCTTCAAATATCATCTGCAGATTTCCCAGGAATCTCAAGTCTTCTGCTTACTTCCCATCTGATTCCAGCCCCTTTAACTCCAGGCTGTTTGTATCTTATCACATGATTTTTGGTGTGGGCTCTTGCTCTTGTCTTTGTGTCTTGCACATAATCATCTTCGTCTGGATCTGTCCATGCTGTTGTCCATGCTAGATAGACTCTTTGACCCATGAATTGACCTCTTGTGCAATGTTAGATAGGCAATGTGCTGTCTGAACATCTATTTCAATAGCTATGAATATCTTAGCTTTCCCCATACTGTAAAGGCAAAGGTGCACATACATGGCATTCCTCCTCTGATGATAGTTTGCCTACCTCTTTCATGTGCTGATACCACATGTTTCCCAAATGTGCTGTACTGTCTAGATAATCTTTCAAGTCATGATCATCTTCTCTTATACCTCTCTTAAATCTCCTTCTTGCCTCATGAGCTGCTATATTCATCTCATGAAGTATGTCAGCATAATTACTTCTCACTGGGGGAATCATAGGAACTTTTGTCAGTGGAACTGGTGTCATTACATTTGCTACTGGTGTAGGATCAGTCAGAAAATGTGTATTTCTTTTGGTATAATATGAAGGTAACCAAATATCCTGAAATACTTGTAAACCTGGTCTCCCTCCATAGGGACGTTCAGATGTGTTTGTTACAGCACTAGACACTTTCTCATGTACCACTCGAGTAGGGACAATTACATAAGGTCTCAGTGGTCTTACACTTGCCACTTCTGTACCCTCGAGCTGCATAGAAAGATACACAGGAACTACTGCCTTGTTTGGATATACATAACAGACAGTTAGTACTGTGAGAGAAAGTAGTATGATAATTAACATAATGCAGGTATATACGCTATCCCAATAGGTCCAACGGATGCTGCAATAGCCTCTTGCACATCGCAGTGGTCTCTCCTTGTTTGCCACATTATTGTTGCTGTCTATGTTGCCCCTTTTCTATCTTTTTTTAAGGAAGGAAAAAACAAATTTTATTCGGGCAGTCTCATAAATTATTCAGGAAGTTGCTGGATATGCGCCACAAGTTCCACAAGCTGCTGGCTGATTGCAGGACAATCACCAGGGTTCCCGATGAATACACAAGAGTCTGTTCGCCAAACCAGATGTGGATGAACTTCCAATAGGTAATAAAAGACCAAAGCTAACAGGTTTTGAATGTCTTCGTCTGTCAACACCATCAGGAAACTCACTGCATTGCCTCAGAGAATAGACGGACTTGCTCTATGATGTCACGTAGCAATTGAATGATTGCAACTTGATTCCTTGGATCTCTCAGAAATGAATGAACATCATTTTGTCTTCCAACAAGATGCAGGTGTTCTTCAATCAAGAAATAAAAGACCATTCCAACTAGTATATGAGCGTTATCTTCAGATAGGGGCATTTGTATTTTCCATACAGTACTCAGGAAGTTGGAAGATGTGCTCGATTACAGCTGTGAGCAGTCTCCTCATGATTGGACAATTTTTTTTAATCTTGCCGGAACAAGTGTACATCAACAGTTCTCCCAACCAGTGCAGGATAAGCACAAAGAATGAGGAGGAAAACAGCAAAAATGATCCGATGAACCATTAGGCACCACCATGGGCACCTCCAAAGAGAAACTTGGTGTAAAAGGAATCAGGATATTGCTCCCTCTTCCAATTGCTGATACAGAAGTTCAATTTTGGCATTCTTCGTTTCATTCCAAAAGTCTCTAATGCATATATTCTTTTTTACTCTGTTTAGTCGCTACAAAGAGTGTCTCGAATGAACCACAGTCCAATGAAATCTTTATCCATTTACTGAACAGTCTCGGGGTCCTCCTTCCTTGTCATCTGCACATGATGAATTTGTCCTGCGTTGCTTGCTTCCGACTGGGGTGGGGGTGCGTTGGTCTCGCCGTTGTAGATTTTCACGTCTCCCAGGAATATTCAAGCGTGTCTCCTTTGCACCTTCACTGCTGATGGAGTGACGTCCTCTACAACAAAAGGACCATTAAACCTTGGCTGATGCCTTTGCGGACAAAATTCTTGATCATACTTGATCACTGGGAAACAGTTTAGGCAATAAAGGTTCTTGTGACCTGGTTGCTGTATGGTCTTCATCTGTGTTCTGAGACCTGCACCCCGTCCCCTTGAGTTCATCTGAAATGACAGAGACACTTGTAGTCATACATGTTAAGTCTGCATGTAACTCAAATCCTAACAATTCTGCTGTTGTCTGGGCATCACATCTAGTCCTCGATGGAGGAGTGAGAAGCGTTCTCATTCGCCTCCCAGTTACTAGTTCTTGGGGCGTAAGATGGTGGTCAGAGCCTGGTTGATTCCTCTGCGCATATAATGCAAGAGGCAGGCAATGCAGCCATTCTTTTTTCAACATTAATTTAAGCTTGGCTATCCTTTCTTTAAGCAAGCCATTGAGCCTCTCACAGAGCCCATTCGCTTGCAGGTGATAAGCTGAGGAAAACGTATGCTTTATACTGAGCAACAAGCTAATTTGCTCGAACACTTCATTCACAAAATGTGGGCCATTGTCTTATCTTAATACATCACAAATTCCCCAGCTGGGAAATACTTCTCGAACAAAACATTTCACAGTGCAACTGGCATCTGGATGTGTGCACAGGCCAACTTCGACCCACCTTGAGAAAGGGCACACAACCACTATCATATATCTGTAGCCATTACAGACCTGCAGCATGTCAACATAATCGATATTTAAATGCTGAAATGGACCATTAGATTGGGGCATAACACCTCTGACTTTTCGCAGCGTGTGCCCAGCAATAAACTTTTGACATACAATGCAATTTACTACATAACATGGAACGTGTTCTAATAAATTTGGTCCAAACCATTCCTCCGCAATCGTTGCAGCAACGCTTTCCCTAGTGACATGCGCAGGGTAGTGTAGCTGTTCCAATGCCACCCTTAATAAGGCTACAGGCATCACCGGCTTACCAGTGCTTTCCTGTTACCACAAAGCTCCAGAAGGGGATAAAGAACGCCCCCTGTGCGTCCACAGATTTTCCTCATCCTGTGGTGCTTCACCCTGAACTTCCATTAATTGGGTCTTTGACAGATTATTAAAGCTTTCATTTACAATCATCATCACCCCCATTCTTTCATTGACATCAGGTGTATCAAAGCTCATTTCGTCTACTGAATATGCAATACTTTTCGCTTCCTCGTCTGCTGCTTGGTTTCCACGTGAGATAAAGTCTGCTCTCTTAGTGTGCGCTGCACACTTAATGATCGCAATGGTTACTGGGAGTTGTAGTGCCTTAATAAGCCTGTCCAATAAAGTGGCATGCTGCACTGGGGTGCCATCCGCTCTGAGGTTGCCCCTCCTTTTCCAACGTGCTAGCCCTGCGTGTACCGTCGACTTCACGTAGGCAGAGTCACTGTAAACAATTACTTCCTGGTCTGCATGATTCTCGAGCGCGACAATCAGCAGCACTAATTCTGCAGCCTGTGCTGAAAAGTGAGACGGTAGTCGTGCACTGGTCATGACTTCAAATTCCCCATTAGCCATGTGCCTTACCACAGCGGGACCTGAATATCTCTGTCCATCAGTTTGATTGATTTTTGAAGAACCATCAATAAGAGAATCTTCCCCAGCTGCCAAAGCATTATCTTTTACCCTCGGAATCTCATCATAGAATTCCTCATAGTTTGAGCAATCGTGTGCATACTCGTCTACTGCCATTGGTTCAGCTATAAACGTGGCAGGGCTCACTGTTTTACATCTGACTATTTTGATCACTGGATTAGATATCACCACCTCATAAGCAAAAGCTCTCTGAGATGTCAGTGTACCTTTAGCTTTCTATAGAACCGCAAATAATGCATGCTCGACAAACATCATCATGGAACACCCCATTACTATGCTGGCAGACTTTTCAATAGCGAACGCGGCAGCTGGCAAAGTTTGTTCGCAGGGGAAGTGACCCCACATTACTGAGTCTAGAATCCCACTGTAATATGCAACAGACGTGTACCCCAACGTAGTTCTCTGTGCGAGTACTGCCGTCATTACTGTTCCAATTGTGTGCGAGAACAAGAAGAATTCCCCAGAATAATTGGGAATCCCTAGAACTGGAGCCATGCAAATTGCCTTTTTCAATTCATCAAACCCTTCCTCCATCTCCTCAGTCAATACAATCTTTTCTTGATTCTGTTGCGCCTTTTTCAGGGCTTGCAACAATGGCCTTGTGTATGAACTATAATCAAAAACCCATGCCCTCACATAATTGCACAGTCCCAGAAATTGCTGCTTGTGCTTTATCATGTGCAGTTTTTCAGTTTTCAAAATTGCCTCAGCCCTTTCAGGTGTGACTTTCTTCCCTTCATGCGAAATTAAAAAGCCTATGTATGATACTTCTTTCTGGCAATATTGCAATTTCTCGGTGTCCACTTTATATCCTTTCTCAGCTGAAATAATTATCAGCTGAACTGAATCACGTCTACACATGCTGCAGACCATAATGTCATCTACGTATTGTAGCACAACACTTACCAAATGAATATTGCTTAAGTCTATCTGCAGGACTCTATTGAAAATCGATGGAGACTCAGTACCCCTGGGGTAATCTCGTGCTTTTTAAGTTATTCTGACAGAACATAAATGACGTGAGATCTTGGGACTCTTTATGCAATGGGATTGAGAAAAATGCATTTTCCAAGTCAATCACAGTGAAATATTGCGTCTCAACAGGGATACTACATAACATCGTCGCTGGATTAGGAACTAGAGGAAACTCGGCTTCTACAATCTGGTTAATCGGGCGCATGTCCTGGATTAAACGCCACAAACCCCCCTTCGATTTTTTCACAGGATACACTGTCTATTGCACAGTGACTCTGACGTCACTAAAATGCCTTGATCCATCATGGCGGATATTGTCTTAAAAATACCCTCATATGCCTCTTCAGACATGAGATACTGTCATACTCTAGGTAAAATTACTGTTGGCTTCAATTTAATCTCAACTTCTCCAACCCCCTTCAATAGGCCTACGTCCTAGGGGCCTGTCGTCCATATAGAAACTGGCACTTTTGCCATATCTTCATCAAAAAATGCAGGACGATGCTGCACTATCATAATTTTTTGTGGAAACTCTAGTCTTTCTGCTTTAACCCAATAGGTAATGCTCATTTCAAATACTTCCTCGTTATCAGTTGGGTCATCCTTGAACAGGTCCTCATCCGTGACGTCAGTCAATCTGTAACCTTCCCCAATAGCAATTACTGTGCTCCATGATCTGCCATTGTCATCAAAGCCTATAAGCATAGCCAAAACTCCTTGCACTACTGCTGCTTGCAGTTCTAAGGGAAAAAATCGTCCCCCCTCTCCGTCCATAGGAATCTCTGGTATAAAGAGAAACTCATAGGATATTCTCATGGTCTTATCTACTAAACCAGGCAGCCATGTGAACAGAATGCGCACCCCATAATGAAAGACTTCTGGTTTCAACTGTACTCCTCGTGTGGCTATTTGCTCTGTGAATGCCATGATAAATTTGCTCACATTTAAACAATGTATCCCTGGTATAGAACACCCTAAGCCTTCATCAGGGAAAGAAATCGTCATTCAATTTCGTCATTAAATCTCGACCCAGTATATAAACAGACGCCTGCTTTGAATCAAACAATGGAACAGACATATTGCATTCTCCTATAGAGACTGGTAACTTCTCAGTAAAAGGAACTCTACTTGTAGCTCCTGTGAAAACTTGAGCATTCATGGCATTACCCGACATTAAAAATGTTCCCTCCCGTATACATGAGTGAGTCGCACCTGTGTCTATTAAAAAAGAAAAGGATTTGCCTCCTATCGTGACGTCAACCCCTGGTTCCTCTTGAGGATTAGGCGTTAAGGATAGTAATGAACACATCAAGTCTCCCTGTGAGCTGTCCTATTGCGGGTACATACTTATTCCTGTGCCCGTGAAATGATTCCCACCCTCAAAAATGACACCCCCCAACCCTAGGAGTCAATAACTGTCATGCTCATGGTCTGCTGTATTTGCATGGGCGCATGCTGTGACTGCCGTTGTGGCAGATTCAATGATGCTTGCAAAGCCAGTTGCGTTCTCGGTGCTTGTGTCTGATACACTGATCTTGAGCAAATCCATCTCTATTCGGCGAGCTATAGGCAGGCAAGAAAGTGCCCCCCCTCGAGAATTACCCATTCTGCACATACCCTTGACTTAAGCATGTTCTTGCGATGTGTCCTGTCATTCCATATGTCCAACATACAGGAGGAAGTCTCTGAATTTGCCTTCCCTGCATGCCCTGATTATCATTCTGCATAGGCTGAAACCCACCCTGGTTATTCTGGAAATTTCCCTGATTATTCTGAAAGCCTCCTCTTCGTGGAAGTTTCCCCTTCCTCGAGACCTAAATCCATTCCCTCCTTGATCAAACTGCCGTTTGTTATTCACCTGTGGCATACCTGTTGCTTGCTGCGATTCTGGCCCTTCTCTGCTAGTCAACATTGCCCCTTCTATAGCATACTTCGATAGCTTTTTCTCTACCAACTTAGCCTCTTCAAGCTTCCTACCCTCTTCTTTCTTTTGGTTTTTCTCTTTCAACAATCAGCAATGATGCGCTATGGTCAGCTGTATTTCTGGCCATGGCTTTGCCTCCATACCCACCAGTTTCTTGAGCAGTCTCTGTACCTTATCCGGTAACCCTTGACATAGTATAGGATAGAATACCGGTATAGATTTTACCCCACGGCTCACGCGTTTCCAAAGACTGCTGCTTTTGGAAATGTTTAATGTAAATCAACGTATCTTCCCCTTCCTACATCTTTCGTGCCATTATAGCTGCCATATCAGACATGTCTGGCTACTGCACTCGAAGTGCTTTCCAGACTGCCGCTCTGCAATTATTAAACTGTGCTCCATCATGCATTGCTTTGAGCAGTGACTCCTGCATATCCTGCTCTTGACCAAATATCATTAGCTCTCTCCCCAAGTATAGTTTCTAGAAGACCCTTAATGTCCCCTGTAGCTCGCGTGTTACCTCCTGTCATTTTTTTCTAACTCATAGATCCATTTTCCGGCACCCCACGTCAGACTCGGGAGTTTACCCCTTAAATTATCCTTGTCCATCTGGGGCCATGGAATATACTGTGGTCTGACCCCTCCTTTCTCTAACAATGGGAACTGTGAGATCCCAAAATCGCATTCATTCCCCATCGTCTGCCTGTCCATAGCAGGGACAATGGTTACACACCGTCTTCTTCCAGGTAATGACCTTAACATGCTCACATAAGGTGGCAAGTCCCCCCTCATGCTATGGGATCGCCCTTGAGGTCAATCTAGCCGCGCCAATGGCTCTGGCATACTCAGTTTGGGTAGGTCTAGATCCGACCATCTCACTTCTCTATCCGTCGGAGAACACTTCCCTGGCCCACATGCACTAACTCCCTCTTCCCCAAGGAAGGCTTCTCTATCTTCGTCTGACATATCCTGTCCCCAAATGCTGTGGCTTCCCTCTTTCTCGTCTCTATTCAGATTCAGCCCATCAAAAGACAAGGCTTTGTGCTTGAGGTTAAATAAACCCCCCTCTTTGCCTGAAGTCTGTGTACTTTCAAATTGATCATTTTTCCCCTAATTTTTTAATTCACCTTTGGCCCTCATTTCATGATTTCCCCTATCATTTTCTTCTCCTATAGCTCCTATGTCAGTCATCCTCTAGGTCTAGCCTAAACTGTCCTGGCAATGGCTCATGTGTCAGGAAGAATTCATCTAAATCCTCCCGTGCTACTACTGAATTAGGCTCCATTAATTCCTTTTCTATGCAATCAAGGTCATGTGCCTTTGCCTTCTCTTTCGTTCCATTTCTTCATTGACTTCTCTTCATTTTCTCAATTCTTCTCTAACCCTGTCCTCTTCCGGCCTTCATCTCTCTTCTCTCGTTTGCTCTACACACTTCTTCATCTCTGCGCCTTTGAATTCTATCTCTTAATTTCTGTTTTTCTTCCCTCTTTTGTATTCTATCTCGTTCTTCGATTGCTCTCTACCTGTTACGTTTCCTCTGCTCCTGTTTTTTCAGCTGTTCATCTTGATACAGCTGCTCTTGCCTTTGTCTACTCTTTCTCTTAGCCTCGTCTTCTTTCAATCGATTGTATCGTTTTAATAACAATTGAAACTTACAATATATCAACAATTGTGCCTTTTAATTTTCCTGTACAGTTTCTTGTTGTTCCCAACGCCCCCCACCCCACATCCACCCCTACCAAGCCTACCTCACGTCACCACCTCCCTCCATTCCCTCCAAAGGTGTCCCTCCCCCACTACCTCCAAATACTCATGATTTGCCTGGTCCGGCCCAGACAGTGTAGCTATTATTTGCCTCCAGGCTATCAACGTGTCCGCTTCCTCCTCCCCACCTCTGTTTACTGCTTCACTCCACACCGCAGTTTCAGCGTCTGCCCATTTACGAAGATCATGCAACCAGACTTCTATTCCTGGTCTTCTACTCGCTTTCCAACTCATCGCCATCCTGCGCTTAGCTAATACATAAGCCAGGTCCTTCAGTTTACTCACGTGTTTCAATTTACGCGGCCTGCGGAACCCTCCTAACATACCCACCCACAGTGATTCCACGTCCAGCCTTATCCCTTTCTCTGCCATCCGGTGGGCTACTCCACCCCACCCCCCCCAAAATCTCCTTATTTCAGGTCATGCCCAGAACATATGTATCGGTCCTGCGTCCACCTCCCCACATTTGGGACATGTTTGTGTTCCCGCATTTTTAAATTTAGCTATCTTCTGAGGAGTCATGTATGCTCTATGGTTGACAAATAATCTGCTGCAGCCTCACGTTACTTGATACTTTGTGGTACCCCTGTACCCTTAGCCACAACCCATTGAATTCCCCTGCTAACTCCTCCCAATCTCCTCCCAATCTCGCCTCAACTGGATCACCTTTTCCCACCCTCGACATCAGGTGCGGGAGACCTCATGACCTCCATCGGACACATCATTGAATGTTTCTGTGGCCATATCCACCTGTCGGGTCAACACCTCTTCCGACCACGTATCCTTTATCAACCGTACCAGCCTAGTGTACGTGATGTGTTGTCCCCAGTGTAAGCCAGTGTCTTCCATCAGTGTACCCAACTCCACCGCCTTCCTGTCTTGCCACACATCACCCAAAGTTGCTATGCCTATCATTTCCCAATGCCTTCTAATCCCCTTCCTCATCTGCTTGTCAACCCCATTCAGTGCGACCAGTGGCATCTGTGGGGAACACAGGCAGGGGTTCTTCATGACCTGGCAGGCTCTCCAACACATTTTCTGACCCAACTCTAACATTCTTGTCCTTGCATCCCGCTTTGATGTTGGCAGCCATATCCATTCATTCAAAAAGAACGGAGCACACCCAGACTTCAACAGTCTGGTCTCTGATGTAGGGTCCTCTGATAACCATCTTGCCACATATTGTAATTGGCCGGCCAAATAGTATATTTTCAAAATTGGGCAACCTGATGCCTCCCTGTTCATACGGGTTCTGTAGTTTCCATAGAGCTATTCTATTTCTGGAGTTGTGCCAAATGAACTCCCTACATATACTGTGGAGTTTAGCAAAAAAATCGCTTGGGCATCATCTATGGTATGTTCACAAAGTAAGGTAATAACCTGGGCAGTACCACCATCTTTAATAGCGCTCCCCTCCCCATCATAGTCAAAGGGAGCTTAGACCAGAACCCCATGCTATTTTCAATCTTAGCCACCGCTCTCACTGTGTTGTGTTTGTGTTCAGCTTCAACATCGTGGTGTACATATATCCCCAAGTATCTGAAAGACTCAGTTTCCCATTTTATTTGTAAAACCGTCAGTTTGTCTCTCGGTACCCCCACATATCTACCATGGGGGAAAATATACAATTTTTTGGGGTTCACTGCTATACCAGACAGCACCGCGTACCGCTCCATAACCTCCAGAATATACTGTAGGTTCTCATCTGGATACCTCAAGTACAGCAGCATGTCATCTGCATAGAATGATATCAGGTGTCTCCCTCCCTTTGTGCTAATCCCAACTTCTCCATACGCCTGCCTCAAGTATATCCCCAGGGATTCCAGTGCTAAAATGAAAAGCATCTGGGACCATGGGCACCCCTGTCTGGTGCCTCTACTGAGTTGCCATCGTTTCCGAAATGGTCGCTCCCGTTCTGACCCTTGATAGTGGTCTGCTGTACAACAGCTGCACCCACTTCAAGTATGTGGGCCCAACCCCATATTCCTTCAGGGCTGCCATCAACCACAGCCATTTGACTGAGTCGAAGGCCTTCACTGCATCTAATGAAATTACTGCAACCTCTTGGGAACCCCCTTCTGTCTGTTCTATAACGTGACGGAGACTCATCAGATTGTCAGATATACTTCTGCGCGGTACATACCCTGTCTGATGAGAGTGTATAAGTTTACTGATAACCGGCCTTGGCCTGTTAGACATCACAGCTATAAGTATCTTACTGTCTTGGTTAATCATTGACAATGGTCTACATGATCCGCAGTCCGTGCTCGGGTTTAAGGAGCGGAATAATGATCGCTTCCCTGAGGGACTCTGGCAGCGTTCCCTTTCAACGCATCGTTTAGCATTCTTAGCATCGGAGGGATCAAGTCTGACCCATATGTTTTATAGAATTCACTTGGAAGTCCGTCTGCCCCCGGAGCCTTATAAGTGGGTAGTGACTTAATCACTTCTAATTCTTCTAGTGTAACTGGGGCCTCTAGTTTTTCCTTTTCCGCTGCCTCAAGTTTGGGAACGTTTCTCTTTCAGTGTTTCCATCGCATCCTCCTCCTCCTCAGTAAAATTCATGTACAATCGCTGATCGTACTCTAAGAAGCACTTACTAGTATCTGTCCATTCAGCCCCTGTACCGCTCTGATTGCTTGCCTGGGAGTCTCATTTTTATACAACCAGCCTAATAATCTACCTGGCTTATCTCCTTCCGCCTGTTGCCTTTCTACTTATTTTTTCATAGTTCAAGTTGCATAATCTTTCCCACTGAGCCTTGCAGTCTTGTAGTTGACACATGGTCTCAGCCACCCCTTGGGAATGCCACTCTCCCGCATCATGTTCTCCATTCTACTTTCTGCCTCTTGCAATTCACGTATTATTCTGCCTTGCAATCCTTTGGACTTAGATATCGCCGCCCACCTCACCACCACCTTAACAGCCTCCCAACGTGTACCTGCCGATTCTACACTTTCGGTGTTGTGTTCAAAATATTCTCCTATTTCCTTCCTCAGGTCTTCCCTAAACACCATGTCTCTCAGTGCTTCCGCCCTGAGCCTCCATGTCGGGATTCTCGCCTTAGGGGGCATATACTGCCATGTTACCAGCAGCGGGGCATGGTCTGAGAGGACTAAAGCTTTATATTCCGATTTGGTCATTTCTCCTGTCAGCTCCAATGCTGCAAATATGTAATCTAATCGAGTGTGCAGGTGTTGTGGGGCAGAGTAGTGGGAGTATTCCCTGTTCTGTGGATGGTGCATTCTCCACACATCCGTTAATCGAAAGTCCCTCAATACGGCCTTCCGAGCCTTAACTGGGGTGGGCCTCTCGCCTTTCTCATCAGATCTGTCAAGTGTGGGGTCCAATGTGCAGTTGAAATCTCCTCCCGAGATAACTGCCCCTTCAATATATGGGCTAATCGTGCCATATAACTTCTTAAAGTAGCTAGTGGCGTCTTGATTTGAGGCATATGCATGATGCTCACCACTCCGTTTTCTACTAGCCCTCTTATTAACACCATCCTCCTGTCTACCTCTACGGTGGACCGTAATAGCTTAAATGGGACATGTGGTGCTATCCATGTTATGACCCCTCTGGCGTATGCCAAATATGTCGCTCCTATGGTGGGCCCCTTCCATTTCCTTACCACTACTTCCTGTTTTTCTTTGGTCAAGTGAGTTTCTTGTAGCAAGGCAATATCTATTTTCTGTCTCTTCAGGTACATCATGACCTTATCCCGTTTCAAATAATTATTGAGTCCCCTGACAATCCAGGTCACTATCTTCAGGTCTCTCATCCTATCTGTATCCCACTCCACCCGCAACCCCTTCTGCCCTCCTCCTCTTACATTGTGGTTTATTGCAGTAGGCTCGGTCTGTTGCAACTACCCGCATACCCCTCCCCCTCTGAATTCCACCAACCCTTTCCCTTCCTCGATCCCGAACAGTCCCAACTTCCTTCCAAACCAACCCCAACTGCTGCCCAGCTCCATCCCTGGATTTCAGGCTACCCGGCATCTAGCCCTTTCCCAGTGGTACCGATACTTGGAGCTCAGCAGGTGGACACTGTTCTACCAATGCCCCAACTAAACTACCTAAGTGGGGTGATAGTGCGTCTCTCGATGCTGCTACTCCCTTATAGCACCTGTATCTCCAGCATTAAGCTAACAGGATGCTGCTCAGTGACCTCCCAATATCATTACTATGCCATACTATATTCAAGCCCCAAAGCCAATGTCCCTCACAACAAAACAGCAGGTTCACTTATCCGTTCTGCCCTCTGTCTGGTCATCCGCTCCCGCAGGTCAATTCTGAGCATCCAACCACTCTGTTGCGTCCTCCGGGGTCTAAAAAAAAAGGGCCTTGTTCCTATGCAACACCTTCAATTTCGCCCGGTACATCAGCATGTATCTGTTGCCCGCTTCATGCTGCCTCCTTTTGATTGCCCCGTATTGCAGTCGCCATCTCTGTACCAAGAAGGTGTAATCTGGGTATGGCGTGATAGACACAGACGCTCTTTGTATTGTTCCCCCCTTTCAAAAGAACTGCTTCTTGTCGGCTCACCTAACACCATCCGGAATCTTAGCCCTCGTTACACCAGCTTCACCATTGACGGTAACACTATTCCCATCGCTAAAAGTGTAAAAACTCTTGGCTTCTATTTAGACACGAATACCAACCTCGCCAAACAAATTAATATGGCTGCCTCAGACACCCCTTACACTGGTAAACTAATTAGGGCCTGCAGACATCTGATCTCCTCCAACAACTGCCTCATTTTAGCCAGAGCACTTATACAATCCAAACTGGATTACTGTAACAGCCTTTATGTAGGCGCCAACAAGACGTAAATCAATAAACTGCAAGTTCTACAAAACAATGCACTCCGTGCAGCCCTCAATAACCCAGAAGAGAACATATTTCGGCTACAAGAACTTCATGCAAATGGCTCTCCATCCAACAAAAAATAGACCTAAAACCATATGCCTCACTTACAAAGCTCTCAACCACCTAGCCCCGCCCTATTTAACCAATAAATTCACCCTAAAACAGAATACCAGAACCACCAGATCCTCCAATACACTACAACTGACGGTGCCCAAATATTCCCTCAAAAGAGCTGGTGGATTCAGCTTCCCAGTTCTAGCCTCACAACTGTGGAACACTATCCCACTGGATATCAAATCCACCCCCACCTTCCAGAACTAAGGTCATCACTTGGTTACTCAATAAATAACCAATTATGTATGTATGCCTAATGTATGACTGTATCCCTTACTATGTCTGCTTGTTACTATCTGCTTTTTTGTAACTATACATATGTTGCACAAATGTACAAATGTTCCTCACCATTGCCTGTAACTTGATGTTTAAGCGCCCATATAACCCTGGGTCAGGAGCGCTATACAAATAAATAAACAAACAAAAACAAAAACAAAAGTGCTCCAAAACTTTCTCCCTGTCTCTATATTTCAATATATTGATGATGATCGACCAGGGTTGGGGAGGGGGGGGCCTCCCAGTGGTTGTTTCCGGATTTGCACTCTATGTGCTCTCTCCACTGCAAACCCTTGGGTGAGCGCTCCTCCTTTTATTTCATGTAGTAGCATGGTCTCGACATAGTTCATCCGGTCCGGTCCTTCTCCCTCCGGGAGCCCCACAATTCGTATATTGTTCATGCGCGCCCGCCCTTCTGCTTCTTCAGCCCGGTTCTCCAGTGTATGTATTTCTGTGGCATTCGTCGTGCAGGTGGCGTTAGTAGCCTTCACCTGTATCTCCAGTCCGCTTGCGCGTTCCGCCAGCCCCCTCACGTCCTGCCTCAGCAAGTTAAGGTCCACTTTCACTGCATCTATCTTGAATTCCAGTGTGGTCTTTAGTTCGGCCACTGCAGCATAGAGCTTAGCCTCCCCTGATGCTTTCAAGTCTGCAATTGTTTGCAGAATATGCTGATCATTCCGTGACGGGGTCACTTCGCCTTGCTTGTGCTGCCCCTTGTTCTTAACGGCCTCTGTTTGCAGAGATTTGGCAAATTCCTCTATCGTTGATTGCTTCACTTTCCTTTTAATCGGCTCAGTGGCCATTCTGCTCTAGGAGTGGTCTATCTGCTTTGGACGGCCAACTTCCTTCCGTCTCGGTGTCCTGCGGCGCCCGATCTCGCCTCCTCCAGTAGGCTAATCCTGCACGGTGCGCCCTATGTGAGTATCACCTTCTGTATGCCATCTACTGTCTCACACCTTTGTTTGCCTTCAGTATCCAGTACCCTGGTCTTTATCTCCTACTATGGGCTCATCCTTTGTGTTCCATTGTCCAGGGACAAGTCCCCCTTCCTGCCAGTCTGTCCGTATCGAACAAACCCTATGCCCCTGTCTGTGTGCTGGGTGCTACTGCGCTTCGCATCAAGGAGCTATTGCTACTTGTAGACTCATGGGCCGTTTGTTCACTCGCCCGCAGCTGCTGCACTGTTCCGTGTCACTTTCTTGGTCACGAGTGTAAGATTTTGCCACATGGCTCCCCAGAGCTTCAGCCGCTACCCCCCACGTTTCTGTCTTCTCACCCTTGGCCTAACTACAATTGGGTGCTGCCCTTATTCATCCGGCTCCTGTGACGCAATGTTGCAGACAAACACGCCCTTTGCGGGTCTAAACAGTCTCATGATTGCATCCGCCGCTTGCCTGCATTATTCCTTAGTTTTGCATTGAAAGGGCTCTTCCTCAGGGCCTCATCGCAGTGTCCTCTAAACGTGTATCTAGTGGAGTCTTCCCCAATGGTGCACCCGCTCTGCTGCCCGTTCCTCCACGTTGCGCAGGCAACAAAGTATCCCTCAGCTGATCGTTCTAGGGGGTGTCACTCAATAGGAGTTCCACGCTCCTTTGTTATTCCTTTCGGGGCTTCGGTTGAACGTCTTCATGTTTCATTGTTGCATCCATTGAAACTTGCAAGCCTTTATTTCGCTCCCGGTCCACCTACGTTATGATATCTATCCACAGCTGCCCCCCTTGCATGTTTCCAGTCCCTCGGTCGAAGGGGGGGGGGCAATTCCTTGCCAGCACCCTGCAGGCTGGGGGTGGCTCACCTCTGCTTCCAGGATTCTTGCGCATAAACTGGGCGGAACAGCGGTCCATGTTTGCCTGCAATTATGGCAGTGTTTTCTGCGGCAGTCGTCACAGGCGACACCCAGGCCAGCTCCCCCCCCCCAGTCAGGCGATTGGGCTTAGCCTCTCGGCCCTCTGCTTACTGCTACGTGTACCCATATACCGCTGCAGTAGCCTGACGCACACCTTATTTCGGTGTCTGTTGTCCTTGCAGCGTCGCCCAACATTACAGGAAAAATGCTTCACAATCCGCAGTTACTCTGCCGGCGTTCTCAGTCCACAGCATGGCAGATGCCAGGTGTTATGATACATGCCCCTGACCCCCTCAGGCATAACAGCCCTCTGGCACCAGTGGGGCTAAATCCCTTCACACTGGCCCCAAGAGCCTTAAAACGCCATCAGAAACATATATGGAGTCAGTCCTGGCGCCTTTTGCACCAGGCTCATTATCAGGAATAAAGCAATACCAGTTTTGGACCTTAATCCAACATGGAGGCCTATTACACAGTTCAGTTCTTTAGAACCAAGCCATGCGGTCTAGTGTTTTGGGTATGGCTGGGCCTGGAACTACTTGGCCTGGAACTACTTTACCTGGGCTATTTAAACCACACCCAAACAGCAGAACACGCTTCGTGTTATTCTGCACTCCTGCAGCGTAACGCTCACCGTGTCCAGCTCCTGCTCATTTGCTTCTCCTGTGGCCCAATCCTGAAGCCCTAGATCTGGATTCCATTAATAACCTTGAAGAACAATAACAGCATTAGCGAGCAAGAACACTTACCTGTGAAATAACCAGTTTTGAATCCACCCTGCGCTTCTTTTACCTCGCCCATCTCTGGGTTTCACCGCAACCTGCAAGGGAGAAGGAACAAGGTCAGCATTAACAAAGCACTTACCTGGTCAAGCAGCGGTTTGATCGCTCATCACTCCGGAACATCACTGCAATGTAAAAAGAAGGGAAGTGAACACAGGTTAGCAATTAACACCAATAAACAGCACAGCGCTCTGCGCATCAATAACTCACCGTGGTCTTCGCCATCGGCGCGCCAACTCCGAGATCGCAACCATCCCAGTGAAAACAAAAATAGACATTGTTAGGGAACAGCGTAGTGGAGCAAGACGCCGAGAAGACAGAGAAACGGAGGGAAAGAACGACAGAATAAAGATGGAAAATACTTTATAACTGACCTGGAAGACAGCAAGCAGAGTCGGAATCAAAGCCGGTCTGGACCTGACATAAGGGCACACAGACCAGTGAAGCAACTAGGTTAATGGAACGCCCGCACCAACCACGCGCCCCTGCACAGAGACACAGGACGGAGAGTTCAACGCACAAAAACCTAAGGTGAGCAATAACCCCAAGGGAGGGGATTTGGACCAGAGGGAGGTGGGAGTCCACCCATCACAGAACCAGTATCTTAACCCTCCATTTTCCTGTTATAGGCGCTACCCAATTTCTGGCACATAACCAAGCAGAGAGGGGTGCGGGATAGCGCTTAGACCCCCATCCAGTATCGTGTGGCGCCCCCGTGGATGCCAGATGAGCGTAACACCAGGATGTGCGCTCCGCTTCCTTTGTTCTCCGCGTGCGGCCATTTTGCCAGCTTCTCCTCGACACCCTGCCTTTTTCCTTCTGTCCAAAACTCACTTCTCATACCATCAATCTGTCTCCTCTGTTGTGCGCCGCATGCAGCACCCGTTCCTACATCTGTAGGACCTTTTAGATAGTATGCACATCACCTCTGTCACAGTAGCGCTCCAGGAACATGTCGGATCTGCGGGAGTCACAGAGAAACGCAACCTATTCCATGGCTAGTTAGCCATGCCCCCAATCGCTTATATCGTTCTTTATCTTTTCTATCCTGTTCACCCTGATCTTCCCTCTGCCTTAGTTCCTCAATGCTCTTTTCATGAAGTTTGAGCAATATCTGACCACCCATCCATTTTTTCTGTATGAGCGCTACCTCATCAGTTTTATCTTTCTCTCCTTTCCATCTCTTAATTTCTATCACTATGTCCAAAGACATAGCTGGTTTGTTACTTTTCAGTTTATCCCTTTTTTCCTTGTCCCATTGGACTTTAGGGATTATGTCTCTTTCTAGAGTCTTTTTCAGACTCGCGTCACTGCTACATGTAGGTGACTTACATGTCGGATTGCTATACCCTGTTGCTGCCTTAAAGGATATAATCCTTCATCCTTTGGACTATCGCCAATTATCTCAGGTGCGGTAGGGGGGGGCAGCCCCCTCTTTACAGTGGATAGGCATCCAGTCCTCAGGAGGCGGGTCTTCCCGTTCCCCCTGATACATCTTCCAGAGTTCCAAGCTCGCTAACCTTTTTTCAAACTTTTTCCCTGTGTATGCAGCATGCAACTATGTCGTCATATGCTGCAAAACTGCTTTAGACAGTGATCCCCTCTTGCGGCCATGGCATGAACATTTTATCCTTATCCGTACCCTTAACCCATTCTGCACTGCACTGCTTCATCTTGGGTGCGTGTTTTGGCAGCTGTCTGCACAAATGTATGAGCGGAGTAATGTCCTCCATCATGACTTTAGTCACAATCGACTATCATTTCACTGTTATTTTACACAGATATATGCTTTCCACAAAAAGAATACAATATGAGTGCGCACCAATCGTCGCAGCGCCAAACCTCTATTCCAATTTTACTTCAACCTACCTATTCAATAAACATCATTGATCACTTAAATATCTTTCACATCTCAATATTTCCACCAGTCTATTTCCTTCTCGTTTTTTCAATATTTCATTTCTTTACCACATACAACATACAATATACATGCAAACAAACTAGACAGACTGGCCGGCCCACATGTATTTTGGCCCACACTCCTCGTGAACTTTCATCTGCCCTTAAAAATGACTCTGATGGAGTATGAGCTGTCCTATTTAACGACACCTTGGTCGTTCATAGCCTATATATGTCCCCTTAGACATTAGGACAAGCTCCTTCTAAACGTCCTTGACATAGGTCTCCGGGCTTACTATATAGATCGATTATTCATCTATATACCTTAAACTGTGAAGCTCATCGTCTCACACTATGACACTCATTGTCTTAAATAATAAAATAGTATACCCCAACCAACCCTCTGTTACTCTATCCTCATTTATCACTCTTTCCCATTCAATACTCATTAAATTTGCCATCTCACTTAAACTACTCACCTTTTTCGACTTCCGACTCTCGGGATCGTCTCCTCCTCAAACAAGCCGCTTCAGCCTTCGGTTCCCTCAGCTTCTTGTAGAAGTCGGGAGGGGATTTTGCTTGAAAACAAGGGACCGTCCCACCTGCACTTGCAAGATTTATCTGACACTGTCGCTATCTACAAGGAGCCTCACATTCTTTCAGCTAAAAGCTAAGAGGACGTCAGATATTACCCGAGGGACCCAAAGATTCCTAACTCGAAGGACTTTTAACCATCAGCTCTGCTACCACGTGAACTGGGGCAGACAACCCAGTCCTTTAAGACGAGGTAACAATACTTAGAGATGGATGGTGATGCAGAATATACTCAAACATCAATAATAAAACAGACTCAGGAAGTTGGCAAAGTTCAAATGTTTTAATGTCAATTATCTAAAACAGGGAGCACAACGGACATCATAGGATGTCGCACAAGCAATCTCAAACATAATATGAAAAAACAGTATCCTTATACAAAAAATGTGTCACTATTGATGTCTACCTGCAAGGCAAACTACAAAAACCTACTTGGAATGGTGATAGTTTACAAGGAATATCTAGGTATATGTTCTATACTGGTTAAGGAACGTGATTGGGTATCTAACATCAGGTGGGCAACTAAGCCCTCCCCAATTGTAGGTCATCATGCACGTCATCAAATACACAACGTCCCATTGGTTACATAAACTATAGGGCTCTCTATTATGTGCCCCTCTATAATTGGTTGGCACCATCGTACCCCTCTGTAATGTTCCACATGCGTAAGCAGTAAGCAGGCACGCAGATGCTTGGTGGGTTGGTCATAACCATAGCTTCCCACCAATTAGCCTCCTTATCTCTCAGGACTCTGTGCTGTATGCCAGTCAATTAGGGCTTAAAGGATTGGCCTTGGAATTGTTCTCTGTGTTTGAGAATAAGAGGGAGCATATCATATTCTGGCTTCTTGGTTTCGATACAACTTAGCCCAGTGTCTATTTTCATCCATCCACGTGACTGTAGACCACGATTGTAAGCTTTTCTGCATTTAAACTCTATTAAATGAAGAACCTCTGACGTCTTCAGTGTTTCTCCACCTCACCACAGACAGGAGTTCTGTTCTTTCATACGTTCTGTAATTGTCTGTAAGCACACCCAGGCCCAAGGTGGCCTTGACTTCTTGATGTTCATCCAGCCAAACTTTTCTTTGATTCACCTCCATGGTTCAGCTTTCAATTTCTAACTGCAACATGCGGAAAAAGCCCTTTTTGTTCACGGTGTCCAGCTCTGCTAAAGTGCATTATGGAATATCTGTAGTCCATTTATTCCTATACATATACGTTGGCGCATTGCCACAATCTATTCACTATATAGGCAGCCTTAAAGAATACTTGTCTACTTGCGTTGCTGCAACTGTACACTTGTGAAATGACTTGATATCTTCATCTTTATTTTCTGTAGCATGAGCATCTTCATCTCGAGCCCGAAATGTTGCTCATCTTTAACACCTCCTCTGTTTCTTCTATAGAATGCGTATGTTCTCTTATTTCTGCGTCTCTTATGGGTGCATCATTTCTGCTTCTCTGTGATGTTACCAATCTGCTCTTTTGATCGGCTTTCCCCACTTCCTCCGGGATTTTGTTCAAATGACCATCATATTGTGTATGCATGTATGGCTTCCTCAATCGGAACCTTGCTTCTAGGATTCTCTTTGGTATGGGTATTCTGATTGGTACTGCACGTGTCTCACACTCTGGCTCCCAACATATAGGCATCATAGGGAAGGAGCTTTGGGTGTGGGTACTTGGCTCCACCTTTACACTGGGGTGGTTAGCGAACGAACTAACAGCAGTTAGCCTACCGTTATCAGCCAGTAAACCCTTCTATTTTAAGGAAGTGCTGTGGATACAGAAGCCCCGGTTACAAGAGCCACCACATCTAATGGTCTTAGACAAGCAGATATGGAAGAGGTCCTGGAAAATACTTGGAATGGAGACCCTCTTCTCCCTGCAGATACCGTTGACAGCCCCGATAGACAACAAACAAAGGCTATTAAGCATGCAAAGATTTTGGAAAGCCTCAGGTGTAGTGACAGTCAGTGACCATTTCGAAGAAAATGTGCTGATGGACTTTCTTACTGTGTGAACACACAGGCCTGCACAGGGGGAAGTACATAACACTACCGAGTAGGCTTAAACAATGATGGCCGAGGATACTAGAACACAATGAAGGAGATGCCACAGTTGAAACATTGTATGATGTGACGGAAGGCAGACACGTAGTGTCAAGGCTATATGACTTGTTGCTACCCAAGCATTTTGCATCACATTTGCGAATACGGAAGGTGCGGGAGGAGGACCTTCGAAGACATGGTCTGGTCACAAGTGCTCGTGTACCATAAGCAAGTCTCCAGGAATGTAAGACTGCAACTCATACAGCTAAACATTACACACAGAGTGTACCCAACACCGCTGAAGATATCTAGGTTTTAGCAACGCAGAATTGCAATGCTGCACGAAATGTAAACACGAGAATGCGGGCATACTACATATGTTGTAGTCATGCCTGAATCTGCAGCTGTTCTGGGGCACATTAGCACACACACTGGCTGGAAAGGAAATTACTCTGGACGTCTCATCGCCTGAGGTTTGTTTGCTGGGAGTGTTCTCACGTCCCAAAAGGGGGAGACAACAGTACATTTTGTGACTTTGCGTATACACTAGCAAAACGCAGGATAGCGATCCAGTGGAGGTCTCCTGGCAGTCCAAGTGTTGCACAATGGTGGAAAGACCTACAACAATGGAAATGGGCGTGGGCAGAAACATCTACATAGCAAAAAGCAACTTGTGGAGGCCAAGCATAAACAGGAACAGATTTCGCATCCTGGAAAAGCCTCATACAAGACATGTTTGCACAGGCAAACTACTCACCCGATAGGCCAGTACCAGGCAGTGAGTTCACCAAACCACTTTAGAAACTGACACCTTAAGAGGGCAGCGGATGACTACTGTCTAATACACACATAATGTTTCTGTTAACTTTGGGTGATTGACATTCTGTCTGAATGCGTTAATCCCGTTTCTGGTAGCTTGTTAGACAACGGGTGTGCCCACCTTGTTGTTGTAAACCAATAAAAAGAATTGATAAAAAAAGCGAGTGGCGGAAACAATCAATAACGCAGTCAGCTGAGTGCAGTAGAGGCTGGGGGGGTTGGGCGAGGGGATTGAGTTCTTGTTGGGGTTGTGTTAGGGTGGGGGCGGTACCGGAATTGCTGTTACAATGGACATGGACACGATTGGAAGATGCAGCACAATTGATGTTTGGGGATGTACCATATAATATGTTCTGTTACAAAACAATACAAATTATTTGGGGGGGAAAACATATGAGCTGTGCAGTGACCCCACAACCTGTCTAGGACAGACTGAACACTTTCCTAGGCTATAGCTCATTTGGACGAATTCTTGAAAAGAGGGGAGGGGGCTAAAGAAGGCCTCACAGACCTCTAAGACTCATGACAACAGACAATACCAACTTGGTCTTGGGTGAGGTTCTCCCACTCTTTCAAGAAGGCTGAAATCCTGCCACCATTCTAGTGGGATGACTGAGGAAGACTGAGGAAGTGGGAGACAAGAAGTCAAAAGCTCTCCTCAGAAATGTTAGAGTGTTTCAAGATTCTGGGGGAATCTCTTCTACTGGTTGATTCCTAATTAACAACCAGAAGAAATACTGGTCTACAGTTAATGACACAGAATTGATTTCAATGCAGAATTTTACACAGCGACAAAAATCATTGTGCAATTTCTACAATTGCAATGCAAACCCATGGAACCTTAGCATTGCATTGCAGCATATAGGGTTTTCTGCTTCTATATATCTTTATTATTACCTGGAATAGTAGAAGTAATGCTTTAAAAACTGCAAGGATTAAAATAACTGTTCCTCTGCATAAAAAAGAAGAAAACAAGATTATTCAGAATTCCACCCAAAGTGCAGCATCGAGACAACCACCATCCAGGTAGGGCGACTCATGCCTCCTCGTCCTCCTTGATTGCTCGGCTGCATTCCACACAGTCGACCACTGCATCCTCATCACCCTCCTTGCCGACAGGATTCCCTGGTACTGTCCTGAATAGATTTACCTCACCCATTGTGCAGACACCCAGATGAACACGCTGCGTTCTAACCGACTCCGTCTACTGCGGAGCCCCCAAAAGGACCATCCTCTCACTGATTCTTTTTAACCTTCATATGGAGCCTCTTGGCACACTCCTCAAAAATTCCTATATATCAATCCACCAATACGTGAATGATACTCAGTTGTACATGACAGTACAAAGCCCAAATGATATCAGTCATTTCCACAATTATTTAGCCATCATCCAGTCCTGGATGTCAACCGACTTCCTCAAAATTAACCCAGCCAAGGCGGATTTTGTCTTCATCAGTCCCCCCGCTATGCAACAACTTGTTCAATAAATGCCCACTGATAATGAGCCTAGACGTATTTGATCTGCAACTCTTGGATTCAGCTAAATACGTAGGCTTCACCATTGACATTAGCCTGTCCTTCAAGAAACAAATAGCCAAGAAGGCCCAAATGGCCTGGCTCCAAATTGCCACCCTTTGCAAAAGCAATCCCTTCATCCTTCTGCCTGCAGGACGTCTGGACTGTAGTCCAGGTGCTTGTGGTCTTGCACATAGCAGGGGGAAATTCCTTCCCTTCGGGCTCCCAGCTGCTCACATGTCTCTCCTAAAAGCAGGCCATCACGCTGGAGCACATCTTATTACGTGTGTGCGGAAATTCGACCGAATCTCCCCAATCCGAAGCAAACTACATTGGCTTCCTCTCCTGTTCAAGACTGTGTGCATCATGTACAAAGCAGTCATGATTAGGACACCAGTGTACCTGGTAGCTAGGCTTGTTACATCTGGTAGCACATGCTCCTCGCACAGCTAATCTATCAACTGGCTCGAATCGCAACTTGTCCTTAAAGAAAGGACCTGCAAACAATACTTCTCTGGTCACGCACCCACCCTCTGAAACTTGTTCCCGGCATGAGAACGGAATACCCTCACATTTCTCCAGTTTCCTAAATCTCTCAAAACCTGCCTCTTTCAACACATGACCAAGGACTACTCCGAATGAAGAACAGACCACAACTCACCGTACTGTGCTAGTGTTAAAAGATGCCAGCTCAAATGCTGGCTACTAACACCCTGTGCAGCGCTCTGCTGCTCTCGAGCTAGGTCTGCGCTTTAAACAATGAAAAATAACATAAAAATAAGGCTAGATGTGAGCACAGACATCCACACACAAACTTTTTGTGGTATATTTGTGGAGTGTATTTATGTACGCAGGAGGGGACTACATTTCCTCCAAACGGTATGAAGGATTAAAATAAACCAAATCATCCTCATCAGTGTTCATTTTATTGTCTTCCTCTAGCTCACCTTGTAGCTCCACATCAAACCTAATAACATTAGGGATGAGTTTCCCAGGCAATTGTGCGTCTACTTTTGTTTGTGTCAATATCAGAGTGTGAGTGGGTCAGGATGGACTGATAAACTAATAAGAAAAGTCCCTGTCAACATTTAAAGAAAAGTCCTTGTAATTGCCCATGATGTTGGGGCTCATCTAAATGCCAATATTTCCCCGAAGCCGAGAGCCTTTGACATTGAGGACCTCTCATTGTCAAGAAACCTGGAGATTTAGGGGCCTTTAGGAAAACATGGCAGGTTGCAATGGAGAAGATTGGCCAATTTGGTGAACCAGTGGGGAGCTGTCACAACAGTGTCACTTTTAAAGTGCCTACTTCTAACAGTGATTTCGGCTCTTTTGAGCACACACAAAAGTATATCCTAGCGAGGACCCCTCTGAAAATTAAGATGAGAACCCTACCTTAAGCAACTTGGGGGTCTGCAACGGAGCAGGAACTATTCTTGGAATGTGAGGTTGACTTCCTGTGCCTAAATGAAAATGCTGCAATAATCTTCATTGCCAATTCCCTCAAAGCAATTTTAACACAAAGCTTTCAGCAAATTCATAGGGGATAAAACACCATAAATAATTATTATATCATGCTTATATTGGAAAATCCCCTTTTGCCTATGTTTGGTGGCCCAAAGAAGCTTTTGTCTATTTTTCCCCAGCAAGTCCCATTCAGGTCTGACTGGGGACACAAATCATTATCGCTTTGTGCCAGTTGGGGCTCCCATGGTGGGGGCTACTGCAAATATGTTCCCTGTGCAAGTAGCCGTATCCAAACACTGAGCCTACATTCTAGTTGGTGGCAGTGCACTTTTAATTTGTGGTTGTACCATGTAAAGCCATTTTACCACACAGGGAGAATGTCTTGCTCCTTGGTAGACCCCTAAAACGGTAGCCCTGGTTTGTTCAATTTCGGTAAACTAGCAACTGTATTTGTGCAGACACAGTGAATGATCGTATAGGGTGCTTCGATGAGGAGCTCAAAAAGGACTTGTGTGGGTATGTCCGTGTGTGACTGGGTTGTCGGGCATTCCTCTGGAATCCGTATCCACCAAGTTTGCCCTGAAATTGTGTGTGTGGCGACCAGCACTGAAAGTCTGGTTGACGAAAGTGCATCAATGTGTAATTGGAGGTTACGGGCAGAACATATCACCAGTTTAGGAATGTAAGCAGAGACTCTGCGCACCAGCATATTGTCAAAGGCTGTGATCTGATCCCGAAATTCACAGACAAGGGGTTCAGCAGATGATCCAATGAAAGCTCTGTACCATCATATCCTGTGACCAGAAGGAACCCTGTGTAGCTCTCCTGCCACTTGATCTGGCTGGACAATTTAGATCAGCACTTCTGCAAGGCTTTTCTAGCTCCTCTGAACTTGCTTGTGCTTGGTGTAGGAGCACTGCATTGTTCCACAGGCCCAATGTGGCTGGCGCTACTGGTGAACCCTTTATTCAATTCCTGTACCATTAAGCAGGACCATAGTACTTTTCCTGTGGTGTGTGGACCTTTAGTGCTTGTCCTGCGGCCAGAGGGGCAACCTGTGACCTTGGCTAGGGCCGCTACTGAGCTTTCTTCAACCAGAAGCTGCTGTGGCATCCTCTTTTTATTGACTCAACTGTGGGTCTCCCAGAGATCACCACATGACTTGGATCCTTTCCTCCTAGACTGGGTACCTTTGTTGTTGACCCACCCCATTCAGCATATACCCGTAACCCATAGGGCTGCAAAGTTGGGACATATCTCTGCAGATAATCAGTAGGAAGAACACATTACTTACCACTCTGCAATGTTCTTTCTAATGGATGTTCCACTCATGGATTGCTCACCTATGATATTCTATCTCTAGTAGCTCTACCTCTATGCACCCAATGCCAGAAAACAAGGTTGGACCAAAATATATCTAGGTACTGCGCCACATGACCTCAGTTCTGATTTTTCCCTCCAGCCATCTGTTGTAAAAGTGATGCAGAATATAAACTTATGAAAGTGTACTAGCTTTCCACCAGGAGGGGGAGGTTGGGAAGGCAAGGAGGAACCCGTACGAGCAATATCCACCAGAAAGAACATTACTGAGTTTGTTTGTTTGTTTATTTATTTGATAATGCGCTCCAAGCCCTTGGGCAGCTGGGCGCAACCATACAAGTAGACTCGAAACTTAGTTACAGTGCCTGACATAGGCTATTACAAAACAGAGGTAACTTACAACAAATGATACAAGTGATACAGTACATATAGGATCAAGATGGGTAAGCGTAGAAGAATACCGTCTTAACATATGTATAGCATGATCAGCTAGATAAGGGTGAATATCGTTACATATCATTGTTGTGCAGCCATTTGAGAGCGTTACATCTAAATCTAGTGTAGGGTAATGGGCGCCTGAGGTCAGGTGGGAGTATGTTCCATGATTGTGCAGCTCTAACAGGGAAGCTAGATCCACCCGCTGTGGTAAGTTTGAATCTCGGGACTTCAGGTAAGAAAGTGTTGGCAGATCTCGTCAGTCGGTTTGAGGGTCTCCAGTTGATTCTTTCAGCTAGGTAGAGGGGTGCTTGATTGTTGAGGCATTCAAATCATTTCTTCTTCTAATGGATTCTTTTATCTCATGGATTAGTCATCTATGATAGACTCCCACAGCCAGCAGTCATGTGGATCTGGAGGATGGAAGAGAGCAAAACACCTAAATCTGAAAACTCTAGAGGACTGCTCTGCCAAAGTGTGCGCATTGCCCTGGGAGCAAATCCCAGCAGTAATGTTTGGCAAACGCATTCAGAGAAGCCGATCTAGCCACTTGGAAAATGTCCAAGAGAGGGAGCCCCCTCTGTACGGGGGAGGTGGCAGCAAAACCTCTGGTAGAATGAGCCCGGAGACCTTCAGGCACATCCCACCCAGCGAGATAATAGCATTCCGGGACGCAGTGAATGATCCAACTTGACAGAATTGGTTTGGTCGCAGCTTCGCCAGCACAGGCATCAGCATAACTGAGAAAAAGCTCATCATCTTTTCCGATATCCCTCATCCAAGAGATGTAGTAGCTGAGAGCCTGCACCAAATAAAACGTCTGGTAGAATTGTTTGAATTACGTATGTACTCAAATTTTGTACAGCCGAAAATCTGAAATAACTATACCATACTATCCCATTATAGCAAAAAGGGGGAGCAGGGGTTTCCCCCGGTCCCTTGTTCGCTATAAAGGGATCGGGGTTGCGGGAGTGTGCCCCGCTTTCAATAGAGCGGATACAAATAAAGTTATCAAAAACAAAAAGGACCCTGCAGCGTCAGTTCCCATCCATTAAGTGAAGGGAAGGGAACTGGCGTTGCAGGGAAACAGGGGAGTCAGCAGCACACAGTTTGCCTCCAAAAGGTAAGTGGGGGAGCGGGAAGGGGATGTGGGGAAATAATGCGTGATTATACTGCGACACGCATTTCAAATATGACATTTTCTAGTTTGGAATTTTGCACTGTGGTATAATCACGTACTTCCAATAAATCGGAGAGAATGGGATGGGATACATGAGATTTCTTTAAGTTCAGGGAGAAGCCCAATCTCTTCTTTTTTTAAACTTTGTTTATTCCATTTTCATAAACAAGCAAACAACTTGTACAATCGTATTACAAAACGAAGCATCCATAAACAAAGTATTGCCCCTCTTTCCCCCACAGTGGTCCACCAAAACAAAACCATAGTCTTAATCATCACGAGTAAGATAGTTGCCTAAGCATTACTTTCCAAGGAAGATTCAGGAATTGACAGCACATATTGCACATACAGAGCCCAAATGTCAAGGGGAGGAGGATGGGTCTTGCATGGAGAGGCTTTGTACATATAAAGGCCACTTCCAGATCATAACAATAGGCTAGGTCTTCCAACCATGCTACCACCTTAGGAGCTGCCCCTCTCCCCAAGCCATGGCAACTCTTCTATGCGCCAGCACTAGCAACAGTCCTGCCAATCTTCAGGTATGCCTGGGCAATATTTTTGTACAACCCAGGAGGGCAACCAGAGGTTCCGGCCAAAGGTGCTCACTGAAGATGAGACATTGACAAAAACCTCCTCCCAGAACTCTGCAAACTGCGGGTAACATCAGGTTAATGTAAAACATCTTTGGGGCTCGCTGTGCAACGTGCACATTCATCCTGCATGGCCAGGAAGTATCTGTTAATCTTGGCCGGGGTGGGGTATGGTATGTCTGGTTCACAAATTTGAACTTCATGAGTTTTATGCTAGAATTCAAGTAGACTTTCTGGATCTGGGATAGAGCGTACTTCCAGTCTTCTTCTGGGATCTCCCTTCCCAAACTGTCGTCTCTCCCCATTGCACGCAATTCCGGGCATGAGGCTAATGTATAGCTGAAAGACTAGTCAGCTCTCACCCTGGGATTGAATAGTCAAGTGTAAAAGCGGACACGTTGGGAGTTGCGCAGGAAACATGGGAATTTAGGCTTTAAACTCATTCTGCGCCTTGAAATACATGAACATTTCCAATGGGGACGTACCCCCTCTATCCTTTAACTGTTCCAGGGACAGAAATACCTCATCTGGAAATAAATCTCCAATCACGTTAACTCCGACTTTGGCCATTAAACACAGGTAAGCCTTCTGCCTCGTGATCTGCATCCCTGTCTCCCATCTAGCCAGTAACTAGGGAGAGTACACCATCTCCACATTGACTTTATCTGCCATTCTGTACCAAATGACACATGTATTCCGCGCCCTGGGCTGCAGTATGACCGTTCTTAGCAAATTCGGGGCAGCGAGAGGCACCCCAACCTGTACATGTGGCCTGATGAAACAGGTGGTGTACCAGAATGACAAACAATGTGCAGGCGCAGCCCAATAGTAGCGTTCAAAGTCTGGTAGGGCCAGGCCCCCCCTCTCATAAGGCTGCGATAGTGTGTCCCAATTCACCCTGTGTTATTTGCTCGCCCATAGAAACTTTAAGCCAATCCCTCTCCATCTCGCAAATAAAATGGTTGGAAGATAGAGAGGGATGTTCAAAAAGAGGTACAAGAAACCACAGGTTATCATCATCTTGACCACTGAGATGCGCCCATAAGGGACAGAGGGAGGTCCTGCCATTTATGCATGTGGTTACGGTTTTCCCATAGTTTTCTCTAAATAGCAGCTCTGGGTCTCTGGACAATACAATACACAGGTATTTGGTAAACTCTCATTCCCAGCAGAGACCAAACTCGTCAGGGAAGACCCTCATTCGCTCTGTGAGGGGAACACTAACAACTTCCCATGGTTAACCCTCCACCCAGAAAATTCCCCAAATTGAGTAATTTGCCTCATCACAGGGGCTAGATTTACTGCAGAATCACTAAAGAAAAGGACTATATATCGTCTGTGTACAACGAGATGACCAGCATGTGAGGACCAAGCTGTATGTCTCTCAGAAGGTGCTCTCCTTGGAGTTTGGCCACAGTTGGCTCCATCGCCAGGGGGAATAGTAACAGCGAGAACTGACACCCCTGTCTGGTTCCCCTATGCATTGCCATCGGGACAGACCAATGGCCACCTATCGAGATCCTCGCAGGGAGAAGCCCAATCTAAACAACAGGCTGCACATATGGAACAAATGTGTTCACGCTTAGTCTGGGGAGCGAGCTTGGACGAGCCAGAGGTCCAAGCCAGAATAGACATGAATGCCTTCCCCTTCTGAGGTGAGCCGTAACCACTGCCATCAGCTTTGTGAAAATCCTGGATGGCAACGACAGACGGAACGGAAGGACTTTGTACTGGAAGTGTCCATGGCAGAAAACAAATCTCAGGTACTTCCTGTGTTTGATGAGATATTGCACATGTATCCTGAATGTGCAGTGACACCAACTAGTTCTGTTGATCGAGAGCTTGGAGGATCTAGGTTTCCAGCTTTAATTTGTCATAGGTACAAGCTTAATTTCCCAGATACACAAGCCTCCATCCTCCGGCAGCAAGAAATAAACTGAATACTCTGCCTTATTCTGAGTGCGGCAACAGTTCGATCCCACCCGTCACCAGAAGCTGATGAACCTCCTCCAAAAGGAGAGTGCCCAGATGCAAAATGGGCTGGAAGAAGGATAGTATGGAGGGCATTTAGCGAAAGGGAGACAAAATCCCTGGTGAACGACCTACAAGGCACAAGGGTCAGACACCATTCTGAGCAGATCCAGGAAATTCTCCTTCCTACTGGGGACTGGTGAAAGAATGGCCCTTCACAGGTGCTTTGCAACTGGGGCGGCCGAGGCAACCACAGAGGAGCAAATCCCATCGCTTGGAGCTCCTCTCTTCTGGGAAAACAGCATTACTGCAGCTTGCCGTAGGGTGTCTGACTTCTCCCATGGTGGGTATAGGAAGTGGAGGGCCAAAACCTTCCCACCCAGCTAGTAGAAGTCGAGAGTTGTTGCACTGCCAGACACAGGGACTTTGCCATGGCTTTAGAGGACTGGAACCTCTAAGGATTCATCAGCCTTAGACCCAAAGAGGTTATGCCCATCAAAAGGCACATCTAGGAGCTTTGCATGCATGTCCTGTGTGAACGCTGAGGTTCTCAACCAGGAGTGCCTCCTCACTACTGTTGCCATAGAAACGCCCATCTCATACAGTCAGCTGTGTCCAGCCCTGCCTGCAATATCTGACTAGAAGCCTCTCTACCATCTTGAACTAGGGTACCTCAAAGCACTCAACCGCCTCTCTGCCAGGTAGGTGTTCGGCTGCCCCAGACACTGCAGAACAAAGCCCAAAAGAAAAATTAGCCAGGGCACAGGAAGCAATTATCAAACAAGAATGCCTGAGGCGAAAACGTTCTTCCCCCATGCATTCAATCTTTTGCTCTGCTTAGGAAACTGACTTTTTTAGGTTGGCAGTCACAGCCTGTGCCGCCGAGCACTCAGCGGAGGTGGAAAGAAAGGCCAGGTGTGAAGGATACGGCTGTGTTTCTTTACCAAGTTTTGGTCAACTGCAGAGATGGATGCAGGCTTTTCCCAGGCTTCCAGTACAGGAGCCTCAACTGCCGAGTTAAAGGGCAGTAAGATCTCCTTCCAAGGACCTGTGGATCATAAGCACAAACTGAACCTTTGTCCTGGAAGGGGCTGAACATCCTAGTGCCTCCATCACTCTGGCTACCAGCAGTTCAAAACAGACCTGAGGCTTCCACAGAGTAGACAACGGTACAATGTTCAACTCCGTGGATGTATCCAGACCACTTACCTCCTGCAAGTTGAAGCCAGCTCCAACAGTCCTTCCCTCCCTCCATGAGGGCATAAAAAGCGTTCCTGAAAGGTGTAGGGTCATCCTCCTCATCGAAAATGATCCAGTCTTCTACGTGAAGATGTAGAGTTGCCTGGCACTTATCGCTCGTCACTCACTTCCCTTTCTCACCACTATCTTCAACACCTTACTTAAATCCCTGGTTGTTCCCTCTTCTTTCAAACACGCCACAATTCTTACTATTCCCTCTCTTCCTTTGAACTATCGTCATACATCTCTTCTTACCTACCCCTCTAAGCTTCTGGAATGTGTAGTTTATTCTCAGAACTCTTCTTTTATTATTTCTAACTCACTAAAACCTCGTTTCCAATCTGGTTTTTGTCCTCACCACTCCACTGATACGGCTTTACTTTCTGTCTGTGACTCCCTCCTCTTTGCACGTTACATCACTCTTCACTTCTAATCCTCCTTGATTTGTCATCAGCCTTTGACACTGTATCACTCTCTTGGGATATCAGTCTCTGTGCTCGGCTGGTTTAAATCTTAGCTATCCGTTTGTACCCACTCAGTCTCCTGGGCACGTACTACCTCTCTCCACTTCCCACTACACTACGCTGCTCCTCAAGGTTCAGTACTGGGTCCCCTCCTGTTCTCTCTTTATACCTATCCTCTTGCTTCTCTCATCTTCCTTTTTGGGGTGCCTCACCATTTCTATGCTTATGACACCCAGCTTTTTCTATCTTTTTCTTCTTTCTCATCTGCAATCTATGCTACTGTAACCTCCTGTCTTGTGGCCATCCAATCCTGGATGGTCGATTAATATCTTGTTTTCAGCTCTACTAAAACTGAGGTTCTTTTCTTTCCATCATCTTTTATTCCTCCCCCTCTCTCATTCCCTACATCAATGTTATTGTCTACAGTGCACAGCTTGGGAGTCTACCTCATCTCCTCCTCTTCTTTTACTCACCATATTTCCTCTTTCACGTTCTTGCTGTGCTAATTTGTTTAACATTTGTAAGGCTAGACCTTTACTTTCCTTCCACGCTTCCAAACTTCTTGTCTCTTCTCTTATTTTTTCAGGTCTTTTCTATTGCTCTACCCTTCCCCCTTTGCCCTTCCCCCTGTCCCATCTTGCTCCTCTTAAATCTATCTACAACTCCTCAATCTGACTTCTTTTCTCTCCCTTTCTCCTTGTGACCCCATTTCCCCTGCTCTCTTTAGTCTTTGCTGGCTGCCATTTCACTCTCTAATACAGCAAAAGTGTACCCAACATAACACTAACGTCTTTGCTCCCTTCTCGGACGAGCAATAAATGTTGAATGATTCCATAGGGCAAAATGCTATTGGTAAAAATATTTGTATGCATTTCGTTGTTATTTTTATTTCTCTTGCAGCATAATTATTGCTGCCATACTTATCCTATATTTGCTTTTATGCACAAATTATTTTTACAACACACCCTAACCAACAGGCACTAAGTGCTGCAAGAAATGCAAGACACCAGGAAACAATACATGAATACACATCCTGAAATGGGATGCAGGAATAAATCCATTCAATTGATACTCACCACCCGAAGGCCTATCACAGGGCCAATGTGCAGATTTACTGCATATTTACACAAAACCTGTAGACCACATTAGAATTGTCTTTCAATCTATGAACATTCATTGACTATTACTATTTCCTGTGTGAAGCGTTTTGATTTTGAAATCACTAGTAATATTCACTCTCTGCCCCCACATTCCTTTGAAACATTTATCACATTTATTTGAAATTAGCTCATTTGATTACAGTGTAAACATCAGGTGAAAACATTTATTTTCTCGTCATTAGACTCTTAGCATACTTTCCCGTTTGTCTGTTTTTGTCTTCCTATTTATTGTCTTGAGGGTCTACGTCTCCAGCATATGGATCAGGGATATCACAATCCCACACTTATTGATGCAGGAGCAGAAAAATGCCTGTTCGCAGGAAGACCTTTTGGCAGCAATTGTATGAAACCACCTTCGTCAGGACCTTTTTATGAGCTGGACCCTGCAGAAAAACCAATATATATGACACCTATTAGTATCTGTATATCTAGTAGCTCATTGCCCCTGTGTTCAGTCAAATTGGGGTCGGTTCACTGACCTTGATGCACTGTGCTGTACTCCAACCATCTTATTTGCATATCCTGCTCGGAGCAACTAAAATACAAGTGGCTTCTATGTATTCAAACTACACGCTCTATAACAATACAAAATGTGTGTGCTCAATTAGAGAGCTCGAAAACGAAATTGTTCCTTGAACTTGATACAGTGTTAACCTCACATCTCGTATTATCAGTTAGTGAACTTGTGCTTGACTATATTCCACAGTTTTTCAAATCGGAAAAAAATATGTCTATGAATTCAGGACCCTGGAGCTGTGGATGCAGAATTCCAGTACCCAATGCCAGACATCCTCTAATATGCAGACTCGTCTTAAATTTTCTCTGCCTCATATTCAAGTCTCTTCACAATCTCTCCTCTTCCAATCTTTCTCCCCTTGTCTCAGTCTACTGCCCTGCTCGTTCTCTCCGCTCCCAATCCTTGTTCCTCCTAGCTGCACCTCACCCTCCTAGCATCTAATCACGCTTTCGCTCCTCCTCCCCTTTGGCCCCACTACACTGGAACGCCCTACCACTCACTCTATGTTCTCTTTCTTGCAGTGCTGTTTTCCGTTCTCGCTTGTGTGATCACCTTCTGTCCTCCTAATTTGTTTCAGTTTTGTCAAGTTAATTTTCCCCTTATTTTACTGTTGTCTCAAATAATGTTTGTATAGCGCTTTGGCATATAGCGCTTCATAAATATAAAATACGAAATTCCATGTAGGTGGAGGATTGGGTGTGAAATGGCTAAGGAGCCACTTCACGCGAGTCCCTGGAGCGGTGGCTCTTCTAAGAGGAAGTAGAGTGGTGCCGAGTGGAACTCGTCGGTGAACAAGACCTCTTGCTGTGCTGCTGCTGCTGCTTCTTATCCTCCTTTCGAAAAAAACACTGGTCTTCCGACCTCTGCACCGCACCAGGGGACTCTGAATGTGATATCTTGCTGTAGTTTTCTTTGTGGAAAAAAGTGAAGAGGTTAGTCACCCGTTCCAGGAGAGCTTTTGGATCCATCGACTGACCTGAGCCACAGTCTTAGGGGTTGTGCTCCTGTGCTCCTCCCCGAAACAGTATAGGGAAACCCTGTGGGGGTCGGAAACCAACACTTGTCGACCAGAGTCTGTGCAGGTCTTGAAGCCAGAGGCATTTTTGTAAAACTTGGAGTAACAGTTCTACTGAAGTAAACAGAATATGCAGAGAACAAAACTGAGGTCATGGGACGTGGCGTCGTGACCCCGAGGTCATGTGCAGCCTAGGGCTTGTAGAGGAGTTGGGAGGAGTCAACTCAGAGATGGGACACACCCCCTTTGTGGTGGAAAAGTTTCCAAAAATCAATTATGCTGGAGATAGGCTATCACAGAGGAGAAATCCGTGGGAGAAAGTCAGTTAGAAAGAACACAGTTCTACCAGACACCTCCACTTGGTACATACAAAAGAGCCAGTAAAAGAGTATTAACTATGACTACGCTCCAAGAGAACAATACATCTGCATAAACAAAGTACCAAAGCTAAGAAAGAAACATGCTTGTGAACTGTGAGGGAGACGAATGGTGTTCTCAGGAATGACACCCCAGAATTGGACAATGGTCTAAAGATGTTTTGTCCATTTAAAATAGACCAGTGCACCAGCTAGATTGGTTTCTCCATCCTGACACTTTTACCATAGAGCCTTCACTATTGTGTAATAGTTTCGTTTCTTTGAAGCTCTATGGGTATTCCTTCAGCCCTTTCCTTTGTGGAGGAATAAAAACGTTTAACTGGAATTTGTATGTCAAATGCTTTTTGGCACTCCCCTATTGACAAAATCACCAAATACAGGCAGAAAAAGTATTTTTTGTATTTTGTTTATTAAATATTGCTTCCCGTGGACATTTACAACAAGTCCGATTCATTTTCATGTTAGGATTCAAAGCATTCATATTAAAATACAGCTTCATTATAAAGTTTTGTCACAGTTTTACAGTATTCCAAAATGACAAACTTACTTTAAAAAAAAGTATTACACCAAAACATAAGAAAACACATTAAATAAACAGGAGATTGGCATTTTCATAATCTTTGCAGTATAAAACAGAATATTAAATCTATGAATGGCGATCGGAGACAACCTATTTTGAAATGTGTTCTAGTAAAACACACTATACAAGAGCACTATACAAAACATTTTTTTAAATTAATTTACTTTTTATGAAAAAGAAGTGCATCCCTGAAAGTAGTGGCCAGTTTTTTTCCTTTGAGCGTTTAAAAACTTTGAACGTCAAAATGTCCTTTCCGCGGAAATCAAAAGGCTACATTTCATAAGAAACTGGTATTTCCCTCTTTGCGGTCTTTCCACCTAGAGTATTTGTCATCCATGCTGAGCAACATTAGTGTCTATGGACGCCCTCCGGGGGGCAGCGTAAGGTTTGCCATTAAATCCCGCACTGCAGGAAATATGGTGCAATCACCTAAAAGAGAAGACAATAGTATTAAGATCTACAAATGGCTGAGTCTTAAAGTTCAACTTAAATTTCAAATGCAGGTCTATGGCTTATCATTCTTTCATGCCTTTTTTTCATATAATTTTTCTGAATGCAAGACTTTTTCCAGAAGGTTTGAATTAGGTCTGCTTAGCTCAACCACCAGTCTTATCCAGATACATTAGTGTAAAATAAACTCGTCAACGACCACAAATATGAACACTTGAAACATGATACAAGATATGATGTATTTTATTTGTATCGCGCTCAAACACAAGTGTTTCAGAGCGCGACAAGGCAAGGGAGGGGAACAAGGGAGGACAAAAATAACAATCTTAGTAGGCCCAATGACATTGAGAACGCGCAAGTTTACGGAAGGGGGAAAGTGCAGAGGAGAGGGGATGGACAAGAGAAATAATGAACTGGAGGAGGGGATCGAATATGTGTATATAACTCACAAACATTCTTGATATCATATCAATTTATTTATTGGTTATTTGTAATGCGCACTACACAATTGTGTTTCAAGGCGGATCAAGACGGGGGAAGGGATGAGGAAGAAGGTATAAAACAAAAACAACATTTTCTTAAAAGGTCTTGAAACATTCAGAACATGCAAGTGCTACGGCATGAGAGCAAAGGAGAGGAGGGGGAAGAGCAGGAAAGGGGTAGAAAGGAAGAAAAAAGCATTCTGAATAGGTTGTGAGACGATTTCGAACGGGCAAGTGCTGAGGAAGGGAAGTGCAAGAAGGGGAGAAGGTGAGAGTTACATTAAATGCAAATACACCCAGATATGAATTTCCTGGAAAGGGGGAAAAAGGCCTATAGTTTCAACATACAGTAGAAAAAGCAAAACACTGAGATACACATTTCCTGGAAAGGGGGACAAAGGCCTAGGTTTCAACATGCAATAGAAAAAGCAAAACACCTAGACACAAATTTCCTGGAAGGGGGGAAAAATCCTAGAGTTTCAACATATAGTAGAGAAAGCAAAACGACTAGCTAAATAAGGAGTTATCAGCACAGCATTGTAACACACAGTAAATGTATAAGAATATATAGCATGGTCTTTTATCAAGTCATTCCAGTCTGTGCTAATTAAAGAGTCTAGTAAACATCCCCATGTGCTCTGGAACAGAAATTCTGTTTCACAAATCCTGTGTCAGACAAGTTAAAGTAATGCCAGGTTTGACATCCTAGGTCTATGCTGGGCCAGTGAAAGTTTTCCAGAATTTATCACCATAATATGCTTTGAAATCCATGCTAGATATGACTAGAGACTAAGCTCTCTCAGGTCACGGAAAAATTGACTTGTTCTTCCTTGCTTACTTGTGTTCAGTATAGATGTTGGCATAGTTCGTCCTTGACTTGAAATACCAAATACTAACTTACAGATGCTCTTTCATTCTCGTAGATCTGAGCTTGCAACCATATTTTACATGAGTTTTCGCAGATACCAGCAAAGCAGAGAACACTTATTTAAATGATCAATGACAAACAGCATCAATGTTTCAGAAATATAAACTGATCTTGTAAGGAAAAGCTAGAGTTGTGTGATGTACTTACCAGAGCACATGGAAGAAACTGTTTTTATGCCACATTTAATGAAGAAAAAATAAGAATCCTAATAATAACCAACCTCAGAAATCAGGCCTGATTGGGTCATTGCATGTATTCCCAAAATGTAAGTAGACATGGAGATATTAGAAGCATGTCATTGCAGGATCTCAGTGTTCACTTTTGTTGGAAAGGGATGAGCTTTCCTTGTATGACCTCTGCTCTGTAGGTGATGCAGAGTGCCTTCAAGTTAATATTTTTTTTACTGTAGCCAGTGGGGTGGTCTTCCCTTTTGTCAAGTCTAATGAGAACTCTTTCCATTGCATTTTGAGTGTGTTGAACTTTCTTAGTGAGGTAATCTGGCATGCCAAGTGTACTTTCTTTTTGCACCTTTCCTTCCACAGATTCATATGGGACCCCCTGCCCTTTTTCCCTATTTTTGAATCCTGCCTGACCTTTGGAGGTAATAAAGCCTTCTGGCTTTACTTCTGTTGCCGGTTTTGCTCATTCGTATGGGGAAACTAAGAATGTCAGTACTGTCACCTTTTCTCTCTTTTGAAATTCTTGTATTTTTACATTTGCACCCATCACCTTACAGTGAAGTGCAGTTAGGATACTTTGTATCCTTCTAAACATTGTACCTAATGGCTTTTTGGTTACTTTGACGATGTGTCTAAGACGAGCTGGTGGCAGCTGTGTGATGTTTTTGTGTTCTTTTTCTCATGCACTTTTGCATTTACCGCGAATGGCTACTTAATGTAGTTATCACCCTAAAATGGCCCGATCACAATATTTTTGATTGTTAGTTGATTTATTGATTTATAGAGCGCTTTACACCAAGGCGCTGTACAGTGGAACAACATAATACATAAAAACATCAACAAAATAACAGTGGAAGCAAAATTACATCATGAATCATTCGACAAAACAGTGAAAAGAGCAATTAACTGAAGGGGAGGGGGGAATAGGGGAGTGGGATTAGGGGGGGAAGGGTGGTGAAGAGTTGGAGGAGGGAAATTGAAGGGAGAGAGGAGGGGTAGGAGAGGGGAGAAAATCAAAGGGAAGAATGAGGGGGGAGGGGAAGCAGAGAGGGCAGAGGAGGAAGTTTCAAGGAGGAGAATGGAGGAGGAGGGATTTAAGGGAAGTGCGAAATGAGGGAAAGGTCGTGGTAGAGCGGATTGTGAGAGGGAGTGAGTTCCAGTGCAGAGGTGCAAGGAGTTGGAAGGAGCGGAAACGGGAGGATGGAGGTACAGTGAGAAGGAAATGGTCAGCGGAACGAAGGGAACAGGAGGGGGAGTAGAAGAAGAGAAGGGAGGAGAGATAAGGAGGAGCAAGACCATGGAGAGATTTGAAGACAAGGCAGAGAAAGTAAAATTTTAGCTGTGAGTGAAATGGTAGCCAGCCAAGGTAAGAGAGCGAAGTAGAGATGGAGTCACGGGAGGTAAGGAGACAAAGGGTACGAACAGCAGAGTGGTAGATGGATTTAAGGGGGGCAAGATGAGATGCGGGTAGTCCAAAGAGTAAAGAAGAGCAATAGAAGAGGCAGGAAAAGATGAGAGAGGAGATTAGGAGTTTGGTAGCATGGAAAGTGAGGGAATTGTTCTTTGGGCATCTTGTGCTTTGGCCGTCTTCCTGCCTTCCCAGGTCAGGAAATACCATATATGGTAACTCCTTTCCCGGTCAAAGCTGCTGCTTTCATGGGCTGTGGGCATTATGTGTGTGTGTGTTAGAGGAGGGGGCTGGGACTGTGTGGTCCGAGTCCAGATCCTCTGGCGCCTGAACGTTTGTTGCTGGACAGAACAGAAGACCAATGGTTGTCCAGGATTGGACAACCAAGGACCGTTTGAATGTTGCAGGTACTTTACATTGGTAGGTTTGCTCCCAGCATGATTCTTGGATAAAAGGAGGGCAGCTGCAGCTATTCGACAGATCATTGCTGGAACCAAGACTTCTATGAAGAGCAGCAGCCCGCCGATGACCAGAAGATGATGCCTCCAGATGACCAGCATGCACTCTAGTGAATGGCCCAGTGAAGCAGTGCTCGTCTGCCTGTCAGAATACCCATGTTGGTGCTTCACCCTTGGACTGGAGGGAACAACCAGTCCCGGCTCCTGTTCAAGGATCCACAACTTGGAAGCCTTCAGAAGTGCCCCTGGACCACCCAGTGGACTGACCAGCTTCCTTTTTGGGCTACCCCGCTGCAGCTGTCACCAATCCAGGCACAGCCTTGGGACTACCAACATCTTCACTTTATGCCATAAATCACTTTTCCTTGTAAATTCAGCCATCTCACTACTGCTTCTGTGTTCACCACTGGAAGATCACCTTTCGACGCCTGATCGTGGTGACCCGTGCTGGAACAATCTCTTTGCAATACTGTGAGATGTCCTGAAGGGTCTCCATCGCTAAACACTACATCTGTTCTTCAGTTGGGTGCTTTTTCCAAGATGTTGCCTGGAACAGTCTGGTGAGAACCGTGACTAGATCCCAACCCGAAAAGTTACCTTAGCACCCATGACTACTAGGCTTCCCTCACCTGAACCAAGGACAGAAGAATGGGCCCCCCAGTGAATTCCAGAACACCTGCTGTGTCACCTGAAGAATCAGGGGTGTAAGTGAGTATACCTGTTCTGTCCCACCGCTCTCCCATAGGGTAACATTTGGTGTAGAGCCCTGCCCCTAAACTCCCTTTGGCCTGGCCTCTGGTCCTCAAACCTGGGCTAAGGATCCTTTCCTAAGGCTCATCTTGGGAATAGGCTTAGCGTGACATACTTACCTGACTTGAAGTAAATACTTATTTTACTTTAAAGAACTTTCAAAGCACCACCACAGCCCACTATATCAGTACTGAAATACCTTCCCTGAAGAAACCACAGTTGGAACTTGCGACGTTTTGGGCACAAGGCCCAATACATTTCAGTGCTGGTTTTCATAAGAAAAAGGGTACTGGGTGTGTGGTTATTCTATCTAATCTAACAGTTTTTCCTTCATCCGATTACTCACTTGTTGAATACTGGTATATAATTCATAATCACTCTTATTTCTAATGGTGAATATATATATATATACACACACACAGTTTTTCATTACATTACTGACCTGTGATTTTTATATGCTTAGTGTGTTCATAAAGGCTTAATAAATAACTATTTTATACACTTACTGACAAACTTGAATTCTTGGTGTTGTTCCGTTTGGACAAATTGTAGCCCTTGACCACGTTCACGATTTTTTTTTACACTACGCCTTGACTGCTCATCCACACTACCTTGATTGGGGTTTGGCTAACCGCTCAGTGTCTTCCATGTTTACCATAAATAAGGTTGCCTAAAATCCTGCCCCCAGGGCCTGATTTTAGAAATTCATCTTCATATGCGGTATATGTGTTTTGCACAATAGACTATGGACAGGATCAACAAAAGGGTGAGAGGTTGTCTTGTGGCAAAGTCAGAAAGGGCTTGATTTTCCCTAGTAAGCATATATAATGCAAATATTCATTTACCAATGCCTTGATTTGTGTGTGCATTGTTCATGGCCTCCCACAGCTTCCTTTGTTATTCTTAGCCGATGATGCACACAAATCATTGTGCATCTCCGTCTTGCCCCTAGGGAGAGCACCTATCGCTTTCGGGTTTACCTGGCAGCCGTGAGGGATTGGATGAGTAGAAATTGGCTTATGCTGAATGGTGACAAAGCTGAGGTGTTGGGCCTCACCTGGACGGCTGCCCTGTGGACCCCTTTGTTTTGGCCCCTCTTCCTTGGTCCTTTTCACACCCTGGTGTCAGTGGTGAAGGACCTCAGGGGCAACATTTCTGCCCTCTCTGCCGATAAGCAGATCAGTGCAGTCTGCCAACAATGCCATTTCCAGCTCAAAGTCCTAAGTAAAGTTTTGCCCTTTATATCCACTTCTCTGAGGTGCCCTGTGGTGGCATCATTGGGGCTCTCTGCTCTGGACTATTGTAACGCATTATATTTAGGTCAGCCGGCTTATACGATTTGCCTGCTCCAAGTTCTTCAAAACTTGGCGGCCATGGTGGCCTCCTTTGCCCCTCGTTAATCACACATTTCTCCTACCTTGCATCAACTACAATGTCTTCCTGTGGCTCAGCGGACTGTTTTTAAATCCCTCTGCCTGGTTCATCTGGCTTTTTATGGTAGGGGTGCAAAATGCCTGAAACAGAAGCTCTGTCAATATGTTCCTTCCTGAGCCTTGCACTCAGCCCAGGGGTGGCTGGTTGTAGTCTCTCGCATTAAGCTTGTGCGTGTGGGCGGTCGGGTATTCATCACTGCCGCAAAAACATGCAGCTCCCCTCTCCTGTCACTTTGTGTGACTGAGGACTATCTTTCATTAGGCGTGCCCAGAAAATGCATCTGTTTTGATTTTGATTTATTCTTTGTAGTCTTGCTTAGTGCCAAGATGCCACTGGGCAAATGTTGCGCTTTATACGTTGGAATCATATGGTTCTTGATGGATACCCGGGAGGCTGCCCTTTCTGTGGGCCAGGCTATTGGCGCTTGTGGTGGTGGAACAATCATTATTTACATCTTGTTTAGGTTTAGTTTAAGTTTGTTATAAGTCATCTAGCATTCACTTGAGCAGGGAAATTATAATGGGCTGTATCTGCATCCTGAGTGGTCATTTTGAAAATTATTTGTGTCTCAATCGCATAGTTGCATTAGGTGGTTCATGCCTTTTGGTGAGACTTACGAGTAGGGCCAAGTAAGCGTTAGAGGCGATAGTGTCAATCCTTTCAGTATGTCACAGGTATCCTGTGGCAGTTGGAAATGAAAGCTGTAATCAAGTGGTTTCTGTTGTGTCCATGAGGAAGGAACTCCTCCATTGTACGCCAAAAGTAACGCTGAATGGTCTGCATTGCATGTGCATGACTCTGCAATTCCCCAAACATGCACTTCATGAACGCTGATGCCACACTACATGCCGAATTGCAGCAGCTGCATATGTATTTGACGAGCACTGCATATGCTTTTTGACAAACGCTGATTTTATATTTTGTCAACAATTAAAGGTCTGCAAGCCGAATTGCAGCAGCTGCACATTACTTTATATGATAAGCACTGACCCATCTGGGCTCTTATTGATAGCAATTACTCCTATTGGGGGAAAGACTGCCCTATCCTCCAGGTAGTCCTTTTGAGTGAATTGTTCGGCCTTGAAAAAGACCTGCATCAAGGTCGAAAAACGTGTTGGCTGTCTTTTATAACTCATACCTTTCTCATACAGGCTTAAACTGCACTGATGTTGCATCTTGAACACTTCCTTATGATATATTAAACCACACATGTTGTCAAATAATCTGTTCCACGAGCATAGTCTTGGGTATTTGGTTACTATTCATGGTTTTGTTAGGGCCTCTAGGGTGTAGGTCCTTTCCCAGACACATGAAGCGGGTGGCTTATAATTCATTTTATATGTAAAAAGGACCCAGCGCAGGTGATCTTTCAGTTCATCGCCCTCTCCTCAGTTTCACATCTTCTCCACTGTAGCGTGGTGTTGCCAAGCCCAGTTTCTTCCAGCCTCTTCATTAGTGCTTTGTGGTTCATGCTGTCAGAATTCAATTAGATATCTAGGATTGTGAGAGCAGAGTTCATGTTGGTGTCTGCGTTGATTTTAAGAAAATCTCAGATGGAAAGGAGCGCATTTAATTATTGTCATTGGTCGAAAACCCACTGGCACCTGGTTAATTATGTTGATGGACATGTTTGAAAATGTGACTGTAAATGTAGATTTCAAGAAGATTACCTAGGTATTGTCTATTGGAAATCACTTGGTAGGTTGTGGAGTTGTCTAGGTTTCCAGATGTGCTTTTTATGGAGTGAAGAAAAAATCTGTTTGATTTACCTGTCAGAAGAGTGGGTGCTGGAAGGTGCGCCTAACAAATAGGAGATCCAACAGAACAGAAAGGCTTTCTGGAAGGCTGGCATTCAAGATACAGATCACAAAAGAGAGCGTTGTATTTATACTCAGAAGAGGGGAATTTCTCTCAGCTTCAAAACCTTAACAGTGGTGGACTAAGGACAAAAGTTCACTTCATTCTTGAGACTCTGCTATATTTCCCAATACAGGGTTGATCTACAGAATTCATCTTGAAAGTTAGAGCACAAAATTAATTTAACACACAAAATACAGAAGGCAGAGAATATTGGTAACATATTAAGCAGAGAAAGTCAGCAGCAGCAATAGGAGAAATAGACTTTTGCAGCTGGTGAGGTGTCAGAAGTCAAACCCCTGCCGAGTGGTGACATCTCCTCTTAGCGGATGAAGAAGAGTGGTGCTTTGAGGAAAGGGGACCTGTTGCATCTCTTCTTCTAGATTTGGTTCTCAGTTTCTTCAGCATGGGATTGCAGTAGATCAACTGTAATGCTCGCAAAGCGTAATTGTCAGAAACCGTAGCCAATGCATCTTCATGGCGAGTTCTGTCCTTCTAAAAGAGATAGTGCACCCAAAGAAAATGCAGTGCCTGCAGGTCGTAAATGAGGATATCGCAAACATCTTTATGCCTTTCGCCATGCGTTGTCTGGATGCCTAAAAAAGGGACAAATTGGCTTCAACCGGGTTCTCTGTGAACAGCCCTCAAAAGCAAGGAGGTGTGGTCCGAAATGCGTAGACTACGATTTCAGCCACCTCAGCTATGAAAGCGTTGTTATTGTTATTTGCACTTTTAGTGCGCCGTAAGCACACAGGCATCAGGGCACATAAGAAGAGAGCAGACGACAGAAGGGAGAATGAGAAGCACCAGGGCGGGAGGGGGGGGTTCAACCGAAGACAACAGTTTTAACTCCCTTTTGAAACTTCAGGAGATCTGTTTCGGCACAAAGTGACAAAGGCAACTTGTTCTACAAAGGGGCAACCTGCGAATCAAAGGACCTACCCAGCCCTCTAGCTCTCTTACTCCTCGGGGCTGAGACATGGATTCCTTGACAAGATCTAGTAAGCCTGGTCGGAGTACATATGTTAACAATTACTTTGAGGTAACTAGTGGGCTTGCCCATTTATGCACTAATGTCAAGGCCTTAAGCTGGATCCGGGCCTCCACAGGGAGCCAATGAAAACTTCTCCTATGGAGAGAAATAGGCTCATGTCTCAGAACCCCATCATTCTGAAGGACTTGGAGTCTAAGATTGTTAGTGCTAGAGCCCAGCATGAGGACGTTATAGTAGTCCAGCCGGGACATCACGAGAGCACGTACCAGAGTGGCACAATTTGCCTAGGAAACACAGGGTTTAACTAACCTTAACAGCCGCAGTGTGTACTGTGCCTTGTTCACTACACACTCTATGTTGGCGTTAATGTTCAGAGATGACTCAAAAATGATTCCCAGTGCCTTGACTTTTTCCACAGTGGGGATATTGTGACCTTGCACACAAAAAGCTGCGTATTGTGGGTCCAGCTTGGATCTTGCCTGAGGTGAGCCAAAGAGCATGATCTCTGTTTTTTTGGTATTTAAGCACATTCAATTTTCAGTCATCCACTGTTGGATATCAGTATAAACTTTGTTCACAGTATCCAAATCCACTGTGTACTTGCCACTCTGTTCAAAATCGAGCTGGGTGTCGTCAGCGTAATTCGTGAAATGGACACCCAGCCCGGCCAGCAAGTTGCACAATGAGCGGCAGTACACATTGAAGAGGCAAGGGGACATACATGCACCATGAGGAACCCCCCATTTCAGTAGTTCCTCAGGCGATGAAGCGTTGGCCCAGACAATTCAAGACAGCAGGCCTGTCAGGAAAGACATGATCCATGCCAGGGCATTACCCGACATGCCCCCCCGAAACCCATCCAGCAGCTTAACAAGGTCAAAGGCTGCTCATAAGTCCAACAACATCAGCAGCCCGACCTTGCCTTGATCCATGACCGGAAGCATCTCAGACTTCATGTGGCAATAAGACCCGAGGCGGCGGGCCAATACCGCCCCAGGTAACGAAGCCTGGGGCGCATTACCGTGGGCGGTATTGTCCCGCTGCCGAGGGTCTTATTGCCATTAGCACCCCGGCCCGTTAGACCGGGGTGCTAATGGCATTTTTTAAAATGTTTCGCTTGTCTCAAAACAGAAAAAAAAAATGAAAGAAAATGGCCGCCGGGAAAGGGAAAAGGTAGTCCGTTTTCCCTTTCCATGGCGGCCATCAGGAGCGGACGCGCTGGGAACACAAGTGTTCCCAGCACGTTCTCTCCCAAGACCAGAAGAAAAATAGAAAGTAAGTGGGGTTGGGAGGGCGGAAGGGAGGGGTACAGGGAAGGAAAAACATTTTTTTTTTTAAATAAAAAAAGTACCGCGGTCTCCGCTGGGGGACGATGGAAGCCTCCAGCCGTGTGGAGGCTTGGAGCGGGGATTGCCCCGTTTCGAGCCTCCCCATTGGCTGAGGGACTGCCACACCCCTCGCCGGGAACAGAGTAGCTGCCACGCACTGTGTAAAAGGGAATACCGTGTGGTATGGCTCGCAAATGAGCCAATCACCACACAGTATTCCCGTTGCGCCGCGCGTGCCGGGTTCTAATGTCTTCTCCGTCCCGTAATTAGTGTGGAAACCTGATTGTCTTGAATGAAAAGCTCCAGATTTTTCCAGGTATTCCTGGAACTGTGTAGTCAAGATCCTCAAAAAAAGGGCCCATTGGTTATAGGTCTAAAGTTAGTATAGTCTTTGGGATGGAGGCCTGTTTTTTTTTTTTAAATAAAGGAGTGACAGAAACCCTCTTCAAAGCCTCAGGGACACAACCATCATGAAAGCTGCCATCAATGAGGTGGATAAGGAAGCAGAGAAACTGGGTCCTGTTAATCAAAATAATTCTGGACGGCAGGAGCTCTCCTGCACAAGTAGTTGGCCTCATTCTAGTCATGATTTTAGCCAAGGCATCCTTGGTTAAGCTCCTGAATTCAAACCCCAAAGAAGGGGATTGATCGGGAGCATCAGGCATTGCTGTTGATTCTGGGTCAGTGCCAGTCTTTTTATAACTTGTTTAACACTTAGGTTCTCAGGCTTTACCACTTCTGCTGGTCTCCGATTTAGACCCCACCCGCTCATGAGTCTACCTAGGACCCAATATCACCACCAGTGTTCTTTCCTGCTGATCCCTTTCTGAGGCACTTCCTCCTCCTCTTGATCACCACCCCCTTCCTCCTTTTCTGGGCTTCTTCTGCTCTTCCTGTGCATCATTCACTTTCCTTGTGTTCTCAACGTCTCACAGTGCTCTGCACAACCACTCCCCTTTCCTGTTTCCCTCTGTTTTTCTCTCCTGGTCCTAACGATTACAACATTTCCATTTATCTTTCTTCTTCCCACCTTCACCTCCACACGACCTTCTCTCCACCTCCTTTTGTGCACCACTTAATTCCTCCCACTCTTCCACAGGTAACTCTCTTTCCGCCTCTTCCTGCACCTTTCTTTCTCCTTTCCTCTCCTGTTAAATCTTTTTTTTTTAAACTTTATTTGTTCAGTGCGGTGAAAATCATACATCACGTGTAAAACAGTCTACCACAGAGTGGCAGTAAATGCAACAACCAGTGGAGTATGCACAAAACTTATGAGAGGCTTTTACACCATGTGAACTTTGTCAGTAGAGTATGAACATTCATAGTTTATACAGTATTCTGTGTGTTCAAATAAGCTCGGAACGGGCCCCAAATATCTTTTGGTCTACATCGAGGCGTCACGAGGGACAAATAAGCCTCCTCACATTCATTAGCAAAGATCATTTCCTGAGTCCACATTTTTATATCAGGGGCAGATCTGGATTTCCATCTTAATAGAATGCATTTTTTAGTCAGCAGATAGCCTAGGTTGAATAAGCGCCCGAGTTGTGTCGCTAATTTGCATATATCCCAAACAAATATTTGGGAAGGGACAGCTGCGGGGGGACCACCGTACATATGTGCAATATTTCCGCCACCTCCTGCCAGAAATTGATTATTTTGGGGCAATCCCCTCTCCTGTTAAATCCTAAACCTCTGCCTGCACACTATCGTCTCCCTTCATCACCTCCGCTAACTCACCCATCACTTCCTGCTGCAGGCTCCTTCAACTCTCCTGGCACCACCTTGTGCATGCCCCTCCTTCCTTCTCCAGTTAACTGTGGTCCCACCTCCTCCTTTATCCCTCCTCCAGCCCTGCACCTTTCCGCCCTTAAATGCACCATCCCTGGACTCATGCACTATAATCCACAATACGTTGTCTCCCACTCCCTTTTATCCCCATGTGGGATGGGCCATGGGCGTCCTAATGATCCAGAAGGCTTCATGTATGGGTACGTGTGAGCGTGCAGTTTAACTGTGGATTGGGCCACAGATCCACAGCGGTAACCACAGCCAGTCAGCCCCATGTCTTTCCCACTTTTACAGACAGATGACATGTTAGATTTATGATCCACACAGGGTCTTGCTAAGGTAAAATGGTAGGGACCACAAAGCAGGTTGCAAGCAATATTTGCTGACTTGCATCTTTCAGTGAACCATTGCACCCTCTCTCTGCTACATACACGGTTGAGAGTCAGAGGCATGCAGGTGGCTGAGCACCATTTCTCCTTGAATTTTCAGTATCCCACTTTTTTCCAGCTGAAAAAAAGTTATTATGGTTCATAGGTTTAGTGACACAAGAGGCGACGGGATGGACTGACAGCCTGGTTTAACCCTGTCAATTTATTTCTAAAGTGCGAAACAAAAAGCCCAGAGGCACAGGGGTGCTAGACATGACGCACACACAATAAATGTAACAAGGAGAGACACAGGGGCGTAGGAGTTAGAAAGCAGCCGATGTCCGGTCAGCAAAACAGCCAGGTTTTTAGTTTCTGTTTAAAATCCGGCAGCGGCGCACATGTCACGCCTAGAAACACTTGTGTACAGGCGCGTTATAAATGCCATATCATATTGGGTGGAAGGGCATTCCACAATAATGGTGCTGCATGTAGAAAAGACCCCTGCGCAACACAGGAAAATTTAGCGTGTGGAATAACCAGCAAGCATGTGCAGTTAGACCGCAGTGCTCTACGGGCCGGAAGCCAAGTGAGATATTTGGCCAGATACTCGGGCCCTTGCCAGTAGATGCAGCAATGAAAAATGCAGTGTACACAAAACACTATACGATTGCTCACTGGGAGCCAATGTGGGTCTCTGTATGCAGTAGACACATGGTCTGTACTAAGCAGTCCCTCCACAATGTGGACCGCATTGTTCTGAATGCTCTGGAGCAGAGATAAATCCCCCTTGGTGATGCTGGCACAATCCAGTTTTGGCCCAATAACGGCATGTGCCACCAGAGCCATTCAAGAACGGTCATACTTGTTTTAGCAACGTCAGTTGATGCGAGGTGCCTGCAACCAAACTATTCACCTGCGCCTTCATCGTCAGATTCTGATCTAGATAGAGTCCCAAAGTTTTTACTTTTGCTTGTGTTTTAATTTAACAGCTTAACTTCCTAAGTTGGGGTACAGTACCGACCACTATGAATTCCGTCTTGGCATCATTTATTTGGTGGTAGCTTGTTCGGCTGCATCCAAGTTTGGATCAGGCTATAGATAAGATTCAGAGAGGAGGAATCTGCATCGTAATCACCCGACAGTGGCATAAGGGACTGCGTGTTATCAGTGTTAGGGAGAATTCTCAGAAATGTGCCAATTCCCTTGACCCTAGAGACACCCAGTTCTTTTCCTGGACTTTTCATTTTTTCCACTCTCTCATGCATTTTTATTTGATTTCAACCTTGTGTTTCTTTTAGTTTTCGAGTCTGACAAACTCCATAGACGACATCTTTTTACATTGTGACACAGCAGCCTCAGTGCAGTGTCACAGAGAAGTCTTTTGGATTTCTGCTAAGGTTTAATGAACTTCTCTTGGATAACTACTGTTTCCAAGAGTAGTAAAGTGAAAATGAATTTACTTACCTTTTTAACTTTGTAGACCCAGCACACACTATCTTACAATAGGGTGCTTTTCAGATTTTTGGCAAATCATAATATCTTCACATAGATTTTAACAAGATAATGCATAAAAACAATAAATATTCGAGATTCCAGTACATTTTGCATTAAATACATTAAACAATCACCCTATGTGAAATATAATATACCAAATAATTACCAAAAGTACTCACTAACACATAAAATATCACAAAAGACAACATGAATGGAAAAGAGGGAGAAAGAAGAAGGGAGAAAAAAAGGGGGGAGGTGAGTAAACTTTTCCACTCTTACTACCCTCCTTTTCCACCTCTCACAGTCCCTCTGCTACATCAACCATAAAGGGCATCACACATTCCCCATAACATCAAGTAGTCTTCTTCTTTACCTTTATTCTTCATTGAGACCTTATCATACTTTGATAGAATCTGTAATTCCACCAACCAATTTTCAACATTAGGTTTCTTCCTTGTCTTCCAAATCCTAAGGATCAGCTTAATCGCTACCAACACAGCCCTATCAATCCAGAAATGATGCGGCTTAGTGCTTGCACATCTATCCCCATGTAAGAGTAAGATTATATTTGCTGCAGATCTATGCATATTTATTCCAAAAATCAAATCAATTCTAGCAACATCATCCTTCCAAAAACCCTGTACCCTCGGACAGTCCCAAAGTAGATGTAGAAGAGTACCTCTCTCCCTCCCACAACTCCAGCATATCTCATCTGATCGCAAGTTCAATTTGAACATCTTAACTGGTGTCCAGTATACTCTACCAATAATTTTCTGTCTAATCAAACGCAAATGCATATTTTTCCCTCCTATCATTTTCCGAAATAACAATATCATCATCACCCAACCAGGCCTCTTAACTTATTCCAAGCTAGATTATGTCCCATTTCCATGGGCATGAAGCACGTGTAAGTCTGTACAGTACACTCTTGTCCAATTAACAGTTTGTTAATTTCTGGTTTCACCCCAAACAAGTCACCAGGCATATTCTTCCTTTGATTAAAGAAACCAAATCTAAATATCCACTCATCTCTCTTCGTCCCAGATTATATTTACTTTGTAGTTCCTCAAAACACAGCAACATGTTTCCATCCAATACGTCACTCAACTTTAGAATACCATTTTTAATCCAGTTCTTCCAGTTCAATTATTAAGCTGTAATGTCTCATTATGCCAGATAGATGCATCCGGGCTGAAACCATAACTTTGTCCATTTTCTCTAAATCATGACCCCAAGGCCTTCCTGGTTGCCACTATTGGTTGTAACGTTAGCCTTTAATTAGACTACTTTTCCATACTATAAAGATTTTCCAAATGGTATGGTGCATAAATCCCCCTTTCCATGCGTATCCACACCGGCTCTTTAATGTTCTCCTCCTTAAAATAGTACAAGCTCTTCTTAAGAAAATAGGCTTAGCAATACTTTATTAAATCTGGATAACCAAAACCACCTTCTTCCACTTTTTGCATCAAAATACATTTTGGAATGTTTTTTTGCCTACTCTCCACAAAAAGGTTTGAAAAAGCTTACCAATCTTCAGCAATTGTTTTGTATAAATCATTAATGGGACTGATTGAATAATATACAACAGTTTAGGCAACAGGACCATTTTGATTGCGTACATTTTTGCCCATAAATTCAGGTTCAATCTTTCCCATCTTTTAATTAATAATATTTTGTTTTTACCTGATCTAAATTGTATTGAATAATCTTATTTAAATCCCCAATAATATGTATACCTAAATATTTGACACCCTCTGGAGACCACCTACAATTCCAAGATTCCAAAATTCTATTATCACATATCCTAGACAGAGGAAAAATCTCAGTTTTGTCCCAATTTACTTTATGTCCCGATAGTTTGCCCACTTCCTCAAACATTTCTTTTAACACAGGTCCTCATGTTTCCGGGTTTGACAGCAGAAGTAGCATGTCATCTGCATAAGACAAGATTTTAACCTCAGTATTTCCAACATTAATTTCTTTAATAAATTAGCATTGTCTGATGTACGCAGCTAACGGCCCATTATCAACAATGTATATTTCATAAATTTCCAATTAACCCTATCAAATGCCTTTTCAGCATCAAAAAAATTATAAGTTACTCACCATAGTGACTAACGTACTCTTAGTCCATAGTCCCCTTTCCTCCATACTGTATGGGCGTCCCTTCCAAGGGACAGGAGATGAAACCTTTTTCAACAGAAAAAACCTTCTTGCCCTTTAAATTTAGAGGCGCGGCCCAGGGAGCAGGCGCTGCCCTGACTCCGCCCTCCGGCGCCACACCTCAGTCCCCCATTGACGCGTCAACAATAGATTTAACATTGCCTAATGATACCAGTATTATTAGGGGTGAGGTTGGTGGGACGTATGGAGGAAAGGGGACTATGAACTAAGAGTAAGTTTGTCACTACGGTGAGTAACTCATAATTACTCTTACGTCCCGTCCCCTTTCCTCCATACTGTATGGGCAATTACAACTGAATGTAGCCCCAGGGTGGAGAGGAGACCCTCCTTAAGCAAATAGGTTCCTGAGAACTGCCTGTCCGAAAGCCGCATCAGATCTAGAGCCGGCGTCCAAACAGTAATGCTTGCAGAAAGCCGAGGGAGAGGTCCAAGTGGCCGCCCTGCTTATGATTTGCCAAGGGTCATGGCGCTGGAATGCGATGGCCGTTGCCTTGGCCCTGACTGCGTGGGCATGCATGTTGGCCGGGAGCGGCTTGTGCTGGCCCTCCTACGCTTCCTTGATGGCAGAGACCATCCAGCGGGGAATGGAGCCCTTAGAGGCCCGATAGCCTGGCCTCCAGCCTCCAAAAGTGACAAATAGAGCATCTGACTTGCGGAAGCCCTTGGTCCTGTCCAAGTAGAATTTTAGGGCACGCCTGACATCCAGGCAGTGCAGCACTCTCTGCTTTGTCCCTGGGATCGGAAAAGAACATAGGAAGGACTATTTCTTCGTTCAAGTGAAATGCAGATGGAACCTTAGGCAGAAATGCTGGGTGCATCCGCATGACTACCTTGTGAAAGGTAGTATATAGTTCAGAGGCGACCAGCGCCTGGATCTCGCTGACTCTGCGTGCCGAGGTAAGACCGCCTAGTAAGGCCGTCTTAATGGTGACCAGCCTAATGCCCACGGACGCCACTGGCTCTAATGGTTTGTGAGCCAGGGCACTGAAGACTATGTTAAGGTCCCACACAGGGTGCGGTCTCTTGACGGGCGGGTAGAGCCTAGCGAGACCAGTCAGATGTTTATTGACTATAGGGTTGGAGGAGGAAAAAATGCCTTCCTCCGAATTCCTGTAAGCCCCAATGGCTGCAAGGTATGTGCGGCAGGTGTCCACCTGTACTCCCGAGTGAGTGAGGTGTGCCGAAAGTGAGAGCATGCTGTCCAAATTGCATGCCAAGTGGGTCGATGCCTTTGGAGTCTGCCCAGTGGCAGAATTTGGTCCACTTGCTTTTGTACTGGGCCCTGGTGGCTTTGCTCCTGGCACCCTGTATGATCTCCAGACTGGCCTGTGAGAGGCTCAGGTGCCGAAGCGTTACCTGCTCAGGTACCACGCTGTGAGGGCTAGTTTCCCCTGGCGCGAGGTGGATGATTCTGCCCCCCTGCTGTGCCAGATGATGTGCTGGGCCCGTCAGAAGGTGTACCGGGGCAACTCCGAGAGGCTGAGTAGTTGCGCAAACCATGGCCTGGCCAGCCACCATGGAGCTATCAGAATGATGAGGAGTCGGAGAGACTCCTTGATCTTGCAAATGACCCTGTGGATCAGGGGAGTTGGTTGGAAAGGCATAGGCTTTCATGCCGGTCCACTGGAGGTGAAATGCGTCGCCCAGAGAGCAGAGGCCCTGACCCTGCCAGGATGCGAACTAGGGACACTTCTTGTTGAGAGATCCATTTGGGGATGACCCCACCTGTTGAAGATCTCCTGAATAATGAGGTTGTTTAGCTGCCACTCGTAATTTTCTGCTCTCAGCCTGCTGAGCCTGTCTGCCTCCAGGTTGGATTCCCCCGGGAGGTGGGCTGCCGAGAGGTAAATGTTTTCCAGGGCCCATTCCCACATGCTGATCGCCAGCCTGAACAGAGGAGGGGATCTGGTGCCTTCCTGCTTGTTGACGTAGTACATGCTGGTCGAGTTGTCTGTCTGGATGAGGACAACCTTTCCCCTGAGAAGTGGTAGGAATGCTCTGAGCGCTAGCCAGATGGCATTCAGCTCCTGCCAATTGATGTGGTATCCCTGCTCCTGCCGAGCCCAGGTGCTGTGGACTGAGAGATCATCCAGGGTGGCTCCACAGCCCTCGAGCGAGGAGTCTGTGGTGATGGTAGCCTGCCGAAAGGGCTTGCCTGTCCGTAGGTTGCAGTCCATGGACCACCAAGTTAGGTCCGGGTGAAGAGATGGAAGACGTTGATCATCTCGGATTGCGAGCCCCGCTCCCGATTCCATGAGGCCACAAAGTGCAGCTGAATCCTTCCCATCCTCAGTCTCGTGTACGGTACGGCTAACAGGATCGCCGCCAGTAGACCCAGGAGATGTTGGTACCACCATGCCGAGGTCCGCTCTCTGCTGAGAAAGTGGGCAGTGGCCCTCTTGATGGCCGAGATTTTGTCTTCCGACAGGAAAACCCTCTCGGAGCACCTGCCCCAAATGAGACCCAGGAATGTCAGAGTCTGCGTAGGGTGCAGCTGTGACTTCTTGAGTTTGAGCGAGAAGCCCAGGTCGTGCATTGTGTTCATAAGGGCATGGGAAGGGTGGCGAACCCTTTCCGGAGATGTAGCCCTGACGAGCCAGTCATCGAGGTATGGGTAGATGTGGAAGCCCTGCGCTCTGAGGAGGGCGCCAGCACAGCATTCATGAGTCTGCTAAAGACCCTGGGGGCCGAGTTGAGGCCAAATGGAAGGACTTTGTATTGGAAATGGTAGCCCATGATCCTGAACCGTAGGAAAGGACGATGGGGCTGCCAAATAGGGACGTGTAGGTACGCGTCCTTCAGGTCCAGGGAGCACATCCAGTCTCCCTTGTCCAATGTCTCCGCTATAAAAGCTGGCGTAACCATCTTGAATTTTTGCAGGGGTAGGGAGAGGTTGAGGGTGGAAAGATCCAGCACAACTCTCAGGCCCGCCTGGTTCTTCTTCTGAATGGCAGAAATCCTAGAGTAGAAGCCATTCCCTGCTCCTCGGCTTTGGCCCGGTAGGTGCAACACCCTCAACCCAGGGGTCGGTAGAGCTGCTTTAAGGCACCCTCTCTGACATATTGCCGGTATTAGGGCATAGCCCCACGGGTGTAGACCCGATACAAGAACCTTCCGGGCCCGCAACACTGAGCCCGGGAGGATCCGAGGATCCCTCGACCCGAAGGCCGGTAGCTGTAGCCGCCTCGGTGCACGTGTCGGTAGAAGGACCTGGCCGGTCCCTACCGTGCGGGAGAGTCCCTGGGAAGGAGTCTCCCTTGCAGGGCCCTACCTTGGGCCTGGTTCGATGCTTCACAAAGTTTTTGACAGCCTCTGGAGGCGACCTCTGGAAGAGCTCCCTCCACCTGGCTAGTCTGTTCTTCAGCGCCTTCGAGGATAGCGAGTCACACGCCGAACATGATTGCCAAACGTGGTCTGAGCCAAGGCAATGTAGGCAGAGGGCATGGCAGTCTGAAGTTGGGAAGAGACCGTTGCAGGATGGACATCTGCTGAACCCTGTAGAAGTCGACATGCGCCGGGGAGGAGCGTGATGCCGGAGGACCAAGTACCTGAATGATAGATAAGACAAAAAAGACAAAGAGAAGAAGTATCTGCGCGTGGAATTACATGGCCGAAGCCAAACCCAGGAGTGCTGTTGAATTCGGCCCTTTCCTGTCGACGCGGAATAGGGGACTGAGGTATGGCCCTGGAAGGCAGAGTCAGGGTAGCGCATGCTCCCTGTGCTGTGCCCCTGTGCGCCTCTAAATTTAAAGGGGAAGAAGGTTTTTTCTGGTGAAAAAGGTTCGATCTCCCATCCCTTGGAAGGGATGGCCATACAGTATGGAGGAAAGGGGACAGGAAGTAAGAGTAACATATAATTCCATTTGTTTCCTTCCCATAATGTACACCAATTACATTCAGCACAGCCCTTATATTGTCATACCCAAACCGTCCTCGAGTGAAACCCACCTGAGACTCATCAATCATATCTCCCATACAAGACATTAGCCTATTAGCCCATATTTTTACTGAACATTTTTAAATCCACATTCAGCAATGAAATTGGCCTATAGTTCTCGCATTTTTTATCATCTTTATTTGGCTTTGGAATTACAATGATCATGGCCTCCTTCATTGAATCACACATTATTCCCGATGTTGTAAATTCATTATAGACCTCACACCAGTTCAGTAGCAAAATTCGGAAACTATACCATCTGGCCCTGGTGATTTTCCTTCTTTCATCTGTAAAATGGCATTTATACCCTTCCGCAACTTCAATCACAGATTCAAGTATTGTTTTTTTTTTCATTAGTTAATTTTGAAGGAGTAATCTTATCGAAAGAATGTTTCTAAGGCCTCATTACTAGGATGGAGTTCCATTCTGTAGAACTGCTCATAAAAACTCCAGAAATATTCAGAGATTTCCATGTTCTTATGTAAATACTCTCCTTCCTCTGTATGGAGGAAATACATGTGTCCATTGCCATCCCTCTAAGTTTATTGGCCAACAACTTACCATTCCTTTCTCCGTGTTCCCAAAACCGTTGTTTTGAATAAAAGATTCCTTTATCCGCTAGTGTTTGAACATGGTTGTTCATCTCGCCCTCAAGTTTTCTTAATTTTAACCTATTATACTTTGAATCCCCATTTGCACAAGCTTTCTGCATTTCCTTAACTTCTTCCTCTATTTTTTTTATCTCCTCTTGATTTTTCTTCTTAGCATGCGTAGCTCTGCTTATCAGTTCACCTCATAATACCGCCTTAAAACAATCCCAAACAAATTTAACAGCAGCTGTACCTTTATTTTCTTCAAAGTATTGTTTAATAAAATCCTCTAACCCTGTCAAAACCAAAGGATCTTTAAGTAGATTTGCTTGCTTCCTCCATCTTTTGGACTTACTCCCCATGTTCTTCAAATCCAACTTCATGTCAAGCAGCGCATGGTCCAAAATACCCCTTCACATAATATTTGAACTCACTGCCTGATTAATGTTTTACTAATTAAATAATAATCAATCCTTGAGTACGAGTTATGGACAGCGGAATAAAAGGAATATTCTTCTTCCCCATACATCTACAAGCCCATATTTGAACACAAAAGATTGCAACTCCTCATAAATTTTCCTATTATTATATCTACATTCCGATTTCCAATCTAGTTTGCTATCAATCACCCCCCAAAATTACCACCTCGCCTTCCATTTTATCCAGCAATTAACTCAGCAAGCTGAAAAACTGCACGCTTGGAGAGCACGGGGCATACACTGTCCCAACTGTCATCTTCTTGCCATCATAAACTATATCAAGCAGTAAAATTCGGCCCTCCTCATCTTTAATTGCCTTTTCTATTCGTACCAGTAAACCTTTCCTTAACATTATACTTACTCCTCTTGATCTTGAATCATAATAACTGGAAATCACCTGTGAATATTTGGCGCTTGCCAAATAACCTCCAGTTTGTTCATCTAAGTGAGTCTCCTGAAGTAAAATCACATCTCCCCCTACTCCTCCAATCCTTGCCATGACCTTACGTCTTTTAATAGCACTGCCAATCCCTTTAACATTCCATGAAATAAAAGTTAACGGATTAATTTCTCCAAATTTTGCACTAACTTACTTTTACAGTAAACTTTATAGCCAAGAGGGAGGAGTGAGGAATAAAGAAAAAATAAAAACAAGAATAAACGCAACTTAACACACAAAAAGACTAACGCATACAAACTCTGAGCTTTGTACATCTCGTAGAGTCTGATAATCATCAGGATCAAAATTAGCAAAAATATATACATCTAACACAGTATTCTGAACCATACCCACCAGAAACCCTATGCCCCAAGCTACATAATTATATACATCAGCATGTACCCTGATTTTTTATTACTATATTGAAGAACCCTGTCGCTCTCATAACCCCCTCTCCACCCAATAACTTAATTTATTTAAAATTTGGGTTCACTTCCTAATGTAAGAACCACCGTTTACCACCCAATTAATTGTTGCATTGTAGTTTCATGACTCCAATCACTGTAGTTATATGCACCTCATCAATCAAAAGTAAACTCCATCACTAACATAACTCTTAATCTCGTATTCCAGCCATTCCCATCTCACAATGAATAAAATGACTTCAAGTCTAAAGTAAATGAGACTACCATAAAAAAGAATACCCCTTGGTGATCTATCCTTCCCTCCAAGATTGTGTATTTATATAAATGTCATTGTGTTCCATATACATTGTATTTGAATACATCTCATGCTCAAATTCAAACTAACTACCCTTCCTACCAATGATGGCAACTCTTCCAAACTTAACCCCTCTACTGTTTCTAAAATCAAACAGCACCCATCACTTCTAATAGACCATTAATCAGCCTAGAAAATCAGTAAATGACCCTTGCAGTTCAGTAGCAATTCAGCAAATTATTCATCTGCAAAACTATATCCACGGCGCACCCTTCTAGATAGTATTATCTCATCAATCTATCACTTACACTTATGCATTCATGACAACAACCTACAAATCCAGATTTAAAGTCCTCTATTAACAAATGAAATGCATTATGTTCTTACCCGCCATCCGTCGACATTACATTCACAGCGTCGCACCCAACTCTCATATCAAACCCCCTTGTAGCTATCCGCAAATTGCATTACCATTTTCAATGACCATTTCTACACCAAATGTAATCCTTTTGTTACACATTGACATGACCAATGATATTATGTTATGTTATCAGAGCACTAATCATATTAATTTTCATTTTCGACAGCCATTTCCTTCTGGTGTACTCCAAAATCATTTAGCATTGCAAGGATACCTCTTACATTCATTGCAATTCAAAACCACTAGTAAAAATACAGTATGAATGCAAGTATGTAGAAAAATTGTCACCACTAACTCAGGACCATCAGCCAAATGTCCCAATAAACTGCAAGCCCAGAGTACTTTGCCTTCCTGGAACTTCTCTTTGAAAATGCAGCATCCACACGCGCCACTAACTGCGCTTCAACGAGATCATTTGGGTTTAAGGCATCCTCCTATCTCCACATTCTCCAAAGTTTGCAGTGATGAATATTATTATTCTTGAGAATGTCCATGTTACATACATTTTTCCACTAACCTATAAAAATGTTTTCCTCTTGTCTCAAACAGTTCTATTGATGGAACTTGCAGGCAGCACGTTTAACAGAGATGGACAGCTGCGTGGTAATTAGTCGTTCCGCAAAGACAACTGTAGTCTTTTGTCAGTGTGTGTACATGTTATACAAGGCATTCCCACATGAGGTGCCTGCCTCAGAGCACTCGCCTCTGTCCTTAGAGGGGTGCTCACAGAACACACGTGCATGCTTCAGAAAAGTGCAAGAGCGGCGCTGCTGTCCGTGCTTATGCAGAGGCCGCTCTCAGGCAGGTCTACACGCCCCCTCGTGTTGCTGTGTGTCTCCGGGTGGTTCATGGCGCATGCTAAAATTCACAGCATTGCAGCACCACTGATGCTGCAAGCAGGACCGCACCCAGTCATCGCATTCTAGCAAACCTCAGGGCAAATATTAAACACAGCAGTATCCTTGTGCACAATACTATAGTGAGTTTTAGACAATTCGGTTAATCACATTTCCGTAGCCTGCCACAAAAAAAAGGATTGTAAACCAGCAAGTCACCTTTTACATGTCGTGTGCTGCTTTGTATTCTCAGGATCTATACAACCAGACTTTACAGATACAGTAGCATCCTCTGCTTTGTATCCTTCAATTTACATACTCAAAATGCATGCTTGGTTAAACTTTAGATTCTGGTCAGTTTCAAAATTCCATTCGTTTTCTCATTTCAATTATCTCTCAATTGCTTTCCATCTTCCTCTATCTACACACATAGTTTTAGCATTTTCACGCCATTCCCTCTTTCCAAGAACCATGTGATGTCTTCAAATGCCATTTCCAGTGTTGCCGTGAGCGTTGCGTTTACTTCCCCACACTGATTGAATAACATCAAGGCTACAATTATTCCTCATTGTGCGATTTTAGCCACCAGCTGTCACAATCCTGTTCAGAGTATAGGAGTACAGCAGTCCACTTGGTATATCTCGCCTACTCATTCACAAATGAATAAATACGTGCCCAATAATACACCTCCATTGAACGGAGATGAGCACAGCCCCATCTCACCTCACTGCGTGAAAGTAGCCACACCAGACGTTCCTAAATCCTTCGCGTCGCAGATGACAAAGCCACCATTCATCTTGAAGGTAGGCTCCGTATTCTACGCTTCTCACCTCTCTGAGAAATGTCCTTCTTGAGATTTATTCTGAGCCCCAAACCAGGTTTGGTCCCTTTGTTTGTTTTGTCTTTGGCGGGATTCACTAGTGAAGCCCGCCTCTGGGCTCCAGCGTGTCTGGGAGGATGCCAAAACTTGCTGTGCTTAGTCTCCTTGGTTACAAGAATGCACCCAAGCTGATTGGCTGGCTGGCTGTCCTTGAGGACAGCGACCCTGCTGTGTGAGTGACAGCTAGGCTGCGAATGAATGGGAATGACTTGCATAAAAGGGGAGGTCTTTTGCAAGGAAGGCAGAGTCGACCACTGGACGAAGGAATCCGAAGAAGAACTTTGAAGAGAAGCTTGCTGTAACTCCTGGACCGTTGGTTTGCCCGGTGAAGCCCTGCTGCAGTGCTGAAGCTCCGAATTAGCCTCGACTAGAGAAGCCCTGCAAAGGACGACTTCTCCCCTTGAGTTGGTGGGGCCAATCAACCCCAAGACGAACTCGACTGGAACCCCTCTCTCTGCTGGCTGTACTACCATTGCTGCTGCAGGAACCGAGTGCCAGGAGACAGGAACACCAGAATAGAGTGCATCGTTTTTAACTCTGACCCGAGTTCCAGGAAGTTCCTCCGGACTCCCTCAAAGCAGGACTAACCAAGCCTGAGCCACCTCAACAGAGTGCTGGACCCCAGAAGCAAGGAAAGTGCACAAGGTGTCCAAGAACCGCAGTGTTGCTATTCGCGAGAAGCTGAAACCGCGTAGTGCTGCTGATCTGAACTTTGCTCATTGCTGCCACCGACCTTCAAACCGTACTGCAGGATTCCCCAGATGGCCTCGCTCTTGTCCCCACGACTGAGGGCCAGGAACAACAGGATCTGCAGGATCTACAACAGGAACAGAAGCCAGCTGGAAGCCTTTCTTCAGACCTAAGGTACTGTGAACTAAGGGGTACTTACCTCTTGTCTGTGTAGCTTGCTTGCTCTCAGTTGATACTTGCATTGGCTGCCCTTTGCAGAGTTGCTTGCATCTTTGCCCTTTCACAAGCCTCTCAGCTTGTGTCCCAACAGTGAATTCTTTTTCAACAAAACTCTGTATAACATTGTGCAAGACTTGTACTTACCTACAAGAAGTGCTTCAGCTCCCCTAGACTTTGCTCAATTGACATTGGCTTTAATGGCTCCCTGAAGAATCTTCTAACCTCCGACTTTGCGTTTTAACTATTCCTCCAAAAAGTCATACATACCTTACTTGTATAGCTGCGTAAGGGTGAATCTACATTGCATTGGGGGGGAGGCGAGTGAGGGGAGTTCAAAAGTGCTTACCTGTTTGAGAAACGTGTTAACCGTTGTTTCCTTCCCTACCCTTTTCCTTTTTGCCACAACTTCAGTATTACAGTGCAAGGGTAATAAGTGATATATTAATGTCCACAGTGTCCTAGCTATTGAAGTCACCTGAGGGTGTAAGAATTTCTGTGTTCCATCCCAAAGGGGTATCTACTTACTATATTGAACTGAAGAAGTGTATTTTGAAGTGTATTTTTATTGTTGCCAATTGCTCCCTTCTAAAGAAGGCTTATTTTAAAACTGACTGGTAAATTAATAAATAATTATTTTATCAAGAAACCTTGAGTATATGAGTTATTTGAATACATGTCACCGTGAATCTCTACGTTACAACCCTACAGCTCACATTGACCACCACTCTTGAGATAAGCCCGGCTGCCCAGTCACTTTACCAACTTGTGCAAAACAGACTTCTACTAAAGGTTGGGTTACCTTTTGCCAAGAGGACACGGCTGGTGTAGTCTCCCACAGGGTTACTACATACAATCTTCCCGAACAATCAGCATAGTTAGCATAAATGATGCCAGCAGCATTCAATTGGTCAAATAATGGGAGCGTAAAGCTGTTGAATAAAGTGTGAGACACGCAGGAGCCCTGAGGGACACCACAAGAGACTAGGAACTCCTCTGCAGAAACTTCCTGGAAGAAAACTCTAGCCTTCCGCTCAGATAAAAATTAGCGTACCAAGCCAGCCCCAAAGCTGAAAAATGAGCAGTGCTGCTAAGTGTGTCCGCCAGGATGGTATGATCGACAAGGCCAAACGCTGCAGACAGATCCAGCAGCACTGTACCACCTTTGTTAAAGATGTTAGATGTTTAGGTCTGTGCTATGAGCACAGTGAAAGCCAGATTGGTTATGTCCCAAGATGTGATAATGACATTAAAAAAAAACTCTTCAATTTGTTGTTGTGCAACTTCATCTAATATCCTGAGTAAAAAGGGGACATTAGTAATTGGCCGGTAGTTCCCTGGCACATTTGCATCCAAAGTGTTTTTTTTTTGTTTTTTTTTATCAATGGGGAGATCCAAGCTTTTTTGTTATCGGCAATGACAGAGCTTTCCCTAAACAAATCATTTATACATTTTGTAATCACCGGGAAAAGTAGCAGGCCACACTCCTAAATGGTCAGCGCAGGACAGATGTCTCCCTTACAGTTCGTGGATTTAAGCTGCCTCAAAACATTCGCCAGGTGTTGCTCGCTAATGGGCTGGAAATCAAATTTCGGATGGTCCACACGGGAGACTGAATGTGGGAAATTCAAACAGGCTTCCTGTGCCTGCTTGGTTTTTAGAGAGATGTCCTTTTGAATAGTCTCCAGTTTATCATGGTGTCTTGGATGGTTTGACACCATTTGGCGTCCTTCGTGACCTGGGATAGAGCAGGACATGGGTCCTCTAGCTCTTTTGAGTATCCTAAACAGCTCCCTCGAACTCGCCCTGTCAATCCTCAAGTTATAGAAGCCTTCTTTATGATCTTTAGCTGTAGCAATGTCAGTAGTTCTATCTTCAAATGCCTGAGTTGTTTGCCATTGCTTTAGGGCTCTAATTATTTTTATCTTTAGAGTGTGCATTTCCAAGGAATACCATTTGTTGTTGGGTTGGGGTTTAAGCAGCCTAGTTTTTATTAGGGCTAGCGTATTAACCGCCTTCTCAAGTGTATCACAAAAGTCCTTTGCCAATTCATCCAACGTATTGAAGTTAGCTAGCTAGTCAGTAATAGGAGAGAGAAGGGGGGGTCTTTGCCGTAAGAGACAGCAGAATGCGCACATTTCGATACAACGTCCATACCGAGAAGATGAGAAACCGGAGGACAAATGACAATCATTAAAAGCAGCTAATTTGTGAACATACATAGGGTATCATGGAAAAGGAATAAGTTCCTTTCCTGAAACTCCTGTTCTCCAGCATTGGTATCTTTCATCGATTCACATGCTGTGAATATTCCCTGTCAGGCTGGGAATCCTCTAACAGAGCAGTTTTACACTTCAACTGAAAACTTTCAGTGACTTGTATGCTCTATTACAGTCATTTTGGGTCATACTACCCACAGCCAATAGGAACAACTCCCTTAGCTCCTCCCCTGTCGGCCATCTTCAGATTTGGCAGCGCACGCGATTGGCAGCAAGAGCCAAAAGATGAGCCATGCGGGGTAGGTAGGAGGGTCGCATGTGAATCTATGAAAGATACCAATGCTGGAGAACAGGAGATACAGGTAAATAACTTATTCCTTCTCCAGCACCGGATCTTTCATAGATTCACATGCTGTGAACAGATAAAGCAGTATTACAACAATAGCCAAGGGCGTAGGCAAACTCCCAGCATAACTTACCACTTACCCACCTCACGCAAAAAGGTTCTGCAGAACCGATTGGCTGACACAAGATTCTTCTGCAGAATGTCCGTCAACACAATAGAACCTGGTGAACGTATGCAGATGTCAGGCAGCGGAATTCCGGAGAGAAAAGCTCTGATTGCATCCACTGCTCTGGCAGAATGAGCCCGGGTCCTGCGCGGAAAGAGGTTTACCGGCTTGCTGATCGAAGAACGAGATACAGGTAGTAATCCATCTTGCAATGGAGGACTCCGAGTGAGCATTCCCAGGACCAGAATGTCCAAATGAAACAAACAACTGATCCATTGTGCGGAAAGATTTAGTAAGTGTACTTGAGGGCGTGCACCACATCCAGAGTTTGCAGAGTACGTTCAGCTGGAGACGTGGGTGTGCCAAAGAACACAGGCAAAACCACCTGCTGGTTTAGGTGGAAAGCAGATGACACCTTCGGCACAAATGTTGGGTTGGTACGTAGAACCGCTGTGTCCTTATGAAATGTTAGATAGGGCAAGTCCACAGAAAACGGCTGGATTTCACTCACTCGTCTGGCTGAACTTATGGCCACCAAGAATGCAGTTTTCCTGGAAAGGTGTTTAATAGATGCTTGGTGCATGGGCTCAAAGGGTGGCTTCATGAGTCTTGAGAGTAGCACATTGAGCTGCCACGCTGGTGGAGGACGGCGGACCAGTCGAAAAGACCAGAAGAGCCCCTATAAAAACACCTTCACCAGCTGGTGAAACCACAGGGAAGGCACACACGCTGCGGGTTTGTACCTAGAAATCGCCGCTAGCTGCACCTTTATGGAGTAATGCGTTAACCCAGATTGAGCCACGGACAGTAGATATGGCAACAACTTGTCCGGTCGGGTTGGTTCAAGGTTGCAGTCGCTGGCTTCTGCGCCACACTTGAAAACGTTTCCACCTGCACTTGTAACATTTCAAGGTGGACGAGGCTCTAGCCTTGGCCAGGACAGCTTGACAGTCTTCCGGAAAGGACAGTGCTCCGAACTCTAAGAAGACAGGAGCCAGGCCGTCAAATTGAGAGAGGCCGGGTCGTGGTGCAGTACTGCTCCTTGATTCCTGGACAGGAGCACTTGGTGAGGAAGCAGCCTTATCTGTGGGGCCGACGCGATGGCAAGGCGGCCATGCAGGGGCCACTAAAATCAGTTTGCAACGATACAGTCTGAAGCTGTGTAGGACTCGAGTCCCCAGAGGAATGGGGGGGAACCACATAAAGAAGCTTACCCTCATATGGAATTGTAAAGGTGTCCCCCACGCTCTCCGGATTGGGAAAGCGGCAAGCAAAGGTCTTGCAGCGTTTGTTTTCGTGGATGGCAAAGAGGTCGTTCTCTGATGTGCCTGATGTCTGAAACAACAGGTGTAGCTGGTCATTGTGGAGTTCCCACTCGTGGCAGGCGCGTAACTCCCTGCCGAGGGAGTCCGCCAGAGTGTTCTGAATCCCCCGTAGATGGAGGGGAATGAGAAGCATGCCCTGCTGTACGACCCAGTGCCATAGGGCTTGGGCCTCATTGGAAAGCTGTGGGGACCTTGTTCCTCCTTGCTTGCGGACATAAAACAATCAACACTGTTTTGCCGGTGTAAATGCACCCCACACCTTCCCCTTCAGGAGGGGGAGAAAAGACTTCAGGGTCCAGAAAATTGCTCGTAGCTCCAGCAGATTAATATGCTGGCTCTTTTCCACTTACAACCAAAGGCCTCTTGTGTGTTGGTCTTGGCAGTGCGCGCCCCAGCCATCCAGTGAAGCACCTGTCGTTGCAGTCGCCTGCTGGTCCAGCAGTCTGAAGGGGGAGTCCTGCGCCAGGTGTTCCCTTAGTGACCAACAGCGAAGGTTTGGTCTGAAAGCTGGTGTTAGGGTAATGTGGTTGTCCCAGGACCCAGAGCACTGGACCCAGCGGGCATTGAGGAATTCCTGAACCGGTCTCATGTGTAACCGAAAGTTGGAGACTGGGATGCATGATGACAACATCCCCAGCAGGGATTTGTAGTTGCGGACTGGCGTCACTCAGGGCGCTGTTGAGGTAGCACACCTTGTGTAAAACAGCTGCCACTCTTTCGTCCTAGGCTCTTGCGAAGCAGGTCTGGGTGTCGAGTGTTGCTCCGAGATGGAGCCCCTGCTGCGATGGAACAAGGCATGACTTTAGGAAGTTGATGGAAATCCCCAGTTGCTGTAGACAATGGATGGTGATGGCGGTGTTGGTTTCTGCCAGTGGAAAGGAGGGGGCCCTTACTAACCAGTCGTCCCGGCATGGGTAGACGAGGACGCCCGTCCGCCACAGGTGAGCCACCACTGGTGCAAGGCACTTGGTAAACACTTGCGGGACAGACCGCAGGCCGAATGGAAGAGCTTTGAACGGATAATGTACTCCTGACAACAAGTAGCGGGCTGGTCAGGCTTGCTTGCCGGACTGGCCTCTTGATTGGGCTGAGTCACAGGGTTGTTGTTAACCCCTGTAAAACTGGGATCTTTTCCTGTAGTGGTCCCCTGATGAATACAGGGTCTTGTAAAAAGACGAAGACTGGTACGTGGTGCGGTTATCCTGCAAAGTCCTGCCATAGCAACCTTTTCCTGAACGTAAGGACTGGCGCCTTTGCTGAAGCATGTCCATGGAGCAAGGGGTTTCCGTGTCCGTTTTTATGGACTGCAGAGCCTCGTCCACCTTTTTTCCAAAGAGGGCAGATCCATAGAAGGGCATAGCTACGACCCTGGAATGGATGTCTGGTTGAAAATCTGTCGCCTTGAGCCAACCTTGCCGGCGCAGGACCACTCCATTCCCCAGCTGGTGAAAACCAGTGTCTGGGATGTCTACAGAGATCGTAATGGCATGGTTGGAATCCAACTCGCCTTCATGGAAGATGTCTAAGGCTTCTTGCTTCTTGTTGTCTGATAGGAACTCAAGCAAGAGATCCAACTTGTACCACTGTTCGCAATCGTAGCGTGAGAGTATGGCCATTGCATTTGGCCCCCTGATAGTCGTGGCTGCAGTGGTGATAATTTTCTTACCGAAGATGTTAAGGCATTTTCCTTTCTTGTCTGGGGGGACAGAGCAGGATGAGGATGGATTAGCAGGCCTTTTCTGGCTGCAGCTGAGACAACTGAGTCTGATGTGGGTTGAGTACGGAGGCATCGCTCTCAGGAGCTCTGTATTTTTTGTCGAACCAGTCTTTTTTAGCGGGGGCAGTTGCAGGATGTGCTAAGGTGATTGGGCCATCGCCCCAGACGTCTTCCAACAGCGGGCTGGACATGACGGATTTCCTGTGCTGGTATAGAACACTTTCTTTTCGCTATTACTCCGGCGCAAGGCCGAACAACGTGGCCACCCTAGACATAAGAGCGTGGAAGGCTCCAACATCATCAGGGGGTGAGACTCCGAGCGAAACGTCATCTGGCTCCCCATCAGCTACAATGAAATTGTCAAATTCATCTGTCGGGGTTTGTGTCTGTCCTAGTATCCGACAGCCTCTGTGGCGCTGACTGGTGTTCATCCCCCTTGGGGGAGGGGGGTGTCATCCATCTGCCTGGAAGGACCAAGGTTATCAGTGCAAGGTTGTCTGACCAGTGCTGTAACCAGGGCCAGTGCATGCAGACATTACTGCAGGGTTGCCACTAGAGTGGTGAGCGTAGATAAAATGTCTAAAGACACGTCTCTTTGTGTAGGAGGAGTGATGGCTTGAGCTGAATGCAGCAGGGGTAAAGATGGTAGCCTAATTCGGCTTGCCTCCCCCTGCCTTCTGGGAGACGATGCCCTCTGCTTTGAAGAGGACGGCAGTGACATGATGGCCTCTTCCTCCTCCGATTTGAAGAGAACCAGCTCTGACACAAGGATGCCACCCAGCAGCAAGGCTACCCCAAGGTTAGGGAAAGATGCTCTTGGACAGGCAGTCAATGGAGACAGTGTCCCGGAGTCTGAAACGCCAGTGAAGATGGTCCTTTTTGCCTGTCGACGAGTGTGTGACAGCCATGGACGCAGACAAAGCTTTGTCGAACGATATCGGCTGCGGGACGGTCAATGGTAGTTGCACTGTCGCCGCTAAAGCTGGTCGTTGAGTAGACGTTGAAAAATATCTATTTTTCATGAAAAAGATGTGAATTTTTATCGTAGAAAAGTTGAAGAGAAGATTTTTGAGGACTCCCTACACTAACGTGCAGTGAATAATCTGAAGATGGCAAACAGGGGAGGAGCTAACGGAGGTGTTTCTATTGGCTGTGGGCAGTATGACCCAAAAATGACTAATGGAGCATAAAAGTGACAGAAAGTTTTCAGTTTAAACTGCTCTATGTTACTGAGGATTCCCAGCCTGACAACAGGGAAAATTCACAACTTATGAATCTATGAAAGATACAATGCTGAACAAGGAACACGTTACTTACCGTTAACTATTGTTTACCAGCATGGGTCTGGCATGGATTCACATGCTCATGAATATTCCCGCCGTCAGGCTGGGAATCCCCGGTAAAAGAAAAAACAGTTTCACTTACAAACCGTATTTCTCCTATAAACCAACCAGTGTACTCTGGGTCATACTGCCCCCAGCCAATGACTGCCCCCTCCATAAGCCCCTCCTCTGGCAGCCATCTTCAGATTTGGTAAGCATGTAAAGTGGCAGTATGACCAAGAAGAGCTGCAGAGGGAAAGGAGGGAGAGTTTGCATGTGAATCCATGCCAGACCCATGCTGGAGAACAATAGTTACAGGTAAGTAACTTGTTCCATCTCCAGCATGGGGTCTGGAATGGGTTCACATGAATAAAGAAAACATAGCAGCACAACATTACACAACCATGGGAGGTGGCAAGGCTCAACAGAAGCAACTCCTCTTACCTCCGGGACATGCTCACCTTCAAGCTAACAGGTTGCGTAGTATTGCTTGGCCGACCCTGGACTCCTTTCTGGAATCCCTGTAGATGCAGTAGAATCTCATGGTGGTGTGTGTGGACCTCCTCGCAGCAGCCCTGAAGATGTCCTGCAGGGGAACACCAGACAGGAACACCGCTGTCACAGCGATCACTCTTGTGGAATGGGCTTTCGGACGGCCGGGCAGCGGTTGGTTAGTCAACCGATGACAGTGCTGGAAAGCCACCTTGGACAAGGCTTTCCCATGGGTCACAGGACCAAAGTTAATGAACAGCTGTGACGTCTTCCGAACACTCTTTGTGCATGCCACGTAGAACTTTAGAGCACGAGCAATGAACAGTGAGTGCAAAGTCCTTTCAGCCGGTGACAAAGGTTTTGGAAAGAACACAGGCAACACCAAATGCCCGTTGAGGTGGAATTCCAACAGAACCTTTGGCATAATGCAGCTTTGCGTCTGTAGCACCACCCTTGATACTTGAAAAGCCAGATATGGCTGTTTGCAGGATAAGGCCTGGATCTCGTCTACCCTCCTGGCAGAGGTGATGGCCACGAAGGAACCTGAGAGGGGCCTGATGCATAGGCTCGAAGGGGGCCCCCAGCACCACGTTGAGTTCCCACGCCGAGGCAGTTGCCTTCACTGGCGGGAAAGACCGAAACAGTCCTTTGAGGAATTCCTTGATGAGACAGTGAGACCAAAGAGAAGATCGCTGTGGAGACCTGGTGTAGCAGGGGATAGCCACCAGATGCACCTTGATAGAGGCGTGCGCCATCCCCGCCTTGGCCATTGACAAGTATGGAAGAATCTGCGGGGCCGTGACCCACAACATGTAACGAAACGCTTCCACTTGTGCGGGTAGCACTTAAGAGTCAATGACGCTCTTGTCTTGGCAAGTACCTCCCTGCAGTCTGCTTGCAACTCGTATCCTCCGAACTCTAGGACTGGAGGAGCCAAGCCCTCAGGTTCAGCGATCCTGGGTCATGATGCAGGATTGCACCCCCTTCTCTGGTGAGCAGATCCGCGACGATTAGCAACTTGACTGGGGGCGACGTTGACAGGCTGAAGAAGGTCTGTGTACCAAATATGCCTCGGCCACGCCGGGCAACGAGTATCATCCTGCATCGGCACTGTTTGAGTTGATTGATGACTCGCAGCAGGAGAGGCAATGGAGGGAATGAGTACAGGAACATGCATTCCAATGGGAAGGAGAACGTGTCCCCAATGCTCCTCGGCTGGTGGAACCTGCTGGCGAATTTCTGGCATTTGGAATTCACTGCCGCCACAAAGAGATAGATCTGGGGTCTGCCCCACTTGAGGAAAATGCGGTCCACCTGATCCTGGCCAAGTTCCCACTCGTGGCAGGAGGGCAGCTGGTATTCTTGACTCCCGCCAGGTGAAAGGGGATGAGGAACATCTCTTTGTCGACGGCCAAGTGTCACAAGTCCTGTGCCTCTCTGGAGAGCGCTGGGGACCAGGTGCCCCCCTGCTTCCTGATGTAGAACATTGTGGTGGTGTTGTCCGTGAAGATCCTCACCACTTTGCCCTTCAGGGACAGAAGGAATTACTTGAGGGCCCAGAACACTGCCTGCAGCTCCAGGATATTGATGTGGAGATCCTTCTCCTCCGGCAGCCACAGGCCTCTGGCATGCAGAGTTCCGGTGTGGGTTCCCCAGTCCTCCAGGGAAGTGTCCGTGGTGACTGTCTCCTGGTATGGGGGGGTTTTGAAACCCTGTGCACCGGGCAATGGAATGGATGCCCCACCACCTGATCACCCAACGGAACTCCTCGTTGAAAGGGATCTTGTCTGCGAAGCTTCAGGACACTTGTATCCAGCGGGCGTCCAGGAACTCCTGAAGAGGTTGCATCAGTAACCTGCGGAGCCGGATAAGGTAGATGCACAACGACATCATGCCCAGCAGCGATTTAATGGTCCGCAACATGGCGGCCTTCAGTGACAACAGCCATTGCACCTTACCTACTATGGCTGCTACCCTCTCCCCAGAGGGAGAGGCCAAGCAGGAGACCGTGTTGAGCCTGGCTCCCAGGAACGGTGTGTTCTGCAATGGTGTCAAGCAGGACTTTGGATAATTGACGGAGAACCCCAGATCCGTCAGCAGCTGGACGTTCCACTCTGTGTGTTCGACACCTACTTCCCTTGACTTGGCCCGGATGAGCCAGTCGAGGTACAGGTACACGTGTATCCCCTGTAAACGTAGATAGGCCGCCACTGGTGCCAGGCACTACGTAAACACCCTGGGTGCGGACGTCAGTCCGAAAGGGAGGGCCTTGAATTGGTAGCGTCTTTCTGCACTATGAAGCGCAGGAACTTTGCAATGCTTAATGTGAATGGGGACGTGGAAGTATGCATCCTCCAGATCCAGCAATGTCAAGAAGTCTCTTTCCTCCAGTTGGCCGAGCAGGTGCTGCAACATGACCATCCTGAATTTTTGGGACTTGAGGTACTTGTTGAGACGCCGCAGGTCTAGAATGTGCCTCCAGCCCACGTTCTTCTTTTTGACTAAAAAGTATCTGGAGTAGGCTCTGGAGCCGCCTTGGAACTAGCTCCATCACCCCTTTTCGTAGCATTGCCCGTACCTCCTGCAGGAGCTGAGGGATGTGCTGCTGCTTGCGGGTCATTGGAGGGATCCACTGACACTTTTGCTGAAACTTCATTCAGGGTACGTCCGTGGGCGAGAGCATCCAGCACCCATCGGTCGGTGGAGATCTTCTTTCACTCACTGGCAAATCCTGCCAGGCGGCCTCCAGCCGGGGTGCATGGGTGGTGGCCCAATGTTCTGGCCGGTTCAGTCCTGCTTCGGCGCCTGCGTTCCGCCTTGGGTGCGGCAACGGTGCTGGCCATTTCCACTAAAAGCCTTGGAATGGCTTCTATAGGCCTCCTGGGTCATGGACCAGGAGGGGTTGACGATACGACGAGGAACCTCCACCAAAACCCTTCGTCGATCTGCTGGACTTTCGGCCGGAGCGTGAATGGAATAGCGGTGCTGTTGTAGAGTGCCCAGGGCACAACCCGTCTCTGTATCACTCTTGATGGCCTGTAAGGACTTGTTGACTGTCTTCCCGAAGAGGTTGTCATCGAAGGGCATGTGCAGTACCCTCGTTTGGACCTCTTGGAGGAAATTGGTGGCCTTCAGCCAGCCTCGACGACGGAGGCAGGCACCGTTCCCCATCTATCAGAAACCTGTGTCTGCGATGTCCAGGGCCACTGTGATGGCATGGTCCGATGCCACTTCCCCTTCCTGGAGGGAGATCGCCTCCACCCGCTTGTCGTCGGGTAGGAACTCCAGAATCAGGGCTAGTTTGTACCATAGTTACCTGGCCAGGATCGCAAGTACGTTGGCTCCCTTGACAGTTTATGCTGCGGAATAGATGTCCCTTCACCCCATGGCGTCCAACTTCTTCCCCTCGCTGTCCGGAGGACGAAGATGAGGGGTTAGATGATCTCTTCCTCGCAGCCGCCAATACCACTGAGTCCGGTGATGGTTGCAAACGGAGGCACTTGGGTGCGAACTAAGGCACCCAGTACTTTTTCTCAAGCCTATCCCGCTTGGCTGGGGCCGTGGCTGAATTCTTCAACAGAGCCATGCCCTCCTCCCAAACATCGTCCAGTAGGGGCTCCGCCACAATGGTCTTCCTTTTCGCTTTGCGCCTCTGGTAGCGAAAACTGCCCTTTTTGGTCTCCTTGGGCGTCAGCTGGAAGAGCTCGGACGCTCTGGCGACCATGGCAGGAAACAACCTCACCTCATCTGGTGGGGAAGCCCTCGGCTGCAGTGATCTGCCTGCCGTGACGATGTCACTGTGGCGGTGTCCATCCCCATGTCCCCCACGGGGGAAGGCACGTGAAGCGGGTGTTAAGGTTGATGCAGCGGTGTTGGATGGCGCTTCCTCTTTTTTGCCAGAGGCTGATCCATGGCCACCATGGCTGGCGGCATCCTCTTCTGAATTTCCGACACTTGCGTGTGCAGGGTCGAAAGGATGTCAAGCAATACATCTCTCAGCGGAGTTGGAGCGGTAGGCCTACTAGGTCCCGCGCCACCAGCGGTCGCATTTCCACCGGCGTCCCCGTCAGCGTTTCCGCCGTCAGCGTTGTGCCCCACGTCCTCGTGGATCGTGTGTATGGACTCTTGGTCTTCCTCGTCCAAGGAAGAAACATCTGTGCCTTGGAGTAAGGCCTGCCCCGAGGCTTCCTCGCTCCCCCCTTTTTGCATTCTGAGTGGTCTGACTCAGGCTTAGCAATGGCCAGGGCTTTAAGTGGGCTGGGGCCTGCCTGGGCTGGGACCCGGCATGCTCCGAAATTTCATTTTGAGGCGGGGCCCTGCCGCGGCCCACTAATCTCCCCTGGCAGCCCCGGTCACTACACGAAAAGGCATTTTTTTCTACAGCCTGAAGCTCTTGCTCATGTGCGAGAGCTTCAGGCTTCAGAAAAAAATGCCTTTCAGCCATAATGGTGGCACCGCACCTGCGAGACATCCCTTTAATCAAGTGATGCACGTGGGCCGGCGCCACCATTATGGAGAAAACGTGAGGCCGCTGGAAGCAGAGGCCTTGCTTTCTAAATACTGGAGCTCCCACAAATTCGTGGGAGTTTCAGTCTTTAGGAAAAAGGACTCTGCTTCCAGTGGCCTCACCCTTTCAGCCTCACCCTTTCAGCCTTAATGGTGACGCTGCCCCTCCCCAGCTGGCGAGTGGCAGCACCATCATTAAGGCTGAATATGTGAGGCGCTGTCCCCTGCCAGGCAAGCCTATGCAAAATAAATGCAGAGATCAGCAGAGATAGGGGAGGGGGTGCTAATCTCTACAAAAGGCTGCCTGACAGAGGTGTCAGTAGCCCATTGAGCCGGGGCTCGTAAAGAGGTCGTTGCCTAACGGGCCATCAAGCCCCCCGCTGTTAGGCCACGCCCCCTCGATGAGCCCCGGCTCGAGTTGTAGTGCTACTTAAGGCACTGGCAATGGCATAGTCTTTTCCGGTGCCCTCTCCACCACCCTGGCCAAGGCCTCCCGCCTCGGGGGTAGGGATAATCTGGGTGCAGTTGGGGCTACCTTCAGCCAAGGGGGTCAGCCCCTTTGACCTTCATGAGAGTGGCCGCCACCATCTGTATTGTCGATGATGATTTTTCCTGTGCTGACTTGCCCTTCTTCGGCAGGTTGCCTTCTACCGCAAATTAGCCGGGTTGGCCTATTTCTTCTTTGAGGAGGAGCTGGAGCGATGGCTGGAGATGGAAGCAGATGGTGAGGTTGATCGCAAAGGACTTACAAGTCTACTCCTTGGACCGGCCGGTCCTGGGTTAGACATGCCCCTGCCTGGGGCATGGGGCAGAGGCCCAGGTGCTGAATCACACCGCCAATCTACTGTGACGATCCTTCATGGTTCTCTTGGTGAACCTGAGGCAGACACATTTGACTGAACCTGAGGCAGTCGCAATCTCATTCCCTGTGATCCAGATGGAGACAGTAGAGGCAGTTAAGAGGCAAGCAGCTGAAGCAGATCTTGAAAAGGGAGCTTCCCTCTTTCTTCTTTTCCGACATGGTCCGGAGTGCGGAGTAGGCCGATGGCCTTTTGGAAACTCTGATGATACTCTACGATCCTTGCCCTTGAGGGGTGCCAAAATTCACAGAGAAACTGATCCCCGCTTGTCGGCAGATAGAAAGAGCACACAGGCTCTGTTTGACAAAAATAGGACTTTTTCTCAGAAAAGCACAAAAGAAACCGAGAATAGCTAACAGCGCAAAACTCGAGGACACCCAACACTTAAACGTGCGGTAAAAATCATGAAGATGGCTGCCAGAGGAGGGGCTTAGGGAGAGGGCAGTCACTGGCTGGGGGCAGTATGACCCAGAGTACATTGATTGGTTTAGAGGAGAAATACAGTTTTTAAGTGAAACAGTTTTTTCTTCTACCGAGGATTCCTGGCCTGACGACGGGGAATATTCATGAGCATGTGAATCCATGCCAGACCCCATGCTGGAGAACTAAAGCCAGAGCTACATTTGGTTGGTTTGCCATCACCATACAACAGTGTTAATATACTTTATGAAGCTCAGTCTCCTACCCCATAAATCAAACGTACCTGGTCTTGGTGAGTTCATCTCCGCAAACCTTTTCAGGATGTTGCTGACCATCATGGGAGCTGCCCCTGAAGAATTCTGCTGTCGAGGAATGTCTGCTTGTTGTGTTGTTCCTGAGGCCATGTCATAGATGATGGGAACAATTATGCTTATGGCCTCCTGGGGGACGGATGACTTTTGAGTGAGCTGAAGCTGTTAACAGTTTGTGAAGAGAAAGAAAAAGGCAGAGCATTTATCCAACAATTTTTAGAATTCATGCAAGGTATTATTTTTGATGTGTGTTATTCTATGTACACATTTGGGCTATAATTGATTGCTTTTGTGTGAGAGGTATTTCATTGAGACTTGCACAGAGAAATGTGCGGGAAAGTTTTGAATGGGTAAATCTGAACAATCCAAAAATACAAACAAAGGCATGCTTTCAATATGGTCTCCATTCTCAGCACCTCTAGTTTGGCAAAAAATAAGAAAGGCTTGGGATAAAGAAAAAAGGATAACAAGTGGAGAGTTGAAGTGAAAAGGTGAGCGTGCCAATGGAGACAACCACACCAATTCATCATAATCTAGGATAAAGTGCATTAAAGACCCTGGAAGTTACTCCATACAATTCAAAGATTTTTCTTCCATGTGAATAAAAACCTCCTGAAAGTAGGCGGAATATTCTATCAATGGCTCAATATGCTTTTTTATTCGGCATGTTTCAGTTATTGGCAGTGATCTGAAGCACTGGATCATATCAGATTTTGAGTCAAACAGCAAAAAAGCAAAAGAGATCGAAATGAATAAAGCACTCATGCACTTCACAGTGTTGCGATCATCTGCATGAGCACATTAGAGAGACAAATTAACTGTGCAGTTGTGCACAGTTTAAAATGTTGTCTGTGGAAAATATGAATTTATCTTTTCATTCAGAGGAAAGGCATATTAGTTTTCAAAAATCGATTAGCAGAGTTTGCTAATTAAAATGGTCTTAATTAGTAAACAAACCCATTTGATCAGCAATGTTGTACTAATATTCTTAATGTCACCATAAGTTATTCATACCGAAGACGTGAAATGAGCAACAATACAGTCGTTTTTTGTATCGCTGAAGTAAGACATTAGTGAGAGTCAGGCCTTGCAAATTCGTTAAAATTCCACTAGACCTGCAGGTCGAGTAACTTAAGTTTACCTACTCGACCCATGGTAATGGATGACAACAAATTTAAATGCGTTTCCTGTAAAATGGTGCATGTCAACACAAACCCACTTTGTGTTTTGCACACAGATTCCACACAGAGGCCAGCAATACATAGTGAAACTTGTATTTGACATTTACTGCAGACAAAGTAAATGTTGAATAAAAGTTTAAAACATCCCCTGCAAATGGTACTCGCCATTCATTAAATGTACTCGACTATGGGACTGAACGAAAATACTTTGCAAGCCCTGTAAAAGGTTAGCTGCATCAATGGACACAAATAGATAAATACGATATAGGGCTCTGAAAACAGTCTGGCCAGTTCTCTCCTGCAGGTACCAATATATAATGCAGTCATAATCAGAGAGCAAAGCAAGCTCTGGAGGCTAGCTGCAGTGTATGGTAGTGCAGTAGATCTGTAGATGTACAGACTGTGTGGAACTACTGATCACTACTTTGTGTAAACATCTAGATAGCTTTGTGTATTCATTATGTAAGAGGAAAGAAAGACTAAGCAGAATAGGTGGCGTACCAGGCAGAGAACTGGGCAAACTACGTGGGATACTGTAGTTTACTGCCATCTCGCTTTCAGGGTAGCTGGTATAAAGCAACAGGGTGATAAGATAGAATGTTAAGGAATACAGTATCAGGTCGTGGCTTGAGCACCAGTTGCACAGATGTATGCAACCAGCAGTTTACAGAACTAGGTTTGCCATTGAAAGAATTTGCCCGTGTGATCATGTACACATTTTCAAAAGTGTTCACTCGTCAATGTGATGCATCTTCCACAACAAAATGAAATATAGTTGACACTATGCGCTTTATATACACTAATCTAAACTTTACTGTAAAGCATGCAGTGTTTTATAGTAGCAATACTGTATTATGCATTATGTAACAAATGAAATATTTAGGAACGGAATTGCATAACTGTCTTAAAACAAATAAAGTTAATGCATACCTGTCTTTTCCAGACAGGATATAGTTTGCTTAATAAAAGTATCATCTTGATTATTGATGGTTTGCAATTATTTCAACAAGGAAACCAATTATTGCCAGGCACACCTACACAGGTCTTTGGCACTAAAGAGTGGAGGAGAGGATTACTGCTGCACTCTCTCACCACTAGCTACTTTGAACTTGCAGTGAACAGAGAAAAGAGAGTGGACTCAGACCTGAAGGCGAGAGAGGAATGAAGGGCGACTGGTGCTTTCAATGAATATAGTAAATTAAATAGCTAGCTTTGCTACACAGGTGGCATTTAATTAGCAAAACTACAGAACTGCATAGCAAATCGCTATGTCACACTTCTTATTTCATGCCTTGAGAGGGCATCATAAGTGTGGAGGAAAGGATTGAGAACTGGAAAGTGTATGTACTCACCTAGCATATTAACACTGTATATGGTTGTGCACGCACTGCAAACTGCCATGTTCAAACCACTGCTTCTAGCATGTGTGAGGCGAGGTGGTAGATTGTACTGCGCATGTCTTTGCCACGAAGGCCCTTTGCTGGCATGTAGGAATGCAGACCTTCACAGTTCTCGCTTTTGGCAAATGCAAGCATGTTTTATGTTCTCACTTTCTTATGAAAAGCGGTATTAGTAGGCGCAAGTCATATTGCAAGTGCTCTCACCTGCCTCAGAGTGTGTATTAATCTTTAAGGAGTCCATTCACCTTGACTAAATGTATTACACTATGCTGACCTCCCTGAGAACACGAACTAGCACGGCAGAGAGCAGCTGGCATCAAAGGTTTGTATATGAGGGTTTGCTCTCTGTCAGCAAAAATGTTTCAAGGTGAAACCTTGCCCAGTTGGGACCACACCTTCAATTGAAACGCATGTGTGCTTTTGGGTATAAGAGCGAGATGCAGAGAGGGAGGGAGGGAGGTTCACTTGTGTAAGGCCTGGAGGTCGGGGGTCTGTACTTCCTCTCTCTATATGGTAGAGGAACGGCGCAGAGGACCCCAGCCAAGATTCTCTATTATTGGTAACTTAGTCGAGCAATCAAGGCCTAGCTTCTCAGGAGGTGATGCAGGCTGGTTCTTAAGTACAGTGTAATCCCCAAGCACCCACAAAGGAATGCCCACACAATGTATTAGTTAAAACACAGTCTTTATATAATTAAGGTTCAAGGTTATATACACAATCGCAATAACTAACTTTGTGCTCAGTTAATCTACAATGGCAAATATATACAGTTCTAAGTGGTACCACAATTATTAGATTTCATTAAAGTGCATCAACTGTACTCTGGTTAAATGTCACACAAACCACTTAATAAAGGTAACCAACAATAGACATAGGAGGAAAGCAGTTGGTTAGAACAATTGGCAGAATACTGGCCCATACCACTAAAACACAGTTCTGTGTAGAGACCCCCTAACCCCCCACCTGGGCAACCTGTAAAATAAAGATATGCTACAAGCCCAGTCCATATATTGCTCTGTAAGTCTTATTTCCTTCTATAATGTTTCTACCACTCCAATGTAACTGGAATAGCAGAGTTCGAAGAAGAGTCGTCGACGGATCCTTCTTGAGCGGCTCCCTTTAAAACAGGAGCCACAGATCGTCGAGATCCCTCGAAGGAAGTGACCTCGGCGTCAAGGCAGCAGCTTCAGTCCCAGCGGTGCTCGTCGTCGACGATTCGAAGACGTCCTGCAAGGAAGAGGCGTGCGGGGCACTTCGATGTCGATAGCTCAGGACTGCAAAGAGTTTGTGAAGAACTGTGGCCCATCAAGGGCGTTGAGTCGTCCGGCGTCTCTACGGTCGTTGGGTGGCGGGAAACCCACCGGCGGATGCTCCTCGACGTGTCGACGGCCTGACCTTCTCTGGCGGGATAAGGCGGGCAGTAGTGTGGATGAGCGCGTCCGTGAATCAAAAGTCTTAGGCAAAGGAGCGCGTGGCTCTTGTCATCGATGGCACGGCGTCAAGCGGTCCCCTCTTCTGGGCAACACGGCTTCGACAGGCCGCCAGCGGTTATGCAAACCTGCGAACCCTGGTCGACGACGGTGGACGGAATGTCCGGTGCTCATCTTCGTTCTCCTCGGCAGTCCCTGTCTCCGGTCGCCAGCCTGTCGAGGGTCTGACTTCCAGGGCGCTTCGGCGAAGGTTAGCGGTGCTCGATGGTCCCTCGGAGCACGGGAAGAGGGCGTCTAACCAGGCCCTCTCTTGGATCAGTCTCGACGGCTTTTGGCAAAGGGAGACAGCAGTCAACCTTCTTCTTCAGGCTCGCGTTCGAGATTCACCTTCAGTTTCAATGTTAGTTTCAACTTCAGCTTCTGAACGAATTCTAGCAGTGAGAGGCCCCCAGATATACTAGTTGATCTCTCATTCATTCTGCTGGGTAACACTCCGGCAACCAATCACTCAGAAGGGCATTCAGCAGTTAGTCAGCCAATCAGGCATACAGTGCATTCAGGCTATACTCCTCCCTCTCAGACACTCGCAACAAGGAATGTGTATTGGGACAAGTACCCAGCCATTCAACACTACACACTGCATTCATACCAGTTTCGGGCAGGGCTGACTCAGTCATTGTGTCAAATAGAAACCAGACATCCACAACACAAAGTCACACACTCCATTCACCCAGGTCCCACCCACAGGGTGTACCCACAACATACAGTCACTGGGCATGCTCCAGCCAGTCTGGCCTGGACGTCACAACAACACAATATATGGAACTTCCACCCAACATCCAGTCAGAGGGAAGGGACAGTCAGGGCTTCCCAGGACTTCGGGAAAACACAGTAACAGACAATAGAAAGCAAGTGGCCACAAGGGCCATCCTGTTTCCTATCAGGAATCAACTGATTCCAATGGCAGGGCCTGGGTATCCCAAAATGGAAGATACTCAGAGCACAGGTCAAATTCAGCATGGAGCTGCCACTAGCCCATACCATGCTCTCTGGGCCACACACAGGTGCCCAAAAACATACACTAGGGGCACAGGGTTGTACCCCTACCCATGGGTGCCAGAAGGGTATCCCATGGGTCTGTACACCAAACCAAAAACAGGAAGAGCTGCACTGCCAGAAGTCCCACATGGACTCCTGGGCAGAAAACAATACAGAACACAAATGAAAAAGGACTACAGGACAAGGACAGGGAGGCCCTGTCCCTCCAATGCATTTCCAGCATCCCAACTTGTGCCGCGGTTGGTTATGTTCTGCTACTGCTTTACTAATAAACTGTTCACCAATCTACCAGAATCGTGAGTGGTCATTTCTCCACCACAATTTGGTGCCTTAAGACGTCAGATTCCCACTTTTCGGTGGCCAGGTCCAAGGGCCGCCGGCCAGGCGCACGTCACAGTGACCCTGTCTCTGGGCCCTTGAGAGTCGATTTGGAGAACTTGTCATGATCTCTGCTTCCAAAAGATCAGGACTTGCCCGACTCCCTTGGAAGCAGACCCATAACCCCGGTTCCGAGTGCCAGCCAGTCCCAATTGGGACCTTTTGGACCCTGTCCTGGCGCCAGTGGCACCAGGCTCATAAAGATGCCCAGTCCCAGCGCTGGAAGCGCCGGGCTCATAATGCTTGGGTGGACTTACCTGCAGCAGACCATGCTGCTTACTTACCAGCCAGTTGAACCCCTGATCCTCTTCTGTTTGGGACTACTTTTCCTGTTGGGTGGGGCAGGAGCCACTCCCTAGGTTCAGAACACTGGAACTCTTCTGGAAAGCAGGAACTCTTTTCTTACCTAGGCGTGGCTGTGGAAGGAGTTACCTAAGCACTACAGGAGGCTATTTAAACCACACCCGATGGATGAATCTTGCTTTGCGTTATTCTGAATTCTCTGCAGCAGAACGCTCATCGTGTCTTCTGCTTCTGATCCTGGGCCTAAGGGAACAAAGGCTTACCATCCTGGAATCCAGTCTTCAGCAGCACCTGTAAAGACAAAGAAAGAACAGGTTAGCACTACGGTCTTCAGTGGCAGCGCATCTCTTACCTGGTCCATCGGCTGTCACCAACGCCTCGTGCTGCATTCCGGCATCTGAAAGACAAAAGCTTACCAGCTCTTCGCACGCTCCGGAGGCCTTCGTCGCTGCATCCCGCATCTGAAAGACAAAAGAAGGTGCGTTTAAAGACATTTGGCAACTTTATTACTCACGTGCCATTACTCCTTCCCACGCCGAATCCAGTGGGTATTCCAGCACCCTTCAGCTTCTCTAAAGCTCCGAACTTGTACCTGCAAGATAAAAGGGACAGTTTGTGCGCATCGTGAAGCAGGCTACAAGCGCTTACTTACGTGCTTCCAGGCGCTTCTATTCCTCACGCGGGTTCGATCCTCAACTCTCATCAGCCCGCCATCCGCCATCGCCGGAACCCTGCAAAACAAGAGATATCATTACAAAAGACTTTTAAGACATTTGAAGTGCCCAGAACTTACCGTTCGTGCAGTTAGCGACGGACAGCAGTCCTCTGAGGTCAAGAGGCCTGCACCCTTATCCAGTGAAGAAACTGGTTACGGCACCCTGCCCCGAGGCAGATGGAGAGCTCGGCGTTCACTTACCTAAGACATCTTACTCTTCGAGTCAATCATACAGTGCACAGAGGTCCAGCCCAAAGAGCCAACCGTGTGTTACACATCACCTTTGAAGATACGCCATTCACCCAGTCAAGACCGGCGCCTCTGCGGGAATCAGGTGAGCGTTACAGAACTGGCCAGAGTACCCGGTAACTCGAGGAGGGCAGACGGAGCAGGCACGGAAGCAAAAGCTGATCGAAAAATCGTGGGTTGGTGTACACAGGTAATTGAGTCAATGTATTGTGATGTCATGTATTGTGCTGTCTGAAACGGGTAGGGGTATATGTTTGCCTTTGAAATCTGAAAACCAAAACTGAAACCTGAAGTCTGCAATCTGTTGGGATTGTCCAAGAATATAGGCAGTAAAGTACCCTAATAGAACTGGTTAACTGAACTAGGGAAAAATAAAAGCAGCTGGCCACCGCAGTTTAAAAGCATCGCATTCATGCTCCCTACTGATTTAAGAGAACATGAGACCACTGCACTGGTCAGAGTAGTGTAGGACCAACTTGGGCAAATCTGTTCTGTATGAGTGCAAAGAAAATATTTTGCATGAGAACTCTATGATTGTCCTGTCTTAACCCACACCTTGTTACTTGAAACCCTAAATTTGCAAATCAGTTGCAACCCTGCTTTATATTTCACACTCAATCCTAGCATGGGAGCTGTAATAGGCTTTGTTTCTACCAATTAAGTGTCTTGTCTTTGACTCTTACCTACCCATGTCTCTGAAAAGCTGAATACAACTCTGCATTGTGGGTAGCGTAATTGGGGATATAGGCTGTGAACCAGCCGTCATCTGAATCTGACCAACACCTGGTTGAGAATGGGTTTAGGGCAATCTAGACAAGAGCCACTTCCTCCTAAAGGAAATCCAGTACACTTCATGTTTACTCACTACTCGCCAAAAGCATGCAAGTACCTAGAACAATCGCACGAATATACACAGAGCGAATCACCTAAGCATGTCCTCCAGGAAGGCACATTTGATTTAGACAGGATAACAAATTTACGTAAGGTATTTTAGAAGAAAGGAACACGTGTATACCAACGTCAATGGGATAGTTACCTCGACTGGTATGGCAAAGCCACTAAGAGACAGACTGAATCTAAGATCCAGGCACTGTAAGACTCTCAAAAAAGGATCCAGGAGCAAGTAAAATCCATGAAAACCGAGTACCCTAACCTGCAAGTACCGGCCCACAAAGCCGGATACAAATGATTTTATCCCGTTCTTCAAAAGCTCTGGAGATATTTTGGACATTTAAAACCCTGCCATCTTCGAACAGGCTGGCTCCCTTACTCCCGGACATCAAACACCCGGATCAAACCGGATTCATCCCCGGCCGTCGCACTCACGACAATATACAAAAAAGACTCTGCAAAAAAGAAATAATTTGCACTAAGAAGGAAGCCTATAATATAAGAATAAGCAATGCCAGCTCCAGTACCAAAGAACTATTCAACATCCTGAAGGAGCTAGAAAACCCCAATCCACTTACGGACTCGTCCGTAAAGGGCCAACTCTGGTGCACTAGTATCCAAGATGCCCTCGCGTACAAAATCACTGGCCTACAAACAAACATTGCAAATAAAAAGATCACAACTTTCTAATAGACCCACCCCTAGCCCCCCTATCCCCAGCCCACCTACCACCCCAAACACTAACTATGGATTTACCTTCAAAAAAGTAACCGTACTACAAGTGCAAAAAATCATAACCTCCCTCAAACCGTCAAATTGCAAAGGGGACAGTTGCCCTGCACAGATTATAAAAGATGCAGCTGGAGAACTCGCCCTCTTCATTTCGAAGCTCATAAATGCGTCTTTCTCCACCAACTTGGTTCCCAATAATCTAAAACAGTCATGGGTCCTCCCGCTACTAAAAAAACAGACCTTGGACCCAGCCACCCCTACTAACTACAGGCCCATCACAACCGTTCCCTTCCTACTAAAAATCCTTGAGAGTTGTTTATTTGCAAATTCAACACTACCTAGAATCCAACCAACTACTTGGATTGCATCAGGCTGGCTTCAGGCCTCAACATGGAACAGAAACTGCCCTTGTTGATCTTAAGAGCCAGATTGATGAAATCAAAGATAAGGGCAAGGCTGCCATACTACTCCTCTTAGATCTCTCAGCAGCCTTCGACCTGGTTGACCATAAGATACTCTGCAATCATCTATCCTCTGCCGCCCACTTTTCCCCTTCTGCTGTCTCATGGATACAATCCTTCCTGGCCAATAGAACCATGAGAGTCTTCTCTCCGGTGGCAGCAGCAGACCCCAGCCCCATTACTTGCGGTGTTCCACAAGGCTCTTGTGTTTCGCCGACCCTATACAATATCTTTACAAAGCCCCTCTTTGATAAACTGGACCGTCTGGGTGTCACCTACACAAACTACGCAGAGGACACCCAGATACTCCTCACCATTCCGGGCAATTACAATACTGATGTAGCCAGGATCAATGAAATCTTCTCCGTCATTCAGGCATGGATGGCCACACCTTTGCCTGAATGACGAGAAGACTGAACTGCTCATTGTTGGTTCACCTAACAACTTACAAAAATTAAGTCCCAACTACTCCAACATCATAATTGATGGCAATACAATCCCGGTTGCCAAACATGTGAAAACACTTGGCTTCTATCTCGATGCCAATACTAACCTCACTAAACAAGTCAACTCGATTGCATCAGCCACGGCCCATATAGGAAAACTGATCAGAGCCTGTAGACCATTTCTTTCCTCCAACAGCTGCCTCACGCTAGCTAGAGCTCTCATACAATCTAAGTTAGACTACTGTAACAGCCTCTACTTAGGTGCCAACCAAGCAATAATTAGCAAACTCCAAGTCCTTCAAAATAACGTGTTACGGGCAGCACTAAACATTCCCAGGCGTGAGCACATCTCTGCCACTAGAACTACATGCAAATGGCTCACCTTCCAACACAAAATTGATCTACAAACCCTCTGCCTTACTTACAAAGCTCTTAACCATCTAGCCCCCCCCCACCTTACTAACAAATTCACTATGAAATCGTCCATCAGAACTACGAGATCTTCCAATACCTTATGCCTTACAGTACCTAGATTTACTTCCAAAAGAGTCGGAGGCTCGAGCTTCAATGTCCTCGCCTCCCAACTTTGGAACACCCTACCACTAAATATCAAGTCTTCCAAATCCTTCCAGTCGTTCAGGAAACTTGCCATTGGGTGGCTTCTGACAAATAGTCAACCTTTAAGTTAGACTCAGTTTAAACTGCATGTATTGTACATCTCATTTTGCCATTAGTGGTTGCTATTACCTCTACTGTCTGTATATTCTGTATATATCTGTTGCTCTTATACCACTGCTTATTACCATGTACTGTGCCTTGCAATTTGTACCAAGCGCCCTTTTACTCCAGGGTCCAGAGCGCTATAGAAATATAATAAACAAACATACAAACAATATAAGAAGAACCATTAACGTTATCGAATCAGCCAGCAGGAAGGGTCAGGATGTCAAAAACTGATATAATATTGATTCGTCCTCATTGTTTATGTTGGCCTATGCCCAGTCGCTTTGCGAGGAAATCCGCATCGCAAGGTCGTGACCTTAAGTTAATCAAGGCTTCATTTTAGGTTAAAGCTGCCATTTTGGTTCATCGTGCAAAGTCACCCTGTGGCCTAAAATGGCCGACCTGTGTTCTCTTGTTCTTACTTTAACCTCTTCAACCTCTGTAGGCGAGTTAATGTCCAACCTGCCTGCAGGCTACATGTTAGGGTCATGTAGACCTTGTCCTTTGTTAACCTCGGGATCAGGGGATTATTTGAATCGACGATGTTAACCTACAAGTATACAAGAACGATAATGTTATTTAAAACATCATACGCGAAACATCTGTTTGACCTGCATTGAAGCGAATGTGTAAAGAGTGTAAAATTAAACCCAGAGAATAATAGTATTTGTTAGTAAATGTATTAGGAAGTAAACCACATGCACAAGATATGTAAATTAGGAATTAACCTGGCGCGAACCCTAGCCCAGTACATGATTAACTCGTAAGAGGCTGGACATTGTTCCGAAGAAACTGTATAAATATGCTGATGTCCAGCTAGCAATTCCTGTTCACTGTTCACATTAAACCTGCTGGTGTTCTCTGTGGTGTACTGACGGCCAAATAGCTATTTGTGTACTTTGTTTTGTAAACTGTTCAGTGTTGCAATAAAGATTCTGGGAATCTTTACAAGCATGTGTTGGTGTATTTCTCTTTGCATAGTGTAAAAGCCTTAATATTGTATTTTCTGATTCCACAAGAAGTTGATGGTGCTCTCGCTCGATGCTCATAAAGCTTTTGACATGCTGGACTGGGGCTATATACAAAAAACATTAAGGCACAATGGCTTCTGCCCCAATTTCATAAAATGGACACTAGCTAACTACCAGCATCCATCCACCAGGCTGAGAATTAACGGAACCAAATCTGACACAATTCACATTTCTCAGAGGCACAAGGCAAGGATGTCCCCTCTCCCCACTGATCTTTGCCCTCTCCATGGAGCCGTTCGTAAGCGGAGTACGGCAAAACGCAGCAATCCAAGGCCTGGCAATCAAAGCCCAAATATACAAAGCCGCCTTATATGCCGACAATGTCCTCTTAACCTTAACCAAGCCTAGGGAATCTATGAAAGCTCTGTGGACGGAACTGAAAGAATTTGGGGAAGCATCGGGGTTCAAGGTCAACCTTTCTAAGTCATCGGCGCTGGGCATCAACCTAACTCGATCTCGGACCACGGACTTGGAAAACGAATATCTCATACCCTGGGCGAAAAAGTACCCATCATACTTAGGGGTCCAGCTGCCAAGCATACCCAACGGACTATACAAAGCTAACTTTCCTCCGCTGTTTAAAGAACTCAAGAGCGATCTACTACGCTGGCAGAAACAGGAGATCTCCTGGTTCGGAAGAATTACGGCTCTGAAAATGAACCTCATTCCAAGATTACTTTACCACTGCTCAGCCCTACCAACTGCTATCTCGAAGCAAGCTACACAGCAACTACAAAGGAGCATCATGAGGTACATCTGGGAAGGAAAACAGCCACATATCCCAAGGAAACTCATGCTACGGGGACGGGCGGTGGGAGGATTGGGAGCACCTGACGTTGCCAGATATATCCTGGCTGCCCAGCTCTCACATGCATTCGCCTGGCCACCTGCCACACCGAAACCCCGTTGGCTGGAGCTGGAGGAGGCCTAGAGTCCAGTCCCGATAAACGCACTACCACATATGAAACGCTCCATCGACCGTGCAGGCAGGGGGACTCTCTCGGCAACCGAAAACACGGTGGCGAACTGGAAGAAGGCGGCACGGCTATGGAGAGTCCGCAGCACAACAGGCCCACTCAACCCGATCTGGATGAATCCGGAATTTTCGCCAGGCATCAACCCCAGGGACTTCTCGAGGTGGAGGGAAGGAGGACTGGAGAAAGTGCAAGACTTTTTCGAGGAGCAAAATCCTCTGGACTTCGAGGCCTGCAAGGTGAAATTCAAGGTTCCTGAAAACGAGAGGTTCAGATACACCCAACTTCAGCATTGGCTCTCAAACAGGAGCATGAAAAACCTTGGAAGCAGCGACCTTACAGCCCTGGAGCAGACCCTCACATCGCCTCCCCCTAAGGGCAAGATTTCTACCCTCTACAAGATCCTAGACAGAACTGACCCGACCCACAAGGAACCATATATGCTCAAATGGGAGAGAGATATTGGGAGACCCATCGAGCTGGAGGAATGGGTCCAGATCTGGACAAGAGCAAATAGTAGCTCGAAATGTGTGTCCAATAAGGAGGGGGTATTCAAGGTATGCTACAGGTGGTACAGAACCCCAGAATCTCTCAATAAATGCAACCCGTCGATCCCACCGTCGTGCTGGAGAGGTTGCCCAGACAAAGGCACACTATACCATCAGCTCTGGACATGCCCCAAGGCGACTCAATTTTGGAAAGCAGTGCTAGATCAAATCAACAAGATCACAGGCTTATCAATCCCATGGGACCCAGGTATCGTACTGCTCGGAGCAAGCAGCGAGGGCCAATTCCCGCGATCAGGCCACAGAGCAGAACTTTGCTCCCACCTGCTGACTGCTGCCAAGATCTCAGTGGCAAGGCTTTGGAAAAACCCAGAGGGCCCGTCGGTCCAAATGTGGTCGACTAAATGTTGGGACATAATAGCGGGGGAAACAATCACTGCCCTCAGGTTCGGGAACACAGACAAATTCTTCCATACTTGGTCTCCCTTCCTTGACTAAGCACAGACATATCCAGGCCTGGCCCGACAACCTCCCTCTCTACGTTGGATGGACAAATATGACTGAAATAGAAGACAGAAGAGTTGCCTGGGATACCCACCTGGGAAGTTCAACTCCTGCTAGCAAAATCAGAGTCGAAATAGCGAAGGCCTTGAACTGAGTGGTGCCTTCTCCCCTCACCCAGCAGGATCCTGACGCATTATCAACCTTCAGGAGTTCCTTATCCGACGCAGGGCCTCGAGGGGCTCACCCCCACCAAACTATGGCCCCCCCACGTAGTTATACCTTCCGCGCTGACCTACAGTTATTGTTTATGCTTTGTTTGTTTCTTTGACTTGTATTCTCAAGCGAGACAGTGCCGATTGAAGCACCTTCATTTTACATGCCATAATGTATAACTTGCTTTTTTAAAACCAATAAAAACATGTTTGAAAAAAAAGAAAAAACCCTGCCATCTTAAATGTCATGCCTGGTCAACGACCAGCTAGCCCAGATTCCACTAAACAACCAACTTATCACTAGTCCATTCCAATAAACCCGATGACTATCCGGTTTACTCCTGAAATATGAGCTCAGATTTCTTAACTGTTTTCACCGGCCTCAAGCACATTCCAAGGATTCTCGAACCTGACAGCCAATACCAGTACTGGCCGCCCAGACAGCTCTCGGGAGGAGGCGATACCCTAGTCACAATACATGCCCCATGGAGCACCACTGATTTGTTTAATAGGGTTCAGAGATTCCCAAAGATACGAGAAGATCCTGTTATGTTCCACGAGGAAGTTCAGGTCACCATTGACTTATCACCCTAAATTTGTTGACTTGAATCAGTTGTTACGAGCAGTACTGCCAACAGACAAATTTGCTTTGCTTAAGGGGCACGCAAATTGGCCAGCAAATTGGCAAGCTGAAGAACCGGCTAGCGATAGGAACTTGAAAACATTCACTGATAGACTGATGCAAACAATTCTCAGAATTTTCCCTCGAAAGACGGATTGGGCTAAGATCAACACATGTAAACAAGACAAGGGAGAAAACCCGGAGGAATATCTTGAATGCTTAAAACAGTGCTTCGAATAGCATTCTGGGATTGTTGATGCTGCTTACAGCTCCTCAAGCCGTGGTGGCTCAGTTTGTTATGGGGTTATAACCAAAGCTATCTGAGGGAATTGAGGCAGTAAATGAGGCGAAGGGAAGGAAAGGGGTTGGTAGAGGTTTTATTAGCCGCACAGGACTTGCATTAGAAGGCCGAGTGATGAAAGGAAACCAGTGAAGCGAAGCTAATAGCGTTACAGATACAGGGTTCACAACCTCCCCAGTGAAGGGGAAGGTTCCGCCCTGCTCTGGGAGGGTGAGAACAACTGACGAGGGAGAGGAACACCTCAGTCATTACAGTCAAGACACACTCCTAAAATGTATTACTAAAACACATACAGTGACCAATGCAACTACTGTAAAGAGTGTGGGCAGTGGAAAGCTGAATGCCCAAATCGCCCTCAGAATGACGGTTGAGGACGACAGCCAACCGCACCAAGTGGGATGGCAAGGTTCCTGCCTCCACTGCCACTACTTATGACCGATGTTTAGGATTGCTAAGGGGTCTCTGAGCTTGCTGCACCACTTTAATCAATTGATCTTGCTGCCCCATATGTTGATTGTATTGTTGCTGATCAAAAGGTTTCATGTTTGGTTGATAAAGGGGCATCAAGCTCCACACTTAAAGCTTCAGAGTTTCCCATGACACAGCACTATTTGCTGTTCCCCTGATGGTGTATATCTGGATATCCCTGCTCATAGGGAGCACGAGGTGCTGGCAGTGTTACAGAAGTCACCCATTCGAACCCTGGGTAAACTGAGCGGACACCGCCTGTCTGCGGCAGGGGTTGTTGGACCAGGTCCCAGTTAATTTATTGTCAACCCATGCAAACGATACTGGGTATATGGTTAATGGTGAGCCAGTTAAAATCACTTGGAATCCTGCCAGGCCATTGTCATGTTTTCCTCAGTATCCTATTTCCCCACGACAGGCTGAAGAAAGCATCAGCCATGTGATAGTATCCCTTACCATCTTTTCCAGTGCTATCCAATTCAGTTATCATTTTGTCACGCATTCCCTACTCAGCCAAGTGTTTCACTGTTGTAGATTTGTGTTCAGCATTTCTCTCCATACCCATACATCCCCATAGTCAGCATCTTTTTGAGTTTATCCATAAAATCGACTCAGTACACTTTCACTAGGCTTCCAATGGGGTATGTAGAAAGCCCTACACTGTTTACCCAAATCTTAAAGAAAGATCTTGATTTGGTACAGTTCCCAGGAGGGTTGCCACTGGTGCAGTTCGTAGATCTGCTCATATTCTCCCCCTTCTTGGAAGCTTGTGAGAAAATGTCACTTGTCCTGTTGAAAGTGCTTGCTGAAAAGGGTCACAAGGCATCTAAATACAAATGACCTGTGTGTGATACCTCGGCCATGAGATCACTGCTGGGGAAAGCTAGTTGTCCCAGGATCTGATTGCAACGATCCAGAAAGTCAATAAGACCCGAACCAGGAAACAGATGAGGGTTCATCAGGATGGTCAGTTACTGCATGCAGGCAATGGTTCCTGGGATATGTATCCATAGTTAAGTCCCCTCAGAACCTCACAAATGATTGAACCCCAAGCACCTGCCGTGGTCTTATTAAGCAAGCACTCGCAATGGCTCTGGCTTTAGGTTTGCTGGATTATGTTAAGGCCTTTGTCTTGTGCTGCGACGAGCGCAAAAGGCTTGCTGAAGGAGGTTTGACTTAGTTACACAGTGATAAGCACTGGCCTATATCCTACCACAGCATAGATGTAGATCCATCGGCACTGCTGCCCTGTTGATAGAGACAACGGACTCCCTAGTACAAGGACATCCTGTCACGATTTCATTTCCCCATTCTGTCTTGTCATTGTTACTAAAAGGGAAGACACAACACGTGTTGAATTCCCATCTTACACGATACGGAAAACTACTAATTTCTGCTGCCAATGTAACCCTGAGTCGCTGTTCAGTCATGAATCCTGCCTCATGTTATCAACTCCAGAAGATGGAGAGCTGCATGTCAGTCAGGATGTTGTGGAGACACTTGTCAGCCTGTGTTGATCTGGCCAATATACCCTTATTGAATCCAGACCTTATTCTTTTCACTGACAGATTTTGTATCCGTGTTCTGGTAACAGGGAATTGGTTTCCAGGTATTCTGTATTCTCCCCTCATGCTGTTCTAGAAGTATATCGATTGCCTATCGCCAAATCAGCACAGGTTTGTGAGCTTGTTGCCCTTACCCATGCGAGCAGTCTGGCTCAAGGTCGATCAGCAACAATCTTTAACAACTCCAGGAACGCTCACAAGGTAGTACATGATTTAGGAGTCCTATGGAAGCAGCGTGGATTCTTAACCTCCACAGGCACCCCAATATTGAATAGTAAATATGTTTCAGCTCTATTGAATGCATTGTTACTCCCTGCAGCTATAGCCATAGTGAAATGTAAAGGGCACAACTTCTCGCATTTCTTTACGGCCCAAGGAAATGCTTTATCCGATGGTGCAGCTCGCTCACAAGCGATAAAAGGGCCCTTGGCTCCTAATAAACATCTTGTTCATGTTGCAGTTCCACAGTCACCGATCTCTTCCCTTTCCAGTCTGGCAATTCTCTAAGATCACGCCCCAAAGGCTGAAACGGTGCGACCTGGACACAAAGTAGGTACGGCCTGGGAGTAGACTGTGTGGCGTTCCCCAGACAGCAGCCTTGGTGGCACCCAAAGTACTCCTCCCCTATCTAGTCTGTGAAGCTCATGGCGTGGCTCACTCAGGTAACAATGCCATGATAATGCTACTACACTAGGACTGGATAGCGGCTGTTTTAGTCTCTACGGCTCAGTGTTATTGTGAAAATTGTGTGACATGCTTGACATACAATGTTGGGAGAGTGGTGCCTACGAAGCTGTCTTCACATCCCATACCGGAAGGTCTGTTTTTACACGTGCAGAAAGACTTCATTCAGCTCCAAGTGTGTATGAACTCTCTATTGTTTGGTCCTCGTTGATGTGTTTTCTGGGTGGGTGGAAGCCTATCCTTGTAGGAAAACAGATGCGGTCACGATAGCCAAGAAATTGCTAGCCGAGTTTATACCTCAGTTTGGGTTTCCTCTTAGTATAGACTGCAACCGAGGTAACCCTTGGGGAAAAATTCAACAGTTCCACTGTGCTTACCACCCGCGTTCAAGGGCACAGGTAGAACGCTGATCTCATGTTGAGGCTGTCCAAAGTGTGTAAAGAAATGGGGTTGAAGTGGCCCCCAAGCCTTGCTCCTGGTTTTGTTTGCTATGAGAAATATCCCACAGTGTAAACACTGTCGGCTCACGAAATCCTCACAGGTCGTCCTATGAGAATGGGAAATGCACCACCAGCAGTTCCCCACGTTCAAAGCTCATCGTTAGAGGATGACACACTCATCCAGAATTGTTGCATGTTGATGAAAACTGTTACAACTCTTCATGCTCAGGTCCGCAAGGCTCTGCCTGAACGAGTCACTCGACCGTACCACCCCTTTCAGCCAGAACACTGGGTCCTGGTGAAGGTCCATCAGCAAATGTCAGCGCTTCAGCCAAGGTGGTGCAGGCTGTTTAAAGTTCTGCTCACTACAAACGCTGCTGTTATATGTGACAGGATCCCGGCCTGGATTCATGCGGCACATCGCTGCAAAGTCCCCACACCAGTCAATGAAATCACCACTGCATCCACTGATCCTTCCTCGGGCTGGCTCCAGATCCACCACGATCACTGACGTCACCAACACCATCCGTGACGTCTGACCATTTGCCGATCTGAGACTCTTCCAGGGTTTTTGGAACAGAGAGACCTGCAGCAGAGGGCAAGAGCACGACTACAACTTCAGAGTCTTTTCCACAAAGTGAGGACCCTGCGGGAGCTATTGCTAAAGCTCCTTCGTCAGGAGGTCAAAGTCCTGGAAGGGACGACTCCAATTCAAATCACTTTGTGCATACAATCTTCAGTGTCTCACCACTCCGGAACTTGCAGCGCAACCAGCCAGAGGTATGCTCTGTGAACCCGTGGAGAACACCAGAGAATCAGTAGTTTTGAACAGAGTGGCAACTAGTCATGTTATTTGCTACTGGATCTGACGTCTAAGCGACAATGAACCCGCAAGCAGTGACAATAAGTGAGCAGAGAATAGATGCCACTGCTGCTAATTCTGCAGCATCTGTAAGTAATGGCCCCTGCTGCTATCATTTGTTGGTCATGCTTTCGCTACCATGACCCTCATATTCGTTTGGCTCCGGTATCACAGATATTTGTAGTGTGGACTTTTAGGAGGAACTTTGGAACATTGCTTTGCAATTTGTTGCTTCTTCACAGAGCCCGGGAACTTTGAACCGGAAGTTGGTCTAGCTGACTCCTTTCACCTGTGTCCTGTATCCTACCAGCCTGGATGAACTGAATTGAACTACCTACAGGACATGAACTGTTGCCCCAAATGTTACAATTAGTAACAGCACATGAAGGCTCAAGAAGTGGGACTGGTGTGCACCATGTCAGGCTAAATCTCTGTAATTGCTGTGATTATGAGACTAGTGATATACTTCTTTCTCTGTAACAGACACCTTCCTCACCACGTGCCATGAGAGTGATGGTCCATCGGCACATCCCTTGGTTCACAATGAAAATACTAATCTATACCTCTACAGGCAGTGTTTCAGCATAGCCAATCTGACCGATTGTTGGGTTTGTGCCCATTTGCCGCATTATCTATCCTCCACATTCCCTGTCGCACCCATCCCTTTCCAGTGTGGGGGGGGGGGGGGGGGGTGTCCATTTGGATCTCAAGTTGGTGACACAGTCCTTGGGTCCAGGAGTCTGTAGGGATGCTCATTCCCACCTGAGCTTTACTGGTCCTCCAAATTTCCACACCCCAGACCAAGTATGCATTAAAATCAACCGCACTTAATCTTTCCTCCCCAGCAGTTGGTCTTCTATGTTATACCAACCAAGGATCTCTATACATGGGAACTTGTAAGTATCAGTATTATCAGTGACTAACTCCAGTATGGTGATTAATGTCATCTTCGCCTGTGAACAGGATTTTTCATTTTCACAGTCCTCTTTGCTACATATTCTGGAACTTACTTCATCGGTGGGGTGTGGCGGGTCGGAAGGAGAAGTCAGACACATTAAGGACATGTTATTTTTCTTTCATTAAATTATAGGTAAAAAGACCCATCTTTCCCCATTACCTGACCCTACAAGTATATACTTGTGGGAGTTGCAGTTTCTTTAATGCCAGCTTTACAACAGTTCTCATGGGAATACTCTCTCACTCTCGGGACTTTAATCTTAGTGTTTATATTCTTGAGGATTAAGCTTCCCTGGGTTTTGTATGACGTTAGGCCATCTATGGTTTTGCCTCTCTTGGGTTCTTGGTACTGGACTGTCTCTTTTACGATTCAGTTCCCTTAACAGTCTCTTTTCACAACACTTGTTATCAGTGGAGTAACTTTGCTGAAAATGTTGGGGGGAGGGAGGGTGAGGACATGACATCTAAATAAAAGAGCCCCCTGCCAGAAATGTTGGGGGGGGGGGGGGTGCCCATGCTTGTGACACTGATTTGCGGTGGGTTCTCTCCTCTGCTTAAGGCTCTTTAACTGAGGGTTTATCCCTTCCTCCCAGGGTATTTGCTTCCACTTTTTAAATGCTTCTTATACAGCGTTGTTCATCACACATTATATTGACTTCATAGAACTCCAATTCTGCTCGTTTTAATGTTTGACTTTCACACTTGTGATTGTGACAAGTTTTGTTCTCAAACATTGACCCTGCGGCCTCCCGCCTTTCCCGTTCTACCCGGTACCTCTTGATGCAGGGGAACCATGCAAGGCTTCACACGTAGTCGTATCTTCTGTTTAAAGATTCCTCTTCTCTGTGTCTGGTCTCGTCGGTGTCTCATTCTCGCCTACTCGGCAGCTGGATGCCCTCTGCGGATGTAGGCAGCAGGGTATTACTCCCTTCGTGGATAGGCTCTGCGTCGTTAGCTGGACTCTTCGTCCACCACGATGCAGCTGTGGTCACACCACCACCTGCTCCAGGACTCGGGTTCCCATTCGGGCAACAGGTCTCCAGTTGCAGGATTCTTCAGCTCTCCTGTGTCTCAATCTGGTGTTCCTCGCCCACCCAAAAGTCACAGGGTCCATGACATCACTCTGTGACTTCGTTCTGCTCTGCCTTTCCAAGGCGCAATTATGTTAGGGGCTTTCCCCTGCTTACCATGTTCTATTTTCTCCCATGAGCTACTCTTCCCAGTTATGTACACGTCTCTTTTTAGAGAGACCTTTCCTTTTTCTTTGTATGGCGGTTTGTTCCCACTTTGCATGAAGCCAAATATAAGAATGAGAGACCAGTCTTCATAGCAAACAGTCTCCTGAGGGGGAGTCACTTGCCCATACCCCTAGGGAGGGTCTTGCAGAGCGGGCTCACCAGCCTAGTCCCAAAGGAGGTGGCTCCCCCATGGGGAGAAGGGACAAAAACCGACGATTCATCACAGGGGGTAAGGCTTACCCCTGGTTGCCCATTGATTGGGGAGGGGGTTCTGGCATGGAATATATTCTGCCATCACACTCCCACACTTCCCTCACAACCCCGCACCATAGAGAAGCACTGATTGGGAAACCTTTGTTGCAGGAGTGGGATATTTGATACTGACCTTTGGGGTTAAAATAAATAGAGCTCTCCTGAATGCTAATATAGAGACGTCCTGGTCCTTCAGGTCACGGATTGTAGGTCTATTGGGACCACTAGATGCATCTATTGGTCAGATCTTGCTTATAGCAGTGGTGATAGTTTTGAGTTTGTCCTGTCGGTCAATGTCTGTAAATGCCTGTTATCATGTATGCAATACCTGTTCTGAAGTTTCCCAAACTGCCCAAGTGCTTTACTGTCATGTTACTGAAGACACAATTTTTTACAATATGCCAGGATGTGATGTTTGTTCCCTTAGAGTTGTGTGTAATGAGACTGGAATTGAGGTCTCAGACGGAGACTGCGGAGGAAAAGATTGAGAACTGAAAAGTTGTACTCCCCTAGCAATTACCACTGAAAAACATTGTGCATGTACTGCAAATTACCATGTTTAAACCACTGGTTCTAGCATTTGTGTGAAGCGAGGCGGTAGATTGTACTGTGCATGTCTTTGCTATGAAGGCCCTTTAGCCTAGCATGTAGGAATGCTCGCCTTCACAGTTTTCGTTTCTGATATATTTCCCTTTTGGCACATGCAAGGGTGTTTTATGTTCTCGCTTTCTTATGAACAGCAGCATTAGTAGACAGAAGTCATCATATTGCAAGTGCTCTCGCCTGCCTCAGAGAGTGTGTGAATCTTTAAGGAGTATAGTCACCTTGACTAAATGGGTTACGCTATGCTGACCTCATGCATAACACTAACTAGAATGGGGGAGTGCAGCTGGCATCAAAGGCTTGTATAATGAGGGTTTGTTCTCGGTCAGCAACAATGCTCCAAGTTGAGACCTTGCCCTGTTGTGACTACCCCTTCCACTGAAACACATGTGTGCTTTTGGGTACAAGTGCAAGGTGTGGGCTGGGGGGGGGAGGGGGAGGAAATCACTTGCGCTGGAGTCTCCTGCTGCCATTGGTTATATTTTGGAACTAATAAATTGTTCACCAATCCACCAGAATCAGAGTGGTCATTTCTCCACCACGTAAGATAATAGTGTTTTTAGCTGTTTACACAATTAAACCTGGAATTACACACGGACATTGCAGGTTTCATGGTGATGCTGGAGTGTGAAGGTCCTTGGTAAATAAAACTATATGAAAGAAACATTCTCCAGCTATATTGGGAAATATTTTCTTCTTGCACCTTTCCCTCCATAGATTCTTATGGGATTTACTGTCTTTTTGATTTTTGTTTAACCCCCTGTACAGGCTTTTAGATGTCAGTAAAACCTTCTGCATTACTTTGCTTGCCTGTGTTGCTTATTCTTGTAGGAAAACTGAATAGTCCCCAAGAGAGTATTGAGAGACTGTCTCTCTTTTGCAATTCATGTACTTTTACAATTGCACAAATCACCATGTATTGAAGTGCAGTTCGGATACTTTGTATCCTCATAACTTTTTACCTACTGGCTTTATGGTTACTTTGATGATGTGTCTAAGATATGCTGGTGGCAGCTGTGTGATTCTTACATTTTTTGTCATATTTTTCTTATGCATTTTTGCATTTAGCGCGAATGGCTACTAAAGGTGGCTATCAACCTAAAATGGCAATACCACAAGATATGTGCATGTTCTTTGGGCATCTTATCCTTTAGCCTTCTTCCTCCTATCTTTTCCCTTCCTACTCCTCCAACATAACTGACGCAACTACACCTCATTTCAGGTGCAATTATATCCACTCGATAAAGGACAATGACTGGTAATCTCCCGATCCATGCCTACTCATGTATATTCTTTAAATTGTTGTTAATGCGCCTTGTACTTGTACCTATTTTACCTTTGTATAAACTTTGTACATTTTTGTACAGCAATGTAACCAAGCTGAGAATATCCTTGTTGCTCATGAGCCCCGATACCCTTGGGTCTGGTGTGCACTACAAATGAATAAAACAAACACCAAACCCTTGAATAGCCACACTAAACATAAACAGAGAATCAAAACTATGTTCACACCAACCGTCTCTAGATGCTGAAGCACACCTAGAGTGAACCACCCACATAGTCCACAAAACCATCAACAACGCAACTACACACCAAGATATCAGATTAACTTACTGCTACGGCCACCCGTGACTGTGGATCCCTGATGGGACACAATCTAACCCACCATAACCCACACAACACACCAACACAAAACACTACCACGCACCCAAGTCACTGAATCTTATCCACACGGTTACAATGCACGAGGCCTCTGGCTCTAACTACCATATGCAGAACAAAATCTTGGAAAAATGGAGGGCCTCTGCAGCTATTCGACATATCATTGTTGGAACCAAGACTTCTATGAAGGGCCTCCTGCAGCTGACCAGCATCAGCTCCAGTGATTGGGCTAGTGAAGTCCTGCTCCTCTGCCTGAAGACCCTTGTTGGTGCTTCAACCCTTTGACCAGTGGCAAAAACCAGTCTCGACCCCTGCTCGAGGATCTGTGTCTGGAAGCCTTCTGAAGTGTCCCTGAAACACCTGGTGGAATGGCCAGCTCCCTTTTGGGCTACCACACTGCAGTGTCATTTCGAGCAGAGCCTTGGGACTTGCAAGATCTTCAGCATATGCCATAAGTCTCCTGTGCTCACATTTTCATTTATTTCGTAACAAGGGACAAGATGTGCTGGGGCTACTTCTTTGTTTACTTCTGGAAGATCGCCTGTCGCTACATGACTGTGATGACCTCCCCTGAAACAATTTCTCTTTGTCTGCACTACCGAAGTCTGCATCTTTTCTTTTTATGGCAGGTTTTCAAGAAATTATCTGGAACCTTCTGGTGTGAACCGTGACCTGCTTCAGACACAAAGTGACCTTTGGACCCTTGACCCCTGGGCTTCCCCCAATCGAACCAAGAGCAGAGGATTGTGTCCCCAGCGAATTCCAGAAGACCTGTAGTGTCATCTGGAAGAGAGGAGTCAGGGGGGTAAGTAAAAATACCTGTTTCGAACCCCTGCCTCCGAGTGTACCACTGGGCGGTGATCCCTTGCCCCTAAACTCTCTCTGGCCTGGCCCTTGGCCATACAATCTGGGCTAAGGATCCTTTCCCAATGCTCATCTTGGGAATAGGATAGAGTGGGGTACTTAACGGATTTGAATTAAAGACTTATCTTACTTTAAATAAATCCTTAAAGCACCATCACAGCCGACTTGATCAGTTCTGAAATACTTTCCCTGAAGAAACCATAGTTCGAACTTGCTGGGCACAAGGCCCCATACATCTTAAGGCTGAACTTCATAAGCCAGAGTGAACTGGGTTTGGGCGTATGCTGTTTCCCTACATCTGATTACTAACCTGTTGAATACTGGTATTACATGCCTACGAAGCAATAGAGAGCACAGGGATGACTCTTTAAGGCAGGTCACAGTTGGCTCAGGTGGACACCAAAGGACTCCGCAAAGGCAGCAGGTCAGTTCCATGATGAGGATCGCAGGTAGGAGAGTCAGAAAGTCCCATGACGGAGCAAGACATTCAGCAGAGCAGCAGCAAGCCATTCCAGTTGCAGCCGCCAAGCTGCAGGGGCTTTGATCTTAGGTCCAGTGAATACTACTTAGCCACTGGGAGGCTCCAGAGGGCACACAGCCTGCTGATATGGATGTTATAGCATGGGAGGTAAATAGGAGGGCGTACAAGAGCTTGAGACAAGATTCACCAGTAAAGATGAGCAGAGATGCTCAGCTGAGGATCAGAAATACAGTCAGTTGGGCAGCAACCGGATCATCAAAGGCATCTCATCTCTCCAGCTTCTTCCAAGGTAGGTTTCAGCAAACAAATTCTAGAATGCCCCAGGGTCTCCCCAGTTACCACAGAACCCACACCCACCCACCTCTGCCCCAACCCCCACCCAAATCCCCACCCCCCTTTGTTTAATCAAGATTCTGGAGCACTTCCCGGGTAACTTTACTATCCTTACTCTGTTCCTTCTCTAGTCTCTTCCTTCCTTCCTCCCTCTATAGCCTCCTTGTTGCTCAGCAACTATACTCAATCCTCCAGCTCATCCCTACTTGCCACTGGTTTATTATCTGTGTTGCCTCCTCCATCCTTTCCTCTTGCTCTAATGGGTCTCCTCCAATCATCCCCACTACTCAGTGCCTTCTGTTCTACTCCCCGCCCCACTCTGCTTCTCCCTTTCTCTCTTCTGGTATTACTTTCATTACTGCTCTTCCTATTCTCTCCTCCATTTCTCCCATCACTGACAATTCGCTCCTTCCCTCCGCTGTTTTTGTTTCCATCTCCATTCCCCTTGTTCTTTTCTTCCCTCGTCTCCCTTTTCTACTTTTGTCTCATCAACACTCTCCTACTCTGCCACAGTACCTCGCTACAAACTCTGATGTGCTTCAACTCCCACACTGTCACATTGTTCCTGCCTACTTTTATTTGTCCTCTGTATAGGCTGGTGACCATACAATGGTGCAAGGGCCTTTAAGTATGATGAACATATTAACGCATCCAGAATTAGGTGAAAGTAATTCGGAGAAATAATTTGACAGCTCAGGCTGATGAACGACAGTCAACTAAGTGACCCTGCCACAGAGATATTTCTACATTGTCCGCCATCTTGGCTCCATATCTCAGCGCCCCTTGCAAGCTTGTAGAACGGGCTTCTCGCATGTTCACCCTATACGCCCCAGTAAAATTTGGTTTGACTTCTTTCCACACAGTCGTGTGGCCTTATGAAGTTTAGTGGCAGCACTTGTGTACTTAAATCTGAGAACAAATCTATCCTCCCAGGAAGGGCTTGCTTTATGGATGTCTGCGGGGCGCCTGAGTTTTTGTTCCCACTCAAATTTGTTGCTCACTTTCAGATATATTCTCTTCCTTGGGTTGTTTTGGGACGCAATGTGCGGTCTTCGGTACCAAGCATATACCACAAACAGGGCTTTCATCATGGGGCTTGTGGTGGCCTCTGGCCACCAGGATCACCCAAGCATTATACTCTACCATTAAACATGGGACTTTACAGGAGCTCTATTTAAAGAAAGGCAGCCAGAGTTGTTCCAGAGAAGAGCCTGCAGATGGGAGCCCGGGGATGGGCTGGGACTACAGCAGTAGCAGACCCCAAAACACGGAGGAACATACCTGGATGACCAGCTGAAGTTAGAGAGAGGGAGACTGCATAAAGTTCAGGCAAACAGCAACTCAGTGACTAGAGAAACAAGCATTGGCAATGCCAATAGTTCAGACTTTTGTGTAGGCATGGGAAAGGTATTTGCCAGGCACAGCCGTAGTGGTATTAACCGGCCATTGATGGTAGCAGGTGCATAATGGTGGGAGTACCTGGGCATCTAACAGCCGGGCCTGGCAAATGCCTAATGATTGTACACAAGCCAAACATGTTGGCTTTGCCAATGCTTGTTTTTAATAGGACTACAGTGAAGGAGACACACAGTGCTTATACATCGAGTGGCTGAAGGCAGATCTGGCTTAGACATTTTTATTACACCAGTAGCGTGTTTAGTGCTCCAATTAAGTAATTAACTCTCAGCAGACTACTTTGAGGAAACCCTGGCAGGCACTTCGAGTGAAAAGTCTGATGGTAAGACTTGATCAAACAGAGCTGAAAGCGAACCCATGAGGAGGTGTTTTGGGTGGGGAGGGGCAGGAACTGGGCGTGAATGGACATGGACAGTCAATGGGTGGACAAATAACCAAACAACACCTTCAAGCTTTGTGTTCCTCCTCATATGCCATTTCTGCCTATCTCTACTCTAATGCAATAGTTTGGGGCTATAGGTGGCACTGCTACCTAGTAGCTCGAAACTAAAAAGATCCAGAAATATTGTCTCTAGAAAGTCTGACAAAAGAGCATCTGGACAAGCCACTAGAGGGTTCCATGCTGGAAGGACAGATTTAGGGTCCCACTACACAGATAAGCCACTGAGTCAAGGGTCCAGCAGAGGCAGCAGCCAAGGTGGGACGACAGGAGGATGCAGTGCTGTTTCAGAGGAGTACAGGTGAGTCCCGAGAGAGGAAGAACCACAACAAAACAGAACAAATCAAGCAGTCCTCACTGGATCAGTGGAAAGGAGCAGTGGCCACACTTACTTCAATCAGGAGGGAGAAAGTGCTTTGCAGTCAGATTCTGTTACTGAGGTTCCGTGTCCGTCCTTTGGTCACTTGTCTATCTGGATGCTTCTGGATCATATCCCAGCAGTTGACAATGTTCTTCGTGCAGTGTGCAAACTTTTATGCCAGACGGGAGAGTAGGTAGGAACCTTAACCACTAATTATACAGACACATGCACCATTCAAGCATTTGAAAGCCAGCCACCACGGCCAAACTTTAGTGGGCACTCTCCTGGGCAAACGTAGAAGATCTAGATTCCAATTGAATCCCATACATCCTGTCCCTGCAATCATTCTCAGGTACCACCTTTGTGAGCTTCTAGCTCAGTGATCCCCAATGTACAGCTTGGGAGTAACATGTTACTCACGGCACCCTAAAATGTTGCTCACCAGTTGCTGTGGGCCATGGTCAAGAAGGAGGTCCTGAAGGGATGAGACCTTGGTAGCGGGATAGCCAGGACAGTCCTGAACTGTGCCGGAATGTTGGCCAATGAGCTTGCAATGTTTCCAGTTGGCTGATTTTTTGAGATGTGCCCATGTTTGTGTCCTGGAGAAAATGGTCATCTACTGCTCCCTCCATCGCCATCTCCCCCCCCAACCTTCCGTCCCATTTGTTTTTTTATCCCCCCGACACACATACATACTTTATTTCAGCGGCGGCAGTTGCCGCAGCCGCATCTTCCCTTCCCGCAGGCCACCATGGAAAACAGAATAGAGGCTCCCTATGGAGCCCCGCCTTCCCTTTCCATGGCAGCCATTTTGGAAAAGGATTTTCCTTCCTACAGCGGGATGCCACGCACATCCCGTTGTAGGAAAGAAAATCATTTGCTCGGGCCGATAACATGGGCTGCCACGCCGTTATCCCCTGTTCCAGCCCCTGGAACGGGGGATGAACGCCACATTACATGCCAAAGGAATTTTTGGCGTTAACCCTCAAAGCCCCAGAAAAGTGATCTGTAAAGCCTACCATGTTCTGACCAGTATTAATCAACATTTATTTATTTTTATTATTCCATCAACAGTTCGCAACATTTAAAAACAAATAACATATTTAATAAAATTCGCACAGAACAAGCCCGGAATAAAAGAGCAGCTTTAACATATTTAAACAAGCTATATATTAAAAACCTGAAAAATGTAGTTCATTTGATAAAACATAGCTTCCATGCATGTCCTAATACGATGTAAGAAAAAAATAGGGTCTTAACCAGCGCTTATGCAAAAAAGAACGACAAATTAACAATTAAAAAAATGAACCAAAACGTTGACTCATTTTGCAGGCACACTTCGTACTTTCCCCTGCACACCTTTGTTTATTGAGGGGGACAAATGTAATCGTACCATTAGCATCAGCCTAGTACATTTTGGGGATCTTATTTCACAGATTTCTCCTTGCTGTCGTAAATGTGTACTGTGATCAATCCAATGGTGTCATCATTCCTTTCCCAGCGGTATCCTCTCCCCACGTGGCCAGGGGATGGCAGCCGCTACCTGATCCTGACCCTGGGGGCGGCTATATGAGAGGAGAATCACATGGGGGGGGCAACCCTCAAGGGACTGACACAACATCATCGGGTGAGAAGTGGTATCCCCGCCAATCAATAGACCCTAAACCCCCTTCTTACAACCCTAAAAACCATCCCTTCCCTAATGGACACATGGGTTGTACTTATCCTACCATTACTCTAAAAAGTACTGGGACAACGAAGAATAGGAGTATCCAGAACAAAGATCACTTTCTCAGAACTGTGACGAGGAAGATCCCCAATGACTCACAGGGAGTTGTAAGATCAGTACTGTGACGAGGGAGAAGAATGGAGGAATGAGGAAAACATGTAAGAACAACAGAGGCCTATTCTTTCCCAAACCCATATTGTCCAGAGGCAGTACAAAAGCAAGGAAAGACTCACAAAGTGTGAGAGAGGCCCTGCCTGAAGGACCTGGCTGCAGGAATCATGTGTTGTATAAGGGGCCTTGGACTGCTGTTCCAGAGGAGAGAAGAGGGAACCGCTGTGGCCCCCAAAAAAGGGGAGATACCCTCACTGTGGAAGTGCAGCTGAAAGCAGGAGGAGTTCTCCAGCTCATGGCAGAGCAAAGTACCGGTGGTGCAGGAGTCCAGACAGCTACAAGGTGCGAGAGGACAGCCCATTGAGCAACGTGCTTTGGAGAGGCTATCGGAAAGCACAGCAGAGCGTGAGAAAGTCAGTAGTGCTTCTTGAAGGCAGCAGGGGCTGGGACACAACCCAGAATACAGTCACTCACCAAAGGCGTTGAGAAGCCATAAAGAAAAAGCCAGTGAACCCAGGGAAAGCGTTGGGACACTGAAGCACTGTCGGGCAGTGTAAAAAAAAGCCCTAGACAGTGGGACTGAAGTCTGGGACCCACAGTACTGGTTTGGGGAAGCAAAGCCCAAGAGAGCTCAAGGGGAGAGAAAAGGATAACCCCCTCACCTTGTGAACGTTGTGAAGCTATAACAATTATAACAATGAGAAAGCCCTGGCAGGAGAATATACCAGGCAAGGTCAAGTTGAACAGTTTGAAAAGTACATCATATGAAGAAGTCCTGATAAGGATACATCAGGAATAGCCAAAGGCTGTACTTAAATCATATAAAGAGGAGACGAAACCTGGCAGGAGAGTACACCAGATATCCTACCAAGATTAAAACCCACAGCCAAGTTGTTTTGCATACCTGTTATTTTGTTGAACAAGAGAAAGTCAAAGAAACTGATGTCTATGAAAGCGTAAAGCACAGTGAAGAAGAATCACAGGGGAAGGGAACAATTCCCTGGAACTGTGAACTTTATCCATTGGTAATGTGTATGTTGGTGTTACGCCTTTCCTTTTGAACTTGAACATTTTTGCACTTTCAAGGCCAAACACATCACCCTTTTCACCTTGGAGTTCATTTTGTTAGAATGTGAGTGCCAGAAAAGTACTTTGGACACAGGACATTTTGATTTGGACATCTTGTCAAAGTATAGACCCTTACTTTTGTGTAAGTTAGGGAAACGCCTCAGAGTAGGCACAGGGGCATTTTCCAACCCCTTTTGTGTTTGTTTCAATAAAGGTTTATAGTCAAAATACGAGCCCTCTGTGTCCGCGTCACATTCCTGACTCCTAAGCCTGCTTATAAGGCTAAAGGGGCAACTTATGTATTTTATGGACATCTGCCTCTCTACCCATTTGGCAAGCTGTTGTTTTAAGATCCAATTAGAGCTGACAATGTGCAAAATGTAGTTATATTCCTCTGCCCGTCTCCAAACAGGCAGTGCGTTACAAACTCCCTCGTACCATGAGTATTTGTCTTTACCAGGGGAGGCCACATCTCGCATACACTGATATTCACATTATAATTATTAGAAAATCCCAGATGTGCTTTAATAAAATAAGTTAAAATCTTAACCGGGCTCAAACTGAGCAGCCCCAATTCAGCTCATACAGCGATATCGAGTGTACCTTGAAGGAGATCTGCTATTTGGTGCAGGGATTTATTTTGCAACACCTCCAGGGCATGACAGTTCGAGTAACTGCAGATTTTACAGCCATACACTGAAATACACAGGCAATTATCCAATCTGAACACCACAAACCTGAAATACAATCCCTTCAATCCTTAATGATGCTCTTTCAGCTATTTTATTAACTCCTCAACTCTACATTTATTGACAAAACCAGCTATACGTTTTCCCCCTTTTCCTAAAAACCATCACTTTTGTTTTATCATTTAATTTCAAATGACGGTTCCCAAAATAGTCACTAGCATACAGCAGGCACTTTTCGAGCCGTGCTGGAGTTAAATCCCAAACAGCTGTCACATCCGCGTAAAGAAGCACGCTATAAACTGTACACACCAGAGAGGGTGGATTAACTTTCCTAAGAAGTATTATGGTCAAAGTCTGAAAGCGATAAATTTGGGCCACCAATATCCCTGTTTTACACCTTTATTGGTGGGTAAAACAACCAACGAATAATTCCCTGATCTTGCATATCTGACAGTTGCTGAGTTGTCTGCATAACACAGTTGCATACGGTTTAATAAACCACTTGGGGCCCCAATAAATTGTAACTTATGCCACAAGATGTTTCTATCAATCAAGAACTTTTTCCAAATCCAAAAGAAATGCAACAAATAATCTCAGTCTCTTAGCCTTACAGAATTTCTCCATGATGGTGGTCAGAGTGAAGCGTGGTCCACTGTACAAAAGGTCTCTCTTGAAACCCACTTCGGAGGTCTTCAAAATATTGTTAGCTTTAGGAGAATTTTTCCTGAAGTCCAACTAAGTGCTTAATAAAACCATTCAACTGAGACAGTACAAGACTCCACTCTTAGTATAAGGCTGTACCACCCGAGTTCATGGTAGCATAGACAGAGCAGCCAGGCTTATTTTAGGAGGGAGAGAGGGCTGTAGCATCAGTACAATGACATTGTATTATACATATGGTCCAAAGAAACACTGATGAACTATGTATTGTAACAATAAAGGGTGTATTTAAATACAAGTAGAACAAAAGATTCTTGGGTAAGTAAGTATATATATATATAACCACAATTCTAAAAACACAACACTTTGCTTTAAGGCACAAAGGCCAAAGCATAGACATTATTTAGAAATCAAACAATATTTCTAGGTAAGTCAGACCTTTGTATACACATTCAGCATAGGGCACACATATTCGTGGGGAGTAAAACCATAAATTACTTTCAGATTACAATAATACAAGGGTAGTAGACTCTTGTCAGTTATGCAGTGACACAACATGGAAATCACAGTCAACCAACTTGCAAATATACCTTTCCAAATAGTGGAACACAGATTCAAGGAACAGTATTTACCCCTGCTACGTTTGTGATAACACACAGTTATACTAGGTGAGTAAGACCTTTCTGGTGTAATATACAATTACAGATGCTTTTCAAATCAGTGGAACACAGGCTAAGATAAGCAAGAACTCTACACTAATTTTGTATGCACCAGGCAGATCAAGGTTACAGTTGCTTTTTAAGGTCAGTGAAACACAGATTGAGATAAGCAATAACTCTTTAACATGCTTTAGGATGGCACACAGCTAACACAAGGCAAGTAAAACCTATATACTTTTTCAATGGGCTATCATCAGCTTAAAGGTAAGTATAATCTTAGGCAGACTTATTCTTGGCAGGCTAACAGCAAGTCAGGGGAAGCCAGGCACAATTGGGGACACTCATACATTTATCCTAACAGGAAAAGTAAAGTGAAACCAACAGCATTACTTTTTGGGAAGAGGCACAACCAATTCACAGGCAAGTAACTCAGCCTTATATATACTTTTCAGAATAGTACATCACACATTCAAGGTAAGTAATAACTTTTGTAACTGTGCACTCAGAGTTCGTTACCAACCAACTTCTTTTACAAGTAATTAACTTTTGAACACTTGTTATTCTTTTCAAGGCAGAACGCTTTTCTCATCCAGTCCTTCCCTTATTATATAGCATGAGGTCAATCAGACACACTCAAGGGACCCTAGTGGTGGTCTATGTGCCAGCTGTAGGCAGGGTGAGATAGGGTTCAGATGCAGGCAAAGTAAGAGTTCCAGAGGAAGACTGTTCAAACAAGTAAGTAGTTCACTTTAAAGTTAGTTGAGGGTCCAAGGACTACAGAGAAGACAACCTAGGAGGTTTCTGCAGTGGGCCTAGGTGAACGGTATGAGTGGCCTCCCAATCACAGAAAACACCCCAAAGCTATACAGAAATCATATAGGATTAAGGTAGGTAAAATACTGCAACCAACAATACCGCAGCGCAGCTGGAAGACTTCAGGATATGTAGCCAAAAACCCAGTTGATGGATTCCTTTGTCAAGAAGATGGAAGACAGGACTTTGGAAGGATTTTTGCAGCAGGGATCACAGAAGAAGACTGCAGGTAAGAGTATACTAGCAGCTGGATGCGGCTCTGTGGATTTGGCGCCTTTTCAGGAGCACGGAAGACAGAATAGCACCAGTCGGATTCACGTTGTTTGCAAGGTCCAGCACTCTGCTGAGGGTACTTTTTGGACTAGAATCGTGCCTCTGGAGATACAGCAGGTAGCCCACGAAGTTTCAGCGAGATTCGGAAGACTGTGCACCGCCAGATAGCTTGAGGTCCCAGGGTATTGTAGCCCTGCAAAGTCACAGCACAACGTGGGATGGCTCCAAATGCAGGTCTATATTTCTACAAAAGGAAGGAACAGTCAACACATTCCCCTCCGATGTTGGTAGGCGTGTTGGTAGGCAAACAGCAGCGTGCCCTCACCTTGCGCCGGGTGCGCACGTCAGCACCGGCGCAAGGTGAGGGCACGCTGCTATTTGCCTACCAACACGCCTCCACGGCATCTCTCAACTGCACTTGGACCCCTGTAGCCATGTGACATTGCGCCCACTACATTCACAAACTAGAGGGATCCCTGCCAGATAGAGGAAAGAGGCCAGTTTCTTCGGGACGCTACATTGACTGCAGTTTGGAGGACTCTTGGAATAGCCCAAGGGAGAACCAGTGGGATCCCTGCCAGATAGAGGAAAGAGGCCAGTTTCTTCAGGACGCTACTTTGACTGCGGATGGGAGGACTCTTGGAATAGCCCGAGGGAGAGATAGCAATTGGTGTATGAATAGGAAGATTCTACCTAAAGCACAGGACTACTTCTGCCCCTGATGAATGTCCGGTTACATCGAACACAGAGGACTGAAACTTATATAAGTTGGGCTTTGTCACACAATGGAAAATGAGATTTATTGAGTTGCCAATAGTGTGGTATGCTGGTTGAATATTTCAGCATACTAGTTGCGATACTGTGAGGTGGTAGTGTTTTTACTTTGTATATGACTGTGTTGTGTATATGTGTTTTAATAATTTTTGTATTACCTGTGCTTAACAAAAGATTAATATATTAAAAATGATATTTTGTGAAGAAAATGTTTTCTGATGATGATTTGAAACACAGAATGCAGCCTATATTTGTTCAAGGGCTGTGTCTTGAAATTGCTATCGGAGGGGAATGTGTTGACTGTTCCTTCCTTTTGTAGAAATATATATCTCATATCCTCACTTAGTAGGAGGGAATATCACCAAAGTGTGGGGTTTCCCCTGCAGAATAATTCCAAATGCAGGTCTTCTTGAGTCTAGTGGGTCCCACCAGGCTCCGGGTCGGGGTCATCTGTTTTGGGAACCCCAGGTCGATTGGAAGGAAGGGCTACAGCAGGCTCTGGTTACACAGCAGGCTCTACGGTCGCTGGAAATACTCTCGGTTGCGGTTTCTTCATCGTCCTCTTAGGTTTCGGTTCCAATGGTCGACTACCTATTCAGCTTCCAGGATTAGACTTTTATGCAGGAACCCAGCCAATCAAACAGCTTTGCAACATACAAACTTGGGGGGGGGGGGGGAGGGGTTGGCAGTCCTTTCAGGACAGCAAGCCTTCTGGTTTTAACTGGATTCTCATAGTCAGGCTGGAAGACAAAGGGGTGCAGAGTTTTGGACTCCTCCCGCGCTTCCTGCCTTCACAGACACTCTAGAGCCTGGGCAGGGAGGATTCCCGCCGAAGATAAAAACCACACAAAGGAATTTCCCACCCTGGATGTCAGGGGAAGGAACAAGAAAGGACTAGGAACACTGAAATGGTGAAAAAAGACGACAGGGGCCATTTTGCTAAAATGAGCACCCATGGGTACCTTTACTGGGGCTGTGGAAAACAGCCCACGGTAAAGGTGCACCGAGTTAATAAAAAGGTTCACTGCCACCAGCCATTAAAGCTAAGTTTGTCCTTGTAACATAAATGTTACATTTAAAATGAGAAGGGGGATTCTCATCTCTTCAGCACTCCACATAAGGTGGGGGTGCCGGTCCAATCTAATAAAATGCAAAAGGGATCTGTAGATCCTTTCTACCCTTGGGAACTGTAGTTCTCACAAGGTTAGCCAGAGAAAGTTAAAAGGGGAGCCCCCTAGGGCAACTCAGCAACAATAGGCATTTACTGCCAAAATGTTGTCTAACAGGATAACTTTTAAAAGACACTGAAGAGTCTTAAAAATGACACCCATAAAAAGAGTAAAAGATTCAGACTCACTGAATTATATGGAAAATAATCCACAAGTCCAGCAAAATGTTCTGTGGTTGACACAGGTCAAGAAGATTCATCCTTGATATGAAAATCTTACCTAACAGTTACTCTGAATCCTTCCTCCAGTCAGAGCAAACATCTGGAGAAGATCATACTGACAAGGTCCAGTAAGGGAATTGGCACAATCGGACTACTTTTCCATGAAGATGGCATAATGCCGGTCTGGTCAACTGCATTTAACAGGCTTCCCGATATAGGGGGACCACTAATATGGGAATTGAGTGAATTTTTAAAACAACGTGGTGCCATTCAAAATCACGACCCTTTCTTAAAGCTCCCATTGTTTCTCCATACATTATTTTGGTATTTTAGCAATTTGTATATGTCCAGTTGAACCTATAAATCTGGCCAGCCATCCAGACACCACTCATTAAGTCATGGTTCCATTTTCTTTTTCAAGATTCTGCAAGGAACAATAGGGCGCCCCTTGCTATACCCTGGACCTCCTGAACTGGGGGCTGCTATTTGCCAATATCCATTTCCTGGATAGTTTCAACCAGAGCCTCAAAGAAGGGAAAACTTTCCTTTGGGGCCTCTGTACTGTTTTACAGTTTCAAGAGATGTGACGAATCCAGAGTGGTCATCACTTCTCCTTGAGGGACAGCCCCTTCCCATGAGGTCGGGGAGGTGAGGCTGCTACCCGATAGACCTCCTGGGGATGGTACCCAGCAGGAGAATCTCGTCGGGAGAACCCCCCCTTACCACCTCTGGGGATCAGGGGGAGAATGCAGTATTCCGACCACAAAACCACCTCACAAACATCCTCATGTCCTCTATATCCCATTTCCATTATACACACCTCCATGTATGTCTTTGGGACGGAGGGCTACACACCTACTGAGACATGGAAGAGTAGAGATGACTTGACAGGTACTTCACTATCAAGTAATGGGACGAGGAGGAGGAAGTGCAGAGTGACGAAGAATCCTCAGGAGTACTTGAATTGGCATACTAGTTGTGGTTGCCCATTCAATGTAAAAAGTAAAGAAGGACTCACCAAGTTGTCAGATCCTCAACAGGAGGATGTGCAAGTCTAGAGGACGTCCAGCGTGGAGGAGAGAGGCTGCAGCTGACCGGGACGTGTCAGAAGGAGCTGAAGCATCCCTATCTGGTCTGCCGTGCCGGAGCAGACAGAGGAACTGGAAAGAGCAGAGGTCCGGGAGAGAGCAGGAACTGGACGACGCGGTCAAGGCAAGACACGCAACCCGCACAGCGATAAGCGCTACAGAGGATGTGGAAGCAGCACAAGAAGGCAAGACACCAAACAAGTTCTGCTGTTACAAGCTGCGCCACCCACCCAGCGAGAAGTACTGCAGAGCTGCTGCAGAGGCCACGGAAGCTGCACAAGAAGGCGAGGCCGACTACTATTTCGGAGTACACGATCGACCGAGAAGAACCGTCAACGTAGAAGGTACTTGGGCTATCGGGATTGGGAAACGGGGCAAGAGAAACCTCAAACCCAGGATCTGGGACCCAGATATATTCAGGAGAACATCTAAAGCAATTAGCCATAGAATAGTACCTGGCAGGAGAGTGAACCAGGTATAGCAGGAACCAAGTACAGAGAGGATAACAGGGTTTGGAACCTGCAACTTGAGGAGGAGATCCTCACAAGCACTCTTCTTCGTGGCAGTACTTGGCATGCGAGTGAACCAGGTCTGCACAGATGAAGCCTTAAGGAAACCTGGGTCTAGGACCCACATCAAAAGTTGATATATGAGCAGGGCTAGAGGAAGGGTGACATTTCTCTTGACACTATGAACTGTGAAGCTAAAGCCAATAAGGACCAGGGGAAGGGAGTCATTCCCCCTGGTGGTGTCAACCATAAAGCTAAAGCCAAGAAAGACCACAGGAAGGGAGACATTGCTCCTGGCACTGTGAAGCTAAAGCCAAGAAGTACCAGTGGAAGGGAATAATTCCCCATTGGTGTTGTGAACTGTGAAAGTAAAAGACAAGAAAGTTTGCGAACAAAGCCAAGGAAGGCCAGCGAATGGGGTCATTCTCCAGGTAATTTTGTCTACAAGATACCTGGAGAAGGGAGGCATTCTCCAGGAACCCAATAGTGAAGAAGCAACTATGGTCAATAAGGAACACTGATGTTTGAAATGGAACCCTTTTGAATTGAACTGACTGCTTAGAGACTTCTTTTTGTGCCTTGAAAAGGTATCTAGTGCTGGGGAAGGGAGTCATTCCCTCAGGTAAAGATCACACCTAACAATTGGAACTGTGATCCGTTGTCCAGAAGAAGGGAGCCATTCTTCTGGACCAAGAAGATTCACTACCTCTTTAGTTTAGTTACAAGCGTGAGGGACAGAAGTAGGCATTTTGACACAAGACGGTGGACTATTTATTTACACAGACATCCTGACCGAATCCTTAGTGTTGTAGTTGAGGTAGGAAAACTCTGCTTGGCGTTAAGGAGAGATAGGTTTACTCTTTATTTATGATATAATAAAGGCTTAATCCAATAATCATGCCACCTTTGTGTCAGTCTCCTTCTTCTTCACCTTTACAGAGAATATGCTACATTTCTTGTGAAATAGTAATTCTTTCCAATGCCTCCTTGTCGAGCTTACGCATCGCCAACCAGCCCCTCTGGCTGTCTGACATCTTCGTGTCACCTACCGCCGGCCACTGGAAACTTAACTCAAGAGGATAGCAATCACTCAGTTTTATCAGAAATGCAAAATTTCATAACATTCCTGAAGTAAAAAACATCCACAATGCAGTAATCTGTGATTGAGGAACGGTATTACTGGTCTTGTATGCTTAGGAATGCACCACTGCAACTAAAGATCCCAGAAATTCCCAGGGCAGACCCCAAAAGTACACATGAAAATCAGTGCCCCATTTGTGACCAGTTTTACTGTCCAAATACCTGCACTAAAATTTGTGAAAATATTTTGCCCGGGGAGGCCACCAGGGGGCGCACAGGCAATGGCTGCCTGAGTGCGTAGCTCCCGCTGTGACCGGGCTTCGGCAAGGGATTGAGCCCCCCCCCCCCAGGCCCCCCTGGCGGGCCCACCCCAGCGATTTCGCCGGCGCCCCCCCCCCCCGAGCACCTCCTGGGCGAAAGAGCGGCTTCCGAGGCCCCCGGGAGACGGAAGATCGGGACCCAGGACTCCCCGCACTGGGTGAGGAGTGCGGCCCGGAAGGCCGCGGAGACGGCGGAGAGGTGGGCCCCACCCGCAGCCTGGCAGGCCCATAGCCCGGCCCGCCCCCCCTCGACTAGCCTTTTTCCCCGACCAGGGGCGGGGACCGGGTCCGCGGCGGCCCGAAGACACCACCGTGGTCCGGGAGACGCGCTCCCCCCTCTCCACGCGCTTTACCCCGGCCCGGCGGAACACGCCCAGGGATTCCGGGGGCCCGTGGCGGGCTCTGGGGACCCGTGCCTCCCCCTCAGCCCACGAGGATCGACCAAAGCAGACGGAGCGAGTCGGGGTGGGAGGCCCCCCTCTCCCCCCTGGATCTTCAAACGCGGGCTGCCACAGCCAAACGAAAGACGAAGGCAGCAGAACCTGAGGAGGCCCGGGGACCGCTCCCTGTGGGCGTGCGGACCCCCGGAACACACTGGAGGTGCGAGTCGCCCCTCTCTCCCCCCCAACACAATAGCACCATCAGACAGGGGGGTTACCAGGGTGTGAGGCCCCCGCCTGTCGAAGGTGGGGCGAGTGCCCGCCCGGGGGTGGCCCTCCACCCCCCCCCAGGAGGGGGGGGGGGGGAAAGAAAAAGAAAAAGAAAAAGCAAGCCATGGACAAACAGCCAGGCCACCGCTGGTCGGGTGCTGGTTCTAGATCGCCCCCTCCCCCTGCAGAATCTAAGAAGTCCACGAAACTGGCCCCATAGGCTACCGGGCTCCTGGCGTCCCTCCAAGGGGTACCCAGCAAAGGCCCCGATCCCCCACGGGGAGTCTGGACGGGGTGTGAGGCCCCCGCCAGGTGACAGTGGGACGTGTGCCCGCCCCCCCTACTACGTTCTACAACCCCGGCTGGTGCCGGCCCGGGACGGGTCTGCCCCAGTGGTCGGTCCCTCGGTCCCGGGGGCCCCCCGCGGACATCCCCAGGAGAACGGTCTCACCCCCCCGCTAGGGACATTGAGGCCCAGACAGTGGACCACGGGAAGGCACCTGATGAGCTGGCGGGAGTCCCTGCAGGAATATCGCTTCCAGGAGGGCAAAAAAGGCGACAAAGGTACAAGCCTGAAAAGAACCATGGCCCAGTCGGAAGACACAGCCCCCTCCTCCTCAGCCATGGAAAGGGGCTTCGCCTCAATTTTGCAAGAAATCAGGGACATGCGTTCTGATATCGCACAGAAGTTTGAAAAAATTGACCAAAGGGTGGAAAATATTGAGGACAGATTGCTTCAGGTCGAGATGCAGCAAACAACCTCGGCACCCCAAGAGATTCAACTCAACATGAGGCTGGAAGCCCTGGAAAAGAGGGACGAGGAGAGAGCCCGCCAGATGGACGATTTCGAAAATAGGGAGAGGAGGAACAACCTCAGGATTTTCGGGGTGCCCGAAATGGAGGGGGAAACGGAGAGGGACGTCACCAGAGCGGTGCGGGACATTATCACTCTCCTGTTTGCGGAGGAGATGACTACAGAGCCTACATTCGACAGAGTGCACAGGGCGGGGAGCAGAGCGGGGGGGCCCCCGTTCGATCTTGGCCCGGTTCCACTACTACTCGGAAAAGACTAAGGTGCTGGAGGAGGCCAGGAAGGCCCGAGAAATCACTTATAATAATGCCCAGGTCTCCATATACCAGGACCTCTCCGCATACACGCTGGCTAAGCGGAGAATGTGCCGCCCCCTCACGCAGCTGCTAAAGGAAAAAGGGATATGCTATAGATGGGGCTATCCCTTCTCCCAAACATTCGAATACATGGGCCAAAGATCGACCCTGATCACAGAAGAAGACATCTGCGGTGCGATCCAGGAATATGTGGTGGACACGAACCCCCGGAGGGGCCCTTCGGGCCCAGGGGGGGCAAACCCGGGGACCCCGGCCCATCGAGGGACAGGAGAAAAAGAACCGGGACGCGGAAATTTAGGAAAATGAACACTCCATCCCCAGCAAAGGAAGGCGGTCGGAACGGTTACGAGGACTGAGAACGGACTCGATCGGTTATGATCTAAAATGGCATTTGGAGGAGTCGGAGGTTTATTCTCTATCTGCATCCCCACGAACAGCAAGTATATGGGTCTCACAAAAGGAATGCAGCCGTGGGAGGGTTTGGGGGGCTCAAGAGGATCAGCTTTAAGGGCGATTAGCCTGGCCACAGGGGGCAGGCTGGTGGTTCGGCCAAAAGCCAGTGTTGGCGGAACTATTTGGCTGGACGCCGGGGAGTGGGGAGGGGGGGTACACGAAAGTTAAGGGGGTTCAGTTTGGAGTTGGGGTTGGGGGGCAGTTGGGGTTTTGTTTCATGCCCGCCCGGGGGGGGGAAGGGTGGGGGGAAGAGGGGAGTTCAGAGCACAATTCAAGGAGCATCCGGGAATGAGCATTACAGAGTCGTTGACCGTGAGGGAAGATTACTTAGATCATGGCTGAGAGTCTGCCTGCCCTGGGTGTGGGCTCCCTCAATGTTCGGGGCTTAAACTCCCCCACGAAAAGATCCCTGGTTAGTAGGGAGTTCCGAAGAGCCAATCTCGACATCCTCTTCTTGCAAGAGACCCATTGGCCCCTGGGGAAGGAACCCAAATTGCGGGGTGGTGGGATTGGGGAGGTCTTCAGCGCCTCCCAGAAGGGTAAGAAACGAGGAGTGGCTATACTACTAGCTAGAGGAGTCAACTTCGAAAAAGAAACCATATTGAAAGACCCGGGGGCCGCTATCTGCTAGTCCGGGGAGCCCTACAGGGGGCCCCACTCACCCTAGCGGCCATCTACGGTCCAAACGAAGGCCAAGCACAGTTCTGGGAGGAGATGAGGGATAAACTAAAACTCTTTGTTCACGGTACGATGGTGGTGGGTGGGGATTTCAATATGGTCCTGGACCCAATCCGGGACAGGAAACGAACAGGCCCCCACACCCTCAGGGCGACGGATGAAATCATGGCCCGAACCTTCCAGAGGGTCAACTCAGAACTAGGCTTGGTGGACACGGTCCCAACCCCCAGAGCCGAGACCCCCTCCTTTACGTACTACTCAGCAATCCATACATCGTTTTCCAGAATAGACTACATCTTGGTGGACAAGTCCTTGTTCCCATTTATATCTGGCTACGGGGTTGAGCCGGTCGCCTGGTCTGACCACGACCTAGTCAGAATTACTATAGCGAGGGAAGGGCTGAGTGAACGCGGGGGGAGATGGAAGTGTAATGACTTTCTACTAAAAGATGAGGCACTAGCGCAGGAGATACTTGAGGCCATCACTGAATTTTTTGAGTTTAACGACAATGGGGAGGTAGGTCTACACACCCTTTGGGACGCCTTCAAGGCCACCTTGCGAGGAGTCCTGATCAAAATAGGATCCCGGGAAAAGAGGGTAAGGGCCATCCAGGAGAGGTGCCTGAGGGAGAAAATTGCCCAATTCCAACCAGGGGGTTCCCCGTCGGAGCCCTTAGACTGTGACAGGATGGCCGCCCTGGCCGATTACAGGCTCTAGTTGAAGGAACTCCTCCTCCAAAAAACCGAGAGAAGTCTCCAGCTGGTCAGACAGAGGTACTATGAGAAGGGGGACAGGGCGGACAGGATCCTAGCCTGGAAGCTGCGAGAGGTCCAGAAAAGCAAAATGGTGAGAGAAGTTAAAAATGAGGAGGGGAATCTAGGCCATGATGCATCCCACATAGGAGAGGCATTCCGCAAATATTACGAAAAACTATACTCATCCGAATATAACGGGGATGAGGAGGAAATCGAGGGGTTTCTAGACTCTATACAGATCCCGGCCCTTTCCAGGGAGATGGCGGAGGGGTTGGAGGGCCCGGTGACCGAGGATGAGGTGGAGCGAGGGATTAGCGGCATGAAGGGGGGTACCTCCCCAGGTGAGGATGGCTACTCAGTCTCCTTCTACAAAAGGTTCCGTTCTACCCTGGCCCCGTACCTGGTAAAGGTGTTCAACGCAGTGCTGGAGGGAGGGTCTCTCCCGGACTCCATGATGGAGGCGATTATAGTGGTGCTCCCCAAGGATGGTAGGGACCCCTCGGAGTGTGCCTCCTACCGCCCGATATCTTTGTTGAATACTGATGTGAAGATCCTGGCTAAGGTGATTGGGAGGAGGATAGAGGGGGTCCTGCCGAAACTAGTCCACGGAGACCAAGTGGGTTTCATAGGAGGTCGTCAGGGCGCAGACAACATCCGAAAAACTATAGACTTGATCCACCATGCCCAGAGGGCTGATCTTGACGCGAGCGTCCTATCCTTGGACTCTGAAAAGGTGTTTGACAGGGTCGAATGGAGATTCATGGCACTCACCCTCCAGAGAATGGGCTTTGGGCCACAGATACGGGACTGGGTGGCTGCACTATACAGGGCCCCGAAGGCTAGGGTTCAGGTGAACGGCAGGCTATCTGACCCCTTCTCCCTCTCGCGGGGAACCAGGCAGGGATGTCCGCTTTCCCCGCTAATTTATGTTCTTGCTATGGAACCCCTGGCCATCGCAGTCAGAGCTCATAGAGATATCAAGGGGATCAAGAGAGGTGAGGTGGAATTTAAGCTATCCTTGTTCGCAGATGACATCCTGGCCTACCTGGTGGACCCGCGGCTCTCGCTTCCCCCCCTCTTGTCTCTGTTGGTCACATTTGGGCGCTTCTCGGGGCTCAAAATTAACGCATCCAAATCGGTCCTCCTCCCCATGAGAGCATTAGACCCGGGTTTGGACTCCCTGGACAGGCTGGAGGGGATAGCAGTGGGGAAAACCGCTATCCGTTACCTAGGTGTTCTCCTCCCCAGGGACCTTTCCAATCTTGCCCCTATTAACTACGACCCTGTGATGGTGGGGATTACGGCAGACCTGAGGAGATGGGGCTCCATGATTCTGTCCTGGTATGGTCGCATGACGGCAGTCAAGATGAACATTCTACCACGGTTGTTGTATCTCTTTACCTCTCTCCCTGTGGTCGTCCCTGACCAAACCTTCAGGGTCCTCCAAAACGCGGTCCGCGAGTTTATATGGCAGGGTAGGACACCGAGAACCGCAAAAAATGTCCTGACTTTACCTAGGGAGGAGGGAGGGTTCGGGCTGCCAGATTTCCAACCCTACTATCGTGCCGCCCAGTTGCGGGTCCTCCTGGAGCATATGAAAGAGGGGCTGGGCACATACTGGTCCTATCTGGAGGACCATAGATGCCCACCCACTAAAGGTTCGGGACCTCCTATGGGCCCCGCGAAAATGTATGCCGAATAGATTGAAGTCCCACCCAACATTAGGCGTTCTCTGGGCGATCTGGCGGGAGGGCCCCCAGACAGCACACTTAACGTCATGGCCGTCCCCGATGTCCTCTCTATGGAGCCAAGCCCTCAAGTTGGGCAGTAGGGGGTTCCGCTGTGCACAGTCCTGGTCCGACTTGGGGATGGAATGGGCAGGGCAGATGTTCAGGGAAGGAGAATTCCTACCATATGAGGATCTGAGGGAAGCTCTTGGTCAGGGGTCACTATCCATTTCTGAATATCTCCGCTTGAAGGGCATCCTATGTGACCAGGCCTGGGGCCAAGATTTGAAAAGACAACTGACCCCCTTTGAGAAGTTTCTTGATACAGCGTCCTCCAGGAAGGGGGCGGTTTCAGGGATGTATAAAATTTTGAACACTGTCAATTTGGGTGAGAGGAGGCGGTTCTGCTCTTTTTGGAACGAGTTGGCAGGGGAAGAGATCTCGGAGGGCGCCTGGTCCAGGATATTTAAAATAGCATTCCACGGGAACTTATTTACCGCGGATATGGAACATAATTTTAAAATCCTCCAGGGATGGCACAGAGACCCTGCAAAGTTGTCAAAAATGTTCCCAGGTGTATCCCCAGCATGCCCAAGGGGTTGCGATCAGGTGGGTTCGAGGGCACACATGTGGTGGCACTGCCCGAAGGTACAGGCATATTGGGAGGAGGTAAGGGGCTGGATCGCTGAAATATCTGAGGAATTGCTCCCCCAGAACCCTCTGACCATGCTGCTGGGCCTCCCCCCAGAGGACACAGACACATTGAGGTACCCTAGAATGTGGGAAACAATGCTACGAGCGGGTAGGGTTGCCCTCGCCCAAAAATGGAAGAGCCCAGAAACTCCCTCCAAGGTGGAATGGCTACAGAAGGTCAAAAATATGTTCTTGATGGACAAACTGACGGCAATGGTAAACAATGTCTCGGCCTCCTTCCAAGCGAACTGGTACGGGGTGCAACAGACCTGGGGATGTGATGTCCATTGATCCGTAACGTGGAATTGGGAAAGGTATGGGCGCCCATGGCCCGGGAATCGGCAGACGGACAACAGCCATACGAGAAGTCAACGCTCACGCTCGCTTCCAAGCTCCAGACTAAGAAAGCTTGCAGCTCAAAGCACCGATGTGGGGGATTTTTTGGTTAGAGGGGTGGGATTGAATTGGGGTGGTGGGGGTGAGGGGCGGAGGCCTTCGGGCCCGTCACTTGATTTCATGAGAATATGCTTGTGCCCTACAGTTTGTTTAAGAAAATGTTAATAAAACCAAAGTTAAAAAAAATATATTTTGCCCGAGAACCCAAAGTCTCTGGCAACGCTCATTTTGTTCTACTGTATTTTTGAACAACTTTCCTGGACCCATCTGTCTACAAATGTCATACTTATCACTCAACATTTCCCGTAAACCACTTAATGTCAAATTAAGTTAAAATGCCATTGCAAATTCCTTTTGCTGAAATTGCTAATGGTCCAGACAACTTAAGTACTGCAAATGAATATGGTCAATTAGCAATTTTAAGTTTGTTACATTTATGATGTGTGTTGCAATCATTTTCCCACCAACCGAGCACCATTTCCGTCGAAGAATAAAAGTTGGTCACCATTTCGTTTGCTATGCATATACTCATTATGCACAAAAGGTTGGGGATCCCTGAGGCAATGAACATGGTTGCTAAAGAACTGGCAATAAACTATGCATGTGTTCCTTTTTACTTGCAGCCCAACACCATTCCATGTATGCTGTGCTCTCCACATTCAACACTCCTGTAAAACTATACTTACGAAAAACAGCATTTTTGATTTCAGCACTACAGCCGGTGTTCCAGGAGGAGCAATGGGCGGTGCACTTGGTGGAATCGTCAAACAAAATTGCACATTCCATTTCAACTGGGTGGCTTGATCAGGAAACTGTTTCCAAAAGATACAAGGAAAAGTGAAAACAATGCGTAAACGCGTGCTTTAAGTGTCTAAACATGAATGTTCAATGTATTTCATAAATCAAGTAGGAAAACAGATTACCAATTCAAATAGTTATGTCATACAGTAACATTAGACAGAAGAGGTAACTTTACATATCTAACTAAAGAAGTCAAGCTCCCTCGCATCACTCCAGCATTGCAGATTCAGGTCAAAAATAGAATTAGTGCTCTAAAGCATCCAGGACATGTTACCTCTGTCTAGATCAGATATGCAAGTCAACTGTGGTTATAGAAAATAAATATATTGCATGGTGGACTAAGTGTAATATCTTCAAGTGGCTGTTAGGGAGAATTCTCATTTATGTGCTAATTCCCTTCAACCTTAAAGACGCCCAGCTCCTTTGCTGGACTTTAGGACTTTTTAATTTTAACCCCGGAGTGAGTGAGTCCTTTTTCTCACTCTCTCATGTGTTTTGACCCGATATGGACTGTGCGTTTCCTTTGTTCTTGGAGTCTGACAAATTTATTTCTGAAAAGGTTTAAATACATTTTCTTGTGTGAAGTACTGGTCCCAAGAATAGTAAAGTGAAATGTACTTTACTTACCTTTTCTCTTTCTGGGTCCAGCACAACCCATTTTATGTGGAGTGCTGAGGGGTTACTTAGTAGTCCCTTATCCTACCTACTCATGTAACTTGTTTTTGTGTTACCCTCACTACTTTAAATGGTTGGTGGCAGTGGTTTAATGTTCCTACCATTGTGCTTTTCGACCACAGTCTGAATCCTCAACTGCAGTATAGCACCTATGGGTGACTATTTTGTCAAAATGGCCCTGGTCTTCTTTTTTCGCCATTTTCTACTTGTGAGGTCTTTCTTGGGTTTTACTCTGCGTGCCAAGCCATTTTTGAGATCTTTGTTCTTTTGCCTTTGGCGGGCTTGAACCCGCCTCTGGCTCCAATGTGCCTGGAAGGGCAGGAAGTAAGGGAGGTTCCCGAAAAACTCCCCTGTCCTTTGTCTTTAGGAATGCCTGAATGCACCCAGTCCTGATTGGCAGGCTGGCTGTCCTTTCCTGACAGCCACACTGCTGATTGAGTGACAGCTAGGCTGTGCATGAATAGGAGGAACCAGCTTCAAAAGGTGAGGGTTTTCGAACTAGAAGCCGTTTCGACCACTGGAAAGAACACCCGACAGAGAAACCGTGAAAGAAGCTTGCAGCATCCTCCTGGACCTTTGAATTGCCCGGTGAAACCGTGCTGCAGTGCTGAAACTCCTTTTTCTGATCGGCAAGAGAAGCTTCGGAAGGGACTTCTTCCCTTGTTTTAGTGGGACCAACTAACCCATAGACGAACTCCACTGGACCATCTTCCCCGACTGGCTGTACTTCTTTGCTGCCACAGGACCGGAGTGCCAGGGGTCAAGAAATCCGTAGTCAAGTGCAACATCTGCAAGCCGGCCAGAAGCTCCACGAGTCTCCCCAGCAGCATCCAGAACCAGGACGAGCAGAGCTCGAGTCTCCTCACCAGAGTGCAGGAGTGAAGGGAGCCCAATCGGAGTCCAAGATCCGCGGTGGTGCTGTTTACTGAGCACTGAAACCGCAAATTGCTGCTGATCTGAAAAGAGCCAGTAGCTGCTGCTGACATCCGAATTGCTGCCGCAGGAGTCCTTCAGACGTCCTCCCTCTTGTCCCCACGACTGAGGCCCAGGAACCCATGATCTGCATCACTGCAACCAGACAGAAGCGAGCTGGACGACTCTTCTAACCAAAGGTACTCTTCTGACTTGGGGAACTTGCCTCAGTGTCTTTATCTTTGCTCTTCTTAGTTGAGACTTGCAGTAGCTACTTTGCTATAGTTGATTCCAGCTCTACCCTTCACAAGTGTAACAGCTTGTGACCCTATAGTGATTTTTCTTCAACAAACTCTCTAACTTTTTGTAAGACTTTGTTATATAAGAAGTGCCTTAGCTCCACAGACTGTGCTCCAATTGACGTTGGTATCCTGGCTCCCTGCAGACTCTTCTAGTCCACTTGACTTTGATATTTACTGTCTCTCAGAGGGGATAACTGGATTTTAAACTATTACTACTGGGAAAGGTTTTTGTCTAGACTTCATTGGAAGATTTAAGTGCTCACATGTTCTGAGAAACCGTTTATTTGTTAAACAATTTTTATTAATTTTCTTCAAACAAACATACATGTCACAATACTCCGAGTTTCACACAGGTCAATCAATGTCAATTGCATCCCCATTCCCTCCCCCCTTACGAGCTTACTCTACCTCGTGCTCTGCAATCGCTCAATGCGAAGGGGATTCTTCATCTATGTTTTCAACTGAGTCCTGGTCACTTGAGCAGTCCTGGGCGGGCCCATACAGTGTAGCCACTAACTGTTTCCAGGCCGTCAGGGTTCCCGCTTCCTCCTCCCCTCCAGTATTACCAGCATCTTGCCACACCGCTGTTTCAGCTTCAGTCCATTTCGGGAGGTCTTTCCACCAGACCTCTATCCTTGGATTGTGGCATGCCTTCCACCCCATGGCAATTCTGCACTTTGCTAGTATATACGCCAAGTCCTTTAATTTGCTTACACGTTTCAGTTTGCGCGGTCTGGTGAACCCTCCCATCATGCATGCCTACACTGTCTCGACATTTATCTTAACCCCTTTTCCGTCTAATCTATGGGCCACTTCTTCCCAGAATTTACCAATCTCTGGGCACCCCAGAACATGTGCGTCATCCCAGCATTTTCTTCGCCACATTTAGGACACGTTTGCCTTTCCACGTTCTTAAATTTAGATATCCTTTGTGGAGTCTTATACGCCCTATGGGTTATGTATAACTGTATTTGCTGTAGCCTAACATTTCTCGATACTTTATGATATCCTTGGGCCCGTTCCCACATCCCATCACTCATAGGAACACCCACGTCTTCTTCCCAGTCCCGTCTTAGTTGTATCACTTTCTTCCCCGCTTTGGACATCAATAGCTCATATATTCTCAATATCTCGTGCCCGCCTTCCGCTATGTCATATATTGTTTCTATGGCAGCATCCGGTAGCTCCTCTAGTATTATGTCTGACCATGTCTCTTTGATCCGCTTCCTCATTCTAGTATATGTGATGTATTGCCCGTTATGCAACCCCGTTTCTTCCACCAGCAGCCCAAATTCCTTGATCCTCCCTTCTTGTATTACATCTCCTACCGTTGCTATCCCCACCGGCTCCCAGTGCTTCCCAACCATCATCATTAACTGATCATTTTATCCTGCAGTGCGACTAGTGGCGCCTGCAGGCAGCACGGGGTTGGGTTTTCCATGACCTGGCAGGCTCTGCGCCACACCTTCCATCCCAATGTCCACATCTCTGGGCATTCTCTCATCTCCTCTTTGGGCAGCCATATCACCTCTTTCAGGAAGACCGGGCACATTCCAGTCCCAGTAATGTGGATTCTGCGGTTGAATCTTCGGATACCATTTCGCCACATATTGTAGTTGGCTAGCTAGATAGTATATCTCATAGTTTGGCAATTTGATACCCCCTCTTTCATATGTGTTTTGTAGCTTCGAGAGGGCTTGCTCTGAGAAACCGTTTAACCTTTTTTTTTCCTAAACCTTTTCTTTCTACAAACCTCAATCTACAAAGTGCACCGGTGATGTATAAATCCCATTACTGTCCTAGTTAGTGAAGTCACCTGAGGGTGTAGGAAGTGCGTAAAAAGCATCTCTAAAGATTATCTGCTAGCTTTGTGTTGATTCTGGACAAGTATTTTAAAGTATATTTGATTGTTACATATATTGCCCTGTTTAAAGAATGCTCATTTAAAAACTGATGTTAAATAAATAAATAATTATTTATAACTGAAACCTTGAGTTTACGTGTTACTTGGATACTTGTATTTGCGAATTTCATTGCTACAGCTCTACAGCTGACATTTACCCCTCTCGAGATAAGCCTGGCTGCTCAGTCACACTACCAACTTGTGTAGTACAGGTCTATACCAAAAGGTGGGTTACCTAATACCAAGAGGACAAGGGTTGTGTAGTCTCCCACAGGGTTACTACATCATTTCTTGCCTAACACTGGCATAGTATTCTACAGTGTTGTGATCCAAACGTCAAATGAGGGAGTAGATGTCTTCACGCTGGTGGAGAGTGTGAGTTTTAGTCAGAGTGTAAATGTTTACTCACAGTTTTCCCAGTGTCAAGCTTAATAACTTCTTTTGTCAAGAGCGAATTATAATGCTGATACGGGGGTCGAAGGAAACATTTATCCCATGTTCTCCTTTATCGTTCCAATAATCCATTTCCGATAGTGTAGCATCTAGGGGTAAAGTCACAATATCTGTAGAAACATGGCTTTACCTCCTCCTCACCTCAAAGAGCACTCGAAAGTATTGCTGAACCAGGTTGGCATCAGGGAGTGGGTGTAAAAATAATCGATACCACACATTTGGTGGATACAGATACTCTACCAGCTCTGGTATATATAAATCTATGCAGGTTTTTTGGGAGAATGCCTTAAATTATTTCTCCCGCAGCCTTCTATAGAATTATTTACTTTGTGCTGCAGGCAGGTGAGGAATATAGAAAGTTAAAGAGATCAGACCCTTCTGTGTACTCTAGACGAAGAGCTTTGCTTTTTATATTCAGTTTTCTAAGCAATGGTACCCCAATCATTGTATTAAACGCAATGCTTGAGTTGAAAGTAGACATTCCTTTTGCTATGTTGAAATCATGGAGGGATTTGATAAAATGACATCAGCTAGTAGCTACTTTTTGACAACACCCTCCATCTCATTTACCAATAGTCACGCATCAATTATGATCTTCAAGGATTTTTGCATTGAATTAAAGTTCTACTCGGCCATCAAATGCCCATTCTCAAATAGGGCCCGTTTTGGCACTGGACAATGTCTGCTTAATCTAAGTTTAATATAACCATATGGATATCAGTTCTACTTAATTCCACGTGTATTCTGATGGGTATTGTGGTGGGTCAGAAGAAGCACACAGACACTTTGAAGACTTTTCCAACAGTGGTCCTTTTATTAAATATTATGAAGAAGGCCTATAACTATGGGTTATTCCCTACCTATATAAATTAACTAAGGTGCCTGTCCGTCCATAAATGTCCAAATCTAAAGAAAGCCCACTGTCCAAAACTAACCCTATCTGACCCTACCACTATTCAAAACAACTTAGGCCAGGAGAATGGCTCCCTTTCTCCTTGTGAAGCAGGGTTATTCTTGGCTTTAGTGTTCTATCAATATCCTATTTTTAAATAGTCTATAGCAACCTTCTGTACCAGGGCTTGCAATTCTTAAATAAGGTCTTTGACTCTTCCTTTATGTTGTGGGATTATTTTCCTGGGGCTCTTCCGTAAAAGTTTGTTTGACCCTTATATCTATATTGGTTTGCTGTGTACACCTTGTGGAATACCTTCTCTTGGCTGGCTTAGCCCTTCAGGATTGTTATGTACCTCCCTTCTTAGCGTAGACATATCTTGATCATTCTAAATAACTATCTATTTAGACCTCTAGGTGTTTCGCGCTCCACTAATAACTAAATTGTGATACTAATGTGTTCTGTGAAGATATGTTCTTCAATACTTAGCCCAGGCTGAAATAGTTATATGATCTAGAAATAAATTTGTGTAGACTGTTATATCACAATGAGTACTTTTACCCAAATTGGTATAGTTTAATTAGGTGCATTCCCAAGTGGTTGAACATCGAAGACCAAAACTTAGTAAGTAAAGTGCATATAATTCAAAAGTCCTATTATGGATGAAACAAAAAATCACAATAGTTCTCTGTTTAGAACAAAAAGGAATTGGTTGCACTTGTTGGTTTACAAATTCAGTGTCTCCTGATAATTCACGGATGGATCCAGGTTTATGAATTCAGTATTTCCTATTGGTTCACAAATGGATTCAGTTTTCGGTTGATGAAATGGATATATTAAGTCACTGTTGCTTCACAGTTCAAGGTTGACTTATGTTGCTTCACAGTTCAAGGTTGACTGAATTACCAGTTGTGGAGTCAAAATGCTTCAATCACTGTTACTTCACAGTTGGAATGAAGTTAAATATTTTAAATCACTGTTGCTTCACAGTTGGAGGTTCACTAAATTTTGGGTCTAGAATAATCAGGAGGTAATTGGTCAGAGTCTAGGCCCTCTTATGTTTCAAAGTTGTTATCGCAGTTCAAGTCTGTTAACCATGTGTCTGTTAAACATGTGTCTATGTTGTTCCTTTATTTGTTTTGTTGCCCGTTCTGTTGCCCAACACGTGTTTCACCGTCTGGGTGGTGACTGATTGTTTCCATGCATCAGTATACCTCCAAACCGTACTAACCCCTGTTAGTACGGGGTTAGTACGGTTTGGAGGTATACTGATGCATGGAAACAATTATGGAAAATATTAATCAAAAATGCTATGCGTTATGTATCCTGAGGTTCCTGGTATAAAGAGAAAGAGGGAAGAAAGAAGAGAATGATTTGTTTTAGAAAACCCACTAGGTTGCAAGAGAGGGAGAAATATGCTATTCTAAATATAAAAATGAACAGATGTCAATTAATGTTAACTTTACTACTAAGGTGGATTTCGCAGGGGTGTGGGATAAAAGTATGCAAGTATCTTATCAAAGTACTTACTTGAGTAGCCCTTGCTTTGCGTATGCACTGTAGTAGGTATGTTTCAAAGGAAATGGTGAAATCACAAGAGATTTTCTATGGCTACTCTCCACGTCCTAAAGAAAACAGATGGAATACAACGAAATATGGCATGAATATGCGTGTGGTGTGACTTGGTAGTCGTGGTACTGAACGTGTTGTCCATTTATTTATTTATTTAAATTTATATAGCGCGCAAGTAACCCATGGGCATTGAGGCGCTGTTACTTGCAAGAGCTTAGTTACAGGCAAAGAAGCATTCATCAGTACATTATGTATTCAACAGGCATAGAGCTGCTGTTTTGGTTGGTACAGTTGGTAATTACAAACAGTTTATGCAATGGAACATAGGAGATGTATTCAGCTGGTGCGAGGAATCTTATGTGAATAAGATGGTTTTTATGGATTTGCGGAAGGTGCAAAGGGAGGCCTCACCTCGGATTATAGGAGGTAGGGCGTTCCAGTGAGTGGGTGCGAGATATGGGAAGCTGGAGCTGCCAGCTCTGGCTTTTTTTTTACTAAAATCCATATCTCTGTATAGACTAAGAGTAGGTCTATTGCCTAGTTCTTACCTATAGTTGTGGGTAGCGTTGAGGTGAGGCACGGGTGTGTGCGGCTTGTTGTCGTCCGTTCGTCGTGAATTGCTGTATGCGAGTACTGTTTGTATTGACCCGGAAGTGAATGTATGGTCGCGTACGCAAGATAGCGTGATGGTCACGTGATCAAATGTTTCCTATGCACGGTATTTTCAGAAATGGCTTGGGACCTTCCTGCCTGCGTGGCTTCGCTTTCTCAGTTTTTTTCTCCGGTGGCATTTCTTTGCCAGTTCGGTGTCGGCATAGTTGGTTGGGCTCACGGCCCACCCCAAACTACTCCAATTCATGCCACCAGCAGGCTCCCGGTTCTAAGACCCTCGGCTTCCCGCTGATTTGGTACGCTGTCTTTCCAGCATCTGAAACTCTCGTTCAGAACTTTCCGGCTCTGGTTGGCTCCACCTCCCGCTTGCGTTATGCTACCAGGGGGCCTCCCCTGCCATGTATGATTCTCTCTCTTCTAAATTTATGTGTGTCCTCCTCCTTAAACGTCCTTAAACGTCCTCGTCACAGTGAAGTCTAGGTTTGTCCTCAAAGAGACAGCTTCCTTTCTTCGATACTCATGGTGCCTGTTAACACGGTCTTCAGCCCAGTCTTGGTTTTTATTGCTGTTAAGTATCTCAGGCAGTCCATGTATGCCACCATGGTAGATGGGTAAGTGAGTGCTTTAGAGGAACAGGAGTCTTTGTCCCCTAAGGGAGAGACTCTCCCACTGAGGCCCCACTTGCCAAGACCCCAAGGGAGGGTCTTGCAGAGCGGGTTCCCCTCCCTAGCCTTAAAGGTGGAGGCTCGCCCCTTTGGGGAAAAAGACAAATTCCCTCGATTCTTCACAGTATATAATGTTGTTGTGAATTGTAATTGAAGTTGGTGTTTAAACTATATGTTACAAGTAAAATAAAATAAAATAAAAAAAAATATATATATATATATATTGCTCTCTGCAGTTAATCTTTTGAAATATTTACAGCTGATATTCTTGTTGCCTGGGAATATTCTGACCCAATGGCATACCAGGGTGTCATGCTGACATTGCATGTATCCCATCGGAAGTGATGGGAACAGTGCCACCATACCTATGTCCTCAGTACCTTAGACACTTTCTGACTGTCTAGACATTCCAAAGCAACTGAGGGGAAGCAGGCAATGACAAAACCGCAGAGAAATTACAATATCATTCATAACGGATAAGTAACGTTTTCTTCTAACAGATACCTTTTCCTCAGCAATGGCTTTCAATTTGGGTGAAAAGGCCATGCATACACTACTTGAAAATAACGTTTGGTTGGGTGATAATTGTCTGTAAATGTTGTGATGAATCCGGCAGTCATCACTGATCCCCTGCCTAAATTCTCCTCTCATGGGGCCAGGGGAAGGCAGCCGATACCTGATCCTGACCCTGGGGGGTGGACCACATGGGAGGTGATGGATGCCAGGGGAGAGTGGTGATTCCAACAGGAAAGAGGCAGTATACTTCTCTTTCTTGTGAAGAAGATATCTTAATTCAGGAGTTTTTAATGGCCTGCTGTTATTATTCAGAAACATCTAATTGTAAACCTCTCAACACCACTTGGTTTAAACAAAACCCTATTCAGTCTTCATGTGTACATGGTGAACCTTTAACATATGAAACATCTGTTGTTTATAGTGATGTATTTTAAATGCAACTGTTCAACAATGTGACTTAAAATTAGTAGAAACTTCCTCAGTCTTCAAGTCCCAGAAAGCCTCAGATTCTGCGACGAGGAAGAGGAGCAAGGAGTTAATGTGGAGGAAATGTGACGCTAAGAGTAATGTGCAGTCTAGTTTTCACAAACCTAATCAGCTGTGCGGGACATTTAAACCCATGGATCACCTGCAGCAAGAGGAATGAAGGAGAGAGGCTGCAGAGTACGCAGAGCGGCAAGCGAGACAAGTGGCAGAGGCAATCTCACAGAGAAGAGCCTTGGGGAGAAGAGGAGACTCTTGCCAGCAGCAGATTAGTGGCGTTCGGGACCGGAGAGGAGAATCTCTGGTGATGCTGAGGTGAAAGGTGTGCAGCGGGGCCCAAGGAGACATGGCCCCTTTGGAGCAGCACTGGTTCTGGTAGCGAAGGACTTCTAAGTTGACGTAGGGGAACCAAACGAGACTCTGCCGAGAAGGGGAAGCTGGTCCTCCGCAAGCTCGTTGCAGCAGCCAAACAGCAAACCGGTGATCAGCCTCAAAGCGTAGGGGGCCCGGGACGTGCGAACAGGCTAAAAAGAATTTTTAAAGCATTTTTTAATACCGACCAAATAGAGCTGAAAAGAGAAGGCGAACATGGTACAATTCTCCTGACATGAGATGTCAGTTGGGGGCAACCTGGAACAAGCACTGCCAAGAGAGAATGCAAGAACAGCTGACAGGCATAGCTTGAACAAACCCTCATATATGGGATGTCAGTATGGGGAAATTGACACAAGTAACAACTGAACTCATCAAAGTTGTGCTATTGAAGGAGTACAAATTGTGTGATACCTGAGGAGAATGTGCACATTGCAGAGAGGCCTGATAAGAATATCAGGAAGTGAACCTTTTTGGAAAGATATACCTGGTAGGAGGGTAGACCAAGGATCTATTTGAGCCAAAAGAGGGATATTCCTGGCAGAGAGTAAACCAGGATATCAAGAGTTTTCAGTTGAGTTTCCTGGGACACAGGTTTTTCCCGGGAAACTCACTTTGAACTGGTGTGTTGAAGAGAGACTTGGTCATATTAAGTTCTCGTTTCAATTAAATATTTTGTCAACCAGAGACTTTGAAAAGACTTGCCTTTCATCATACTTGAAACACTATTAGAGAAAAGACATTTGTTTAAGCATCCTGAAAAGTAGGAAAGACTTTCCTTTGCCATATTGCAACCAGTATTGTGTAAAAGACATTTGTTTTGCCATTCTGAAAGACTAGGGGAGACTTCCTCTTTGCTATATTCCAACCAGTGTTGTGGAAGAAACATTTGTTTTGCTATCCTGAGGAGAGTATTAGGTAAAAGAGACATTTGTTCTGCCCTTTAAGAGAATGGTCTTGACACAGAACATTGTGAACAGTTTTCCTGAAATAATCCAGGCGAAGGGAACCAACCCCTGGATACAAGGATTGTTTTGGTTGAAGTTATGTGTATGGGTTTTTGCACATGTCTGCTAAATTGAACTTTGAAACATTTACCTTGCACATTTTTCTTGTATATGTTAGTGTGAGGGTCAGATTTAGTTTGGACAAAAGTTCAGCCTGCTTTAGAGTTTTCGTTTCATAGGAAGGGACATTCACGTTAAGATATGGAAAGTTAGGCCGTTATCCAAATCCCTTTCTGTTTATAAAATGGTTAATGTTGAGAATATTACCACTATGTGCCACCTCTCATTTCTGACCCCTCACAATGTACAGTGATTTGGTAAACATGTTATATAAATAACAAATCATTATCATCTTTCCCCTTTAATAGCCTCTTTAAAACACACTGGAAGTCATCAGAAAATGGTGGATATGTGAGCTAGGTCTCCAGAAGGCAAATAAAATCATGTGTTTGCAAACGGTTGAGAACGCATTGATCCTTTATAAAGTTACAAGGACCTTGAGAATTCCAACACTATAATTTAAAAACCTTATCTTAAAGTATAAAGACAGAATCAGGACTGCTTCTTTTTTAAGTGCTAATGGCAACCATGACCAATCACTAGCCAAAGGTATGCAAGATCATTGAATGTTTACATAGCAAACTCATCTTTTAACAAAGGTACTACCATCACATTCAATTACACGATTACCATACTGGAACGGGTGCACAGAAGAATTTCCTTTTAAAACGGTTTACTGCATTTACATTATCAGGAAAAGAATACTATTATGGTGGGCACCAGAGGGGATGGGCAAAAGCAATGGTTCCTAGGAAAGGAGGCAGAATGCTGTTGCACCACTTAACTGAAGGACTTACCCATGGCCGTGATTTTCTCAGAGGACTCATCAGCTTTTGCAGAAAACTGTATGTCACCATTGAATCAACATGTCCAGGAGCTTACACTGTATAATGGGGGTGAAACCCAAAGTCATCAACCAGGAATTCCCAGGCAAGATAGGCCTAGTGCCCATTGCACATGTCACAAGTCTGCTGTGTCAAGACCATACTGAAGGGATTGATGCAACGCTTAATTTCTACCCTCCACTAGAGAAGTAAGCCCATCCATCTCTTAGGTCATCACGTTTTCTGATGCTTCAGAGATAACGGCCTACACGGAGTGGATGGGTAAAGGTGGAATTGACTGCCCTCAGGGATAGGCTGTCTGAGGCAAATACCTTGCAGCCAATGGCATTCAACATTGTACTCTACCTGTCTGGAGGAAATTAAGGAAACAGGGCCTAGTTTGAACTAACAGTAGAGGCTTGCACCACCAAGCATTCAAGTGTGGGGCAAGTGGATAGAAATCTTGGATCCAAGGGAGCAGAGCAAGCATCAAAGGAGCAGCAACCAAAGGGTTCAAGAGAAGCAATGCCTGTTAGGTCAAATGAGACCACTGACGTTGAGGGTATAGACAGCACAGTCTCCACAACCTCTTCCTGCGCATAGAACTCTTCAGGAAAGTCATCCACCTCATCAGAGTCAGGGGGCTCAAGACAATAAGGAATGAGTTTCTTTCATCAAAGATTTACCCCATCTTTGAGATAACTGACTCAGCGAAACCTGAGCATATTCTAATGAGCAGGGCTGTACTGGGAACCAGAAGTGGCCCTGGAAAATGTTTTCAAAGTGGCCCCATATTTCACCAAAGGAGCAAGCACAGGGGGGAGTGGGTTGGGAGCATCCCCCATGAAAACACAAACACAGAACAGATCAGCATAAGCAGCAGGAGTGGAAGGTTCTCTTGCATAGCTACAGCATGGGCCACAGCAATTCAAACTTTCACCTACAGGGCAAATCAATATTGGCCCTCCCCAGGGCACGCTTACCTCACATAAAAGAGGCACAGTATGGGCAATATTAGACCATGCAAGTTTCCCCTCAAACAAAGAACAGGCCATCATAGGCTGCAATCCCACATGTTTCCTTCAAAATGACTAGGCACAGCAAAATATGCAGATGATGAACAAGTTACTTTCTTACATGGTAACGTTCTTTCGATGGGATGGTCCGACGACGTATTCCATATCTATGACATGTAATCACCACAGCTGTGCTGCTTCGGAAACTTTTTTCGGCGTCTGCGTCCTGCGTCGATGCGCCGTCGTCGAGGACCTCCTCCGACGTCCGACGTCATCCGATGTGATAAGTAGGACGCACGACGCCCCTAGCCTCAGTTGTAGTTTTTTCCCCCAGAACGTGTGACATAAGTCAACTGCCAGTCAGACACAAAGCCTTGTGGAACGTAAGCTGCAATCGCAAAAGAAATTCTGCAGCGGGGAAGGCAGGGCGGGAGCGATATGGAATACGTCGTCGGACCATCCCATCGAAAGAACGTTATCAGGTAAGAAAGTAACTTGTTCTTCGAGGGGATTGGGTCCTCCGACGTATTCCATATCTATGACAGACTCCCAAAGCAGTACCAGAGCAAGGAGGAGGGAAAGAATTTAGAATCAAAATTTAGAATAGCCAATCAAATAGCAGAGCAAAGGACCGCCTTTCCAAAGGCCAGATCCTGCCCTCGGATGGAATCGAGGGAATAGTGACGCACAAATGTATGTACTGAAGCCCAGGTGGCTGCATCACAGATGTTGCGAATAGGAACACCCCTCTGCAATGCAGTAGATGCAGCCACACCCCTAGTAGAATGGGCCCGCAAGCCAGCCGGTGGGTCCTTACCCGCCAAACGGTAACACTCCGAGATGGCTAAAATAATCCAGCGAGACAAAGTCTGTTTCGTCACAGCTTGCCCCAAACGCTTCCCAGCGTAACCAATAAAGAGTTAATCGACCACTCTGACCCGGGACATGCGTGAAACATAAAAGCTTAAAGCTCTCCTAGGATCAAGCCTACGGAGCCTCTCCTCTTCCTTACCAGGATGCGGAGGAGGATAGAATGCCGGAAGAACAACCTTCTGGGCCAAATTAAATTCCGACACTACCTTCGGAAGAAAAGAAGGACGAACACGAAGGACAACCCTGTCCTTGTGAAATACAGTGAAGGGAGGCTTAACTGAAAGTGCCTGTAACACACTCACTCTGCGAGCGGAAGTAACCGCAACTAAAAACACAGTTTTCAGAGTTAACAGCCTCAAAGGGCAAGAATGTAAAGGCTCAAACGGAGCACCCATAAGAAACCTAAGAACAAGGTTTAAATCCCAACCAGGCACCAGGAAAGGTGACGGAGGGAACACATTAGTGAGCCCTTTCAGAAACTGTGAAATTAAAGGGATTTTAAAGTAAGAACACTCTTCAGACGAGCGCTTAAAGATGGACAGCGCCGCCAGGTAACCTTTAATGGTACCCACTTGCAAGCCCCTGTGGGCCAAAGAAAGTAAAAAGGACAGAACCATGGGGATGTCACATGCAAAAGGATCCACATTCTGAACTCTGCACCAGTCGCAGAACTTACGCCAATGGCAACGGTACAGAGACTTTGTTGCTGGCCTTCGGGCCGAAAGCAACACCTCCATCACGTCTTCAGGGAGGTCCCAATCCTTATACCTCAACCTCTCAGAAGCCAAGCGTGAAGGTTGAGGGATCTGACCTCTGGATGGAGAACCTGACCCCCCTCCCGTGAGAGCAGACCGTCTCGGTAGGGAAGACGACGTGGAGGGCAGATGGACAAGTCGAGAAGGTCCGGGTACCACGTCCTCCGAGCCCACGCCGGAGCAATGAGGATCATCCGGGAACCGAACTTCCGTAACCTCCGCAGCAATTGCGGGATGACGGAGACTGGAGGAAACGCGTACAGCAGCGGGAATGACCACTCCACCACGAACGCGTCTCCTAAGGCTTCTTTTGGAGGAAATTCCCGCGAGCAAAACCTTTCGCACTTCCGGTTGACACTGGAGGCGAAGAGATCCACTTGAGGGGTCCCCCAGAGGGCGAAGATCTCCAGGAGAATCTCCTGAGCCAACTCCCACTCGTGAGAGATCGCGCTCTGCCTGCTCAGAGCGTCCGCCGTCACGTTTTCGGCTCCGGCCAGATGAACCGCCGAGATCGAAACTTCCTGCTGGATGGCCCAGAACTCGAGCTGCATCACCTCCCTGCACAGAGGAAGTGACCCTGCCCCCCCCCTTTTTGTTGAGGTAGTGCATGGCCACTGTGTTGTCCGTCAGGATCAGGACATTCTTCCCTCGCACAGACGGCAGAAAAGCCTTCAGGGCTAGCCTGACGGCCCTCAGCTCCAACAGATTGATATGGAGTCTGGACTCCGACGGAGACCAACGACCGCTGACTGTCAGCCCGTTGGCATGAGCTCCCCATCCCGTGAGGGATGCATCCGTCACGATGGACACCTCCGGCCAGGGAAGCCAAAATGGAGCCCCCTTCATCAAGTTGCCTTCGGCGGCCCACCACAGAAGGTCCCGGGCGACCGAGGACGGCACCTGAATCGAGTCCGACATCCTGCCGGAGGACTGCGACCATTGCGTCTTGAGTGCCCACTGCAAAGATCTCATCCGCAGGCGAGCCTCTGGCACCAGAAGAATGCAGGATGCCATGAGGCCGAGCAACCTCAAGAACTCGAACGCTGGGAGCGTCTGGGCATGCTGAAACTTGTGCACCATCTGCTGAATGTGAAGAGCCCTCACCTGGGGAGGAAAACACTGCCCCAGGGAAGTGTCGAGCACTGCTCCGATGTACTGGAGCCGCTGTGTTGGCGTCAAATGGGACTTCTTTAAATTGAGGGAGAAGCCCAGCCTGTGAAGGGAGCGACAGGTGACCGATAGATGATCCAGGACTTGCTCGGGAGAGCTCCCCCTGATCAACCAATCGTCCAGGTAGGGGTAGACGTGAATCCCCCCTTGCCTGAGATGCGCTGCCACCACCACCATGAGCTTGGTGAAAACCCTCGGGGCGGAGGTCAATCCGAACGGCAGGACCCGAAACTGAAAGTGCGAGTCGCCAACCGCGAACCTCAGGTACTTCTTGTGCTTGGGATGGATCGGCACATGGAAGTAAGCATCCTTGAGGTCGAGTGACACCAACCAGTCCTGAAGCTGAAGGGCCTGGAGGACTTGAGAGAGAGTAACCATCTTGAACTTGTCCTTCCTGAGGAGTTTGTTCAAACCGCCCAAGTCCATGATGGGTCTCAATCCCCTGTCTTTCTTGGAAATCAAAAAATAAGGGGAATACCATCCCTTGTCCTCTCCGCTACAGGCATCAGTTCTATGGCGCCTTTCTCCAGCAGGGCTTGAATTTCCTGCGCAAGGAGCGGATCCGGACACCGCAAAGAGAGGTTCCCCGGTGGATTGTCGTGAGGCCTGTGCCGAAAGGGAAGACAGTAGCCGTGGGTTATGATCTCCAGAACCCACACATCTGAAGTAATGGCTTGCCACTCTACAAGATGCTGCGCCAGCCTTCCCCCAACCGGCGAACCATGGGACATGGCCTCATGACTGAGTGGGAGCGGCTGCGGCGTTACTTGAGGGCAAAGAGGCAACTGCCCGAGCGGCCTTGGCACCACGGGTACCTTGTCGTCCACCTCTGGTACCCCTGCGTTGGCCTCTTTGACTGCCAGCTCCTCTCACTTTACTGATGGACGAGTAATAGCGAAAGGAACCACCCCTCCACTGCTGTCCCCTAGGACCAAAAGGCAGAGGTTGGCGAACTGCAGCGCCCAACGACTTCGCTGCAGCTTTCGAGGTCTGCAACCTCTCAAGGCTCTCGTCAGCCTTGCTGCCAAAAAGGTGCTCACTGTCAAAGGGCATGTTGAGGAGCCGGGACTGCACATCCGGAGCAAACCCCGACTTCCGCAACCACGCAAACCTGCCTATCACGGTGCTCGCCGCCATGGACCTACTGACGCATTCAGCTAAGTCCAAACCCGACTGAACGGACTCACACATGACATCCTTACCATCCTGGACCATAGCAAGGAAACCATCCCGTTCGTCCCCTCCGGGAATATGTTCAGCCGCTAACGCAACACAGTTCCACAGAGTGTGCGTGAAACGCGACAAGGCACAAATGGAGTTGGCCGCCCGAAGCGCCATACCACCAGAAGAAAACACTTTCTTCGCCCAGCCATCAAAACGTTTGTCGTCCCTATCAGGAGGGATGGTAGGGTAGGACGCCTGCTTCGCCGGGGCCGTGGCCGCCTGCACCACCAAACTCTCCGGAGTGGGGTGCCTGGTCAAGTAGCAGGGGTCGCCACTGGCTGGACGGTATTTTCGCGACAAGGATCTGCCCACCGCCGGGAGACTCTCCGGAGCAGTCCAAGCCGCCGCCACCCTTCTCTGTAAAGCCATATGGAACGGCAGAACCGGGTCAGTTGGGGGACCAACATCAAGGATGTCCGTCAGATCATCCTGCACAAACTCCCCTGGGGGAGCAGACCATCCCAAGTACTCAGAAACCCTAGCCATAAGGCGCCGGTACGAGGAATCAGCATGAGAGCCAGGCTCAGGCCTACAAAACTCCACCTCCGGAGAGGTGTCCAGTCCACTGGCATCATGCAGTGACTGTCTCAACTCGTCAAACTGACTATGGCCCGAGACAATTTCATCCGGAACCTGACTAGGAACCAGGCCATCAGAATCCTCATCCGCCTCTGAAATATAGTCCAGGTGGCGAAAAGAAGGCACCCTAGAGTGCTTGCTCTTAACCAGAGCCTTCCTAGGGGTCCACCCGTGCCACGGGGTACCCCCGACACGAAAGGCGTCGATGGCGTCGAGCGAATCGGCGCCAGCGTCGAGAGAACCGGCATCGGCGCCGAGAGGATCGGCGTCGACGTCGAGGAAATCGGCGTCGACGTCGAGGAAATCGGCGTCGACGTCGAGGAAATCGGCGTCGACGTCGAGGAAATCGGCGTCGACGTCGAGGAAATCGGCGTCGACGTCGAGGAAATCGGCGTCGAGGAAATCGGCGTCGACGTCGAGGAAATCGGCGTCGAGGAAATCGGCGTCGACGTCGAGGAAATCGGCGTCGACGTCAGATGCACCGCCTCCAGAATCGGCGGCGTCGACACAGCCCTCGAGGCCGGAGCCCCGAGTGTGTCCCTCGACGACCTGAGCGTCGACGGCATCGACGACCTGAGCGTCGACGGCATCGACGACTTCCTCGGAGCCAGAGCCTCGAGAAAGCCTGTCGACGCCCTCGACGCCACAGACATCGATGCCTTCTTCGAAGATCTCACAGGTGCACACGGTCTAGAACGCGTCGAGGACCGGGACCTGGAACGGGTACGTCGAGAACGAGTCCTCTTGTCCGAACGGGACCTCTCCCGTGACTCGTGCCGACCACTCCTGCGAGCGGTGTCTCTCGACCTCACATGACCGACCCCACTCGGGGGCGCGGACGGCTGAGTACCCTGCGACTCAAGAATCGCCAGCATCTTCTTCCCGAAGGAAGCCCATTCCTCCGGCGTCGCACGGCTGGAGGGGTAAGCGACGTGCCGGGCAGAGTCCTCCGAAGAGGACCTGGAAGACGACCGGTGTCGGCGCTTCCGAGAATGCCTCGAAGAGGCTGAGGAGTGGCGAGACCGACTCCTAGAAGGAGACCCACGAGACTTCCGACGATGACGCTGAGAGTCACCCCTCGAATCATCCGTCGAAAGCCCCGCAGACTTCGACTTCCGGGGCTTGGACACCCGACCTACCGACAACAACTTCTTACGTTCGCGTAAGGCTTTGGACGTGAGCGACTGGCAGTCGATACAATCATCCGTGTCGTGGGCCTCCCCGAGGCACCAGAGGCAGGCGTCGTGCGAGTCCGTCACCGACATCTTAGACCCACACTCCCCGCACTTCTTGAAACCCGGACGCGGGGTCGAAGACGAAGTAGAACACATCTTCTGAAGGATTTTCACAAAACGAACAGGTTCGAAGAACCGAGAAGAACAGAACTCCAAAGAGTCGAGGCGTTTAAACCGAGAAACACGAAGCAACACGTTCGCGGAAAAAACGGAACTGAGGCTACGGGCGTCGTGCGTCCTACTTATCACATCGGATGACGTCGGACGATGACGTCATCGACGCAGGACGCAGAAAAAAGTTTCCGAAGCAGCACAGCTGTGGTGATTACATGTCATAGATATGGAATACGTCGGAGGACCCAATCCTCTCGAATGAGTACTTATTCCTTAAGAGTGAACATCACCCAGCCCCTGGCCCCTGTAAAAACATATGCTCTTTGCCACACGATGCAGAATACATACAGAGAGCTTACTGTAGAAAGAAGCACACGAATGTTGAGCTTGTTCTGTGTTGAATACCAAATTCTTAAAGTATGTTATTTTTGCAAGTAGATTTAGTTTAAGATGTGAATTTAAATTGCAACAAATATTGTCTTCTGTACTCACAGCACGCTATGTATTACATGAACATCCTTCCATATATAAATATATCTTATTCTCAGCTAATGATATTGAATTGTGATGGGTAGGCAGTTCAGAATGAAGGAATCTCAAAAGTGGCAGCTGGTATTCTCCTGAGGGATCTGCGTTCAACACTTTGGACTGGCTTTGGCAGGGCAACATCCATTTTGCCAACATAGCTGAACTGTAAAATAATATTACAGAAGGGTACTTATGACATTTTCCTTTAGCAGGTGGGTATTATGCTGAAAGCCCCTCCTGGGCTTGTGCTAAACAGCACTTGTAAAGTGACATGTGGTACACGTGTCACTAACTAAATAAAAGGGACAAGCAGCTTCCTTCTCGCTAGTTGATCCACCAGTAGTGGCCTGGCCTATGGTCCTTTGGCTGCTGTGTGTGGGCCCTGATCACTCTGCACCTGTCGGAGCCCATAACAATACAACAACAGGCAACAACATGTGCGAGCCTGCGCTGCTGCCGGATGTCCTGGCATGCGCAGGAAGTATTCCCTGCAGGAGGGAACGAGAGCGGAGAATGTAGAGGCACGGCCCATGTGCCACTGCCGCATGACGAAGAGGCTCCTGTAGAGGTAGTGATGGGGCGAGTGGAAAATGATGCCGGGTGGAGGCGGTGCCCCGCCAACCCTGAGGAGGTGAAGAGCTTGCCTGGCTGTGCTGCCGGCATGGGCAAGCTCGCTCCTGCAGGAGCTGAGTCAAGAGCAGGTGGCCAGGATGGTGGCCACCACGAGGAGCGTGGTCTCCCCACAGCACCAACGCGATAAACGGAATGGAGAGAATGAACTCCTACCTAGGGGAGCCATGGTCAGTGCGGCCCTGGGGTAAGAGAGGGAGACGCTATGCGGCACGGCCCGTGTGCCGCAAGAGGGAAGTGGCGCGGCTCACACCGCTGCTGCAGTGCGAGAAGAAGAGCAGCCAGGGTGCTGCAGAGAGGACAAAGAGGCTGACGCCGTAAGAGTAAGTGGTGTCTGGCCCGCCCAATGGCCAGAAGAAGTGAGAGTAGTCACGCCTGGGGGAGCACCATCTTGGTGTGGCCCCCGCCGCATCATCCTTAAGAGTTCGACCTGGGGAGAGGAAGAGGGAGAGACTGGCCCATCGAGAGACTGGCCCATCGGTTGTTAGGGGAACAGCATGTGGCACCACATCTGCCACCATCACACTCCTGCCTGGGGGAGAGGAAGAGGGACATTGGCCACAAGGCCCTGCAGTCTCACCCCAGCAAGCCACACAGGGAAAGGACACGCTCGGCCGCGGCTCTTGCTTTGGGAGTGCTCGTTCGGCAGAGCCAGAGGAAGGACAAGGCCACCATTTTATGAACCACAGCTCTGTCCCAACCCACCTAAATGGACTTATTGACAATTTGTACATTGTGTGTGTCTGTGATTAACCATGTATATTGAACTGCTGTCCTGCGTACGCCGGTAGGCTTAAAGTGGACCCAGTGATGTGTCTCGGTCCCCGTGGTGTATGTGTAGTCTCATGACACTGTCGATTCTTGCGGCCACGCAGCCCCAGCATGCGTGAGAAGCCAGTCATGTTTCCCACCCTAATGGACAATGAGGTGACTTTCGTGCTATGAACCGGCCCGTCTAGTGGGTTAAACTGGATTTAGTCAAATGAATGTCATTGTCCACACCCTTATAACTGCCTAATGGACTGTGTGTAATGTAATGTTGGCCGCATATTGAAAACGAAATAAGAAAAAAGTTATGTCGGTGCTGCCAACGTGTAATGTTGCTGGTGTTGTTTTAACTTTATACCCTTAGCATGGGATGTTGTGCTGGAAGCCCCTCCGGGGTTCGTGCTAGACAGCACGTGTAAAGTGACACGCGTCACTAACTAAATAAAAGGGGCATGCGGCTTTCCGCTCGCCAGTTGATCTACCAGTAATGGCCTGACGTGTGGTCCTTTGTATGCTATGTGTGGGCCCTGATCACTCCGGCTCCGGAGCTTGTAACAATACAAATGTGGGTAGTAGTATGGAGTCTCCTTGAGGCATTTGATGTTCACATCTCCTCAAGAAAGCTTGAAATAAAATAATGGTATCGCACACACAGGCCCAAGTTGCTTGCTATTTACAGCTCGGTTGTACGTCGAGGGACAGCGATGAATACCTCCAATTAAAGTTAAAAACAGAAACAAGGGATTCTTCCATTTTCTTTCTGGCTGCAGTTGCCTTTAGTGTAGGGTTTCGATAAAAACGTGAAATGCAACGCTCTGTGCTGGGATGCACAGACCATTGTTATGGAGTGGAGGGCAGCTCTTGATGTTTTTACATGGACTATGTTGCGGCATCTCGCATACACACGCAGAGAGAGAGAGGCAAAGGCAGGCAGACACGCACATATCTGGGTCTGAAACAGATCAATGTAAACTGCTTCAGTCCCTCGAGGTACTCTATGAAGGAGGTGATATGGTGAAGTGATTTCAGGGTAAGAGTAGACAACCCGTGTGGACAGATCAGAAACAGCAAAGCGACATGCATGCCTCCTGTTTGTGTTCACACGTGAGCCCTCTATGAATTCCCAGCTCAAAGCCGCCCTTCTCTCTTCTGCCGCACGTGTTCATGTAGGTTCAATGATGAACCTATACATTTCAAAAGTACCTTTAAGGACAGTTTAAGTCACGAAAAAAAAGCACACAGGAGCCAGCGGCCTCTAGGCACCCTGCATTTGAGGTTGGGTCACATACATTAAACATGCAAATAGCACAGGCTTTGAAGCCTGTCGTTGGTATGCAATGTGATTTTGCAGTATACAAATCCTCCATTAACTAGGCACTATCATGTGTAGCCTGGCCCTCTCCCCGCCCCCAAATTAGGATGTTCCCTTTTCACATGGTGAACACTCTGTGTTGCTATGCAGCATTTTATGGCAGAGTTAGCACCTGGATGTTGAATCCTGCAAACCAAATGGGAGCTTGGCTCTGCATTCCAGGGGAAATGCCAAGACTGTGCACAGAGACACTGTGGGACCATCATTTCAATTGGCCCCGGAGAAGTTGACCTTTGTATAGCACCCACAACTCCCCTCGAGGAACTATGCTGGTCCGTGCTGCGCTCACACAATGTTACCTTCTTCTTGTCCTCGTTTCAAGCTCTGGATGCTGGCTCTGTCGCATTAGGAGTGTTCGTCCATCTCTGTGCCCTACCAGTTTGCGATATGACGAAGTAAGCTGAGACATTTCGGCTGGGGTAGCCATGTCGAGTACTAATCGCCTTTATAAAGAAAGTACTGCACGCAGCCAGTTGCCCAGTGATCAGAGGTGTATTCCACGTGCTCAGTGGAACCCTCTTCGCAGCAAGTGTGGCGGGATACTTTAACGAACTCACCCGGTTCTGCATGGGGGCCGATCACGGTCGCACTTCGTACACGTGTGGTTTGTTTGGTGCCCCCCTCCACAAATACACAGGTGCAAGCAACGGGCCAGTACAGCCCTGGCAGAATAATCATGCGATAGTCACCAAACAGCGGACCACCCAGACTGGCTCAGGCTGGGCTGGATCCGATGGATAATCATGATGGTTGGCCCCATTTAATGTATGTATCCTTCCCCCTAGCAAGAAAAGAGCTCCTATGCCCCCGAAGCCTAACGGGAAAGTCCCGGTGTCCTGGTGTGCCAATCCAAACCTGCCAATGAGGAGCAGATGGGAGCAGATGGCAGGGCAGGTGCTATCACTAGGCAAGATTAAGCGCTTGCATATAATGTGAAAATGTAAGAGTGGAAAATGCCGCTGAAGGCAATAACCACGCATTTATTCTTTGAAGACATATATTCATTATTCTCTCTCTCCCTCTCTTGAGTTGTCTCGACTACTTGAAGGTGGCACTCTCAGCACTGTCTGCAACAGCAGGCAGTGCAGCAGGCACAATGACATTTGGGTCGGTGTGGGCATGGCACTGTGCCATGCGCAGGTCTTAAGGCTGCAATTGCGCATTAGACCTGCACTTGCCCTCGTGAGGTTCAGACAAATGTTGTTGTTCTTTTGGACCATCCGTGGTCTGCCCTGCACTAGCTACAGCCTGCTGCTGTTGGTGGTGCCGCTGCTGAGAGAGACTCATTACACAAGCACAGGCAGGTGATGTGCCCTATTATTTTGTAATTGTTCTGCCTCTTGGTCATGGCAATAGCCAAACTGGGATAGAGTACAGTAAGAGCAAATTGAAGCCGGTGGAAGTTTGTGGATTGTAGGCTGAAAGTGCTCATTTCCAGCCTAATCAGTGCTGCTTGCATCCAGTAGGCATAATCCAAGTTCAAAACCCCAGAACGCATTTTAGTTTCATGAAATAAGGGTGCACCGCACAAGGCTAGGAACACAGTGCAGCGCCGTGGAGATGTTTGCCCCTGTACATTCAACCTCCCTCTGCTCCTTCCCCCACTTGCCTTCAATGACTGAGCAAACCTTTCCTCAATTTAGGCCCCTGTAAATGACTCTTCTCGCTGTCAGGCTCAACTTCCCTACAACACACCCAAATCAGGCTGTCAACGTGTACAGGTTTTATGTGTTTCTGGCATTTGCAGCTGGGGCTGCAACTGTCACTCAGCTGGTTTACAATTCTGCTGATGTTGAGTGCAGCTTCCCCGGTATTTTCTTCAATGAAAAGTCTGCAATGGAAATGCAGCCCCTAACAGTTACATGTTAATGTTGAAGGATATTTGTACCGTGCACTATCACCACTGGAGTGGTCCCCTGGTGCTCTGGCGGCTTTGAAAAGGGAGGGATAGGGTGTGAGTTAGTGGGAATAAGCTGGAAAAGTGCAAGAGAGCAGTGATGTGCTGTTGGCGGCCTCGGCCCAGAAGTCCGTTGACTGGGCTTGGGGTCTTCTATGGTCGGTATACGTTGTGTGCTTTTGTGCGGGTCTATGTGTGGTTTGTTTGTTGTTGCATTGTAGTGAAGTTTGTGCGGATTGTTGTGTTGTAGGTTGTGTTTGGTTAGAGTTTGAGAGGTGTATGCAGAGGGTGAAATTGTTAGTGGATTGGTTAATTAGCCTGGAAGCAAGGCGCTAAAACTTCCATATTCTCTTTTGGTGCGGTGCGTGAGCATCTCTGTTTCTCTGTCGAGATCTGGGGCTGTCCAACACTCACAATTCCTTTCCCACATGGCATCCACTCACATTCGTAACCAGGCCCAAGTTTTGGCACCGGTTGCTTGCATTACATACATTTGGAAATGCACTTGGATAGGTTTGCGGGACCCCGCGCTCACCCCCTAAGATCTTTTCTTTCACCTGTGCATATGATTGGCTTTAGCAGACCGTCATTACATGCTAGTCAGGAATTATGTTCATATTGATGGCTTTATCCAAGTCTTCTTACGTGTCCAGCATTGTGTAGCACTAGCTAACACAACATGTACTTTCAGAGATTTAAGCAGCCACCAGCAGCAGATGAGGATAGGTAGTTAAAAAAAACAAAAAAAAAAACACACTGCATTTTATATACCATTGCGCGTGATGGGGTGATGGGGTAAGCGTAAAAGAAAGAAAAATGTGTGTGCATGTGTTGTGAGTAACAAGGTGTGTGTGTGTGTTGTGAGTAACAAGGAGTGTAAGTGTGTGTGTGTGTGTGTGTGTGTGTGTGTGTGTTTGTGTACGCGCGTGCGTGCGCGCAAGAGAGAATGGGTGTGTGCACATGGAAGAGAGCATGCAATGTGAATGAGAGTGCACCGTAGTCAACTGTTCTGTCGTGAAGCTGACACAAAAAAAGGGCAGTTGCCTCAATACTGGTGTCAACTTACAAAACTTTACTGTTTGTTAGACTGTGAGCACAATGTTAAATGGTGGATCGCCAAATTGAAAGAATTTATGTTTGTCAAGAGCAGTGGGGCAGAACGCCCCTCCCCTGTTCCTGATCCGTGCAAGCATGTCTGCTAACACAAACCGCCTCTTCTTCAAAGCAGTCCCAAGTCTTTCGTCTATAGAGCACCTTTCAAAGTCATGTATTTTCTGGATAGATTTCTTACTCGAGCCAGTCTTGTGCACACTGCTTTAGAGTTGGTCAGTGCAGGACACCCGAGATAAGGATGGGACATTCACTGAAACCTATGCTTCTTCTATATTTGACATAGTGAAGCGGTTTAAAACACAGTAGGCCTTTCTTAGTCCAGTTTGATGGTCTCTTTAAATTCAAACTGGCTGAAGTCTGGGAGCTGCAGGGGGGAGTGCGTGTAATGTTGTGCCACTCTCGCAGCCAGGGATAAATATACGTCCCTCTAAAATTAATATCTCAGTCTTCATCCGATTGAGGACCCGGAGTGGGGGCGCCAATCTGACAGTTTACCTAGAATGGCAAAATCACTTTCACCGGCATGGATGGCACCAGAGGCATGGAGGATGATGCTGAAATTTTGTAGCCTGAAGAGGGATCTAACCTGCATTGAGGGGAGCAGTCTCTGACGTAAGTGCCGGAACCAAGCTAGCAGGTGTGGTTGAGGTGCTTCTGCCTAGAACAAGCGCAGTGGGCCATACACTGCTACCTGCATTGGGGCTTTGATGAAGAGGCCAAGTTTCTTAAGCTGGAATTCCTCTCACTATTGAGGAGTGGATGAACTAGTGTGCAAAAAGTACCAGAGTAGGTGGTGCTTTCTTCAGAGGCATCATCCCTGGAGCGCGAGTGAGGGATCCTCTTCAAGAAAGATGCAGAAGGAGATCTCTTTATGTGCTTCTTCTCTGAAGAGTGCTCTTCTTTCGGGATATCTTTTCGAAATGGGGCCTTAATCAAAGAAGGGTCCATTGCTTTGTGGCATGAGGGATTTGGAGTGTATGGATTGCCAGGATGCACAATCCTCCATATCATGTTTTTCTCCAAGCAGTAAAAACGTACCTTAAAGGGGTCCAACACCAACATTCACCTCCTGTAATACCTTTAGGGCTTGAAGCCTGAGGCCTTTGGGTTATTAGAAATAATGCAGTCAGAAAATAACAAAAGCTAGTGGTTGCCCGAAGCAGCATACAGAATGTGTGGAAAAAAGGAACCACGGTCATGGGGTGTGGCTGGTTTCATAGATACTGCCCCTGACGTCATGACCCGTCTCATGGGCACAATATATAAAGGAGAAAACTGGTTACCCCTCCCTTTCACACTAAGACGATTTTTGATTGCACCACATCCAACTGAATGCTTAACTAGCTACTGACAGGGTGGAATTTCACCTTGCATTAGCAGATGAAGCTGGACCAACTTAACATGCACTCGGGTGTGGGTGATCAACAACTCTCCAAATATAAACCTATGTTATAACAATTGGTGTTACTACGAAAGGTCATAGATAATGTTTCAATTGCTCATAAAAGAAGAAGGAATATTAACGAACATTGATCAATGTGAACTGTCAATAATTGATTATACAAATGAGTTGGTTAACTTTTGCAATGGAATGTTTTATTAATATATGCAATAATGTTCTCTCTCCTCTACTTTTGTTCTATGCTCCCTTTTTTTCCCTTTAATATTTTTTAAATATTTATTCTCTTTTCATAATGTCAATTTTGATTCTTTTTTGGCCGATTCATATAATGAATTGCAATATTTATGACTAATGATGTAATTTGCTCATAGTATTGTGTTTGTCAATTACTCCGCGTAGCACAATGTGATTGGAGTAGATTCTATTTCAATATTACTTGTGTTTCGGAGTTAATCCATAGTTTAGTATTCCTGTTTTCTTTTTCCTTCGAGATTCTATGCATTTCTTTTGTTGTTGTTGTTTTCCAGGTAAACATTCAATTTTATTTTGGTTTCTTGGAATGCAAATAGTTAAAACAAAGATGCCAATCGAGTGTTTGACTGGAAACAATATATAAGTCGAGAAGCACGGTTTGATTCCCGTGTATTTGCTTCACGGAGTGCTTAGTAACACACTTTCGGGGTATTGGACCAAAGTTGATACAAAACAACTACTATTTCTTGGGGTTCGGAGATCTAAATCTTATTGTAGGCTCCGTTCCTCGAATTTAGTACACAATCCCTCCTGGTATTTGTTAAGACTGGGGTCAAAATTGTGGCCTGGCTCGTGAATTTCACTAATCCGTATTTGCTCGGTCAGGACACACAAAAAGCCGACCGGTTTCAGTGGTGAACAAGTTATTGGAACCACTTTCTTCAGGGCTGGTGATGACCAACACTCATTAATGTGTGGCCCGATTCCTTCTGGTGAATGAGATGAATCTGAATTTGTCAATAGGAGGCCACCCTGTATGATGAGAGAGCAGGACAAGGGGTAGTGATGGGAAGACAAAGACAAGCTTCCGTTAGAACATGTATATACATCGTCCTATCACAGATTGAAAACCTTCACTGGTTCTAAGTGTTATCTTTTAAGAGAGGACTACTCCCATGTGGAATGGTCCACAAAAGGCACACGCATGGTTATTGCAGGCTATTTAGTCCACTGTTCTGCATTCCTTGGGAACCTTTAGAAAAAGCATAATGTCCATAAATTCCCGAGAAAGAAATTCCGGGAAAGGAAACATGCCCTTCGCATTTGTGACATCAATAAAAAAAAGATTAAAAGCTAGCTAGGTAATTAAAAGGGTCAACTCGGACAGTTCGACCTGGTAGAACACATTACACAAATGGGAGTGCCCAAAACATGAACATCCAGTGACATTCCTCTTGAGGTGCAGAAATGCTGCACATGGCGACTCTCTGGGGCCCACTGAAAAAGGGAGAAGATTGGAGATCCCATTCAGAAAAGTGTGGACAGTCAAACATGACTCAGGACTCTGTCAAGATTCTATTTCTCTAGGTACTATGCTTAGGCGCGAGATGAGTGGGGCAGCCTATTTAGATAACAGTCATAAAGGAACCCAATCAAAAATAATAAACAATAATATAATACAAAGTAATAAAAATGGAGTGCATGCCTATATAGAGGCGCAGGAACAGATCCGTTCACTACTGCACACTGAAAATAGTGGGTTGCTTGGTATGTGCATCAGAGAAGCAATGTATCGGAATACTGCATTTAACTGTGTGGTGGTGTTAGAGGGACTCTTCTCGTCGTGCTGCCAGGAAAAATATCTGTTCCGGTCTCAGCGTCACTCGGGAATTGCGTAGCTACGTATCTTAAGGTAAATTGTCATGTGACGGATGACGTGACGGCCATGGTGCCGTAATATTCAGAGACACTAAAAAGGGGGCAACAGAAGTAGCGCACTTACTGTAATGCAGCTATTTTCGAGACGGGGTCGCAAAGTCGGCCATGTTGGTAGGGTACTGAAAGCATGAGCTCCTTGGGAGGAGGGATTGAAAAAATTCAAAGAATTCAAAAGAAATAAAATTATTTCTTTTTTCGCGACTAGAACTCTATCCCTTGTCAATGTACGGACGTGTCTCGGACACAGGTGTGGGTAAATTGCGTCACTGTCATTGGTGTCATCTCGTGTGTACCCGATATACTGCCGCAGTATGGAAAGTCTGGCGCGCACTGAAGAGATAAAGTATTTACATCTTTCAATATTTGAATATTCAACTAATTAAGTAAGTAAATCATTTGACGGCCAAGTGAGGAACCTATTACCGTCTGGAGAAGTAATCTACAGCTGAGAATCATAGGCGAGAGAGGAACATATCTATAGTTGGGAGACAGGTGCAAGAATGTAAGAGGGTACTCGGTGATGGGTTGGAGAGTACCTGTCCATGCCTCGGGGATCACACCCGGTGTAGGGTGACCAGACGTCCCGGTTTTCCCGGGACAGTCCGGGGAAATCACCCTCCGTCCCGGGGTCCCGGTAGTTTTTACATTTTAGAAACCCCGTCCGGGGTTTGCACGGTTCAGTGGCTACGGCATTTAAAAATTGTAATTTTTTCTCACAACGCTTTCAGAATTTTGAAGTTGGAGCAGTGGGGCGAACCCCCAACCTATCAGGTACAAGGCACAACACTTACTGACTGTGCCACAGAGACTGATTTGAAAATGAGGGTACAGCAAGCCATGTTATATCCAGTAGAGCAAATGCCTGTTTTGAATTAACATGCCAATATTCATAGACAAAACTGCACAAATGAGATCATATACAGTTTACAGAAAGGAGAAGTGCTCGAAACATGATTGGGTGGTGGTTGTGTGGGCTTGTTGGGGGAGGGCCGGTAATTGGTGGGCTGTGATGGTGTAGTCCCTCTTTTATGTTGTTGGTCGTCCCGGTTTTTCGTTTTGGAAATCTGGTCACTCTAACCCGGTGTCAATTACTCTGGCATAGCTCTCAACTCACACGCTTTTGGCGGGTGTCACCCGCCTTGTAAAAGGCTGACTCACCCGCCAAGCCTCCTGCACGCCCATTCATTGCAATGGGCGTCTCACCCGCCTAAAACAAAATCGGGTGATTTCACCCGCCTTTGCAACAGAAATGGTTGAGAGCTATGCTCTGGCCATATGATATTGGCTATGGTCATGGTTTGACTATTGTAGAATGTTCCCACTACTGTAATTATTATGGATATATGGTTATATGTGTGTGATTCGCCATGGATATTGGTTGTAAATGTAATAATCACTAGTCTTGAGAACGACCAGAGGTTGAAACACGTGTCGGCTAGGCTGAGAAAAAGCGCAGAGAATCAATGGTCGAACGCAAAGAATACATTTGCATTATTTAAATTATGCACTGAATTTCATCAATTCATAGATTTTAATGAACAGCAACGTTATACCATTTCTTTGACACGCGCATAACTCTAGGTAGCAACGGTAATAAACACACAAACAGGAATGGATTCTCAAAACAATTTTAGATTTAGCAATGCAAATTATTGCAGTTTAAAGTGGGAAAGAAAAGCAGATCCACATTTTTTTTACAACCCTTAAAAATAGAAGGCAGTCCATCAAAAGGCAGACCCGATCCCCTGATCAAATGTTCATTGAAAGGTACAGGTATCTGTTTCCAATAACACAGGAGAACATAAAAGTCATAAGAAACGTTCTCATTTAAGAGAACGTGGTATCCCTATGTGCAGGTTCCACCACCAATGCCGTGGAGCAGGGTTGTTGTAGATAAGGACTTTACACTCCATGGAGAAGACAGCGAGCGAAGAGGCGAACAAAGCTGCATTCACACAAGCCCCAAGTGACCCCAACAGGAAGACAACAGACTACTGGTAAGTCAGAAAATGTGGGGGAGACTAATCACGCTGATGGTTGCAATGAAGTAAGCACAAGGGTCGCAGGTTCAGAAGTGAGTTTGGATTCTGGGATTGGTTCTGGCTGTCATCGTTTTCAGTCTCCACTTGTGGACTGGATCCTAATGAACAGACTCTGCCTGGAGTCCCACCATGGTGAAGAAGGTCAGAAGAGGTAGCAGCCAGTGAAAAGTCTCAGAATAACCCAGCAAGGGTATGCACGCCACAGTAAAAGACAAGGGGGTGAGGGACCAGAAGGCTAGAGGCGCCTGGTGGCCAATTGCAGCTATGCAGCGACAAGTCAAGTTGTCCCATGAGGATGTAGCCAGTGAGGGAGTTGTAATGAAGGCATTTTCAGTGTACAGACAAAGGAAGAGCACCTCCCTCAGGATGTGCAGCACTTCCAGAATGGAGTAGTTCAGAGGGTCCGATGAGCTTCGGGACGGCACTAAAGGAGGAGTATTAGGGTTAAACAGTTGTGCCTGTTAGGCGGAATTGCATGCAGTACCCTCTGGGACCACCACATACAATTAGGACTGCAGGTGTAAGCAAAAACCAACCTTTGGTATAAGTCCGTAGTACACAGTTTGTGGTAGCGAGCAGAGCAGCCAGGCTTTCTCAAGAGGGAATGTGAGCAGTACAAGAGGTTACACAGTGGCCTTACAATCACAGTGGTTCAGGTAGACACTTGCACTCAAGGTTTCTTGGTAAAACACTTATTATTATACACAAGCACACTTCAATGTCAAACCAATAAGTTTCTGAACAAATTAGGCTCCCCTGAAATAGGAGCAAAATGGCATTTCAGTTGCTTTAAATGGGAGTAAAAAGGCACAAGTTAGCAGAATAGATCACAAATACTTTCTTAGGCAGTGCAAATAGTTTTAGTTAACTAGAGGACTCGATCCAGTTCAATAGGCCTAGGCCAAAGTCAATGGACTAGTGTCTTGGATAAGAAAGAGCAGTTCTTGAAGTAAACAGTACAGTCTTTGCCAAAGTTCTCAAAAGTAGTTTGTACGAAAAAGAATCACATGTTGGGTCACAAGCTGATTAGGCCTGCAAGATGGGAAAGTTCCACGAACTTTCACAGCGAGAGAGGCGTTGTCTCAATTGGGTTGGCACACTACCTTAATATGAAGCAAAAGATGCAGCTGAAAACGTTGGTTCCTGGCAGTTCCTGCAGATCTCACTGTTCCTGAACCTCAGTCGTGGGGACAAGAGGGAGGACGTCGGGGGACTCCTGCACTGCACAGAATTATCGATAACGGTGACAAAATGGAGTCACTTCAGTTCGAGTAGCTGTAATTCAAGCACATAAGCTGGTGTCCTTCCCCCTGGTTAATCCTAACCAGCTCCGAGAATGGTGGCTTTTGAGTTGATTGATCCCACCAACTCAAAGAAAGAAGTCGTCCTTGAAGGGGCTTTTCTGTCGAGATGAACTTGGCAATTCGGACCTGCAGCAGGGCTTCACCGGGCAAACCAACGGTCCAGGAGTTGCCCTCTTCCAGCTCGTCTTCGGTTCTTTTGTTCAAGTGGTCGACTCTGCTTCCCAGTCCAGGAGACTCAACTTTTAAACAGTTTTCTCCCATTCATTCCAGCCTAGCTGCCACTCACCCAGCAGGGTGGCTGTCCTTGCCCGACAGTCAGCCAGCCAATCACGCCAGAGTGCATTTGGGTTTCCTAGGAGACTAAGCACAGGGAGTTTCGGGCACTTGAAGCGGTCTTCAGTCCTGAAGCCCGCCAAAGGCGATGAAACAAAGAGACCAAACCTGGTTTGGCGCGCAGAGACAAACACTAGAAGGACCTTTCCAAAAAGAAGTGACGAAAAAAGAAGACCGGGACCTGTTTAAACAAAGGGGCTTAAGGTGCCATCTTGAAAAACAGTAGTTTATCCCAGAGAAGGTATTTAAACCTTTGGGAAGTCTAAAAAGATATCCCTGTGTCACTGCACTGAGAGTGCTGTGTAACACACATGAAAAGATGCCTATGGAGTGATCTTAAAACTCCATAATCAAAGAACACAAGAGTAAAACGCACATCAAAATACATGAAAGAGTGGGAAAAAAGGCTCACACTCTTTCCAGGTGAAAAAATCAAGTCCTCAAACGCCAGCAAAGTTCCAGGTGATTCACTCCCTTAACAGGTGGGCACTGTTAGGGAGAATTCTCAAAAATGTGCTAATTCCCTCCACCTTAGAGACCCCAAGCAACTTTGCTGGATTTAGAGGACTTGATTTTTTTTTAACCTGGAGAGAGTGAGACCCTTTTCCTATTCTCTGATATATTTTAATGTGATTTTATAAACGCTTTCTTTTTGGTTATGGAGTCTAACCAACTCCATAGGCATCATCTTTTACAATTGTCTCACAAAGCACCTTCAGTGCAGTGACACAGGGAAGTCTTTCAGATTTCCCAAGGTTTAAATACCTTCTCTGGGATAAACTACTGTTTCCCAGAACAGTGGATTGAAATTGATTTCACTTAGTCCTGTAAAGTTCTAGACCCAGCACACCCCATCTTACAATAGTGTGCTGGAGAGGTTACTTACTATCCCCTGTGTCTAGTTACTCATGTAACATTCATATGTTACCCTTTCCTCTCAGATTGGCTGGTGGCAGTGGTTTTGCAATGAACTACCATGATTTACTCTGACCGCGAACTGTTTGCAGCTCCGGTAACGTTCAATTGCTTCAGGAGTGAAACCCGCCTCTGGCTCCAGAGTGGGCAGGTAGTGAGGGAGGTGCCCGAAACTCCCTGTGCTTAGTCTCGGAGACCCAAATGCACTCTGTGGTGATTGGCTGGCTGACTGTCCGGCAAAGACAGCAACCCTGCTGGTTGAGTGACAGCTGGGCTGGAATGAATGGGAGAGAACTGAATAAAAGGCAAGTCTCTTGGCTTGGAAGGCAGAGTCGACCACTGGACGAAGGAACCGAAGAAGAGCTTGAAGAGGAAGTCTGCTCCAACTCCTGGAGCATTGGTTTGCCTGGTGAAGCCCTGGTGCAGGTCCGAATCACCAGGTTTGCATCGCCAGAGAAGCCCTGCAAGGACGACTTCTCCCTTTGAGTTGGTGGGACCAATCAACTCTCAAGTAAGCCACCTGGACACCCATCTCGGAGCTGGTTGAATTTTCTCAGAGTTGCTGCAGGAAACCGTAGAGCCAGGGAGAGGGAAACCAGATTGTGTGCGTTGCTTGTAAACTGGCCTAAAGCTTTTGGAAGATCCTCCGGACTCCCACGAAGGAGGACTGACCAAGCCTGACCCCCCTCAGTTGAGTGCGGGACCTCAGATGTGAGGAAAGTCCACCTTGACAGCCAGGAACCACGCTTATTGCTATTTGCTGTACCGCAAGGCGCTGAAACACGAAACAGCCACTGAAAGTAAAGTTTGCCGGTTGCCAGCTTTGACGGTGCCAATACAGTGCAGGAGTCTCCCAAAGTCCTCCCTCTTGTCTCCACGACTGAGGCCCAGGAACAGTGAGATCTGCAGAGCTGTACAGGAACAGAAGTCTTCAGCTGCATCCTTTTCTTCTTTACTAAGGTACGGTAAAACTAGCCTAAGAGAACTTACCTCTGACTGTGGAAGTGCTTGAAACCTCTGTAACTCACAAGTCTAATCAGCTTGTGGCCCTACATTCAGTTCTTCTTTTGATCAAAGACTCCTAAGAACTTGTGCAAAGACTTTTCCATGTACTTACCTGAAGTGCTGCATCCTATACAAAGACTTTTGCCTATTGACTTTGGCTTAGCCTATTGAATTGAATGACTCTTCTAAGTGCTATCTGAAAGTATTTGCCCTGCTTAAGAATATTTGTATTTCATGTGTTCTAATAACCTTTACCTTTAACAAACTATTGAGAGTATTCTGTACGCCAACAGTAAGGTATTAATGTCCCCAGCACCCTTGTTACTGAAGTCACCTGTGGGTGTAGGTTGTGTCTGTGGGCCATCCCAAAAGGGCCTTGTCTGATCCAGAAACTCAGAGTGTACAGTATTAGCGTATATTTGTGTGTTACTATTCTATTGCTCCCTTCTGAAGAAGGCTTTATAACTGACTGATAAATAAATTGTTTATGCAAGAAATCGTGAGTGTAAGATTTTATTTGAATACTTGTAACTGTGAATCTTTGTGTAACACCACTACAGCTCACATTTCCCATCTTGAGATAAGCCTGGCTGCTCAACACGCTACCAAAACTGCGTAGTACAAGCTTATACCAAAGGTTGGGTTGCCTATACCTGTAGTCATAGTTGTTTGTAGTGTTCCCAAAGAGTACTGCACTCAAACTTTGCCTAACACAAGGGCCTGTACTAATACACCTATTGCAAATCCTTACCTCTAAATACAAATAGTGTGGGAAACAATGTTATGCAAAAGAAAAGTGCTCAGGAAATCATATGTCAGGATATTCAAGCCGTTGGCTTCCCTTCCCCACGTTATCAGCACGGAATAAGTCAGCACACTCGAGTTTAGCAGAGTCTCGGGCTTCTCTAACGACGAGCGTGCAGTTCAAGACTCCAACATCATGGCCTTCTGTGCCAAAGTCTCTTTGCGGTTCAACGTCTCTTCTTTCAGAGGGTCTGATGCAACAAACAAATAATAACATTTCTTTCAGGATTCTCCTATGTACACTTCTCTCAGGTGATTTACTCTTCACCTCGTATCCCCCGCCGCCAGGCTCAGATCTAATTTAACACCAAGTTCGTATTTAACATACACAATTTTTGTAGGATTTCCATGTATCCAGTTTCTCAGGTGATTAACGGTTCATCCCGGATCGCCGTCTGCCGGGCTGAGATCCGTTCTAACACAAAAAAATCAATCAGCCTCCCTCTGCGAAGCTCGGACCAATTTATCTATTGTAACACAAACTTGGTTTAACACAAAGCTTTCAATTGATCTCCCTCTGCCGGGCTCAGACGAACTTTATCTACTTTGCCATCAACTTTCTTTACTGTATCAATATCAAAGACATTCGATAGTGCACAGGATTTTGCTTGACTCGTTGCAGGACCACTTCGATTCACTATCCTTTGCCACTCTTTCACATTTGTCAACTCACAGCTGGACACCTTACAGAGACCTTCAATTAAGCATGCACGCGGTGCGGAACACTGTCAAATTTATCGTATATTTTGGTTTCAAAGTTCGATTACTCATCTGCAGTTCAACTTCACTTGTGTTGGTTATCACACGTTTTTCATCCAATGTTCGTTCCAACAATTGCCATACAATGTTGCTGCTTGCTTGGCTTCAACACAGACCGGTCTTGTATCGGTCTCCCCAAACTCACCGGCTATGTTAATTTCACTGATGCTGCTTTGTTATTGGAGCCAAGGACAGTACCACGGCAGCTGATGATTCTCCTTGTGTTGATAATTGACACAGGAGAGCCCTGTGTACCTCCAACACACAATACAGAATTCTTCAGCTGGGTTTCCTGGTCTTACACTTTCTATTCTCGAGGCTTCATGAAAGTAATGGTGTCTTGTCGAAAAGATCAAGGGAACTTCCCTCCTTGTGATCCCCTTCGGGTTTGCCGTCTTTCTCCTTGTGTTAAACTGCCATCTTGGAACTGTTTCCTCGCTCAGAGTGTGCTCTCGTGCTCAAACTTATGGAAGTCAGTTGTGCGTGAAGATCTGTAATTGCCTTACCATTGTATTGAGAGACGTCAGGTATACGGCTCGGGTGTTCGTCCGTTTTCTCTCATAGCAGGCTGTCTGTGAGAAAGTGGAGTGTTGTTAAAGGGGGGGGGACTGAGTTCCAAAGTATCCTACCTGGTAAAGGTATTACAGGGAAGGGGATACTGTGTCTCACCATCCAGTGTCCCTCTCCCCGAAGACACCTCACCCAGGTGATCCTCCTGCAATGGTCCACCGCCAGGAACTGGATCCAAAAGCGATGGTCATGTCCTTGCCACCTAGATTACTGATCTCTGGGGACTAGTGGGCGAGACATCTTCCGGTTTCTCACTACCACTCCTCTCCTCTACCACTAACACTCATCTCCTCCAATATCACTACTACTCTCCTCCTCCTAGTATCCTCCCCCCCTTCCCCTAGACAAACCCTTTTTTCACCCAATACCACTTGATTCACATTCACTCCTCACACTAGCCCGTTCTACTCAATTGTAAGTGCTTTGAAACACATTGTGTATAGGCGCTATATAAATAAATCATATCCACACACACACACACTCAAGCCGTAGAACCCCTTTCACGTCAACCAATAACTCTCTAACCTGCTGCGAAAATCTCCTCCACCAACTGCTACTCCTTCCTTCCTCCTCTCTTGGTCTTTCACCCCCAACTCCACTTACTTACCCTCCCCTTTGCGTGGATAGGCCAACTATCCCTATCCAATCTATGCTCACATTTTCCCTGGGCATGGATGTGCAGGGGAAAACGGGTCTAAGTCCTGTCCAATGCCTTCCGGTGGGCTTGTTGTCTGACATGTATAATGGCGTGGAGGAATCAGTTTTCGTGCAGGGATGCTGGATATAAGGCCCTTAAGAGGGGCCAGTATGGCTCCCTGGTGGCTCAAAAGGCATGGGAGAAGTGGTGGGGTTGGCATGGTCCTTTGCAGCAGCCCTGTAAAGAATCTCCAGCTGACGTGTACCTGTGCAGCCTCTCCCCCTCTCTACACATCAGTGTTCTTGGCTGGGTTATGTATGGATTCTGTCTCTACTATGCCTCTCAGCGGCCTGTGCTTTCTGTGCAGCATCACCCCTTCCAAAGATGTCCCACTCGCAAATCCTCTCCCAGTGGGGGTATTTCATTTCTCCTCGTAGGTCTGCAAACACAATAGAAAAAACGGGCAAGCCTCTGTGCTACGCAGCAAGTAAGGGTTTTGAGATCTGTAAGCAAGCATGCAGGCACATGATCTGGGGGATAGGGATGGCATCACCCTCTATTTCCACCTTCCCTTCCTGGGTCATGACAGGTTCCGGTCTACCTTGGAAAGAGTTTCCCGCTGCCCCACAGTTTGACAAGGCTAGGCTACTGGAATTCACACTGAAAAGACACAATGCACATGACTGCACTTTGTTGATAATATGGCTATACCCGAATAACTGTATGGACACTGTGCAGGCACTATCAACCTTACATACATACCAGTTGTTTCATCACCACTTGCAGTGTGACGAAACACAAACTGCAGCAAGCCCCATTTAATTTCTTACATTGTAGAGCAGGACATGAATACTGCAGCTTTAAAATGCATACCTCATAACATGTAAGACAGCATGGAAAAAGGCACAAACAATCCTTAGTGAGCAATGGGTGAAAAGATATCGAGACAGTGCCTGATATCTTAGATACAAAAACAGCATTCTGGACAGGCTGGCCAGCACTCGCTTGTAGTTACGTTCTATGTCTTGGCAAAATTGATACATGCTGCTAATGAAGTGCATTCCAATAGGATAGGTACAGCTTTCTTGTATGGAAAAGGAAATCCTTACCAATTCTAATTTCATAATGTGCACACAGTCTCTGAGGATATGCGTAGGTGCTCCCAATAGCTTTGTAAAAGCTATTAGCGTGTTGGCTTTAAATGGTGGACCAGCAACCTGAAAAATAGTAATATGCAAAGATCAATTTACAAATTATTTTCCCGGTGTAATTAAAAGCTCACTATGTAATTACATACCCTTGTTTCAAAGAATTTCTCTAAAACTTGCAGCTCTTCAGGCTTCCACTGCCCTGCGTTTTCAGGTGTTACTTTTAGCTGTAGCGTCTGATTAGTGTTAGGGTTAAGAGCCACCCTGCACTTCAGCACATCAGTCTTGAACATAATAACACCTGGTTCATTGGAATTTATAAGTTGCAACTGGAAAAAGATAGTTTCATAATCACTGATCATTTATTGAGTATTAAAGTCGCGTATAGCATCTGAACCAAAGTGCATTAGCAATGGAAACATGATTTAACTTCTAGATATTGTACAACATGGCATGACACATTTATTTATTTATTTGAATGTATAAAGCGCTCAACGGCCCTGGGGCATGGTGGCGCTGTTACAGAATACTTGCTTAGGTGAACAACAGTTTGCATACAATGGTGAGGCAATCATATCATACAACAGTTAGGCAATCATATCATATTGTGATACAGTAGTAAGGCAGTCATATCATGCAATAGTGCATGTAGGCGGAGTAGTGGTCAGGCAGTTACAGGTGGGCAAGGTGGCGGGCTAGTGAAAGAGTTGTGTTTTAAGTGCCTTGAGGAATACTGTGATGGACGTCTCCTTCCTGAGTGCGGGGGGAAGTGCAGTCCAGTTCTTCGGTGCTAGGACAGCAAAGCTAGAGCCTCCTGCTTTGGATCTTTTAAAGGATGGGATTTCGAGCTGATTGCACTGCTGAGCCCTCTTAGGAAGGTTAGAGGTGGCACAGTGAATGGTTTCTGATGGGTAGGGAGGTGCTGTTTGATAGGCAGGAGTGTGTGATTGAGAGGACTTTAAAGAGAATGTGCTCTTTAACTGGGAGCCAGTAGGCGTCCCGTCTTGCCTGGGAGATATGCTCTCTCTTGGGGATGCTGAGGGCCACTCCGAGGGTGTTGTTTTGCATGGTTTGGAGTTTCTTCATGTTTTTGGAAGATGTGCCTAGGAACAGGACATTGCAGTAATCAAGCCTGGTTCCAACCGTATCTCTGGCTTGGACAGGCAATTTTTGGATGACAGGTAAGGTTTGACAGAGATTATGATTTTTGTTGTTAGTGCGGCCGATGAGGCGATGGTGCTAACTTGTCATGACAGAGAGCATGGAGTGTATGTATATTTCTAGAGTTTTGGCTGCCGCCACGGCGGTGATAGTCATATTGTTGATGTTGAATGATGTGTATTTACTATCCAGTTTGTCGAGCATTTGTTTAGGACCTACTTGTAATATTTCGGTCTTGTGTCCGGTTAGGCACAGACCATTGGCTGCCATCCATACACCTAGTCAGAGAATACTCTCATGTGTGTCTTCAAGGAAGGAGGTGATCCAGGACGTGGCTTGTTGGGAGAAATGGGCCACATCCTTGAGGTGTCTACAGAGAATCTTGTGATCTACAAGATCGAAGGCTGAAGATAGATCTAGGGCAGGAGAAAAGCTGGTTTCCCTTTATACATGGTTTGCTTTATCTGAATTTTCAGATAAAGTAGGGCAGTCTCTGTACCGTGGCGTGGCCGGAAACCCGATTGCCTCTTACCCAGGATGTTGTTGTCTTCAAGAAAGTGTTGAATCTGGAGGTATGCCGCCTTGTCTAATATCTCGTGCAAAAACTGAACCGTGGTTACGGGTCTATAGTTATTCAGTAGGTCAGGATTAAGGGATTTATTTATTTATTAGCAGCGGGCGAACCCACGATTCTTTGAGGGATGGGGGGACGATTCCCGAGGAGAGTGAGGCATTGACGAAGGCTGTGAGAAGCAGGGCTAATGGTTCTGCGCAGTCTAAATCAGTCCAAGAGTTCAAATGAGGAAGGAATAGTTACTTACTTGTAATCCAGTTCTTCATCCTCTGTATCTTCATTGAAGACACAGAGGATATTGAATCCCGGAACACTAACACTGGAGAGAAAACTCATTATAATGGGAAATTAAATAACCAATATATAAGACAATTAATGCAGATCTGGTACGAAAACCTTTTGTAGACAATTAACACTGCATAAAAGAAAAGCAGCCCATTAAAACTGATTTTCCCAGCACCTTTGCATAGAGCTATGCAAATTTAACTAAGAATGTAAACAAAACCTGCCCCTTTAAGTTCTCAGAGTGCAAATCGGCCATCAAACAATGCACTAGTAGTTGAACTACATTCTTTTTAAGATAGTACAGGGAGATTGACAATGCTATAGATGTTATTTTTTCCATTCACTCAGCCTTAAACCAACCATTTCTGGAGCACGGGTGTGGGATGGTGTTAGGCACGAATTGATGTAGGAACCCTGTGGGAGACTACACAACCCTTGTCCTCTTGGTATTAGGTAACCTGCCTATTGGTATAGGTCTGTGCTACACAAGTTGGTAGTGTGACTGAACAGCCAGACTTCCCAAGAGGGGTAAATGTGAGCTGTAGAGTTGTAGCAATGAAATCCACCAATACAAGTATCCAAATAACACTTAGTTTTTTAGTTAAAATAATTAACAGTTATTTTTAAATAAGTATTCTTTAAAAAATGCAATGTGCTACAATAAAAATACACTTCAAAATACTTTTCCAGAATCAATTCAAAGAAAGTAGATACTCTTTAGAGATGCTTCATACACACTTCCTACACTGTGAGGTGACTTCACTAACTAGGACGTAGTGGCATTTATAGATCACCTGTATACTTTGGTAGATTATGAGGTTAGCAGAAAGGAAAGGTTAAAGGAAGGAAAAAGGTTAAACAGGTTCTCAGAGCATGTGAGCACTTTAAATCTTCCAATGAAGTCTAGATAAAAACATTTCCCAGCAATAATTAGTTAAAACCAATGTATCACCTATGAGGGACAGTAAATATCAAAGTCAAGTGGACTAGAAGAGTCTGCAGGGAGCCAGGACAGCCAAAGTCAATTGGAGCAAAGTATATGGAGCTGAGGCACTTCTTAGATAGTAAAAGACTTGCACACAGTTAGAGAGTTTGTTGAAGAAAAATCACTGTAGGGTCACAAGCTCTTACGCTTGTGAAAGTTAGAGCGGAGATCAGCTCTAGAAAAGCAGCTACTCAAAGACTCAACTGAGACAAGCAAGCTATAGACATGAGGCAAGTACCCCAAAGTCAGAACAGTACCTTTGGTTAGAAGAGGGTCCAGCTGGCTGGTGTCTGGTTGCAGCGATGCAGATACTGTGTTCCTGGGCCTCAGTCGTTGGGACAAGAGGGACGACGCCTGGGGACTCCTGCAGCAGCAATTCGATGGTCGGCGGCAGCTACAGGCTCTTTTCAGATCAGCGGCACTTTGCTGTTTCAGCGCTCGGTAAACAGCACCACCATAGATCTTGGACACCGGTTGGGCACCTCTCACTCCTTGAGTCCTGTTCTCTGGGGAGGGGACTTGAGCTTGGGTCGTCATGCTTCGAGGGGGTCCTCAGGAGACTCCTGGAGCTTTTGGTCAGCTTACAGACGTTGCACTAGACTAGACTACTGATTTCTCGACCCTTGGCACTCAGTTCCTGTAGCAGCAAAGAAGTACAGTCAGTCGGGGGAAGGTCTTCCAGCAAAGTTCATCTTGGGCTTTGTTGGTCCCACTAACCCAAGGGAAGAAGTTTTCCTCTCCAGAGCTTTTCTTGTTGATTAGAAGAACAAGTTACTTTCTTACCTGGTAACGTTCTTTCGATGGGATGGTCCGACGACGTATTCCATATCTATGACAGGTAATGTCCACAGCTGTGCTGCTTCGGAAAATCTTTGGTGTCTGCGTCCTGCGTCGATGCGCCGTCCCCAAGGACCTCCTCCAACGGCCGACGTCACCCGATGTGATAAGTAGGACGCACAACGCCCATAGCCTCAGTTATAGTTTTTTCCCAGAACATGTGCCACCAGTTTTCTGCCAGAAAGACACACAAGGCCTTGCGGAAAGCAAGCTGCAATCGCAAAAGAAATTTTGCAGCGGGGAAGGCAGGGAGTGAGCGATATGGAATACGTCGTCGTACCATCCCATCGAAAGAACGTTACCAGGTAAGAAAGTAACTTTAATTCGAGGGGATTGGGTCCTCCGACGTATTCCATATCTATGACAGACTCCCAAAGCAGTACCAAGCAAGGAGGTGGGAAAGAATTTAGAATACAAATTTAGCATGCCCAATCAAATTGCGGAATAGAGAACTGCCTTGCCAAAGGCCAGATCTTGCCCTCTGATGGAATCAAGGGAATAGTGACGTACAAAAGTATGTACTGAAGCCCAGGTGGCTGCATCACAGATTTGACGAATAGGAACTCCCCTCTGCAGGGCAGTAGACGCAGCCACTCCTCTGGTAGAATGGGCCCGCAAGCCATCCGGAGGGTTCTTACCCGCCAAGCGGTAACACTCGGAGATAGCTAAAATAATCCAACAAGACAAAGTCTGTTTCGTCACAGCTTGTCCCAAAGCTTTTCAGCGTAACCAATGAAAAGTTGATCGTCCACTCTGACCCGAGACATGCGCGAAATATAAAAGCTCAATGCTCTCCGAGGATTAAGCCTATGGAGCCTCTCCTCTTCCTTACCAGGATGTGGAGGAGGATAGAACGTCGGAAGAACAACCTTCTGGCCCAAATGAAAATCCGAAACCACCTTCGGAAGAAAAGAAGGACGAACTCTAAGGACAACCCTGTCCTTATGAAAAACAGTGAAGGGTGGCTTAACTGAAAGTGCCTGTAACTCACTCACTCTGCGAGCGGAAGTAACCGCAACCAAAAACACAGTTTTCAGAGTCAACAGCCTCAAAGGGCAAGAATGTAAAGGCTCAAACAGAGCACCCATAAGAAACTTAAGAACAAGGTTCAAATCCAAACCTGGCACCAAAAAAGGTGACGGAGGGAACACATTAGTGAGCCCTTTCAAAAACTGCGAAATTAAAGGAATCTTAAAATAGGAACACTCTTCAGACGAGCGCTTAAATATGGACAGCGCCGCCAGGTAACCTTTAATGGTCCCCACTTGCAACCCCCTGTGGGCCAAAGAAAGCAAAAAAGACAAAACCATGGGAATGTCGCATTCAAAAGGATCCACATTCTGAAAACTCTGCACCAGTCGCAGAACTTTCTCCAACGGTACAGAGACTTTGTTGCCGGCCGCCTGGCCGAGAGCAACACCTCCATCACGTCTTCATGGAGGTCCCAATCCTTATTCCTCAACCTTTCGGAAGCCAAGCGTGAAGATTGAGGGTTCTGACCTCTGGATGGAGAACCTGACTCCCCTCCCGTGAGAGCAGATCGTCTCAGTAGGGAAGACGACGTGGAGGGCAGATGGACAAGTCTAGAAGGTCCGGGTACCACGTCCTCTGGGCCCACGCCGGAGCAATGAGGATCATCCGGGAACCGAACCTCCGTAACCTCTGCAGCACTTGCGGGATGACGGGGACTGGAGGAAACGCGTACAGCAGTGGGAATGACCACTCCACCACAAACGCGTCTCCTAAGGCTCCTTTTGGAGGAAATTCCTGCGAGCAAAACCTCTCGCACTTCCGGTTGACACAGGAGGCAAAGAGATCCACTTGAGGGGTCCCCCAAAGGGCGAAGATCTCCAGGAGAATCTCTTGAGCCAGCTCCCACTCGTGAGAGATTGTGCTCTGCCTGCTCAGAGCGTCCGCCGTCTCGTTGTCGTCTCTGGCCAGATGAACCGCCGAGATCGAAACTTCCTGCTGGATGGGCCAGAACTCGAGCTGCATCGCCTCCCTTGCTCAGCGGAAGTGACCCTGCCCCCCCCCCTTTTTGTTGAGGTAGTGCATGGCCACCGTGTTGTCCGTTAGAATCAGGACACTCTTCCCGCAAACAGTCGGCAGAAAAGCCTTCAGGGCTAGCCTGACGGCCCTCAGCTCCAACAGATTGATATGGAGTCTGGACTCCAATGGAGACAAACGACCGCTGACTGTCAACTCGTTGGCATGAGCTCCCCATCCCGTGAGGGATGCGTCCGTCACAATCGTCACCTCCGGCCAGGGCAGCCAAAATGGGGCACCCTTCATCAGAATGCCCTCGACGGCCCACCACAGAAGGTCCCGGGCTACCGAGGGTGGCAACTGAACAGGTCCCAACAGCCTGCCGGAGGACTGAGACCACTGGAGCTTGAGTGCCCACTGCAAAGATCTCATCCGCAGACGAGCTGGGAAATTCTGGGCAAACTGAAACTTGTGCAACATCTGCTGAATGTGAAGAGCCCTCACCTGAGGAGGAAAACACTGCCCCAGGGACGTGTCGAGCACTGCTCCGATGTACTGGAGCCGCTGCGTTGGTGTCAAATGGGACTTCTTTAAATTGAGGGAGAAGCCCAGCCTCTGAAGGGAGTGGCAGGTGACGGACAGATGATCCAGGACTTCCTCGGGAGAGCTCCCGCTGATCAACCAATCGTCCAGGTAGGGGTAGACGTGAATCCCCCCTTTCCTGAGATGCGCTGCCACCACCACCATGAGGTTGGTGAAAACCCTCGAGGCGGAGGTCAATCCGAACGGCAGGACCAGAAACGGAAAGTGCGAGTCGCCAACCGCGAACCTCAGGTACTTTTTGTGCTTGGGATGGATCGGCACATGGAAGTAAGCATCCTTGAGGTTGAGAGACACCAACCAGTCCTGAAGTTGAAGGGCCTGGAGGACTTGAGAAAGAGTCACTATCTTGAACTTGTCCTTCCTGAGGAGTTTGTTCAAACCGCGCAAGTCCATGATGTGTGTCTCAATCCCCCGTCTTTCTTCGAAATCAAAAAATAAGGGGAATACCATCCCTTGTTCCTCTCCGCTACAGGCACCAGTTCTATGGCGCCTTTCTCGAGCAGGGCTTGAATTTCCTGCGCAAGGAGCGGATCCGGACTCTTCAAAGAGGTTCCCTGGTGGATTGTCGTGAGGCCTCTGCCGAAAAGGAGGACAGTAACCGTGGGTTATGATCTCCAGAACCCACACATCCGAAGTAATGGCTTGCCACTCTACAAGATGCTGCGCCAGCCTTCCCCCAACCGGCGAACCATGGGACCTGGCCTCATGACTGAGTGGTAGCGGCTGCGGCGTTGCCTGAGGGCAAAGAGGTAACTGCCCGAGCGGCCTTGGCACCTCAAGTACCTTTGTTTCCACCTCTGGCACTCTTACGATGGCCTCCTTGACTACTAGCTCCTCTCGCTTTACTGAAGGATGAGTAATAGCGAAAGGAACCTCCCCTCCATTGCTGTCCCCTAGGACGAAAACGCGGAGGTTGGTGAACTTCAGCGCCCAACAATTTTGCTGCAGCTTTGGAGGTCTGCAACCTCTCAAGGCTCACGTCAGCCTTGCTGCCAAAAAGGTGTTCACCGTCAAAAGGCATGTTGAGGAGCCGAGACTGCACATCAGGAGCGAACCCAGACTTCCGCAACCACGCAAACCTGCGCATTACGGTGCTCGCCGCCATGGACCGGCTGATACAATCCGCCAAGTCCAAACCCGACTGAACGGCCTCACACATAGCATCCTTGCCATCCTGAACCATAGCAAGGAAACCAACCCGTTCGTCCCCTTCGGGAATATGATCAGCCGCTAATGCAACACAGTTCCACAGTGTGTGTGTGTGTGAAACGAGACAAGGCACATATGGAGTTGGCCGCCTGAAGCGCCATACCCCCTGAAGAAAACACTTTCTTCGCCCAGCCGTCAAAACGTTTGTCGTCCCTATCCGGAGGGATGGTAGGATACGACGCCTGCTTTGCCGGGGCCGTAGCCGCCTGCACCACCAAACTCTCCGGGGTGGGGTGCCTAGACAAGTAGCAGGGGTCGCTACTGGCTGGGCGGTATTTTCGCGACAAAGACTTGCCCACTGCCGGGAGACTCTCCGGAGCAGTCCAAGCCACCGCCACCCTTCTCTGCAGAGCCATATGAAAAGGCAAAACCGGGTCAGTGGGTGGACCGAGATCAAGGATGTCTGTGAGATCATCCTGAACGAACTCCCCTAGGGGAGCTGACCAACCCAAGTACTCGGTAACCCGAGACATAAGGCGCCAATATGAAGAATCGGCATGAGCGCCAGGCTCCGGCCGACAAAACACCACCTCCGGAGAGGTGTCCAGTCCACTGGCATCATGCAGCAACTGCCTCAGGTCATCAAACTGGCTATGGCCCGAGATAAGGTCATCTGGAACCGTAACCGGAACCAGGCCGCCATCAGAGCCTTCATCACCCTCTGAAATGTACTCCAGGCGGGGAGAGGAAGACCTCTGCGGACCAAAGAGCCGGACCTTAGCCATAGCCTTTCTAGGGGCAAACCCCGTGCCACGGGGCCCCTCTGACACCACCGCCTCGAAAGGCGTCGAGGGCACCGAACGAGTCGGCGCCAGCAGAAATGGCGTCCAGGGCGCCGAACGAGTCGGCGCCGAGCGAATCGGCGTCGACGTCATCTGCAGCGCCACCAGCACCGTCGACACAGTCCTCGAAGCTGGAGCTCCGAGCGTGTCTCTTGACAACCTAGGCACCGACAACCCCCTCGGAGGCGGAGCCTCGAGAGAAATAGTCGACGACCTTGGCGCCCCAGGCGTCGACATCTTCTTCGAAGACGGCACAGGATCACACGGTCTCGAGCGCGTCGAGGACCGGGACCTGGCATGGGCATGGCGAGAATGGCTACCCTTGTCCGAGCCGGACCTCTCCTGCGAGCCGTGCCGACCACTCGAGCCCGGAGGCGTATGAGCGGTGTCTCTCGACCGGTGCCAACCGACCCCACTCAGAGGCGCGGACGGACCGGTACCCTGCGATTCCAGAATCGCTGGCATCTGCTTCCCGAAGGAAGCCCATTCCTCCGGTGTCGCTTGCATGGAGGGATAAGCGACCCGCCGATGGGCGGAGTCCTCGGAAGAGGACGGGGAAGGCGACCTATGCCGACGCTTCCTGGAATGCCTCGAAGAGGCAGAGGAGTGGCGAGACGGACTCCTGGAAGGAGACCCACCGGACCTCCGACGATGACGCGGAGAGTCACCCCTCGAGTCATCCGTCGAAAGCCCCGCAGACCTCGACTTCCGGGGCTTAGACACCTGCCCTACCAACAGCTTCTTCTTGCGTTCCCGCAAGGCCTTTGCCGTGAGCGACTGGCAGTCGACACAGTCGTCCGTATCGTGGGCCTCCCCGAGGCACCAGAGGCAGGCGTCGTGCGAGTCTGTGACCGACATCTTGGACCCACAGTCCCCGCAGTTCTTGCAGCCCGGACGCGGGGTCGAAGACGAGAAAGACATCGCCACAAGCAGGTCTTCACAACAACTGAACAGGTTCAACGAACCGAGAATAGAAAACAGCAAACTCCAACGAGTCGAGGCGTACCGAGATTCACGAAGTGAACACGTTCACGGAAAAAACAGAACATAGGCTATGGGCGTCGTGCGTCCTACTTATAACATCGGGTGACGTCGGCCGTCAGAGGTCGTCTTTGGCGACGCAGGACGCAGACGCCAAAGATTTTCCAAAGCAGCACAGCTGTGGAGATTACCTGTCATAGATATGGAATACTTTGGAGGACCCAATCCCCTCGAAAAAGGAGTTTCAGCACAGCAGCAGGGCTTCACTGGGCAGTTCAATGGTCCAGGAGGATGCAGCAAGCTTCGTTCGCAGTTTCTTCTGTTAGGCAGAAACCTGTGCAGTTCCCTTAGGGACCACTGCAAAAAAGTTTAAGACTACAGGTGTTGGCAGTAAACACAATTGGTAGCAGTCTGTACCACCCAGATTTACCTGGTAGCTGTGGCTGAGCAGTCAGACTTCTCTCAAGAAGAGGTAGGCAGTATATAGAGTATACACATTAGGTACAAAAATACAGTAGCAGAAGCAAACACTGACCAGAGCTTTGGTATAAAAGTATATATTTATTTATTTAAAAACACACTTGTAAAAATACACTGGCACTAATATGTCAAGCAAGTTCAAACACAGTCATTAGGAATATATACACCTCCCTGATTAATTATTCGATAAGTCTTAGGAAAAGAACACCACTTATTATCAAATACAGAGGTGAGCACTTAACCAAGATGGCACTCCAATAATTATTTAAAAAGGGAGGGAAAAGGCAGAATTAGAAAAGCACACAAAACCAACACTTTTAAAAGAACCACAGCAAGTCAAGAAAGGCAGAGTCTACTATAGAGCAAGAAAGTTCATAGGCCAGGCCCACTCTTGGAGAGAGCAAGGCTGAATGTGCCCAAGATCACACGGTTGAAGTACACTTTAAAAGTCTTTGCAGATAGTTCAAAAGGAGTTGGATCAGTTCAGAAAAGTTAGTTAACAGGTCCCAGGTCACCCCAGGATAGAGTCTCAAGGATTTACGGGACACCTTGAACAGTCTGTTGCAAGGGAGACCAGGCGGGATACAGTACTTGAAATGGTGAGAAAGCTCCAGCAGGGGCAGTTGTTCCTGGCAGCGGGCGCAAGTGGGTGCTTCGTCCAGAGGAAGAGAAGATCTCGGCGTGGAGGAAAGCAGGAGGTCGTTGCACTGCCAGGGAAGAAACCAGCCGCAGAGTTTCCCGGTTAAAAGGTACTACCCTTTTATTCGCGGTAGTTGTGAAGCGTGGCTATCCGGCCGCCGGGGTTCTTGGCACGGGTGATTCGACCACGAGACGATCCAGGAAGGCGAAAAGAGGGCAAACTGGTTAACCCTACCAGTTCAAAGGAAGAAGACTCTCCAGGATGAAGATCTTCTGTCGTTGGGAAGTGGTGAGTCGGTTCAGCAGGGCTCCACCGGTGGTGTCGTTGTTGCAGGTTGGCTCAGCTTCTCCCTCTTCGTATTCTTTAGGTCCTGTGGCGACTTCTGAAGTTCCAGTCCCCAAAGCCCTGCTTTTATGCAGAAAACCCCCATTCATCAGTCCTAGCTGTCACTCAAACATGCTAAGTGGTGAGCCGGGCGGCTCACCACTGGTCCAATCACACAAGAGTGTGACTTGAGTTGCCGAGGCAACTCAGTCCAGGGTGCCTATTTCCCCCCCCTCCCACACATCCTGTAGACCCAGACAGAGTGGCACCACTTTTGGAGGCTTCTGTGCAGAAGCCCGCCAATAGTGGAACAAAGGGCTCGACTTGGGTTGGAGTTACAGAGGCCAACACAAACGCCATTTTAAAATAGAGTCCTGGCAAAAAGACCCAACCGGGGAATAAATATTAAATAAATAACCCAGCGATATCTTTAACATTGTACCAAAAAAGTGGTGCGTTTAAAATGAATGGAAAATCCCATAGGAAATATTCCAGTGGAATATTTCGCGTGGTAACCACTGCCACCAGCCAGAAACTTGACGAGGTGGGACTGCACAGTGCCCCCTCGAAAAACAGACAGAGGGGCAATCTAATTACCCCTACCAGTACTTCCACAATATGATGGTTTGTGCTGGTTCTGTTCACAATTTAAGACTAGTAAAGTCAATGGTGACTTTACATGCCCTGGGATACAGTAGTCAGTCCCAGGGTATGGGGTTTATGTTTGGGGGTCACTATGACACCCGTGTTACTGCACTGAGGGTGCTGTGTAACACACTTACCAAAAACACATGAAACTCTATGGAGTAAAAGACCCCATAGCTCATAAAACACATTACAAAGTCAAAGGACATTCTCAAATCATGCCTAAGAGTGGGAGAAAAAGAGTCTCACTCTTAGCAGGAGAAAAAAATAAACCCCAAAAATCCAGCAAAGCTGCTGGGGGGCTTACTAGGCTGGGGAAATTAGCCTTAACAGGGAATTCTCCCTAACATCTTCGTCAGGTTTTTCTTCCCAGTCGTCGACTGTCTTCAGTCCAAGAAGCCTCGCCTTTTAAGCAGGTTTCTCCCATTCATACACAGCCTAGCTGTCACTCAAACAGCAGGGTGGATGTCTTGGAAGGACAGCCAGCCAGCCAATGAGGACTGAAGCCCAGCAAAGGAAAAATTAACAAAGGGTTCTAACCTGGTTTGGCACGCAGAGTAGAACCCAAGATAGACCTCACAAACAAGAAATGGCAAAAAAAGTAGACCAGTCCATTTTGACACAATGGTCACCCATGGGTGCTGTACTGCAGCTGAGGATTCAGTCTGCAGTAGAAAAGCACAATGGTAGGAAAATTAAACCACTGTCACCAGTCATTTAAAGTATCGAGGGTAACATAAAAAATGTTACATGAGTAGGTAGGAAAAGGGGCTACTAGGTAATCCCTCAGCCCTCCACATAAAATGGGGTGTGCTGGCCTACAAAGAGAAAAGATAAGTAAAGTCAATTTCACTGTACTATTCTTGGAAACAGTAGTTCACACAAGGAAAGGTATTTAAACCTTATGAGAAATCTAAAGGAAGGTGCTGTGTGTCACCATACAAAAGTAGATCAGACTCCAAAAACAAAGGAAGCACAATCCAAATCAGGTCAAAATACATGAGAGTGAGAAAAGGGCTCCCTCTCTCCAGGGTTGAAATTAAAAAGTCCTAAAGTCCAGCAAAAGTGCTGGGGTTCTCCAAGGTTGAAAGTAATAAGCACAGGAATTGGCACAGAATTGAGAATTCTCCCTAACAGATGGTTGTTTATGAATTCAATACAGACCCACATGGAGAACAGGAATACAAGTAAATATTCCTTCTTCAGCTTGGGATCTTCATTGCTATTCGTAAACACTGATTGGAAGGTACAAATTACCTGTAACTCTTGTTCTCCAGCATGGGTCTTACATGTATTCACATGCTATGAATATTACCTGTTCATCAGGCTGGGAATCCTCAGTAATACAAAGCAGTATAGCCTTAAGCTAAAAGAAAACCATGCTTGTCGCGTACATAGCCTATTACTATCCTTTTGGGTCATTCTGTCCCAGTCAATGACATAGGGCCTCCTTAGCTCTATATGAGAGAAATGCGAGGCAGACAAGTTGAGGAGTTTTCTCACAAATATCCATCTTTATTTAAATAATGAGGATGAGAAAAACACCTCACTTTCCCTAACTTAACGAGGAAATCCCTACCTATAAAACTAAGACTAAAGGAACACACTGTAAAAATGTCCATCACACATATACGCAATACAAAACATACAGGTATTAGATGGCTGTTCAAACTCAACAATATAATAATGATTTGTAAACAAGAGCTGTATAACCAAGGCTCCTTGTAATCTGGGTCAGTTCCCACTTCCCCAGGAATAAATCAGGATTCTGAAATCAATGTTCAAGTCAAGAAAGTTCTTTTCAATATCCAAAGTCTGTTTGAAAGCATAACACAAAGTTCTCTTCACTCCACAAGCTTTCCAATTGGCACTTGAATTAAATGCAACAAAAAGTTATTTTCGAGGTTGACTGTTCAAAGTGTTCATAATTTTCTGCTTCAGCAAACCCAAAAGACGTATCGTCCTATTCTTTGATTGTTCAAGATCTCTCTCTTCATACACAATAAGATTTTGCCAAGATGAGTTTTTATCATAGTTCAAATCATCACATTATAGTGGCCTTGCCACTTTCCATCACAACTTTCAACCACAATGCAGTATTTCAATGTATTCTTCTGGGTTCATTAACCTGCCAGGCCTAACCACTAAGAAGTCCCTTTCCTGGTATACTCGCCTGCCAGGATAACATTTCTACCACTACTAAGTGGTGAGGTATACTTCAAACTTCATAAAGGTCTTCAACAACATTGAGATTTATAGCTTTTTCAAAAGGACATAACGCTCATTAATGGCATTTGTTCCTCCGACTTGTTTGTCACACGCAGTGCAGGTACAGTTGCTCTCCCCCGTGATAATGATTACAATAAGGGTTTCTTTCTTGCCACATTTGTATTTCTTCGGTTCCATCTATTAACAGCTGTTAAGATATCTGATTTCGTTTTCTTTCTCTAGGGAAACAGGTTTCTCTTTTATTTCTTATTGCCTCTCTTTGGTTTAGGCAATGCTGGTTCCCTTGCTCAAGTATTGCCCTCTTTTTACTTTGGCAACAATGAATATAATCTTTCGGGTTCACATTTCTCTTAATTTACGAATTATTCCAAAAGTACTTTAATTCATTAGTTTGATATTCAAAACGTCTATTTCCAGACAAAGGTCTGTCAGAGAGTGCCCCTGGGTCACCTCGCATAGGCAAACTCACTGGTCTTCCTGTGCGCTTCCTTCCGACCCACTGCTGGTTCAGCTTCTCCTTCTCATATTTGGATTTGAATGCCTGACTGCTCCGGTCACACCTCCAGTGCTCGCGCATCCATCTGTGCAGGGAGTCTGCTTCACTCCTCACTCACTCTAGTGCCTGCCCGCTACCGAAGCACTACACAAAATTGGGAGAGCTCCTCTCTCCCGCGGGACGTCAGCCTCCACACCGCTTCCCACAGCATGATCTCTGCACCTAAAGGCCACACTCTTTATGACTCTCTCAGGGCCGCAATGCTCTAGAAAAGCACTGGTGGTCCCGGCGTCTTCTCTCTGCTTCTGCTGCTCACACGGCTGGCGAGTTCTCTTGGCCTGCACCTGAGGGGGCCTTAAGTAGTCAAAAGCCCTGCTCAGGTATGGGTCATTAGAGCCATCAGCTGGCCCATTAGAATTTTGCAACTCTGAGCTCCTCTGCCTCATCCCAGTACTTAAAGAATTATGGGACTTAACGTCCCTAATGTCTTGAGTTATTTTATCTTTATTCAATTTATTCAGTTTAAAGGTTTTATTAAAGTACCTTTCAGAGATGAATTTAAAGGAAATACTGTTTGGTTCTTTGTTCTACATCTTATATCCAAAGGTGAACCATAATCGTCAGAAATTATGGTATTGATTATTTGCTCGTTATACAAATCATTCTTATGCTGAGCATAAGGGTCTTCATCATTAACACTTTGGGTATTTTAGGAAAGGGGAGCCTTACTCTGACACCAAGCCATTAGGTATCCTGGCAACATGAATATCTCACCCTACTTTGTCTCTCATAGAGGAACCCTCCTATGCCCTTGGGGGCCTTCTCCTCCCAGGTGATCTACCCAGCTATTACCATCTCGGAGTCAGGATAAGGTAATAGCTGGGAGGAGATTTTAGCAGGGTTTCTGTGAGGACTTTGCAGGATTCATTGCATCTACCCCTGGTGGCCATTTTAATATTTGGTTGCACACGTAAAGTGGAACCAAGAAGAGGCGGAGAGTGGAAGGAGGGAGGGTTTGCATGTGAATCCATGTAAAGCCCATGCTGGAGAACATGTAACAGGTAAGTAACATGTACCTTCTCCAGCATGGGGACTTACATGCATTCACATGCTATGAATACAATTACACAGCAGTACACTTGCACAACCACAGGAGCAATACATTTACCCGTGGGAAAGACTCCCCCTCATGCAAACAGGTTGCAAAGCACAGCATGGCCGATACAAGACTCCTCCGTGGAAACCCTACTGACACAGTAAAACCTTGTGAAGGTGTGGGTAAACCTGCATGAAGCACCCCTTCAGCTATCCAGCAGTAGTCGAAGCAATGGCTCTGGTGTAGTGTGCTTTCGGCCCGCCTGGCAATGGTCTGTCGGCCAATTGATGGCAATGCATGATACAGCCGGAAAGCCACCTGGAGATGGAAACGTTCGATAAGGCCTCTGCATGCCCCACAGGTCCAAAATTGACGAAAAGCTGAGAAGTGTTTCAAAAATCTTTAGTGCATGCCACATACATTTTCAAGGCACGCAACACGTCCAATGAGTGCAAGGACCTTTCAGTAGGCATAGAAGGGTTTGCGAAAAAGACTGGTAAGACCAAAGACTCCTTTAGATGAAAGTCAGACTTAGGCATAAAGGACGGATGAGTTTGTAGAACTACCTTGGATTGGTGGAAAGACAAATATGGAGCCTTAAAGGATAGAGCCTGGATTCCTCCAACACGCTTGGTCGAGGTGATCGCCACTAGGAACGCTGTCTTTCAGGAGAGTAACTTCAAAGATGTCCAATGTATAGGCTGAAACGGAGGACCCATCAGTTTTGACATGATCACATTCAACTCCTATGCCAGGGCAGGAGCCTTCACCAGCGGGAATGTTCTTAAGTGTTCCTTCATGAGCCTGTGAGACCACAGGGAGAGCTTGCAAGGAACTCTGGATTACTGGGAGATTGCGGGGAGATTGCGGCAAATTGCACCTTGATGGACACGTGTGCAAGGCCGGCCTTAGTCAGCGGGAGCAGGTAAGGAAGAAGTTGCAGCGGTGTGATGCGCTGTGGAGAGATCTTCATGGACTGGCACCACACAATAAAGCGCTTCCACTTGTGTTTGTAGCATGCAAGTGTAGTAGGAGCCCTGGCTAGGATTTTCTTGCATAGCCACGGCAGTAAGAAATGCCCAAATTATAAGGCTGCAGGAGCCAGGCCAACAGGTTCAGGGACGCTGGGTCGTGGTGCAGGATTGCCCCTCCTTCCCTGGATAGCAGGCCTGGAAGAGGCGGCAGCTTGATGGCCGGAACCACTGACAGCTGAAGAAGGTCCGGGTACCAGATCTGTCTCAGTCACGCCGGTGCAATGAGGATCATCTTGCAGGAGGATAGTTTGAGTCTGCTGATCACACATAGGAGCAGCGGAATTGGCGGGAATTCGTAAAAAGGAATAGGCCTTCCCACAGGAAGGCGTTCCCCAGACTCCTTGCCTGAGGATACCTGCTGGCAAATCACTGGTACATGGAAATGGCTGCTGTCGCAAACGGGTCGATCTGAGGCTGGACCCACTCACCTAAGATCTGAGAGACTTGAGCTTGCTGGAGCTCCCACTCGTGGCAGGACGGCAGCTCCCTGCTGAGAGTGTCCGCAATGGTGTTTTGATCGCCTACCAGGTGGAACAGGACTAGAAACATCCAGTGAGCCATGGTTCAGCGCCACAAGTTTTGGGCCTCCAGAGAGAGGACAGGGACCTCGTCGCGCCCTACATCTTGATGTAATACATGGTTGTGTTGCCCGTGAAGACCCGGACCACCTTTCCCAAAAGCCGAGGCTTGAAAGACTTGAGTGCCCAGAAAACTGCCCTCAGTTCCAGTACGTTGATATGCAATACCTTCTCATCCAAGAGTCATAGGCCTCTTTCATATAGTTGGCCCGTGTGGGTGCCCAAACCTTCCAGTGAGGCGTCCGTCGTGACTGTCTCCTGATGCGCAGGGATTCTGAAGGGAGCTCCCTGCGACATGTGAGGGCAAATGGACCAGCAGTGTAGGGCTTGACAGAACGCTCGATTGAGGGCTCTCCTATCGCTACATGAGCCGGAGATCTGCTTCCACCTAGCATCCAGGAACTCCTGTAGCAGTCTCATCTGCCATCTGCAATGAGGGACCAGTTGGATGCGCGAGGACATCATCCCCAACAGGGATTTGATGGGCCAGACTGTAGCAACGCTGGTCGAAAACAGCAGTTGGACTTTACCTAGGCTGGTCCCTATGCTTTCCTCCGATGGGGTCACCAGGCACGATACGGTGTTGAGTCGGGCCCCCCAAGAACAGTGTGTCTTGTGATGTTACCACGCAGGACTTTAAATTGTTTATAGAGAATCCCCGAAAGGTTAGAGTGTAGACCGTCTCCGCTGTACGTCGCGCCGCCAGGGCGTGAGAAAGGGACCGGACCATCCAATCATCAAGGTAGGGGTAGATATATACTAACATACAGTGAAGGAATGCTGTCGCCGGGGCCAAGCACTTTGTGAAAACCCTCGGAGCTGATTTGAGGCCAAAGTGAAGCATACCCTAGAAACTTCTGATGTTTTGGATGACTGGGGATATGGAAATGTAGTCTTCCAGATCTAGTGTTGCTAGGAAATCTCCCTCTTCCAGCTGGCTCAGCATGTGCTGTAGAGTAACCATCCTGTATTCTTGGGATCTCAGGAATGTGTTGAGGCATTGTAAGTCTAGGATGGGTCACCACGTGTCAGACTTCTTGCAAACCAGAACGTTTCTGGAATATACCCGAAGTCCCAGAGGCACAGGTTCTATGGCCCTTTTTTTTAGCATAGCCTGAACTTTCTTGAGGAGTTGGGTGCCGTGCAGCTTCTGTCTTGACACGCAATGAATGCAAGGGCATTGTTCCTGGAATTCCACAGTGTGACCTTGCACAATGATGCGAGCACCCATTTGTCTGTGGGGATGTTGCACCACTTGTCAACAAATTGCGATAGCAGGCCTCCCATTGGGCTACTGAGGTGAGGGCTCAGGATCTGGGCCTGGTCAGGCTTCCTTTGGCTTTGCTAATAGCTTGTGGACAGTGATGCTAGGCACCCCTTCTGTAGGCCTGGGAACAGCCTCAATATGCTTCCTGCATAGTGGAGCGGGAGGGCTGGTGGTTGGATGGGCTGAGAACCTTTGATGTCCGAGGGAGCTTGCCCCCTGGGGAGTGAACGGACTGCTTACTCTGCTGAACTAAGCCCATAGAGTGCACCAGAGTGTCCGTTTTAATGGCTAGGAGAGATTCGTCCACTACCTTGCCGAATAGATTCTTCCTGTCGAAAGGCATGTTGACACATCCTTTGGCAGCGTAAGGCGATACCATTTCCCCATTTGTCTGAAGCCAGAGTCGGCAATGTCTAGGGCGACAGTTATCGCATGGTCCGACGGCACTTCGCCCTCATGAAAAATGGCCATGCCTCCTCTTTTTGTCGTTTGGCAGGAAATCGAGAATGTGGGCCAACTTGTACCAGAGCTCCCTGTTGTAGAGTGCAAGGATAGCTAGTTGGCGGCATTGACCGTACACGCTGCAGGAGAAGCAATGTGTTTACCAGCTGCATCCAGCTTCTTTCCCTATTGGTCAGGTGGGACCGAGCAAGAGGATGATGGGTTCGAAGACCTCTTCCTCGCAGCCGAGACTACTGAGTCTGGTGTTGTATGGCCTCTGAGGCTTTTAGGGGCCGTGTCAGGGACCCTATACTTCTTTTCCAGACACTTTTTTTTAGTATGAGCAGAGTAAGGATTTCGCATCACCACTAATTTGTCTACCCAGATGTCGTCTAGAAACAGGAACGCAACCACAGTCTTTCTGGAGGATTCAGTGTTGGAAGAGGAATCCCTCCTCCTTTTGCTCTCCTGGGACCAGGTTGAAGAGTTTAGCAGCCCGGGCGATCATTGCTACAGCACCTAGATACATGTGAGTTACACGCGCTTTATAAATGTACAAATAAATAGCCTGGAAAGATCCAACCTCATCTGGAGGGGAGTCTGACGCAAATCTACCTCCGGCGGATCCCCATCTGCTAGGATGTAGTCTTCAAACTCATCCGTTCCCCGAGTACATCTGTATCTGGGTTGGTATCCGTGCCTGTGTCCGTTCCAGTCAGGTCCGGCCCCATCACAACAGGGGACCACAGAGCAGGTGGCTTCTGCAGGACCTCAGGCACTGGGAGAGGTGGAGCCGGAAGGGGCAGAGGAGGTATTGGTGGACTGGCGACAGGAGCCAGGCCGGGAACCACTGGGGCCCCAGGAGCCAAATGCGGTAGGTGCAGCTGAAACTTTGTGACCAAAGTGCAGAGAGTCGTCAAAATGTCCACAGAGACATCCCTGAGACCTGGCGGTATCAGAATTGGAGCATGAGGCCAGGGACTCGTAGGGCGAGCTGGCTGAACTGGCTGCACAGGCTGCAGAGCTGGCTGCAGGCAAGGTCACCAGGCCCCTCTCTTCTGGTTGTAGGCAGATGTCCTCTGGAAATTCTTCCTCCTCCTCTTCCGAACAGGTGGACAGCTGAGGCCCAGGAGCAGGGGTCAATGCAATGGCAGACATAACATGGGATGTCGCTTCCACCAGAGTGGGATTTGGCAGATAAAGAAGTGGTGGTGTTGACTCCTTGTCCCTGCTGGAACTTCTCATTATGGTGGATAACATAGGTGCTTCTGTAGAAGGTGGCGACGCAGACCCCACTGGGGCTGACGGCGCATTGGAGGTAATGCTACTCTGGAAGCAGCCGGTGTTACCATAGAGGCGGTGACCGTGCTTGTCGATGAGTCCGTTGACGCGACCAAACCTGACACTACCGGTTTGGCAGACAATGTCGTTGACAGAGTTCTCTTCAATGAACATTTTCTTGGACAACGATGGTCCTTAGGTCGTCGAAGAGTATTTCCACAACGAAAATGAGTGATGTTTCATAGTTGGATGGTCGATGGCGAGGGAGTGGACGATCTCCAGTCTCCCGACAGGAAAAACATGCAGTAAACATCTCAAGATGGCCCCCAGGGGTGGATCTGAGGAGGACCTATGCCATTGACTTGGGCAGTATGACCATATACGACAGTAATAGGCTATGCAAGTGACAAGGAGGTTTTTTATTTTTAGCTTAAAGCTATTCGGCTTTATATTACAGAGGATTCCTAGCCTGACGACAGGGGAGATTCATATCATGTGAATCCATATAAGATCCCATGCTAGAGAATACTAAACACATCAAAGAGGAGAAGGAGGGAAAATCAGTAAGTGATTGTCAGAGAATCTAGAAATAATACATTCTTTGAAGTATTGAAAAACATGCCTGAAACCCAACTAAGGAGGCATCCTGGTTCTAGAAAAGAAGAATGCAACAGCTAGCCGAACAATTTTCACAAAGAGGCTTCATCATCTGTTCCAGTGTCCTATTCTAAGCTATAGCGACTGGCAAAGGTGTGGAGCGACCTTAAAGTTGCTGCCTTGTAAATATAAGAGCAATGCACCTCATAAAAGCTGCGGCAGCTGCTTTTCTGCCAGTGGAATGGGCGCTAGGTGTACCAGGAAGAGGTTTATTTGCTTTTAGGTAACACAGCTCAACACAGGACATTATCCATCTGTATATTGAATGATCGGATACTGGAGAGCCTGGATATATTCCCCCATAATTCAGCAACAATTGTTTGGATTTTTGCAAATCTTTATTTGTGTAGTTTAAGTTTGCAATGACTTCTCTGCTGGAGTAGAATGATAGGAGAAGAAAACCTGCAAGGAAAAGACTAAGTCACATGAGACTCTGAAATCACTTTAGGAGGGAAAGAAGGAAGCATTCTCAGAGTTACAATACTTTGTCCATATGAAATATAGAGTCGGGCTTGTGAATGCCGAGTGCCTGTTTATTGCTCACTTTACAACCAGCTGTAATGGACTCAAAAAGGCTCACAGAATCCATGCCTAGAATCTCCTTCCTGATGGGCAGGGGAAGGCATCCGCTACCTGATCCAAACCCTGTGGGTGGTATTAGCCGGGTGGATCACCTGGAAGGAGACGGCCACCAAGGGAATAGGATGACTCAGTTAGGAGGGACGCTGTATTCCTCCTCTTCAGAGGGTGATACTTCTATAATACTGGAATACCCAAAGGCTTGTTGTCAGAGTTAGACTTCGCTTCACTTCCCAAAGTTACCCCAATTGTTAGAAGTGAAACCCTTTATGATCTACATGGAATTATATATTTAAAAGTCAGAACATCAATACCATTGCTTCTGACAATTATACATTTCCCTTAGTGTTTGAGCTATAAAATCAAGAACCAACCATTAATTCCTCTAAAACCCTTCGCTAAAGGTGTATTCTATAAACAGAGTGAATAAGGTTAAACGTGAAGCCTTTGATATAAAAAAAGGCACCAGGACATTGGGGACTTCAAGTCCCATAATGCCCTAGGTACTGGGACGAGAAATAGGAGCTCAGAGGTACAGAAATGCAGTGTGCAGTCTAGCGGTTCTAATAACCAACATCCAGACCTTTGAATATTTGAAGCCCCTTTCACGTGCAGGCCATTAGAAGAAGTGGCCAGCAGCAGTGGGAGCAGCAGAGACAGAGAAACCAAGAAGCCAGAACCGTTGTTGTGTTTGAAGTGAATTACGGTACTAAGCGGGTCGTTGAAGTTCAAAACCTGAAGTGCAGAGGTTGCAAGGCGGGAAGTGGTGCTTTGACAGGCTGTCCCGTAGGTAAGAGAAGCTCTCCTTATTTTGTGCCCTGCTCCGTTTGCTGGCGAGTACCCGAGTGCACAAGGAGCAAGGCAGGCCTCTGTCCTGAACAGCACAAGCTGCAGGAATAAAACCGAAGCTGTCAGAAGATTAGTATCCAACAGAAGAAGCAGAAGTTGCAGCAGCAGCAGATCGAGTGGACGTGTAGAGAGAAACCAGAGAGTTAGCCCGTGTTAGTTAACCCCAGGGCGCTCCGTAGACAATCGCTGGCAGCTTGCATGAAATTTGAATACTGAACTAATGAAAGAAAGCAATGATGTTGTTATACTCATTTGGAAAAAAAGTGAGAAAAGAAAGCTTACAACTATAATTACCAAAGCAAAAAGGAGCAATATTGAATCAAGATAGTACCCCTCGTTGTCAAAGTAAAGAGGGGGCAATACTTATAAAGAATGTAACAATCATTGGCAAAGTAAAGAGAGGACAATATTGCAGAAGGATTGCAACAAGACAACAACCAGCATTGCCTAAGCCAAAGAAGGGCAATTATAACAAAGGAGCATTAACAGCATTTAACTGGTGAGAATGTGGGAGCACAAAGGTGGCAGGAAAGAAGCCTTCCTTATAAAAAAATATCAAAGAGGAGAGGAACATAACTTGCATTGCATGTGGCAAACAAATCAGTGGAATAAACAGCACCAATGTGTATTGTATCCTTATAGAAGATGTGAATGTCAATATTGTTGAAAGTCAAAGACTTTTCAGCTGTTTGAAGCAAAACCTACCACAGAATACTTGTAGTAGTGTTAGAAGTGTTTATCCTGGCAGGCCAGTATACCAGCAAAGGGATTATTCATGGCAGTCCTGGCAGGTTAGTGGACCAGGAAGAAGAAATTGAAGCATTGCATTGTGGTGGAAAGAAGGTTGAAAAGCCATTACTCTGTTATGATGAACGGTGGTAAAACCATCTTGGAAAAACATCTTGAAAAAACATTGTTGTTGATGAAGAATTGTGGAAATATTTGTTTTTCAAAGAAAATAAGTTATATTGAAATATTGACTAAAGGTATTTTGGTTTTGAGGAAACTTTGGACAATCATTTCGAAGTGTGATAAATCATGTTCAATCAAAACAATCCAAATGCCATGTGAAATACTTTTGGAGTGAGAAGAACTTTGTGTTGTATTCAGAACAGAATCCTAGACTTTTAGAATCATGCATAAGATGAAGCTCCTCAACCTCCCGAGAACCCAGAGGAACGTGTCACCCAATGCCCCACTTCAAGGAAACCCCCTCTAACAGAAAAATGTGAACTTCCTGTGGTCCCTCGTAGCACAGCGGTCAACTTGAGGGATTTCCCAAAGGTCAAAGATGCCCAAAAAGACAACTGGGCAAATCTCCCAATCGTGGGAGAGCAAGCCTTTCCTACTCAGGGCATCGGTCAGCCCATTCTCTGTTAGATGGGTTGGCAAAACTGAGATGCCTTTCTCCAGAGCCAGAATCGCACAGCAACCGTATTGTCCATCAGGATCAGGACATTCTTCCACTGGATGGTCGGCAAGAAAGCAATCGGTGCCTATGTGATGGCTCACAGCTCCAAGAGATTGATGTGCTAAGAGCACCCTGTCCTGGACCAAAGCATGCTCACCTGTAGAGCTCTGAAGTGGGCATATCAGACTTTTCAGGGAGGCATCCGTAACAATTTGAACCACCTGCCATATACTATGTGGCAAGGACACCCTTTTTTCTAAAGGACTATTGAAGTAGAAGTATGTACTAAAGCTATTTTTTAGCGATAAATGTGAGCACCTAGTTCTCTGAAAGTCTGTTCAGAGCCTCTCATTACAATGACTTCCTATTTGCTAGCACTGTCTGAATCACAAGACCCTCCGGAGAAGGGTGCCACAAGAAGAACACATGGACCCTCAGTGCCACTTTGTACTTTAGAATAAGCTCCTTGTCGGTAATGGGAATGCAACAATCAGTGCTACCGATAAGATTTTGAAGTGGGAGTATTTGACTACCACCTATTTTTAAAGCTTAGAGTAAAATTATTTTTTTAGGAAATACAAAGCAAGTCCCATTCACATTGAGAGTATTTTACAAGCAAACAAGTAAAATGATCTAACCGTAAAACAAATGTTTTGTAATACCTTTTTGTTTGCACCTAGTAATTATTATTTGACATTATTTTTGTGATTTGGTTAAACTAGTAACCTAATACAAATAAAACACAATTTTCATTTCCATAATCGCGATGCAACATTTTCAGCAATTCATCATTAAAAGTAATTCATCACCATTAAAGCATAATTTGGACTACCATACTTGAAAGAATAAAGTGCAAGTTACATTTGACAATAACAATTAAAAGGAAGCTAGTACAGATGACTTTTTTTACAACAGTTATTTATTTTTATTTTTTAAACAGTTCAGATTCCAGGACTCAGAAGTGCGTTAAAGCATTTAACAAAGTTTAAAATCAATCATGTATTCAAATTGATCAACCTAAGAATGCCAAGATCCAGCAAGACGACATTGGTCAGAGAGCTCTCATTACCATTTGACATTAGAAGCCAAATGTCCCTGGTTGTAATCATGTTCATACTATGAACGTAATTCCCAAAACAATATTCCCTTAGAGAGCGAAGTGTCGAAAAATCTTTTAGGAGATGTTCTAATGTTTGTATGCTGTTGCTAGTACAAAGTGTGCAATATTGAGGGTTTGCCTTGGTTTGATATCTTATTTAGAGTAATTGGCCAGTGGTTATGAGATTTAGCCAAAATCTGAGAAACAGGCCCTAAGATACAAGATGGGAAACTTTACCAGACAACAAGGTCGTATGCCTAGAGGTTTATCTATTATTGACGGGCTGGAGTGGATTTTTAGTCTCTGAATATTAGTAATAGTATCAGCCCAATCCATTATGAACGGACACTTCTTACCACTATCTGGATTGTTGAACAGCGACTCCTTAGATTGTTCTATTTTCGTCATGATCTGTTCAGCTCTTTCATGGAAAGTATTGATCACGGATGTTGGAGCGGTCATCATGTTTTCCTTAAGGTCTACAAAGATAGATTCGTCCACTGGGATCAACATTTTTCTATAGAAAGACAGGATTTTCTACTCCAGCTAACCTCGCATGGGGGTGAACCACAACTCAAATCTTAGCGACACCATTGGCAATGACTGGGGCAAGCACAACACTTTTTCCAGATTAGGGATTCAATTGTATCCCAGTTAAAGTTACCCAAGCTGTTAAAGATTTCTTACTCACACAATAATGCCGGAATCACTGTAGCCTTGTAGATATTAAAGGGGTTACTGAGGAACTTCAGTATTTGGCATTGTTATTTGTGCACATTATAAGATACATGCAGTAATAATAATAGTTTCCACCTGTCCTGGGTGAATGCGGGGGAATCAGCTCCTATCTGGGTTTCATTTTTTTTTTATTGCCAGTATTTTTTCTCTCAATTTTTCCAGGGAGTAAAAGTGGCTGATACACCCCTTAACCTTCGGCGCCCCGAAGCTCAAAGCAGCCACCATCTTCTCGGCAACCTTCCTGAAAGTTGGGGAGTGTTAGGGGAGTTCTCCCGAAGTCCTACTGGGAGGTAAGACTTTAGTAAGCTATCCCAGTGGTTTGTCGATCCCAAAATCTTAGTATCAGCCTGCACTAGCTCAGGACCTTGGTAGAGTTGCATAGCAGTCAGGCTTATATTAAGAGGAAGATGTGAGCTGTAGGCAAGTACACTGAACCCAGCAAGTAAAGCACATCAAAGAAACACTTACACATAAATGTATATTAAAATCTATATTTATATTTACACAAGAGTCACTGTTAAATACCAATATAATTTTCATACAATTGTTACAGGCATTTGACAGTTCTATTGGTAATACCGCACACCCACAAAATAATATGGTAATTGTATTTAGTCTGCATACACATATAAAAGAGTGATTTCTGGGGAGGAAAACTGTTGGTTAGTGTTACCTTAGCAGAGCTCCAGGTCCTAGAGGCAGTTTCGCGGCACAGCAAGTCATTTTAAGTCAAAAGCGCAGCCCTAGCTAAAAGGCAGTTCGTATCGGTTTATAGTATTGCATAGCAGAATACATCAGAAGTTCCTGTGGATACTTTCTAGTCTCTAGGAAGGAAGATAGATGAAGGATTAACTAATGTTGGAGACCCTGTTAAAGGACTCGCTTAAGTGGCACAAGCAGCGGTTTGAGTCGGAGGTAAGAGGGGGTTGCCCTAGACACCTCTACATGTAATCCAATGCTCTGGAGCGACTTTCTGGAATCAGGTAAGCAAAATCCTTCTCCCCCCAGTACCTTTGGCTAGAAGAAAATGTTTGTGCTGGATATTCCGCGATGTTTCAGCTCTGGACCCGACCTTCGTATTCCTTTGTCGGATGACTGAAGGCAGGACAATGGACGGGATCTCTCAGCAGCAGTCTCGAGGGAAGACCTGGGGCACGACTTTCAGCAACTTCTTGGTTCACTGTGCGGTTCTGGTGCTTTTTCGGCAGCACCAACAAAAGACGCAGATCGCCCGGTCAATCTTCTTTGTTTCCTGCAGTCCCACACTCTGATGCGGGGGTCTCAGTGAATTGGATAAGATCTTTGGAGTGTCCTTGAGGGATCAGCAAAGAATTGGAGTGATTCAGCCTTTCCACGACTATGAACTCAATATGGGAAGCAGGTCTCCTGGTATTGGGGTTCCGCAGCTCTGGAAACTTCCAGGACCTCGGGAGATTGCTCAAATCAAAGTTCATCTTGGGACTGGTTGTTCCCACTAGCCAAAGCGACGGAGGAGTCCTCTTTGTAGCTCCTCTGTCGCACAGAAAAATGGTTCAGTACAGCAGTGGTGGCTTCAGGTGTTGCAAAGGGTCTGCAGGCATCTATGGTCGTCTTCTTCGGTTACTTCAGCTTTCAGTGGTCGACTTGCTTCTCACTCCAGGAGCCTCACCTTTAATACAGTTCCCCTCTGCAATCTCTCTCAGCAATTGACAGAAAGGGGCGTTTGGATGTCCAATCAGGACAGCCAGACCCCCAGTGGGAGCTGGTTCTATTCAGGCACTCTGACAGACAAAGGACAGCAGTGGTGGAAAACTCCTCCCAGAATGGTATAAGGGCTAGCATAGAACAACCACGCTAATAATGGCAAAAAAGAAGGGAGGCCCCCAAGTTGGTACTTGGGTGGCTCTATTGTGCACTGCCAAGGCTATGGACGGTGCAAAAATGACGCAATAGTTGGTATAACATGTCCGCTGCCACCAGCCATAACAAGGAGATTGTCTATGCGACTAAAAAGTCAAAGGAGCAGAGAGAAGGGAGATAGTAGGTATCCCTTTGGCACTCCACCTGAGGTGGTGTGTGCCAATCTCTCAGACTAGAACGTTTTTACGAGAGATACTAATTATCTCTCTATCATTAAGAACTGTAGTTACTCTAGGATAAAGAAAATCATTTCAAAGGAGATCCTCAAGGGTCCCCAGCAACACTACCGTAAGGAGTTGTGTGCTGCAATAGTAAAATACAGATGCCTTTAAGACCTATGGAGGATAATAGACTCCATAGTACAGGTAAACTACAAAGAATAGTGTTCCAAAAGACAGAGCCAATAAGAATTAATGAGTGGAAAAGGCTCCACTCAATCGGGATTTAAGAAAAAGTTCCAGAAGGCCAGCAAAAAGTGCTGGGGGTCTCACTAGGAGAGGCGATGAAACATGTTGGGGAGAATTTTCAGTTTAGTGCTAAATTCCTCCCACCTTAGAGACCCCCCAGCTATTTTGCTGAACCTTGGCACTTTGTACTTTTAATTATAGGTTTCTTTTGGTTGTGGAGTATGACAAACTCCATAGGCATCATCTTTTACATTGTGTTGCACATCACCTTCAGTGAAGTGGCACAGGGAAGTCTTCCAGATTTCCTCAAGGTTTAAATACTTCCTCTTGGATAAACTACTGTTTCAAAGAGCAGTAAGGTGAAATTGAATTTACTTACATTTGTAACTTTCTAGAC